>NC_135322.1:20889637-21627137 GCF_048772815.1 Callospermophilus lateralis | reverse complement strand
CCACCAACTTGTTTGGGAGGGCGGAAGGAGTTCCTAGTGGGAAGATGGCGGAGTAGCCTGGTTGCCCCTGCTGATAGGAGCGCTCCTTCGCTCGAGTGATGTTCACCTTTCCTGAGGTAGGCAGATGGGGTGAGGCAGAGTCCAAGAGCCTCTAACTCACGACGGAGTACTTCGTCACCAGCTTTGTCCACTGGCCGGTAAGGGACAGCTGGAAGCCCTCCGTGTGGGGTGCTGTGTGTCACACCTGAGAGACCCTTAGCTTCCCATGTGGTGGAGCAACGTGCCAGCCCCGCAGGACCTGGGGAGCCAGGTACTGTTTCTCCCTGCCTCACAGTGGTCCTTGGCCCCTGACAGGATCTGCTGTGCCTTGGAAGCTGAGCCGATTGTACCAAACAGCATATGTTTTCCAAGCAATTCCCCCAAGGAGAAGCGCCCGGGCCTCAGAGACACCCCTTCCACTAGCCTCCGCAGATTATTCAATTGAAGCAGTTTGTCATCACTGGAGTGGGTGGTTGGCAATGGAGAGGTTATTCAATTTATTCCTACCATGAAAAAAAAAAAAAGAAGTCTGTTTTCACCCCAAGCCTCCCCTTAATCTTGTGGGTCTGGCAGGGGCGGTGCCTGGTTTTGCATGCTCTTTTTCTGATTTGTATTCTAGTAATGGTTTCACAGTGGAGGTATCTGCCAGCCAGGGCTCCTAGGTCCTGAAGGGGGTCAGAGAGGCTCTCAATGAGATGAGGAACAGTGTGATTGTGTGGGAGCAAAGACAGTTGGCCAAAGAGGAGAGAGGCCCCTAAATAAGAAGGCCCAGAGTCCCCACCTCCAAGGGGACACTACCCTCTTTTGGCAGGTTGCCACTGCTCCTCTTAATTCTGGGACAGTTTTTTTTCCTTCACCGAGACCAGCCTTTTCTGCTCCTGAAAGACACACCTGCCCCACCCTCCTGCCTCTCCAAGGACGCCCACTCTGCATCCCAGAAGCTTCTGTCTCAGGCCCCCACATAGCAGCTCTTCTGGAGCCTTCCTCTCCATCTTGTCCTCACAGTGTCAGGAACCCTCCCTGATAACCTCAGCCTGTGGCAGGAGTCAAGAGACCTTTACTCTATCGGCTCTACCCTCAGGTGGGCTTCTTATTCCACCTCAGTTTTCTCACCTGTTCAAGGGGATGGCGATCATTCCTACCCCGCAGGGCTGTTGTAAATGGATTTAGATCACACGTAGGATGCAGTTAATGAATGTCAGTCTCTCTCGTGATAATCATCATCATAATGGGTTATGTTAACACTAGTTCCAATTTTAGTGTGATTGCCGTTGTACTCGGCATATTTATTTTGTCCTTCCTCATGCATGTGAAGCTCCTTTAGGGTAAAAAATCTCAGCCCTAGTCTTCCTCACTGGAAGTGTCTCATGCTGTGGGTCCAGAGCTGGAGCTTAGCAAGAAACAGAGCACAGGAGCAATGAAGTCACCCCAGAGTGTCCTTGATCAAACAGGGGCTTCCTTGGACTCATCCCTTGGCTTCAGATCCATGGTGGTCAAAGTGGGCACAGAATTGCTTCCTGCTCTTCCTCTTCTTCACAGAAGCTCCCAGAAAGCAAGCAAGAATGTTCATAAATGGACCCAGTTGAGAACCTTAGATAGGTCCAGCTATTTGTCCCCAGGGGCAAGGGCAGAAAGGAAGACTGTGTTCTAGGGGCGCATTTGCAGTCGCCTGATTCTTTAAAATGAATGAGGACCATGGAGAGAAGTGGGCACCTCGATGCAAGATGCCTGGGTGTGTCTGGAAAGTTCCAGATGCCTCCTCCACGGTCCACCATGGTGCTCTTGGGCAGCCTCTCTTTGCACAGGCCAGTGGCCTATTGTGTGTTCCTTCGCCGCTGTCTCAGGCACTTCATTCACACTTGACAGGTGAATTAAGTTACAGGAGGGGAACATGGAAGCCAACACGGGGGCCCAAACGCGGCCAGAAAGAGGCCGGAAAGTCTATAAAGTGTTTTGAGCGACTTGGTTGGGGCTGTCTTTCTCCTTAAAGAGGCCCTATGAAGAAAGCCCCAGAGGAGATCATAATGGTGTCTTTCACAATGGAAAGGTCAACCTACATGTGTTTATTGAGTGACTCTGTGGGCCAGCCCTCCGCCCGGCTTTGTCGGTGATTACGAGACAGACAAACCCACGGGGTACTCTTGGTGAGCAGGCTGGAATCAAGACACGTGATGAGAATTAGTGAGCAGTCCTAAGCAGCAAGGCACTGTGTTGAAATGTTGGGAAAAGGTGCAGAGGGAGGAGGTGTGCTGGGGGGGGCGGGCCAGGCTTTGTGGTGGCCTCAGAGAAAGAGGAGGAAGCTCCTGAGGGGGCAGAGAGAAGATCAGGCCTCCCAAGCCTGCAGCAGGTGGGTAAAGGCCAGCTATGGTGAGGGACAGAGACCCCTGGCCCAGGTCAGCAGGGAGAAGATGTCACCACCCTCTTCACATGGGACGCACCACCAGATCCTGTGACATGGTCCTCAAATTGACCCTCCAGTGCCTCCATCTTTCCAATCGCTGCCCTTCCTCCTGAGGGCTCTTTGAAATTTGATTAAGGTTCTGAGCACACGTTTCAGAATTTCTGGATGCAATTTGGTATTATAGCAAAGAAAGCAGAGGATATTTGCTATCACTTTAAAGAATGTTTCTTTCCCTCTTCCTCTGAGTACCTGACCCCACAATCATCGCTGGCTTTGAAATAATAGACCCATCATAATTAGGAGAATTAGTCTGGAGGCTTCTGCCTTGTTTGCTCAACTGAGGTTATTAAGAGTGTTTTTTAGAGGTGGAAAGGGCGTCCGGGATCCTCTGGGCTAAGATGGCAAATTCAGAAAGAGGCCCTACAGGGTGGAGCCAGTCAGGTAGGGAGCTCCGATGGGGAAGGGGATGGCTGGGGAGGAAGCCCTGACTCTTCAGTCACAGCAGCCATTGATCCCTGGGACCAAGGACTGGCTTTGGGAGATGGCAGAGTTTCTTAGGGGAAGCTAGAAACCCTGACCACATGAGAGTGAAATGTCCCAAAGTTGTAGATGTTATAAACAAATTTAGCACCTGAAAATCCTGTGGGGACTGGACCTTTTTCCTAGCCCTGCAGATTACAGAAGTGGTAAAAGAGGCCCAAGGGTGGCACAGAACTTGAACTGAGTCATTTGGACAGTGGGCACTGTGCATCCCTTCCACCTCCCTGCTCCAGGTCCACTCCACAAGTGTCAGCCTAATACTCTCCCATTAGTCTGCTGCCCACCATGCTTCTTTCTAGAAGTTTCTGCATGCCCATGGCCAGGATCTTCTCTTGCGTGGCTTCACAGAAGCCAGATAAAGTAGATGCTGCAAGTGCCCAATGCTGCTGTCACCAGGCACCTGGCCTTGTAACGTCCCTTTGCAGGTGGTGGGGCAAGCGCAATGAAGCAGCCTGGGCAGCAGGCAGGGAAGGCCCAGTGCTCTGGAGGGTGGCTTCAGTATCCTTAGAGGGTATTAAAGAAACAGAGATATAGTTAATGCAGAACTCTTTCTTTGACTTAATTTATTATAATGTATGTGGCTAAAATGTAGATCATACTGCTGTTTTGGATCTCCATTTTGATTCCCAAAATTGCAATCATGATAGGTGGATTATAACCGTGCTTTAACATACAGATGAGGAAATGTATTCCTGTGCCGTTTCCCCCTAAGGAGAAGTCAGAGGATAAGGGGCAGGAGTTTTGAATAACCTTGCAACATTTACTTGTCTCTCCCAGTTATGGGATAGAAATTAGCATCGCAGATCATGCGCACTGTGCGCGCAGTGGTGTTTGAATATTAGTGCACAGGGGTTTCCAAAGGGAAGGAGAAAGTGATTTTTCCATATGAAAGAAAAAGTCACCAGTATCTAGCCGAGCAAAGTGGTATCGTCTTGTCAAAATTGTGACTTACTAAGTGCTAACCGTGTGCCAGGCACCTTGCTAGAGACTGGGTGCCTGGGTCCACAGCTAACCAGGCAGACCCAAGAGTTGTTGTGCAGCTGATAGTGGGTGATGCCCACTAGGGGTGAGCCAGGGGAGAGGGATGGAGGCTTGGGGGAAGCCATGAGCAAGGCTGGGGGGCCGTGGGTTCCAGGCTGAGGAAAAGGCACATCCAGCAACCACCACACAGACAGAGAGCCCAGCGTTCCTCCCCATTCTGGTAGTGCATGTGGGGTGCCCCCAAGAACATATGTCTGGACAGAACTTTCCTTCAGGCTCAGAAACTCAGTGGAAGTACCCAGGTGGAACCAACACCTGATGTGCTGCCCCGGGGCTTGGACTCTGCTTTCTCCTGGGCCAGTAGCCACCCCGCCGATCACAT
The DNA here is from genome assembly GCF_048772815.1 of Callospermophilus lateralis. NCBI lineage: Eukaryota > Metazoa > Chordata > Mammalia > Rodentia > Sciuridae > Callospermophilus > Callospermophilus lateralis. The sequence goes on along the minus strand of NC_135322.1, from coordinate 21,622,794 downwards.
CCTGAGGTTCTGTTTGCACAAGTCATTTCACCTGTCTCACGTGGCCCAGCTCTGGGGTGGGGCTCCTGAGAGCCTTCAGCTTGCTGCAGAGTCTGTGCGCATGACAGGCTTTGGCTGGGCAGGTGTGGACAGGGAGGCGCCTTGAGGTGGGAGGAGTCTGGGGCACAGGGGGACAGGTGGGGCTCCAGGGACACAGGCCAGTTCTCTTCCTCCTCCTCCTTGGGCCTGAACTCTGGTGGTGAGAACTCTGCCCTCTGAGAAGCTGGACAGGCAACAGGCTGGAGCCCCAGGAGAAGTGACTAGACTGGCAGAGGACAAGGAAGTGGGAACAGGTTGCACAGAGATCAGACTTCCTTTGTCATGTGTCACCTTCCTTTCTTGATGAGAGCCACTGCAGCCTCTACCCTCTCAGAGACAGGCCATCTGGACTTGGTGTTGGATCTCACACTGTTAGAAAGGGCCGATCAGTGGAGGCTCATTAAGTACCTAAAAGGAAAAGGCAGCCCCCCCCCCACCACCTTTAGATCACACTGTTGGGAAAGGGCTGCCCAGCCCTCCCAACGCCATTCACTCAGTTACCAGTATTTACCGAGTACTCACTCAGTGCCAGGACACTAAGGGACATGGGAGTAAGAAAAATAGACCTCATTCCAACCTTTCAAGAGTGGTCAGTGTCATGGGAAAAAAAAATTAAACAGGTGATCCCACACCTATGTATAGATCGAGCATCCCTTAGCTGAAAATTCAAAATCCATCATAGTCCAAAGTCTGAAACTTTGATATGATACACACCTGACCTCATGTGACAGGCCTTAGTCAAAACAGAGGTGCTGAAATTATTGTATGAAATTATCATCAGGCTATGGGCAGAAGGTTTATGAAACATATACAGATTTCTTATTTTGTCTTGTGTCCCAGCCCCAAGATATGCCATTGTATATGTGCAAATATTCCAAAACTCCAGAAAAATATAGACCCTCAAAACACTGTTGGTCCCACGTGTTTCAGAGGAGGGATACTCAACCTGTACTAAGCACAAACTCTAACAGGTGTCCTGCAGGTAAAGTTCTGGGGTGACTGAACTGAACCAACTTAGTGTGGAAGGTCCGACAACATCTCCCTAAGCAAGTGTCACTGGAGTGGAGCCTTCGAGAATCAGCAGGATGACTCAGGCTGGAGGAAGGAGCGTGTGCTGAGATCAAGAGGTGTGATGGAGATTTCCATCTGGCATGCCGATAGGGCTGGCATAAGGAGTTTAGCATGTTCTGGAAACGGCCCGGGCAGACCCAGAGCAGCCGAGTAGGAGGTGTGGGAGCAGCTTCAGAGCTCTCCTTAGGCGTCACTGAGGAAAGTTCCCAGGAGGGACCACAACATTGTCCCTCGAATCCTGTCACAGTCCCATGTCATAGCCCACTGCCCACAGACAGCTCTGAAGTTCTTTCTCAATGCTGGGGTTGAGCTGTCCTGGGTCAGAACGTGGGCTGGCCAGGGGGTTCTCTCAAGATACAGGTTCCTCATGTGCAGGACTGACCGGCTGACCTGTATAGTTGTGACCAGTGGACGTCCAGCCGAGTGGGGCACTGGGCACAGGTGCTGAGAGGCAGCTCCCCGTGTCATTCACCACCAGTTATCTTCCAGATGGAGCAGGGGACATGAGGCCTGAGCTGTTGTGGCCTGTCTACCCCACTTCTCCCTGCCAGGCGAATCCCCTGCCTTCCTCCTAGGTCTTCCTTCCCCCAGGCTCTCCCCACTCACCTCAAAGTGGTGTTTGGAGGACAGGTGCCTAATGAGCTGTGAGCTCAGGGTTAGAGAATGGGGGAGTGTAATGGCTTGCTCTACCTATGTAGGTTCCTGTCACAGTGGGTTGATGGCACAATGCACCATGACAATATAAATCCTACTTGGAATCTGCAGGGGAGGGACCGACCTTGGAGGGCCCAGTGTGACTCCATTGTCCCTGGCCTGTCATGCTTTATCTATGTTTTGGACCTCCCGGGTGAGGCAAAAGGCACTGCCCGTTGGGAAACTACAAGATTTCTTTCCCCTTGTGATCTCCTTTGGTTTTCATCAGGGATTGTAAAATAGGTGTCCTTATTCCCATCTGACATTGTTAGGGGCTGGGCAAAGTCAGAAACCTTTGCAAATACATAGTTTAGATGTGGCAGCACCATATTGGAGCCCAGAGTTGCTTATGACAGAGCCAGGGGCTTTCCCGATTTGACCTGGCTCCACTGCAGGCATAAAAGGTACAAAGGTCTTACACAGGCACTACCTGTATTTCAGGAAATATGCTGATTCTTTTGTGTTAAGCACCATTATCCAATGATCCACTATTACAAACAAGAAAATTGAAGTTCAAGAAGCGTTAACAGTTTGCTCTGATCGCAGAGTTAGCTCTGGCAGAGTATAGATTCGAACTCAGATTGAACTCCGAAGTCAAACAAGCCCCAGTGTTACGAGGTGTTCTAATGCCCAAACTGGTGCCTTCAGGTGGAATGAACATCTGCTTAGGTGTCTCCCAGTGACTGGGGAGGGCCAGACCTTCTCTGTGCCCTTTTGGGGACTATGTAGATGCTGCTCAACTGCCTGTTGCTCCCCTCCCTCCTACACAATGAGGGCTGCTGGTTCTTGAGACCTTGAAGGACACATTCTTCTTGTCTTGTCAGTTCTTTTTGTCACTGGTTAAAATTCCTTTGGACTTGTCTGTGGGATTCCCAGAGCCTAGAAAGTTCCCTTTGAGAACTTTGCCAATGCTTAGTACTTCTGTGATCACAGGAAGAATGTGCAAACTTGGTCCTCCAGCATGAAACTGCCAGCTAGGGCAGCTAGCTCTGGAGCTAGGGCTAGTTCATTGATTGACACCTCCGTTCCTCATGTAGTTTTAGAGACCTTTTATGTGCTGGGGTGTAGGATGGAGAATCCATGCCTGAGTCCTATGCATTTTGAAGGCTAGAAAGAGAACTGGTGACAGAGAAGGACACAGTGCATGCTTCATCTAACCAGCAGAGCTAGCTAGCTGAGGGCCCACTAGGGATGGGATGTGGCGCTATCCCAGGTTTTAACTTGGGAGGGACATGGTCCGATTGATAGTTGAGAAAGATCACACATGTGGATACATCAGAAGAAAACAAAGTTGTTGGTCAGGAACTACCAGGAATAAATTCACACTCCTGCCTATGGCTACAAAAGGGAAATCAGTGAAAACTTTGCTAAACGCGTGACAGTCACGTTGGCTGAAGAGCACTGCCCTTTGAGCAGCCTGAGACATCAGTTTTGTCGGGGGCCCTTGAGGCTGAATCAGGAGGGCCATTCACAGGGCATCAGCTCTGGCTGCCATTTGTCAGCAGCAGGTACAAACACAGGGGACAATGGGGACAATGGGGTGGTCTCGCTGTCTCCTTGGCTCCTCTGCTCTGTGGCTTGAGCCAATGCTGAAGGCTTTGTCTTTTGGAGACCCACCAGCTGGGCAACAGATCTCCAGAAACATCTCTGTGCTGAGTCTGATTGGCAGAGCTGGGTAGATTTTTTTACATGCCAAATAAAATATTTATTGATAAAAGGTATTGAAGAATTCGGCATTTATTCAAAATAATTTTAAATCTTGATTCAATGATGGTGTCCTTCTGATAAAGATCCTCAAATTAAAAGGGCTAGCTAAGTCCGTGTAGCTCAAAAATGGCAGTTAACTTCAGAGCTGGCAATTGACACTTGTTTTCTGCCACTGTTTACTCTTCAATAAAAAATGCATATTTACCATAGCAACCTCCTGGTCACGTGGTGCCCTATCTTACACGCTACCCTCTAAAACAGAATAGCTTCTTAAAGAAACACACACAGCCTAATAGGCTTGCTTTTCAGATGCAAAAATGTGTTCTTTATAAGGAAGCCCTCTTTCCTGGGATTTAATGCTAATAAACGCGTCATCTTTATAGAAATCATTTCCATCCCATGTCTTAAATTTTAGGACATTCATTCTGGAAGCCTAAATAAAATTACTCTTGGAGGGACTTTTGATTATCTTGAGGGTCTGCCGATTATTTTAATACGGTTCTAAAAATATATATGTATTACATATATATATATATATATATATATATATATATATATATATATATATATATATATATTTGCGTTCGCACACGCTTATATATATATATTAAGCGGCAGTCATCAGCATCATCTGGAAGGGAGTTTGGTGTAGATTCTAATGACCTGCCGCTTCATCTGTGATTAAAGATTGTCATCTATGCAAAGCTCAATTGCAGCCTGAATTGTTTTTCGCTGTGCACTTGGGAGAATTGCCTATGTTCAAGCTTTGGAGAAACTGCTCCAACCTGGACTTCTTAGAAAGGGAACATGGACCCTCAATCTGGGGTTTTGAATGTGTCTGAGTCCACAGAGCTGGTGACCACAAGTCTCTCTGCACCCCATGGCAACCTTGCATACAGAATGTCACTTTAACAGTATTCATGTTAAAGACCAATGTTAACTGGAGCTTAGCCTGTGCGGGGCACTGTGATAAGTGATTTATGAACCTTACTGTATTCAGTTTGAGGTATGGATTATGATCCATCTCTGCAGATAAGGAAACTGAATCTTGGGGAGGCTATGAACTTTGCCCAGATTCTGCAACTAAGAATTGGTGGAACTTGTACTGTTTTCTTTTTGCAGTACAGGGATCAAACTCAGGGCCTCACACATGCTAGACAAGTGCTCCACCACTGAGCGGCATCCCCAGCCTTGGAACTTGGTTTTGACCTGGGGTCTTTTAGATTGCAAAAACCTCTCCACTCATTCTGTATTTTGAACCTGTTTATCAGATTGAACTCTGGAAGTGGGGCTGAGACGGAGAAACTATTGGGGAAGGATTGAGTGAAGAGCACCTTCTATTCCAAATAGTCCCCTGAGATTCCCAGGTGGCCTCAGTGTCAAATGATTTGAAACTCCCTTCCCAAGCCTGGCAGCCTCGTACCCCTGGGCTGGGCTCAAGTCAGGGCTGGCATGCCGCAGGTTCCTGTAGATGCCACAGCCCTGGGGAGGGTGGTGTGGCTGTGTCCAAGCTGTGGTCAGTGCCCCTAGCGATGCATCTGAACTGGGCCTGGCGGATTTTTAAAATTCCTTTCAGCCACATGTAAACCAGTATGAAAAACAAGAACATATTGTGAGTCTTTTATGCTTAATGGCTTTGGGGGAAAATCCGATTGTGAAGTGAAGCAGGGCTCTCTGTGGCGAAGTGGCATTGTGACCCGAACTCAGTGGAGGAGAATTGCCCAGACCCCACGCCCCGGCCAGCCAATCCGACTGCAGCGTGTGCATGAGCCATTTCATAATTATCCATCATGAATGTCTCCGTGCTGCCTTAATAGATTATTTAAAATGGTGCATGTACCTCCCGTGCAACCCCAAGCCAGCCCCGAACCATACATACGTACAAGCTGGGAGAGGTAATTGCTTATCATGTATCTCTTTGTTCCAGACACTTTTATAAAAGAGTATGTATTATGTATGGTGTGACCTTCAAATGTCAGGAATGTGTTGTGCAATAAACTGTCAATATTTGTGGTTATAAGGTACTAGATGACTTTTACAATAATTGGAACGGCTATATTAAAAGCTTGGATCACTCAGCTGGTTAAAGAGAAAGACACAGGCCAGCGTTCATCAGGGACTTGCCTTCTGCCAACTATTAAATGAAAGATATTGCAAGGTGCTTAAGATGTCTTCTTTGTTTAAAAAAGAATATGGCAAAACATGTCTCCAGGGGAGACGTTATCTCCAAATCATCCTCTCTCCTTTCCATGTGCGCGATTCCCAGGAGAAAACTCAGCTCCACAAGTTATGGCGACTGACCAAATGCATTTTAAAAAAGATTGGTCCAGCTGGTTCTCGGTGTCATTTAGGTAAGAATTCCTGCAGTTAGATCTCCCCGGATCTTCTCCCTACCCCCACTCCCACCCATCTAGGAGGGGGCTGTAAATTATCTTAAGAGGATCTTAAAAGCTATAGTTTTTTTTTTTTTTAAAGAAAATAAATTATGTAGAAATCTTTTGGGAATTTATGTTTTACTGAAAGTAGAGCCTTCTATAGTTTTCTCTATTTTTTTTTCAGAGAGAAAGGAGTACTTAAATTATGAAAAAAAAAGAGGAAGATATAACAAATATTTTAGAATAATTATGATAGCATCTGGGTCATAGATTACCTCACAAATATGTGCTCTGGTGTGCCCTTCTGTGGACTAATGTCTCTTTGTGCTCTTGTGGGCTGTTTCTTTTGGTGCCCTTTAGCCAGGAATTGAGTACATGCAGTGGCAGAAGCTGACTTATTCAGCCGTGGACCTTCGCGTTGTGAAGAGCTTACTCATGGCCTTGATGTTTATAGTTGCGCATTTGTATTTTCTTCCACCTAAAGAGGGAGCGAGAACTGGGACACCTCCTCCAGGAAGCCTCCCTAGACATCCCCTGCCTTCCCTACCCCGTTGCCTCAAACTCCAACCCCAAATTCTTGCACTGAGCCCTCTGAAGCACTTCAGATACGTTGACTGTGTCCTAGGATCACTCCTCCCAGGCTAATCAAAGTACCTTTCCTCTCACTGGAGCTGATCTGAGCATCTAAATTCCATTTCTCTTGCCTCCCGTGATTCTTCAGTGTATTCAAGAGAGTATTTATTGAGCACCTTCTATGAGCTGAGTCCTTGCCATGTGCTAGAGATATAATAGTAGACAATAATAACTGGACCCTGTTCTCTTGGAGCTCATGGTTCCAGGGAGAGGACAGGCAGTAAGCAGCTCAATATCCAGGTCACTGCAGTCTGCAAGGGCCATATGTGCTGTCAAGGAGCCTACCAGGGAGAGAGCCGTCCTGAGAGCCAGGGACTGGGAGGTTCCTTCTGTCCAATAGGGTGGTCAGAAGTGGCCTCCTGAGGTGGTGTCTTTGGATGACAGTCTGATGAGAGGTCTCCCTGTGAGTTCCTGGGCAGAGAGTTCAAAAGGAGGGGGCAGCAGGAGCAAGGTCCTAAACAGGGAAACAGCCTTGGGGAACTTGCTGAGAAGGGAAAGACGGAGGCTGGAGCACCGGCAGGGGAGCAGGAATGAGGTCAAAGCAATAGTGGGGGCCCCTTGGAGAGGGGCTTGGGGATGCCAATGAGTTGGAGACGATTTTAAAAAGCAATGAATCCAGGAGCCCATCGGTCCCTTGAAAGAACTAGAGGCTGATCCAGGGGACAGCATTTCCCTGGGCTGTTTTGCAGATTTGTTGTTCTCTCTGCTTCTGCTCACCAAGGCCAGGTTCGTGGGTGATATTAATTGTCCTGACTCACCCTTAGTGGTGTCTGAACTGGGCTACAGCCCACTGTCCTGACCAGGACAGAAGGAAGAGGGTTTTGCAAAGCCCAAAGAGCACATCACACCTCACGTCACAGTGGATCCCATGAATCCCACACCCTACCTGCTACATCACTGGCTCACAGTCCCTAGGCTGCCCCCAGTCAGCTCACAGCTGACCCTCAGGGCCACAAGAGCTGGCAGCCTGAGGATTATAGGGGATACTGTCAGCTGTGGCATCACATAATGCAGAAGGAAAGAGACCCCCATGGGTGGCCCGATCACCAGCAGGAGAGTTTCATAGACTCCCCAGGCGATTAAGAAAGGGCTCTGGGCTTGGTCAAACCAGAAACACATTTGGCCCACAATGCTTGATTTTAAAGCCCTTGTGTATTTTAAGGGAAATTTAATCCATGTGTTTCTGATTCATTTTCACTTAACTCATCAAAATGTTGCTCTAGAGAAGCTATTTGAAATCCAAGTATCTCATATTTTCTGTCTTTTAAAAAAAGAAAGTTTTAGCCTCTTAATGACCTATTTCCCCAATAGAAATCCTGTCATGCCAAATCCAAGATAGGATTGGAGTTCTGCTCAGCTTTCAGTTTGGGGTGAAGGTGGGAAATGGTGAAACTGTGAACATTCTACCTCTCCGCCTCACATGCTCTGGGGCCAGGCCAGGCTCCTGTTCCCAATAACACCCAAAGAAGTAGGCTATTGCCTTCTTATAAGTGGGCATCCTTTTTTTGAAATAACTCTCTGTTTAAACAAATAATTTCACCAATCCATATGAATACTTAGCTGGTTAACAGGACTATATATGGCCATCATAAAACTCAGAACTCTGATGAAACAGTGGAGACAACAAGTTAATACTGACCCAAGCCACGAGTTATATCTTCCAAGATCAAATAGGGTTGTTTACAGTGATGTTACAATTTTATGCATGCCATTAATTTTAAAATCATTTTTTAAAACCAAAGGAGGCCCCTTTTTTTGACCATGACCTTGAATCTTTACCACCTTGATCACTGTTTTACTGGAGCCTACTAATTTTAAAATTTTCAAATTCAGGGAAAGTGTTAAGCTTTTAAGAGGAACTATACATCATTCCTTAGGACTTTCTCCAGGGTGTTAGTTATTTAACACCCCTGAAAAGATCTTAGCATGCTGGTACATGTGAGCAAAGACATTAAGAGAGAGGTGAAGTTTGGGGGTCTTGCTAAACAGCCCCTCCCCTCTTAATCTCCACAAATAGATTTTTTTCCCCTCCATTAATGAAGTGAGAGCCGTGCTTTTGAGATCTCTTTGCACAAGGTAGACTTTCAGAATTAACTGACAAGTCATCAGGGAAAACGTATTTACTGTAGAACTGGAAGTTCCTCAGAAATTAAAATACCGTGGCATTTTATGCAATGAAGGAATAAACGCCCACGTGTACAGAGAGCGCCGTTCCCTCGTGAGGTTGCTGGGGTAGTCTCCATCCACTGCGTGGATTTCAGTACCACCATCACCGCCATCCATACCATCATCACCACTGTCACTTTGGTTTTAGCAGAAATATTTCCAAAATATCCCCTTGGGAGTGAGAAGGATCAGGCTGTCTAGCAGCAGGATGAAGTAGGAACTGAGAAAACAGGCACAACTTAAAATACCTGTCTTTCTTTTGTCTCACGTTGCTTCTTTGGGTCTCGGCTCTGTCTCTCATTCTGTGAAATAGGAGCTAGCTGGGAGATTAGGTAGAACCCAGAACCCCTCTTAGTCAGTCAGCTCCTGACCACCTCCCACAACAGCAGCTGCCTAAATCTCTGTGACTTAACTTTGCCAAGATTTATTTCTCATTCATGCAACGTCTGATTTGGGTCGGCTCCCACCCATCTGGTGATTCCCCTCTCTCAATCCTTGTGCATCTGGGGAGGAAGGGGCAGAGGTGCGGGCTTGCTGTATCCTCTGCCTTGTTTTCATCCGTCGGTGGAATGAGTCACCTGGTCTCCACTTAGCACAGAGGAAGTTGAGAAATGGAGGGGGTCCATGGAATATTCCAGGAGTATTTATTGTCCCTTTGATGGTCATTTCTTTCCCTCTCTGGAAGACTCACCTGTAGTTTCTTATTTAGTTCTGGAGTGAGGTTACTATGCGGCAGTGGGCAGGGGCAGCCTGGGGTGGGCTTGGGTTCTTCCGGCATCACAGGATTATAGGAAGCCAGAGCTGAAGGACCCCGGTAGGCCCCTGGGTGAGGAAGAACTAAAGGCCAGGGGAAGGGTGAAGAAACTTGCCCAAGGACAGGCAGCTTCTCTATCCAGGAGGAAAGGACTCTACCACCCGACTCCTGGGACAGCCTTCTCAGCAAACAAGCCTATTTTAAATAAACCAAGGAAGTATGTTTAAAGATAATCTGCAGGGAAATCTGCCCTTAAGGTCCAAAGGCACTTTATAAGCCAAGTTTCCAAATTCTAAACATATCGTATATTAATAAGGTTGAGTGTATAATGCGGCAGCCGTAAAATTCGAATCATGTTTGCGCACAGCAAGATAGCCAGTCTCAGGGATGGCGTTGAACGATCACTCCAGTATCTGGACTCTGACTTTTGTGTCTAGACTTCAACTTTGAAATGTCATTTGTTTTCCCAAGCATCTCTGTGTCTTTCCAGTACTGTCAGTTTATGGTCTACTGGATGATGACGGTTCTACGAAGGTCCATGGCCATCTCCCTCCACCCCACCCCCATCTCTTTCTTCAGCCCACAGCTGTGGGTTCCCCCCACCGTAGGAAGATGCAGGGAAGGCTTGCTCTTTAATGTCAACTTGACCTAGGCAAACTCACAGTACACTTGGAGGATTCATTAAAACAAGAAAATGGAAATACAGAAGGCATGGTTTCTGACCTTGAGAAGATGAAATCAGTAAGGTCTGTTGTCTGATGCTCCCTCATTCCCGTATTTGTGAAACAAAACTTGAAACTGGTTTGGATCTGTCTCCTCTCTTGTAGCAAATAAATAACTCTCTGCCTGTGGGCGCAGAGGAAAGCCGGCAGAGTTGTTGCTTACCTTTTTCATTCCACTGGCCCCAGGCTGATACTGTGGGAAAAGGGCAAATGCAGCCTGGGTGTCTCTGGAATATCACTGGGTGGCACCCATTCCTAACATTCAGTGGGGTCAAGAAAGGAAACAGCATCCTCAGGAGCTATTTCCCAGCCATTTCTCCACCATGCAAACCCCAGAGCACAGCCAAGAGGAAGGTGTGTTAAGCAAAGGCCACCTGTAGCCAAACGCCCCCCTGCAAGGTGGAGCGGCCCCTCCTTTCTCAGATGAGCAGGTAGGATTGGATGGTAAGTTCAAGGCTGCCCTCTGACCCATGTCCACTTGAGGTCTACCCAACACACTTAGAGAAAGTGTCTGATAAAAGAGAAAAGAAAAACTGCAAATTGGATAAAAGGAAATTAAAAAAACAAAACAAAACTCAGACCAACGCACAGGTGGTCGGACCAAGGATCACAGAGGTACTTTTTCTCATACCTCTTCCTTTCTACCACCTGCTCTTTGGAGTGGCATCCAGGGCCAGTGACTGTGTGGTATGGCAGGCCAAGCCGTGGAAGTTGGTCTTGCAGTTTGCAAAGGGACAGACGTTTACACTCAGGTGGAGACAGCATTGGGAGCAGGGCCTCTTTCCTTCTGAATGAGGCTCTTTGGGTTCTGGGCAGGGCTGGGCCAGCACACTCCCATCCAGGCCCCAGATTGGACTTATCCACAGGGCCTGTGAATGTGCGGTCGGGCCAGAACTTCCCCGGCCTTCACTGTACTTGGCTTCCAGCCTCTCTGGACACTTCCTGGGACCACCCACCTTCCCCTTCATCGTTAGGCAGAGTTTGTTTTTCTAGGAGGATTAGTCTAAGAGTAAACTCTATAGGCCTCCTGGCCCTCCCAGAAAAAAAGCCATTCCTGTGTAAAGTGAAAATTAGACTCTTAAATCTGCAAAGAAAGCTGTTTATCTTACAAATTTATTCTTTTTATTGGGCCACACATACCCAAGATAGAAAGATAAAAGGGAAACAGATACAGGCCATCACGTAGAGTGACATATACCGAGGCGCAGCTCATCCCCAACTTCTGTAAAGTCTTCCAGAGGAGCGCGTCAGTCTTGTCTCGATATTTATCTAGAATGTGCTCTGGACGAGCACTAACCAAACTCTCCAGGGGAAAATATTCCCTCCGTCAGCTCTCCTTCAGCTTTTATTCAATAGCTGCCACCTTGCTGCTGTTCATGGGGCAGGGGTGGGTCGGGAACAGGAGAAGAAGCTTCTGGGCAGAGGGGCCGGTCACAGGACAGGAGGACCTGTAGGCACTTACCTTCAAAGTCTGCACCTGCCTGCCTCTACCTAAAGCCAACATCCAGGACACTAAGTCCTGTTAATAATTCAAACCGACAGCTGGGTGGCCTCTGAACTTCGATTGGGCACCTGAACTATGTTTTGAGTGGCACTGGGCAGAATTTTAATGAGGATCATGGTTGTTTAAGCTGACCTCATGGTCCCAGCACAAGGAAAACTGGGGCCTGCCAGGAGACAAAGGCAGCAAGCTGTGCGTTGGGCTAGGAGGAGATGGGTAGGAGGAGCTGGTGTTTCCCCAGTTTAGACCTTGGTTGGTTGACTTGGGATTGACAACTGTCTATTGCTCTTCTGGGCTGAGGATAAACCACCTCTAGAGCAGCCCCTGGAGACTCGGCCTGGTTTCATTTAGACGACCACTAACGTAGCACTTGGTAGGGTGGTGACTGACTTTGAGTTGTGGTGACTGACTTTGAGTTGTAGACATGGATGAGCCTCGTCCACCAATTGCATTTTGCATTTGTACAAAATGGTGGGGGGAAAAATGCCTCTTCCAAATGGCTAGAAGAGTTGGGAAAATTAGGATTAAAAGTGGGGTTTTAATGAACTTTTCCAGGGTGATTATCTGGTCACACAAAGGTCCAAATTCAAAGGGTGCTCCAAGCCAAAGCTCTTCTACAGTTGTTTGGAGCAAACATTCAAATAAGAATAAAGCGTGTTTGCCTTCATCTTGTTCATGGTCTATAAGTCTGTCCCTTCCGGCCGTTAGCAGAGAACACCAGGAATGGATGTTGCTGAATAGAAGCAATTTGCATTTTCCATTGCTTGGAAGGTACAAATTTTATTTATTATCATCTCTGCAGAACTCACAGATCTGCTCATTATCTCAGAAGGTCCCCTTGTTCTCATAGTGGGATTTACCACAAGGCCTAGAGGGTGGACCAGAATCTGCGGCAAGGACCCTGCGAGCCCCCCGGAGCTTGGATTCTGGGCCAGGCCTTCAGCTTCCAGCTCTGTGGGGAGGCCCATGAATCAGGAAGGAGTCCAGAGAGGGCTCCCTTGCCTCCCCTCCTCAGAGATGCAGATTCCAAACTCCCGTCCTGCTCCCCGGATGTCGCCTGGGCGGCAGTGTGATGTGAGGCCTTGGGTATTGCAGTAACGTATCCTCCAACCACCAGATATTTTCACAGTTTTATTTACTATTATGTCCCATCATTTCTGTGCAGAAGGCAGCCGTATGTAAATTTTATTCCATTTTCTAATGGTTTGGGTTACATAACAAATAACAGCAGGAAGGAAAATTTGTATTGATACTTTACAGAGGAACTTCTCAAGTCACTGCATGGAGATTTAAATGCAGGGCTCTAAGTTTATGGGAGTTTTGCAGCTGAGTTTCTGCACATGACTTCGAATATGCCACTATATGTTTATCATGGGCTAATTGTGGAACCGCATTTCCATACTTTTTCTTCTCCCTTTCATGCGATTACACCAGCCAGCAATGGATACAAGACTCTACAAGGAAGAAATGATCGGTTTTGGATAATTTTCTTTCCTGTCCCAAAATAGCTGTATGTCTGCATGTCTTAGGGAATCAGCTGAGACCCTTTCTTTCTTTCTTTCTTTCTTTCTTTCTTTATTGGTTGCCAACTATAATGCAAATCTGATTTCGATCCTATAAGTGAACTCTCCAGCTAGCCCATATTATAAATTAATCAGATTCCACAAACACCCACATTTTTAAACTTTTGGAAAAAAAAAATATTTAATAGGAACTAAGCAAAAGAAGAAATCAAACCAGCTGCTGACACAGCTGTTTCTTCTCTTGTTTAATTCAGTTCAATATAAAGGTACCATATGCTGCTTAAAATGATGATAGGAAAGATGAAATAATTTAAGAGAATAACAAGAAAATACATGAATTGTCAGCATTCTGTCAGATTTAAAGAATGAAATAGACAGGTGTAGTATTGACATGTTTAACTTTGTGTGGTGTTAGCAGTTTTGGTGTGAACAACTTCTGACATGTGCTGAAGTGATGTGAGAATCCTTCTCCTCCACTGCAGACATTGGCGAGGAGGCTGGGAGATCCGCCGGCGTCCAGCAACCGGCGCTGCTTCGCGACAGGAGCCTGGGCTCGGCCATGAAGGACTGTCCGTACTGTGGGAAAACTTTCCGGACATCCCATCACCTTAAGGTCCACCTGAGGATACACACAGGTGAGAGATCTGGGTGCGGCTGGGGGCACAGTGCCGAGGAGGAGGTGTAACCACCCCCCATCCTCGCCTGGCCGTGTTTCTGGCCCAGGTCCACAACTGTGTCAGTCACTAACACTGGAACGTCCTCAACTGGCCTGTCTACGTGGCACTGGGTGGGTCAGTGAGGACCTGCATTTCCTGATTTGGTGCTTAACCATCACCCCACCAAATGACACCCCTCATGAGTTCCAAGTCTGGGCTGTTGATGTTCTGTCTGAGCCGATGGTGTTCTTCTTTGAAGTAGAGCCTCCTGACACCCATATTTGAACCAGGAGTCTTTGGGGTGGAAGTGGTGGGACCCACGCAGCTTGCCTCTCTTAAGTTCAGAAAGGATCAAGAAGCTCCTTTGGCCCAATCTGGTTATAAGGCCACAGCTGGGGCTAGACAGAGAGAGTGTCAGTCTTCTCAGGCTACATGAAGTGGAGGTTGGGGGCTCCCTGCTCTGTCTCCTTAAATAAAGCATCAAGACGCTCTTAACCAAGCAGAGGGAAATGGTTACTGGACTGCCCTGGCCACTTCTCTTGTTTCGGCATCCTGCTGCCCCCCTGCAGTGAGGACTTCTCTTCTGCTTTCTTCCTGGTCCCTCAGATGTTATCCTTTTTAGCTTTTCTGCTAGTTGTTTGTACGTTGCCAATATTAAAAAAAAAAAAAAAAATCTATCTGAGATATGGACACCTCCATTTTCTTTGATTTTTCTCCTGACACTTTATCTATTGGAGTATGAGCTGCTTCAGAGGATAGACAAATATGCCATCTATTTTCAAAAATAATTGTGGTCTATTTCCCAAGGAATCAATAATGCTCAGGGTTGTGCAGGGATATCAAATACATTCGGGCCTTGTCTGCGTCGTGTGGTTAAAGACGAAGAGCCCCCTCACATGGAACCCCACCTGGTGCCCACAAATCTCCCTGACGCCAAGAGGAGCTCTGGGGACAGGTGGCAGTGTGCCACAGATGGCCTTCCCATTGACAGTCTGGGTGTGGTGAGCCTCGTCCCTGCCCCTGCCTGTCCTGGAGCACGCCTCTCATAGCGTCATCCCAGGTCCAAGAGGGATGTCTTAAAAGTATGTACTAGGTCCAGCTTCTCTCCCAGAAGTCCCCTGTGATCTGCCCCTACGTCACTTCTGACCCCATCCTGGACCGCTTTCCATCCTCATCCTCTTTCTGACACACCCTCTTCCTGTTCCTCTGGTGCAGAATGCCTGCCCCTGCGTTTGAAGACACCATCCCTGACTTCCCTGTCTAAAATATCCCTCACACACCCTGCCTTGTATTTTTCTTCATAAATGAATACATCCTGAACTGATCTTGCTTGGTTTAATTTTCGTTTCCTAATGCGCTGTTGGTCTCCCATCCAGCAAAACCTACGATTTATGAGGGTGGCAGTCTTGTCCACCTTTTTAATTGATATCCTTTCTGTAAACTCCCGGGGCCTACAAGAGCTCCTCACACCCAGTAGGGGCCCAGTGAGTCTATTTGAAAGGTTGATTGACAGGACCCAGCCTGGAGTGAGTGAGTGGCCCTCCCCCCACCCTCCCTGCAAGGTGACATTGGGTCAAGTGCAGGAGGGAATGTGGTTCAACTTGCAGGGAGCACGTGAACCCATCAGAAACCACAATGACAGTCAGGCTGAAGTGCTGGATCCCCGGGGGTGGGGTGGGGGATGGAATGGAAGACCTCCCACCCCCCACAGTTCAGGGAGAGGTCTCTTCTGACAGACCAACAATGCATTCCCACATTTTATTGTCTCTGTTCATGCACCAGAGTATGAGCTCCGTGGGAGCAAAGGCTTTTGTCTGTTTGTCCACCCATGTCTTCAATACCTACAACAGAACCAGGCTCACCGAAGGCACTCAGAAAGTATTTGCAGAACGAATGAACTAGTAAGGGAGTTAGTGAAAGGAGCCAGTGTCAAGGTGGGTCTCGGACACCTTGTTTTTCATGCCAATGTCTATTTCTTTTCCTACCCAGGTTGGAGCTGGGGGCTCCTTAAATTGTGTAGCTCTGAGACCCACAGGCTGCAGCACAGGGATGCTGTCTGCAGGGTACCCACTTTCTGCAGGACAGTGGAAACGAGGCCAGGTGCATCTTATGCTTCTATCCAATATGAATTCAGCACCCTGGGCTGGGTTTGCCAGGTGGGTGGGTGATAGGTCACCTTGGGTGAGGCTGGCCTTGCAAGGGAGAGTAGATCAGCAAAGCAAAAGGCTCCTCTGTGCCTCTCAAAGAGGAGCATCACCGACTCTGACTCTGTGGGCCCCATCCCCATCAACCTGCCCTGAAGAGTAGACACTCCACAGAGTGCATCTGGGAATGTTAGGAACAAAGCTGCCAGAAGTCTGGTGAGCCCAGATGGAAGCGAACGGATATTGGGATATTGCTTTCTGCCATTTTAAACCTGGAGGAAGATCCTTTTTCCAAACCCCTGCCTCGCAAACTTCTGAAGTTTGTGACCAATCGTCTTAGGAGACGCTGAGAGAGGCAAGACGGGAGAGGTATTCCAGAAACTTCCTTAGAATAAGGGAGAAAATGAAAGAAGCCATGGAAACATCACATCTCCACCAATGCCAACCCCCTCGGAAATAGCATTTGCCGTGTTTAAAAAGCAGAATGGTAACCAGATAAAGATCAATTTCCTTTTTATCTAAGAACAAAGAAGTTGGAAAATGCTTACACTTGTGCATTTGAATAGAACAGAAAGTGTTCCGTGTTATAAATCACCGAAGTAAACATCCATTATGACAATGTAAAAGTGTAGATTACACAAGTAATTAAAAATCAAAATCAAGTTATTTGTTAATAAATGATTTCATGGGGCTCCATTGGTTGAGATGCCCCCAACTGCCTTCCCCTCTGCTCCTTGTGTTTTCGTAATTTCCAAGTGACATGGCCAGCAGACAGAAGTCTATGAAGAAAAATACACGTTCTCCGAAATGTCATCTTCTAAAGTTTTCCTACCGTGGGCTCAGAGGAGTGCATTTAAAAATCCAACCTGTAATAAATACATTTTAATTGGTTGGGCTATAAGAGGTCCCATCCTCTGTATTTTCCTGTCACACTCCATCCTTATTAGAAGTCTTGATCGCATGACATCAACTGATAAAAACCATTTTCCTTTCTTTTCTCCACTGCATTAACTTAATTACTGCTCTTCTTCTCCCAACACCTGTTTATTAGAGGCGCTGAGTACATTCACTAGTCAGATTGCTCTGAACACCTGCAGGGTGGGGACAGCCTGCACGTAGCTAGGATGTTTCTGCTGTCCCCTGGCTTCAGCCAGATCTGTGAAGGGCATAGGGGAGGCACTTGCAGGACCCTGGGAATCCCTAACACCTGTCAGATCCTAGAGGCTCCCCCTCATTTGGGCAGCTGAGGGGAAACTAACCCTCTCTTCTCTCGTAAACATTACCCTGGGCTGATTAGGACCAGATCACTGGGCACAGGCAATGTCTCTTCTAGAGCCCAAGAGCTGTGATTCGAATTCAAAGGCAGTCAGTGCAGAGTACAAAGGAGTTTGTGCCAGGGTTGTCCAGAGAAACAGAACCCACAGGAGACTGGGCAGCCATGTCACAGAATGACACTCAGTTATGACAGATGGAAGGTACACATTATCATGGAGCCCGAAACTCCTATCACCTCCTGACATCATCTCTTCCTAGCACAAATCCTATGTGTTTGTGGGGATGCTGGTGTAAAAAGCCTACTGCACTCCCAGTTGTATAAATGTATAGCATATCCAATTATGTATAGTACATAATTTTTGATCAGGCTAACAGGCTACTCTGTAACTAGTTTATGCATTTCCTATACTTTATTTTTATTGTTATTTTAGAATGTAATCCTACTTACAAAAAAAATTTACTGTAAAGTAGTATGTGAGGTCATGATGGCAGCAACCCCATACACCTTGTATGTACTGTAGCTTCACTACATAGAAAGGCTAGGTCAAGTGATTGACCTGTACCATGTAGGCTTGTGCAAGTTTACTCTGTGATGTTTTGCACAAGGATGAAACTGCCTAGTGACACATCTGTCAGAATGTGTCTTTGTTGTGAAGCGACACATGACTGTGTGTACTTATACATAACAGTTTTGATAAGAAACTGGCTCATGCCATTGTGGAGGCTAAGTCTCAAGATGTGCCATTGGCAGGCTGGGGGCCCAGGAGAGCCAGCGGTGTAAGTTTCATACTGAGTCAGGGTCAAATGCAGAAGACTGATGCCCAGCTCAAAGACAGTCAGGCACATTCTCTCTTCCTCAGCCTTCTGTTCCATCCAGGCCTTCCATCAACAGATTGGAGGAGGCCCACGCACCTTGGGGAGGCAACTCACTGGTTCAGGTGTTAATCTCATTCAGAAACACCCTCACACACATCCTCAGCATCACCTTTATCCAAATATCTAGCTACCCCGGGGTCCCACTCAGGTGGACACACACAATTAACTATCATAAGCATGCAGAGGCAAACATTTAGTCAAAATGTGCAGCTCGAGACAGCGTTGTCCAAGCTCTCTCTCAAGGTTAGCCAATTATCTCATTATTGCCTACCCACAAATACACTTCCCAGTGTCCCCTTCTCCGGCCCCAACTCAGGGAGGTGAATGCTTAGGGATGTTCTGGAGGTGGTCGGGAGGCAGGCAGGTGTTCCTGGAAGACTCGAGTGTGTTTTTTCCCCCCAAACCCCCTGAGATACTCTAGGCTGGATCCACTCAGGTGACCCACCGGTGTGAGGGTTTCCCAGGAGAGTGCTGTGGTCTCAGGAATGACCATTATAGAGAAATGTAATAAGCAACCTCACTCATGATGACTCAGAGGCCCTAAAGTTCAGCATCTAATTAAAAATAAATCTCATTACTTTTTTCCCCCCTCTCAAATTATGCGGGTGGCTTATTAATCTGGTTTTGATGTGCTGCACACACTGGTCTAGCCCTGACTTGGGAACCTCTTTATGAGAATGGAACCGCACAGGGTGGTTTTCCTGGGGTATCAGCCACGGTCGGGGGCTTGGCCTTGGGCTGAAAGGCATGCCTGGCACTGCCCACTCCCCAGGGGCTGCCTCTGTGATGTCGCAGTGGGGTGCTGGCTGAGTGGGACACAGGGAGATGTCTTCCTGGCCTTGCTGGCTTTCCTGCCACCAAGCATGGGGTTTCCTTTCCATGTGGGACCAAAGAGAGTGGTGGAAGTGAGAGATGTCTCCCCTGAAGCCCTGGAAGGGCTGCATCCACAGTGGGAGTTGGGGAGAGCTACATAGCAAGAGGAAACTGGCTGACTGCATGCAGAACAATTCAGCCCATGAGGACAGGGCAGCAGGGACAATCAGCGGCCACAGCCTCCTCTTTCCCTGCACTCCTAGGTGCAGGCGCTGAGCTGGGCTCTGCTGAGCTGGGCTCAGTTTGCCCCTGATCCTTACAGAACTTCACGGTGACCTCAATTCCATCCCTTGCACCATTGCAAGGGAGGACACCTAACCTCAGAGACAGGAAGTTACCTACCCAGAGTTGTCCAGTTCTGTATTACAGGTTGCAATTTGGTTGTCACCCAGAGTGCCATTCTCATGACCACTGCACTGTATTGATGTTGTTAACTTTTCTGGGTGAATTTCCTGCTTGCTTTAGGGAATTAATGCAACATTTCTTTAACAGCGTGTGTCCACACCATAACCAGCAGGAGAGAAGGAAGTGACTTATACTCACAAGTTGTGTTGACGCAGCCTCCAGGTGACTTAAAAGGGAAGTACTGTGCACCCCGGCTTCTCCTTTACCCCTAACTCAGACTGGCCCGAGGCCAGGACTCCTTGACCTCACGTGCCTCAGTTTCCCCACTAGCACAATGAGCTTAGGGAGGTGGCGAGGCAGGGGAAACAGCCAGGGTAGTGTGTGCAGATACCCTGACCCCTGGGATGGTTGGCGGGGTGGAATTTCTCCCTGTGGCATGGAGATGGTCAGTTCCTTGTGCCATCCTAGAAGCTGCCTCTCCCCTCCAAAAGCTTTCCAAGCACTGACGGGCACATAAATGTGGGTGGAAATGGAAATTTTCACTAACCTCATCCAGGTGCCTTCTGTCTGGGGTATACGTACCTTCCTTCTGATGCCTCCATATTTCTTCATCTCCATACGGTAACCAGGCTGTTATAACACCTTGAACAAATATGAAAGCACACTGAATACATTTCCAAAAATGAGTTTGCTAAAATGGAAGCTCTTCCCATCTCCTTTCCCCCAAAAGAGAGGATGTGGTACTGTCCTCAGTGTGGGAACACCCACATGAGCAAAGGTTTAAAAAAAAAAAAAACTCCAAAAAGAAGATTTTTTTTTCTTTTTGTTTTCAATCCAAGCTCCACTGTTTTTCTATTTCTAAGACAAACTGAAAGCCCATTTTGTTCCCCCACAGTCGCTCATCCTTGCTCTTCCTGCCTTAATGACATCCCAAACTTTTGTTGAAAATAATTGATTGAATTTAAATTTCCTTAAAAGTTTAAGAGGTAATGTTACAGTATAAATTTCCTACCAAACACTAAGTAGGGAAATATCCATTAGTGAAATTAACTACAGTTTCTAGGTAGCTAACAATGTGCCGTATACAGTAGGGCATGGCTAATGAACACTGCAGTGGGTGATATTTCATTATACAAATTAATGCTCACATTTTAATGGGAAAGTCACATAATGAATCTCGGCTTCAGTGACAGCAATTAGAGACACAGATTGTCCCCTTCTGGACAAGGCACTGTTTAGCAATAAGCAGCTGTGAGAAAAGTCTTCAGGTTTACAACATATATATGCTTTGGGGGAATTAGTGTACAATTTATATTAATGTACTGAAGCTTGGCTGCAAAGGCGCCACCATATTTATCTCTCCTGGTATTAACTAAGTAAAGACATGTAGGAAGACTAAATAAATATCAAATGGAGGATGCGAATACGGGAAAATACTCCGTCCCCCAACTTAAAAGTGAAAATATGTTTGGAGATTTTGTTAAAAAAAAAAAAAAGAAAGAAAGAAAGAAAATAGAAGCATGAATCACTTCTTCAAAGCTTAATCAAGGGGTTTCCAAAGAGAATGATGTGAATCCACCTGTTATTTTCAGAGAGGAGCTGTTGGGAACTTGCTGTGAGTAGCTCCAAAAGAGCTCCCCGGAACAGTAAGGACTCCTTTGGTCTCTCAAGTGCAAAGTGAATCTTCAGAATAGTAAAAGATAGGACTTTATAAAAATTGACATAGTGAACCGACTAAACCACCTGGTTACATATTTCTAAAAATTTAGGAGTGATGATTCGGAAGAAGTTACCAATGATATTGTGGAATTGAATATCTGTCTTATGCCACAGGTCAATGTGAGGCTAGCTCAGGTCAAGGCGGTGCCAATCATTTCATTAGTGCACTGGAATGATGAGCTGATTTTTTTAAAAACAAAAATTCATGAAGTCCTTCCTAGCAAAACTCTCTTTTTCTGGAAATGTATTCTTTGGACCCCCATGATGTTCCTTTAAAACACTGGGAGAGGGTTCTCTACAGAAAGCCACCAGTGTCCTCATCGGCTACCTCCAGTGGGTGATTATCCCCTCCTGCACATCCTTGTCCCAGGCACAAATTTCAAACTGGCTGCATGGTCCAGACCTAGACTGCAACATACGACACCGTGGTCTTCTCAGTGTTTAAAAAGTTTCAAAGTAGTCACCAATATATAAACATTGAGATACTATATATAGAAATCTGAAAATGAGGATTTCCTAGAGAATTGGCGATCCAGGTGCCCACAGCTGGTTAGAAGTGAGTGGTGACTGCTCTCCAGGAGAACCCTTCGGCCCCCTCCCCACTGTTCCCTGTACTCTACCTGACTCTGAAGGCACATGAGTGTGTGGCTCCTGCAACAGGAAGGCACAGAGATGGCAAGGCTCAGACTGCATGGAGGTGACCGGAGGGCTCATGACCCCTTGGAAAGCTTGAGGCAATCTGAGGGACCCCCCAGGAGACTGGACTCATTTATGGCCTAAGTGGCCAATCATTCAAACAAACAGAGCTGCTGGCAGGGCCCGGAGTAACCTGTGCCACAACGCTGCACAGGGAATGCCTGTCCAAGTCTCAGGCAGAGTCCAGTCAGCTGGGAGGGGACCTGCTGCCTGGATTCCTTGCAGAAGTCTGGTCATGTCCGCAACCTGGGATTTGTCAGTCAGCCCACAGCACTTGGGTTGAAGAATGTGTCCAGTTGCGGTGGCTTTGACTGTGAAGCAGCTCAGCACAGGTGGACTCAGCATTTGTCTGTGCTGGCCAAATGGAGGAGCAGCCCTTGACCACACCTCCGAGTCTGCTGAATGTGCTGAGAGGTCTCTCCTCTCAGTAGTTAGTGCACCCCATCTAGGCCAATGTTGTGAGAAGTTTGCCTCCTGAGCACTCTGAAATGTGTCCTTGGGGGAAAGAGGCTTGGGAAACAGCTGGGATTTTTTTCAGTGGCACATTAAGCCCTTGGGCTGTGTAGGATTCTCTGGAGGGCAAGCCTACCGTAGGCGACTTCGATCCCTTGTGTTTGCCATGGCCAGAACCACATGCTGGCTGGCAGGAGCTAGCTTTCATCTTAAAAGCATTTTCCTGTGCCCCTTGGCTGGAGAGGAAGCCCAGGAAAGCTGCAGGGCAGGGTGTGGGGATGGTTATACCCATCCTTTGGGGATTACAGAAAGAAATTAAAATTGGGGTGCTTTTTTTTTCTTTGTAACACAAGTCCAAAGAGTTTATCCCATGGAATGTCACTCTGAAGCATTTATTTGGGGAACTGGGTTGAGAGGAAGCAGTCACCCAAACCAAGCCCTTTAGGAGCTCCGCAGGAGATGGAACTGCACAGGCAGAGGGGCTCTTCCATCCACAGGTTCAGAAGGCAGAGAAAGGATGGCTGAATGGAGGGCTTTCAGAGCCCGTGCTTGTCACATGCAGCCAGAGAAACCCATGAGCATTCACGAAGAAGCCCTCATCCACCAGGGCCTGAGCCCAAGGAGACCCCAATGCTCAGATGAAGGGTTCTGATTTCAGCAATGGCCTTTCTTTCTCTGGAGCAGGGGAGGCAAGTTCATCCTTTGAACTTTAAGGATCAGGAGGTTGAGTGAAGAGATGCTATCCTCCTACCTACCGCGTGATGCTGTGTGTGTGTGTGTGTGTATTCCCCTTGCTTTAATAGCCACATGATTGATCTTCTCTGAAAGCTAAGAGTTGCTTTGCTTCTTCCCTCAGTTTCTAGTGCTATGAACAGTGCTTGGGAGGTAGGCAATGCTCATTCATCCACTGGTTCATTCAATCAAACGATGTGAATAAGTGAATCTGTGTGTTGATGGGTATGTAGTTGCAAACATGTAATGCAAAATCTCTGGCCCATTCAGGAGACTTGATTTAGTTCTTCCCATGAGTTTGGAGCAGGGATGAGGCCTCAGAGAATACAAGCTCTAACATCTCACATTATAAGAACCTGTAATGAGCCAAGGCTGTGTCCTATGGAGGTCAGAGTAGCATGGGTTATCCAGTCCCTAGTAGGGACTCTTCGGATACCTCCTGGGGTCTAGATTGTTTTCACTGCTAAGCCATGCCACAGAACCCCCATCAAAGTGTGCTTCCCAGGGAAGCTCAATAGAGTGGTCCCTCATCCAAGCTCCAAAGAGGGTCACCTGAATTTGGAAAAATCCCCAAACCCCATGTGCACCTTTGACCAATTAACTCAGAATTGGAAGATGGGATCACATATCAGTGCTTTTTAAAGCTTCCCAGACAATTCTATATTGTTTTTGCAAAGTGTAGTCTTTACAGTATCTGCATCTGAATCATGAGGGACACTCGTCTTAAATACCAGATTTTGCCCCCAACTTCAGACCTAAGAAGCCAGCATTGCTACGTACTAGGACTCAGAACTCGTGTCCTAACAAACTCCCCTGCTTGTTTGCATGAATTATGTGCTCTGAGAACCCCACTGCACTGTGCATTTCAAATGTGTGACCCTGGGAAATATACGTTCGACATCCTCTGTGCATCCCTGTGGTCTCCACACAAAAGACAGCCCCCACCCACCTCAGGTCTAGAGGTCAAAGTTTACATTCTCCCTCGTTAGCTCCTGCTAATGAAGGCCCATGCTTTCTCTACAGTCTCACTGCCAGATGCACTTAATCATTTCCAGGTGCATTTCTGAAATGCAACCTGAGTCACCCCAGTACCTGTGGGCCTCACCTCTGCTGGCTCTCACTTACTAGGCCCTCTCACAGGGTCTGCACTAACCCACGGGAGCCCCATGCCCACACCCTAAGCTTTAGGGGGCCTGCCTCCGCTGCACCTGGTCACTGGACTTTCAAGTAAGCTGAATCAGTTGGGACATTAGCTGCCCAGAAGTGCTTTACCCCAGTGGTGACTCCCTGACCTGCAGTAGACTGTCCAAATAGCAGTGGCTGAAGTATGTCTGAGTCTAACATGGGGATCGACTTCAAGAAGTGGGAAACTGGTGCTTAAAACCATTTGCACCTTCACCTCAAAAAGAATAGAGGTCCCTAGATCCACGTCATTGGTTTAGCCAGAGATGACTGTGACCTTTACGTTTATGATTATAGAAGTAGATGCTCAGATGGGTCCCCTCCCCAGACCCAAAGGGTATCTCTGAAGACATGTCCAGGGGAGCTATCAGCAGCTTGTAGGCACAAATAAGGGACTGTCGGCCCCCTCATTTTGATGCGATGCACAGAATTTCCACAGTTCTGGCACACAACCTAGAGATGACGTGGTGGTGTCTCCTACTCAGAACCTGGACTGGTGGTAAACAAGACATTTACAAAATCCAGGCCCTCAAATGCCCTATGCCTGGCGAACTGGGAGTCATGGCTTCAGCTGAGGGTAGACACAGAGAAATGTCTTCAGAATACATCATTCACCAACGATTTGCTGGTGCTTTTTAGATCAGTCTGTTTTACAATAGAACAGAGGAAGGATGGGTGGGGGGTAGTTAAGCTTCCTGGGAGAAATAATTGTGGATATTGACAGGTTACTATTGTGAGTAAGCTAACACAGGGACTGTCAAAGTCTTCGTTCTTTCCAAAGAGCTTTTTGGTTGCAAAGTCTAGAAAAGACACAGGATTGCTAACAAATTCTTGGAACATACTGAAATCCACATTTGTTTACCTCCTTCTGCTCCTCTAGCCCACAATGCCAGCAGATCTAAGTTGTCTGTTCTAGCATCTTCTCTATTGTGGAAAGAACAATAGAAGTTGGGTGTTGAATTTAAATAAATATTTAATTCCTGAAAATTATCTTATATGTTTTAAAACACTCTTTAAAGCTATTTTTATTCTCTAGAAAGCGCTTATTATAGGTAAATTACACATTTTACTACCGGAGCATTAGGTTTGCCATTAGTACAAATTTAAGGCACTACAAAGACCAGTAGATAATGTTAATTTCAAATACAGAAACTAAATATATTTTGTGCCTTTTTATTACTCATTTTCTTTTAAGTTTTATTGACTGCTTTTTATCTTAACTATATGTCTTTACGTGCTGCAATCATAATGCACTGTAATGGTATTAATATTTTATAGAATCGGTATTTATAGTTCTTTATTTAGAAACAATGCAGTAGGTCTGCAGATATCTGAGCCCGTCTGGAATGGTGCCCTCCAAATAATGATAAATTACTTGTGCAGTATGCCATTTGCTAATTATATCCATGATTTACTGCAGAGCAAGACTTAAATCATTCATTTCAGTCTTGCGTAACAGTGCCATAAAATTTTTAGGTTTAAAAATGGTTTCCATGTGTATAATTTAAACAAATTTTAGAGCTATTGTATACACAAAATATTGCAACCACCCATTTGTTACATACTTTGTCTTTTTAAACTTCTACTTTTAATGATCACTGTGGTTGAAATTATTATGCTTAATTTTCATAATCATAGCTTTTAAATCTACAGCCGTTTTCACATGTTAGATAAAGAAAAAGATAGCTAATTGTGTGTAGATAGTATGTCATTCCTGAATAGTCCCAAATGGTACAAAATCATTAAAAAAGCCTAAGAGTACGAATTATTCTTCTATTAAAAAACAGTTGTTCTCTAACTAATTATTAGTTTGAGCTGCTTTGTTTCAAAGAACAAATGTTGATCCTTCTAGCCTTGTTCTGCACACCAAAATGAGATAAACACTTTTTCTTTTTCTCATATCAAAATCTTGCAGGTGAGAAACCCTACAAGTGTCCTCACTGTGACTACGCCGGCACCCAGTCAGCATCCTTAAAATACCACCTAGAACGACACCATCGTGAGCGACAGAATGGAGCGGGGCCGCTGTCTGGACAGCCCCCAAACCAAGACCACAAGGACGAGATGTCCAGCAAAGCATCTTTGTTTATCAGGCCAGACATCCTGAGGGGGGCATTTAAGGGTCTCCCCGGAATCGACTTCAGAGGTGGCCCTGCCTCTCAGCAGTGGACACCAGGAGTGATCTCCTCTGGAGATCATTCGGGGCAGGCCACCGGCATGTCATCAGAGGCTCCTGCAGACACCCTGAAAGGCACCGACCTTCCTTCCAAGAGCTCCCACTTCTCCGAGATCGGAAGAGCTTATCAAAGCATCGTGAGCAACGGCGTGAATTTCCAGGGGTCCTTGCAAGCGTTCATGGACAGCTTCGTCCTCAGCTCCTTGAAGAAGAGGGACATGAAGGACAAAGCCCTGTCAGATCCCTCTTCCATGAAAGCCCACGGAGCTGATGGTGGCGAGGAGAAACCCAGTGGCAGGTCCTCTCAGAGGAAGGCTGAGAAATCTCAGCACGAGCCTCTGGACTTGTCTGTGCGGCCGGACGCCTCCCTCCCGGGCTCATCGGTGACGGTGCAGGACAGCATTGCCTGGCACGGTTGCTTGTTTTGTGCTTTCACCACGTCATCCATGGAGCTGATGGCCCTCCATCTGCAGGCCAACCACCTGGGAAAAGCGAAACGCAAAGAGAATGCCGCGGGGGTGGCCATCAACTGCAAAGAGCAGGCCCGGGAGGTGGGCAAGATGGCTCTGCTGTCCACAGCACAATCCAACAAGGAGATGGGCCTTTCGGGGATGATTGGCTCTCTAGACTCTGCTTCTGAGAAGATGGCCCAAGGACAGGCCAAAGAGACCCTGGGGGACCAGAAGAGTGGCCCGTGGCCCAGCCACGTGGACCCTGCCTTTTGTAACTTCCCATCAGACTTCTACAAGCAGTTTGGCATGTACCCGGGCGTGGTGGGCTCGGGGGCCTCCGGTTCCTGCTCCAACAAGGATCCCGATGGGAAAGCCCACCCCGAAGAGGACGCCCCAATCCTGATCCCCGAAACCACAAATAAGAATGCTACGGATGACCTCTCCGACATCGCCTCCTCCGAGGACATGGACTCCTTCAAGGGAGAAAACAACGACGAAGAGGATATCGAAACCGAGCCCGAAATGATGAGCAAGCCCCTGTCTGCCCTCAGCAAGGACAGCAACAGCGATGGCGGGGACAGCCTGCTGCCCACAGGCACCCCCCAGCCCGTCCAGGGACTAGTCTCACCTTTAGCCCAAGCGTCTGAGAAGCAGTGGCACAGCCCAGGCCTTCTTCCTGCCCAGGACCCCTCAGTGGGTCTGCCAAAGCCGGAGCGGGGGCCCCCGGGCCTGGAAAAGCCAATGAACATGCTGTCGGTCCTCAGGGCCTACAGCTCCGATGGCTTAGCAGCCTTTAACGGACTTGCAAGTAGCACAGCAAATTCTGGATGTATCAAGAGGCCAGACTTGTGTGGTAAGTTTTAGAATCCTCTTCCTTTAGTTCATTTCCCAAAACATCAGTGCTGACCTGTGCATTTTTTTTTTTTTAATGAGGTAGACTGACCCATTAGCAAAATTTAAACTAAACCTAAAAAAAGAAAAAAAAAAAAAACCCAATGCTATATATGCAATGTAGACAATCATAAAAGTCGATTTCACTTCGAAGTTTCCAAACTCATCCTTTTGGGTTCCGATTTGCATTATAATGTTCTCACATGCCTGTACTGAAAGGTATGGAAAACGGGGTGGTGTCTCACGTGTGAACTTCCCTTACTTTTCATCCCTAAGCGGAGAAAGGGAAGAAAAACAACTATTAAAACAAAAACAAAAAAGAGACATGGTAACTTGCAAACTTTTCAGTATTTTCGACTTTTGCAAAAGATGCCTGAAGACACCTCCTTATTGCTTTGCTAAGCCAAATCTGCTTCCTTAAACTTTCCTTTAACTGACTTAGAGGATACTAAAATCATATCACACTAACCACAGTAGAGAAATAACGTGACCTCTCCAGACAGGGAGATGGTTTCGGGGTGTTCGTGATTCATCTTTAGACATACCAAATGGCAGTTACCTGACTTTGGCCTTCTGCTGTTGCCTTCTGTCCGTCTGTGTGTCTTTCCCTGTCTGTTGTTCTAACAAGAAATGTACATTGTCAAGTCTGATTAGCAGTGTTGTGACTCTGTGTGTCTTGGATTTATGCCTGTCTGATCTTGTAGCAAATTGGTACTTCTTTACCTCCTTAAAGAAAATGGTTACCCCCAAAGTGATTCTAGATTTTAAAACATAATACTAAATTTGAAGCTTAGAGTCCAATCAAATGAAGCTTGGGGTGGTCAGGGAGGACCCATGCAATTTTCTTTGCACCCAGATGTTCATATTTGAAAAACCTGTCTCCAAAGAGAAGCTCAATGTATTATTCCCTTTGAAACCAGCCCCAACTATTCCCAGTAGAGACAAATGGCCATGGTACCTTTCCATCTTTAATTTATGAATGGATTTTTTTGTGTGTGATTTTTTACTTCATATGAGGAAGGAAGGAAGGAAATAGAAGAGAGTATTTGTGAACATCAGCATCTCTTAGTATTTCTTTTAGCACAAAGCAGGATTCAGGAAGCTAGACCCTGGATTCATAATTTAAATTGATATATTTCTTTTACCCTCTCCTTCCCTAATTCACTAAGAACTGGATCAAGCAGTTGGAAATATTTTTTGAATTGTCAAAAATCACTAAATGGATTTCTGACAGCTCAAAAAAATATTGACAGTTCCTTATGCTGAATGATTCAAAAGGCCCCATTAACCAGTACCCCTAGATCTATTTTTAGTCACATGTAATTCATTACTTTTGAAGCTGTTAAAAACAATGTTTAAAAGAAGAAGAAAAGGGTTTTATGCCAGTCCAAATTTTCCCCTTTTTCTTCTGGGGGAGCAACATTTAAATTTTTTGTTTTTTTTTTTCATTGTTGTTCTAAGTTTGTGATTGGGGTGGCTTCTTTTTTTTTTTTTATTGTTGTTTGGGATTTTTTTTTTTTTTAAAGTCTATTTTCGGTTCTTTCAACTACCTTCTAGGACCATAGTTCCTGCCAGGAATCTATGCATCAGAAAAGATCAAAACCTGGCATGTGCATAAGCTCATTATTATTTAAATGAGCTCATGTTACCCCTATTAATTTTCCCATCTTTCTATCATTGCTGAAGGAAGGCTGTCTGCATTGGGGAAGCTTGGCCAATGGTGTCCTTCTGCACCAGGGATGGTGGAGGGGAGCACAGGGGAGTCTTTTCCCTCTGAGCAGCCTGTTGAGAACAGGCACTCCTCACCCCCAACCCCAAATAGCAGCTCATAACGCATCTCTGACATTTCCAGAGAATGTGCAAAAACTTTGCTTGGTCAACCTTTTAGCCACTGAGTGACAGACTCTGGGATGTAAGCCGTGGACCCTCTCTCTCTTTCAAGGGAGTTGAGGATCCTTGGACCAGCTAGTCAAAAGGCTTCTTGGTTGCTTTCTAAATAAGGTTCATGTTCCTCTGTCCCTAACTCTGGCCACAAACAGTCTGTTTGGGGCGCATCTGACTTTTGTATTTCATTGGACCTCCTTTCTTCTGCTGTAGTTGGAAGCAGGCGGGGACAGTGCTTGCTTCTCTGTCTTTTGCATTTGTTTGGAGTTGGGGGCCACAGTTCTGTTGCCTCCAGGAGGATCCTGGCCTTGTCCAGTTCTCATTTCCCTGCCCCCGTATCTGGCCTACCAGAAGAGTAGTCCTCTCATTTTCTTGCTGGCTGCGGTGGCATCCTTGGACCCAGAAGGACCAGGCATAAGTCATCCTTGCTAAGAGTTAATCTCTCAGAGGAAAACTTCAATCCACTGGGTTATGATTCTCTTTTCCCCCTCAATCTAATTCACTCTTTTCGTAGTGTTGCAAGAAGCGCAAGTGACTGTTGCAAGCATCAAACCCCAAACGGCTTCACTTTGCAAGGGTGGAAATGATATTGGCATAAGGAATCAAATACTCCTAATGTTTATTCCCTCTTCTCTGCTCCACTTAAAAGTAGATATGGATTTTCAAACAGGTCCACCAGGTCGATAGCTGATCTTTCTCATGAAGCTGGGCTTAGCTAAACCAAAAATTTAATCCTGTGTTTCTCATCTCAGAGTTTGGAGTCTGATTTTTGTCTGGTTAGTAAGCTCAAGTCCCCACTTAGATTACCCTAGAAACAGCCTTGTGGAAAGAGTCTTGTTCCTCTGTGTAAGGAAGAATGCTGTTCTCCTGGGGTGTAAAAGTGTTTGAAGAGACATCAGTCTTGTAGACTCCCCTGGATCTCAGATCTCAGAGTCTCTCTTGCCCTAGCCGGTTAGTTGGAGAACAAACCTTTTCACCCTAACTCTATGGGTGATTCTCTTTTAGTGGGTTATACAAACAGATACTTCCCTAATTATTGCATTTCTGCTTCTTAACTTTTAAAACTTGCCCTGAATTCCTTAGTGTCAAAAACCTGGGGTCCTGGCCCGTGTGCTTTTCTAACTAGAATGCCTAAGAGAGCTGACAAGAAGAGGCTGCCCTAGCCACTTGATTAGGGAGACTCCAGTAGCACAGGCCAATGTTGAGAATAGGAGTGAATTTTTAAAGATCTGTCCATGTAGGATAGCACATTTGCATGTCAGGGACATGTGACAGATGATCCCGAGGAGGAAATTGAGCCACCTTGGATTACGCTGGAGGACATGTATTGTTGCGGTTGGAGTGGGTCAGGTCCCACTGTGGATTTGATCTCGTTACATGAAATTCTCCTCGAATCAAAGTGTTAGCTTCTTGAGATGACTTCCTGGCTCCAGGCACAGCCCACATTTTTTTTTTTTAATTCTACCAGTTATAAAACATACAAGGGCCCTCCACTGCCAGTGGAGATCTTGAATTTGCCCTGGGTTTTGTTAGAATGGGTCTGACCTTGGTTTTGCAATAAAACAGGTTCCTTGTGAGTATTCAGGTTGGGGAGCAAGGGCAGACCAGAACAGTGTGCACAACTACTGACTGGGCCGGACAGACAAGCCCCTATGTCCAGTCTGAGAAACAGTGATGGCAGCACTGGTCAGTGGATAGCTTAGAGATCCAGGAAGACATGGAAGGCCCAGGCTTTGCCATGCACCCAGACGATGCCGAGGCCAATCTGCAGAGCACCTGTTTCTAGCTACATAGAAAGGGTAAAGACCACGTCTCACCCCAGAGTTGGTGCATGTGGAGGACAACAGGATCACCCTTCCTCCTTCCCTTTGGAAACTGAGACAGCCAGGGCGTGAAGTTGTTGTGTTTGTTTTTCATAAGCAGGGGTTGCTCTGGGTCCTTCAGGAGCCCCCACGGGCAGGGTTGATGGGGGAACATTAAAATCAGATTAAGGGAAAGGCAGGGAGAAGGGCATAATCCTTTTGCCCTGAGAAGTCCTGCCCTGGAGTTAGCATTACTTAGGGAAACCCAGCTGAGCAAGAAGAATCTGCCAGCATGTCAGCTGTGGACATGAGGCCCACGTGCCGTGCCCTGGTTGCTTGCTAGTGGCCCACTCAGGCCCAGGAGGGAGCCAGTGGGAAGGCAAGACCACCCACAGGAATAGTCCCAATATTCCCAACTTATTCTCAGGTGGTTGGGCAACTGGCTTCCCCAATTCAAATTATGCCTGTGACTAAGGAATAAAGGTCCTCTGGGCTTCCACAGCAGTGAAAACATTGGAACCCACCCCCAAAAGGTAGGGCCCATTGAAACATCTTCACCTCGTGGACTCTATAATGTGTGATGAGCTGGACCAGGATATCCAAACTGAGCTCTCTTCAAATGTAACTTTGGTCCTCCTGTGATTTCTCAACATAGGTTGTTTGAAAAGATCCACCATTTTGGCCAGCTATATATTGTAAAGCAGAGGTCCACAAATATTTTCTTAAAGGACTAGTGAGTAAATATTTTAGGCTTTCAGGTCATGCGGTCCCTGTCACCATTACTCAGCTCAGACTACTGGCACAGAAGCATGCAAAGGTAGTATACAGATGAATGGGTGTGGCTTGTTCCTATAAAACTTAATGAACTAAAATAGGGGCAGGCTCGAATTGGCCCATGGGTCTTAGTTGGCCACCCCCGGCTCTATTGTAAAGAAGGATGTGTTCCCATGGTCTGCCCCAGTGAGGGTGCAGAAACTTTCCTCTGCTGTTCCATTGGACAGTGAGTCCATGCAGGGAGGACCCACATCAGTAACTGCAGGGCTCCATCTATTGCCACATGAGGCCAAAGAGACTTTCCAGAGACAGAGGAATTGTAGACCCAGATGGTACCTGTTTTTGGAAGGCCACATCTCTGCCTAAGCAGGAAAAACTTCCAGGAGAATCATTCCAGAGTGCCCCCCACCCCCATCACAGCAAGTGTGCATAAAAGTGGAAAATGGTGTAGCTCTGTCTTGGCTTCCTGAAAGACTGTTTCATCATGGATGGACAGAGTGTAGGAATGGAAGACGATGGTAGACATAAAAGAGCTTGGATAAATGTTCCGCGGTTGAGTTTGCATTACAGTGTAGAGGTGAGTGTCCACCTGAGGCCGTTGTGAGGAAATGATGCCCATCTTTTAGTTGCAATTGTCCCTTGGACACTTCATCAAGCACCAATCTTACTGTCCATTGATGTTCTAGAAGCACATTTTATATCCTCATTTCCACCATGCCACACTGTCAGTAGCTATCTCTTGGTACATGGGAAAGTTAGCTTTGAAGATGATTCTGGCAATTTTGTGATATCTTACAGTAATACCTTTCCAGATCTATGCCTGATAAAAGACAAAATGCATATAGGCAGAAATAAGTCCAGCCCTCTCCATCTTTAACCAAGAAATAGTTAAGGTCTCTGATCAGTTAGAAACTTCAAGGAAAGCCATGGCTGACATATGTGCAATACCATGAGAATCAAATGTGTGTATCTGATAGACTGTGATGCACTACCTATGGCAGTTGGTGCATTTTTTGGACTTGTAGAACAATTTAAGTTGGGCCCTGAAGTCAGGAGGTTCCCATGAACAAAGGAAATGGAGTTGGGAACATTGCACAGGAAGAGAACTACCACATTCCAGCCTGCCAAGCACTTGGGAGCTCAGGCTACATCTAAGGCCACCCAAGGGAGGGCAATTAGCCTGGGAGTGTGGACAACCCTGAGATGTCTGTTGTTGTCTCAGGTGCTGCCTTGCTTTATTTAAAGCCAGATGAGCAATTATTTTTTTCCTTTTCCTCTTCTGTATGAACTGAGTCTCAACATGGTTTGGCTTCAGAGTCTGTGAATGAAGCACCGTTTTGCACTCAATTTCCAATTTGATCATTTACAGGGTAGTCAGTGGACTCCATGGTCTACTCTGCTCCCAGTCCTAGTGGGTGTCCAGGGTTTGTTATTAGATTCCAGTAGGGAGGACCATTTGGTCTGCCATGAAGTGTCTAAAGGCAGAAACTTTTAAATTCATGCAAATCACTACTCCATTGTGCCTGCTCTGCCTCTGCCGGCTGCCTTGAAATAGCCTACAAAGCTTTCCTCTTTGACTGTGTTAGGACAAAGTACAGGTGAGGCCCCCCTAGGATCTCCTACAGCAACCAGAACCCCCAGGTAGGCACTCCTCTGCCCTCATCCAGAGCTGTGCTCCATGCACCACCATATTGGATGCAGAAGCAGCCCCTTTGGATGGCAGCCCTCTCTGAAATCTTTCGGCATTCTCCTCCTCCTCCCCATCCCTCTTTTTAAATTAAATGGGAATGCCATTGATGTGATGTCGTTTGCACTGCAGGATGACAGAACTGTTGTGTGAATACCATTGTATTTGCCAAATGGTCCACTCGTCATTTCAGAACAAACAAATGGATGGTGTCTGTAAGTCGGCAAACACTGGTGACATTTAGCCTTGTTTATGTTCCTTTCCTTTTGCTGCATATTTTTGGCTTCAGAAGCTACTGTCTGAATCAACAGTGCTTCTGAAGCAGGAGAAAATTCTGGTAGCATTCATTTTGGTTGTTGCGTCCATGTTCCCTTTGGATCGCGTGATACCTACTTCCCAGGTTCAACCCCGGGAGGGAGGAGAGAGCATCCAAGCTTTCATTAAAAAAAAAAAAAAAATGTTTATATATATATATATCTCGAGCCCTCCCACCCCTTCAGTAATGACTTAAGCTTGGGAGGGAAGAAGAGAGTACTGAGAGGAGAGAGTGTTGTGAGAATAGACCCTCATGTCCCTGGTGAAATACACACTCTCCGAGGAAGCCCAAGTCATCACCATCTAGAACAGGAGCAGTCTGACCCCACTGATGTCTTACACTCTGCAGGTTCCCTGGGGTTAAGCTTTGGTGTCTATATTAGGCTACTGACTGGAAGTGATGGTTGGAACTGACGAGTATCCAGATTCGGGGCCACATGTTAGCTTTTGGAGGAATCTAGTTCTTTTTTTTTTTTTTTTCTGAATTTTCAGATGTTGTATGCAAAGCCCAGATTTCAAATAAATAATAATTATCTTCTATTACTTAGCACTGATCAGCAGCACCTCTATGTCTAATTGCCAACCTGCTCTAATCATGTAGACTATTCTTGCTTTCGCCAGAGATGGAAGGACCAAATTTTATAAGTATTGCTTTATTGTCAGGATTCCATTAAACAATTAGGGGATGTGACCCTGCCCTTGCTTTCAAAATGCCTCTAGCTCAATTGGTTTCTGGATTGTTTAATGAATCTGCACGTTTTCTTGCAGGTAAGTGACACCCCCTGTCCTAGTCGGTCTATCTGGACTTGCCCTTGTCTGTTCGTGCTCCTCGGTGGTTATCTGCAGCTTGTTAATCGTGTAAAGTCAAGAGAAGAACGTATACACATATGTGTGTTGAATAAATAATTACTATTGGCATAGGTATGTGTATACACACGGCACACCAACCTACAGTATATATAGCAAAGTATCAGGGAGGCTAAAAATATTGCCCCATATGTTCCACTATTAGTCATGGATTGCAAAGGCTTAGAATGGAAAGAAAATTCCCTCAAAGTCATAAATCCTGAGCAACAAATGCTGGTGGATTGCAGGCCCCTTCACCTGTTTAAAAAAAAAAAAAAAAACAAAAAACCTGGCTGGGGGGTTCCATTCTGCCAGCTCACCTGAGCTCAAACAGGTGGGCCCCTTGATGGTTTTGTTGGCATTACCGCTTGTGTCTGATTGTCCTGTATTTTGTAACACTTTAGAAGAATACAGAAAAGTGCAGTAATTATCTTTCTCCATAGTATTTAAGCAGAAATATTGCTAGTTTAATATTGTGTCAGGTTGTCGTATTAACCAGGAACAGAAGACAGTAAAATTCCAGCAAACAGCACCTTGACATTCACAATTAAAAAAAAAAAAAAAAAAACTGGTGATTGAAGCAAAATGTGTAAACTTGTACTGGGTTATCGTGTGCTTTGGAATAGAGTATTGTTGAAGTAATTAGAAGATATATTAAGGTGTTCCTGGTAATGAAGGCATGTAAGTTATCATAATTGTAGCTTTCTGAATAAGTGTCAAACTATATCTTTAAGTGTGCTGTATGCTGAGTTACAAGTTAGGTCATTTATGAATGGAATGTAAAACAATACTAAAAATGCTTCAATAACTTATCTTGGTATTGCTAATAAAAAAAAAGCTGTGAAACATTAGTGCAGTTTTGAGTCATTATGTTAATTCATTCCACAACACCCCCCCTGGCCCCTTGACATTCTTCTCTCTGTTGGAAGCCTCAACAGGACATTCAGGGGATTATTGTTGCATTGTCCCCACCCATCTTAAGGGGGGACCCTGTAAGTGACAATTCCTAAACATGCAAAAAGGAAAGGGACTTCCTGATGTGGGTGGGATGACTGTGGTGGGGGGGGGAGTCAGAGGACACATGCCCATCTCTCTGTCTGGACCCCACAACCACTCACAAGACCCGCAGATGGGGAGGCCTTGCGTACAGAGACGGCAGGCCACCTTACCCCACCCCAGATGTGGATAAGACTGCTCACAGCCAGCCTGCCATCAGCAAGCCTTAGCAGCATTTCTTTTTCATTCTGGGAAGGGCAATTTTAATGGAAAGAAACTCAGGATTAGAGGAGTTTCGGAATCTTTTTGTTCTACTGAGATTTTTTTTTTTTTTTTTTTGGTTGTGTGTATGTTCTTCACAATGGGCTCTTACCTGTTTCTTCCCCTATCTTACCTCCTCTTGGAGAAGAATACAGAAAGGAAGGAGTTTGTTTTTTGGTTGTATTGCCCGGTTTTGTTGTCCGTGAGCTGGATTTTTGAGTCCTGCCATTTCAACAGTGTCTCCAAAGCTCCTTTGCTTGATTATGTTTTGTAAACGTCTAAATTCCATGCATATCCCTGCTCCCTTGTCTAACTGATCCTGTGGGGTCAGGGCAGAGAATCTGAAGCCCCAAGTCTATTACTCACTCCCCCAAATAAATAGTATCCAACAGGGAAATACAAGTCCAGAGATGTCCATTGGAACAAACTTGGCCTTAGCAACAGGACAATTCTATTGCTTTGACTGAAACATTTTCTCCTGTATTTCTCATGAAAACTGGTTGGGCCATCCTGACCCTAAAGACCACAGTACAGCATTAAGTTTTCTCTTATTAAAAAAAAAAAAAAAAAAAAAAAGAGGTGACAAATGACAGATCCCAAGTCTAAGAAAGATGTGATGAGAACTCCAAATGAAAAATAAAGCTCTTTGAGGGGGTGCAGGGGACACTGGGAATTGAACCCAGGGGCACTTTATCACTGAGCCACATTTCCACCCCTTTTTATTTTAATTATTATTATTTTTTAAAATTTTTGAGACAGGGTCTTGCTAAGTTGCTTAAGGGCTCGCTAAGTTGCTGAGACCACCCTTGAACTTGCAATCTTCCTGCCCCAGCCTCTCCAGTGGCTAGGATTATAAGCATATGCCACCTCCTCTGTTGAAAATAGAACTTTAAAGAAGGCTGTAGAACTTCCCAGAGTTCAGTACCCTCAACTGTTATCTGATCCCATTCAGGTGAAGCTGAGAGCGCACAGCACACCGTGGGTTCCCATAGACAATGTGACTGATCCCAGAAACCCTAGCAAGGGCAAAGTGATGAGGACCTCACGTCCAGGCCTAGGTCCACATGGCCACAGTGTGCAGCTGAGTTTGCCTAAGGAGAGAGACTCCAGGAAAGTGTCCTCTTTATTTCCAGTGTCACCCGAGTTTGGGGACCTGCCCTGATGGAAGTGGAGTGTGAAAGAGGGCACGTTCACCTGAGCCTTTGAGGGATGCCTTTGCTCCGGGTTGAGCACCTTATCCCCAGCAGTGTTCATCCTTTACAGTCACTCTGTACCCTCTCGGGAGCCTTGGGGCACACCATGGCACCTGCTGGTATTGACAGTCAGCTAGGATGGTGCTCAGAAGGGTCCAGATGCAGTCTGAGGTGCCAGGCCCTGGAAATGGGAGGAGAGTACTAAAGCAAGGGAGGAGGGAAACATGGAAGGAGTGCATCACCCAGTCCCTCGAGTTGACAGCCAGGAAGACTCCCTGGAGCTGCGTATCCAGGCATCTGCTGCTCTCTCTCTTCCTTTCACAGGGGCCCAATCCCCCTAACAGAGTCTCTAAGCTGGAATACGGGGGAGCATTTCCTCTTCTAAAGCAGGGGGTATTTCCTGAGTCGCTCCCCAGTGATAACTTCTCAAATTTATAGGAGACCTCTGTGGGCTCTCATTCTCCCATTGTTATGAACCCAGCCCCAGCCTCCTCCCCACCTCCCAATCCCTTCCTCAGGCATGGGACTCCCCTTGCCCCTGCCGCCTCCTCATCCTCCTTCCCACTTCTGGGTAACAACTCCCTTCTCACTAGTGGAACGTTCTTGGGAACATCCTGTCTGCTTCCTGCGAGATAGCTGAGTGGGTTTGGGCCTCCAAAATGAGACAACTTCACTTTAAAGCTCTGCATGGGAGCCGGCAATTCTGTTTCCCACTGGTTCTATTCTCCCCCTAAACTCCCACCCCAACCCCCCATGGGGTGATAATAAACCCCATTTGTTTGGATTTAGATTTGGGGCAAACACAAACATCACTTAGATGGTCACTGGTCTGTGGTGTATAAGAGATCCCCGTTGCGTACGGACCCCTAGTGTTTCAAGGAGGTATCTATGACTTAAGATTCCAGAGACCAAGAAGGTCAAGGTGTTTTGCAGAGTCTTCAAATCTATTTCTTGGTTCACACATATATTTGGAAGTGCGTTTGCTTTAACGGAATTTAGATATTCTGATAGAGGGAGGTGGAATCTAAACTCTGGGACCTGATTATTGCACATGTATGGTCACTTTTTCTCAAAGAAACTTCACAGTGATTAAATTGCATCCCTAAATATGCAGCAGCACATTGGCAGGACTGTCTCTGCATGAGCAGATTCTGCCTCTTGAGCAAACAATGCGCATTTTTCAAGGTTAAAGTTGGGGAACTCTGCGCAGCTAATTTCATTAGCAAAAATATCCATTTGTGCACCCAGACATTGGCTGGCTTCATGAGGAGTTTGTCTTTCATGTTCTTTGTGGAGTTGTCCAGACACACCCATTTAATGGTAACCCACTGCTCCCAAGGTTAAGTTTCCTTTTTGAACTTCAGTTGTTGTCAAATTAACATAATATGCTCTCAATTATCCACATAAAGGGAGAAAGGCAACCAAGCAGGGAGAGCAAATTTGTGATTAATTTACCAAATTATTGCTCTTTTTATATGATGGACAAGTCACTTTTCTGTTTTGGAGTCCAGGGTTTTGTATGTCCTGGGGGGGAGCACTGGGGCTGACCACAAGAACAGACCACTCTGAGGTACGCCATACACCTGGGGAAGGGCTGGAGGTGGATGTTTTGCTGAGAGGTAATTAGGGGTCCACACTGTGCTGAACTCTTTTCTTGTCAAGGAGAGGAGCCATTAATCTTCTCAGTTCTCCAAGACTCCCTTGATGACATGGTTAGAATCGTCCACAAAACAGGTCTTTAGATAGGACCTGGGCACAGGTAGCTGATGTGGGAAGCAATTCCCAGAAGGATGATCAAGGACAGGGAAGAGAGAGAGAGAGGGTGGAAAGCCAGCCCAGGTTTGATCACCAGAGCTTCACCACTGGGGGTGGACTGGGGATTAATTCTTCCAGGGACCTTTTAAGGTACCGTGTGGAGTTTCCCGCAGAACTATTCCACCGAGCACTGTAGAAGCTGGGTTTTTTATCCACTGACTCTGCACCTCTCGTTATTTGAGGGACACGGCAACCCACCCTGTGGCCAAACATTTTTCTCGTGGTAAAGAGAAACAGGAGGCTGTTGGCATGCCAGGTAACCAGAATAGAAAGGGCAGGGCACTGACAGTGTCCACAAGTGGGAGGGAGCCCCTTGACCAGAACATTTTCACACTTACCTGCCTCCACTCTAGAAGGTCACAGACCTGTCCGCCCAAGCCTGAGAACAAATGTGTGTATTCCGTGGTTCCTTAGTGGTGGGGTGAACTGCTGATTTTAAAGCTTGGGAAGTACACGGCCTTCCAACTTAGGGGCAGGCTGAGTAGAGGCAGGATCGGAGGGTTTGCATCCCGCCTGGAGTCAGGAGAAGACACCTAGCAACAGCCGTGCTCCAAGGGACTTAGACAACTCACTTCTCTTCTCTGGGCACCATGTCCCTTTCAATGAAAGGAGGAGGCAGCCTGGACATCTCCCAAAGACCCTTCTAGCCCTCAAACTCTATGTCTGGTCTTCATGACCCTCTTTGAGCCTTAACTTTTCAGATGATATTCTAGGACCCTGTCAGTCCCAGAGCCCTCATGGGCCCTCACTCTAGAAGGGATATCGGAATGTGGGAGCCACACTGATATTTTCACAAACACAGGAGCTTGCAAAACTTCAATTTGGACAAGAACACTTATTATTATGGGGCGTGGCACATGGCAATACTTGGAGCTTATGTTCCATTATAAGAAGACCATTGAAGACTTTCTCTTTTATTTCAGGGAGTTAGTCAAAATAGAAAAAAAAAAAGGAAAGCAATAGAGAAGGTCGATGAAGTTGGACATTTCAGCTTCATGGAAGTGTAAGAAGCCAATTCCTTGAAATGTTTTTCTTTTTCTTTATCAACCTCTTGAGTTCACAACTGAGCTTGAGCAGATGGTTTGCACTATGATTGAGGCTTCCTCAGACACTTTACCAATCATTTAATCCAGTGGGCCCTGTTCCTGCCACCTCCACCCAACACACATACTTAGCAATTCTCAGAGCAGGAGGAGACAGCAACCAAGAGGCATCTCAAATGCATGGGCACAAAAACAGTTACGTTCACTTCCTTCCCTCCATGTGACCTTTACCTTCTTTCCATACAGCCTCAGGGTTCCCTTGGCCACTCCACATCACTCTCAGCTAACAAGTGCCCTAAGCTTGGGACTAGCTCCATAAAGTGGTACACCAATGTACCCTTAAGAGAATAAAATAAATCTGAAGGACTTGGAGATTAACAAGTCACCCTCATTTCAAATATTTTAGGATTTCTGTTGCCGAACAGGCCTAGGCAGAGCTCCCATGCAAACCCAGAACCTTCAGAGACCCTGCCGAGTGGGTAGAGGGTCTGGGTAGGGTATTGTGAAGCATGGCACCTCTACATTCTTGCCAATCTGTCCTCACTACCCACAGGCCTGTGTCTGGATGCCCAGCTTGGGTCTTCTCATTCCCACAGTGAACATACCTGGAGATCTATGGGGTAACCTACAGGAGGAGCCAGGGATCCTGTTCTTGGGATGTGTAGACACACCCCTCTTGGCTCTAGTCAAGCAGTTTGTCCTTTGCCAATGGTTTAAAGGACTTAAAAATTAGGAACACAACAGCAGAAACCTCTGATCAACCAGGGAGAACAAGATTCTTGTACCAGTGTGGCTTTTGCCTTGCACTAAAACTTTGGGCTTGGAGTGTCTGTCTTTTCTAAATCACACTTGGGCCAATCGTTGTGATTTTAAATCATCAGGGGAACTTTCTTGAGGCCTTTGGGCTAAATGTCCTTCACACAGGTTAAACACCTGAATTTCCGTGACATCAGGGTTGGTTTCTGTGACGTCCCCAGTTTTCTACAGGAGACCCTGCATGAGGTGGGTGACAGGGCGGGAATCTGGCAGCCTGACCTCACCACCTGGAGGACACAGGGGAAAAGGACTTGTGTTTGGGGACGGGTAGGGATGCCCTGCGGAAGTTGAGAAGAAGAAATTAGTGGGTCCCAGGACTGACGACCCCTAAAGAGATGGCCAAGAACATTTTGGGGCCTGAAAGCCTTGAAGTCCACAGGCTGGACACTGCTCCCAGTTTGTTGGGGGTGACTCAGCCCCAGTGGCGTGGGGTGAGGGGAAGAGAGGAGGGAAAGAGAACTATAAAGGAAGCCAGGCCGGCCGAAGAGGGTCAGAAAATGAGAGCCAAAGAAGCAAATAGAGGGGGGGGAGGAGAGGCATGGGGGGAGGGTCAAAGAGGATGGGGGTGGGGGAGGAGCCAACCCAGGGGAAAGAAGAGGAAGCAGCCTGGGAGAGAGGTGTCAGGGCGTTGGTCTGGTGGGCGCCTCCTGCTGGTGGAGGGCTGGGGAGCAGTGGGCTCAGTGGTTCCAGGTGAGGATGCTGGGGAGGCAGGCGCAGGGAGGGTCGGATGAGGATCCCCAGTGCAGCACCTGGTGGCCTTGGCCTGGAGCTCCAGCTGCACCCTCCTCCCCCTCCCTCTGCTCCCCAGCGCTAGTTTCAGGAGGAAATGCTGCAGCTTAATCAGAATTATTTACAAGATAATGGTCCATTGTTTGCACTAAGACAGATGTTGTCTGTGGGAACTTTGTGTTTTATGCTCTTTTCGCTGCTCTGTCTTCACTGGGTGCAGATGGGATGGAAGTAATGTGCGTTATTATTCCTAGGATTGGAAACTTGGAGGCGCCTTCGTTTCAGCGGCTGGCCCTGGGTGGGCAGGGGTGGTCACTGCTGGCTGCAGGGCCAGGCAGGGGCTGTGGTCCTCCCGGCCCCTCCAAGCAGCCTGTGATTAGGAAGGTTCGTTTCCTTGAGGGGCGGGTCCATGCAATCGCCTTGTCCGGGACAGGAAGGATTCACTCTGATTAAGATGCGCGTGCTATGTGCTGACTTGAGAGGTCACCGCTGACATCTCAAATGAGGGTGGCCATCTGGTCCTCTTCTGGGAAAGGGAAAGAGCAACCCTTCTGAGGTGGGGGCCGTGTGGCTTCCTCTCTCTCTTTTTTAACTTACCAGAGGGCTTCCTCTGACTCTTCTGGGGTCACTGGGGGAGCCAGGTAGGGGCTTCAACTCCTTCCCTCCTTCTTGGAGGGTAGTCGTGGCCAAATGAATGCCTGTCCCATGGACTGGCCCAGGGAGGGAACTTTGACATGAGGAGCAAAGATGAGGTGGGGTGGGAGGACTCACCCTGATACCAAACCTGCTGGTGGCCTTGCTCTGGAGACAGCAGGGCCACCATAGTACTGGCCCATCTTAGTGCACAGTCCTGGAAGTCAGCAGGTCCTCCAGCCCTTTTAGGTTCCCAGCCACCCCTGCATTGCCAAACTCATCTCATCAGTGACCAGACCCATTTTATAAGTGAGAAAATAGAGCCCAAGAGAAGTTAGGTGACTCGTATTCAGCGATTTTCCTACTTCGTGGAAAATTCTCCCCAGTCTTCAAGACATGATCTTCATTTTCGTAGGGGACCTTGCTGAATGTCAACTTAGGGGCACATGAGGCCTGAGGATAACTGCTTTGCAGAGTCAGGGAGAGGACTTTTTGGCTGCCAAGCACCAGGGCTGGCAATAGCATAGGCTCAATAGACAGTGGCAATTGATATTGAAAACTACGTGATACCACTTTTCAAGTATATTACATTTTCAATATCAGGTTCTGACCAAGAGCAAACAAACAAAGATAAAAGTCACAAAATATCACAGCTGTGCAAACCAAGATGTGGTGGAAAAGAGTCACTTTCGTGGCGGTGAAGTGGAATCAGGCTTCATCTGGACGGCAGAGGGAAAACTTCAGACATGGCTCCTAATGCCCTTGTCCCACACCCTGGGGGCCTGTAAGATGTGACCCTGAAATCACAGAACCCAGAGGTTTTGTTCCATTCAAAAAAGTTGGCATATCTTGGCTTGGTGAATATTGCTGTTCCTCCATAATCAATCACCCTCTGCCCAAGGAATGGCCCCAGCAGCCTTATCAGCAGGATCTGATCATCTGAATTATCCTTCCAACCTTCCCAGATTATTTAAAAATAATAAGTACCTACTGTGAGCTAGGGTCAGGTCCGATTCTCAGTCCCATATAGATGATAATGCAAACGATATACTTTCCTTTCATTCTCCTATAAATCCCGTGAGGTAAGCGTGATGACATTA
This sequence comes from Callospermophilus lateralis, assembly GCF_048772815.1. Classification (NCBI taxonomy): domain Eukaryota; kingdom Metazoa; phylum Chordata; class Mammalia; order Rodentia; family Sciuridae; genus Callospermophilus; species Callospermophilus lateralis. The sequence continues at coordinate 21,579,207 of NC_135322.1, read as the reverse complement.
TTTTTGCTTTGGACGTGAGGATAGGGAGGCCCAGGGATGCTCTTTGCCCTACCCAAGATCACCAGCAAATAAATGAGGAAGCTGAGATTCAAAGCTGGGTGGTGGAGACCTCTGACCATTCATTTGGTGCCCCTGTCCCTTGCTGTTACTCTCCTGTGCCTTTATTACTCATTGGAGATGCATCGAAAATTAACCAAGCAACCAACTACAAGTAAATAAAAATAGCCGACTCTTGCCAACCTGTAACTCCGGGTCCCAGAAGAGGATGGGGCAGTTCAAAGCAGAAATTTCAACTGCAAACAGGTTGTGATCCAAATGGTCCTGGACTGCCCATGTGACCTCAGTGCCCTCCTCGCCGCTCCAAAAATGATAAAAGACACATTCATCGCCTCGAGAGTCCTTCCATTTTGCAGGATGCAAATCATTTATTCTTAGAACTAGATTTTTTTTTTTTTCAGCTATGTCTCAGCCTCAGGTAAACAAAATAAAACAAAACAAAACATAACAAAATACAATGCCTGCCGCCTGCCCCCACTTCCCTCAGAGCAGTCAGAGGGCCTCAGGAAACCTAACCTCTCACCTTGCAATTGTTCCCTGGGGTCCAGGTCGCAGGAGTCGCAGGAGTGGAGGGTGGGTGGCCCAGGGCACCAGCGAGCCCTCCTGGCCAGGGCTGCTGCAGGCCCAGCCCCCAACCGCGACAGCGGCAGAGGTCAAACTGGGATAATATTTATCAACCTTATTCTCATGGTGTCAAGCTCTGCCCCAAACCCAGCGTCATGGGAGATCCCAGATTATGTCTTTTAAGGTCCCACAGAGCCGCTTCACATGTGACCAATTACCTCTGTCAAGCAGGGGAAGGAGGTCCCCCTCGGTGGGTGGGATCTGAACTTGAGCTTCCAGAGGTCGGTGGCTGGGATCGTAGGCCTTTGAGCCTGTCACTCCCCTATAGCCAGACCTTTTCTGTTAAAACTGTTTAAATTACAAACCAGTAATAAAAGGATCATATGTGTTTCCCACCGAACAGGTTCTTTAGGGCTATTATGATAATTAAAAACATATGGTGCCTGTGCTAGTCAGAGAGAAACCGCAGATGTACAAATTAGGTATTATAGAAGGGTTTTCTGCTTTTGCCCTTTTAAAAACGTCAAGCCAGAGAAGTTTAAAGAGATAAAATGGCAATTGTGCAGATAGTAGGTAGCATTTTTGGTTTTAAAAATCATTAAATATATAAACCCCCTTTTTTTATACTTAATAGGAATAAACAGCTCCTGATAGAGCAGAGGGGGAAGAGGCATCAGGGCTGGGAGTTCATGGGCGGGGGTGAGTGGGGGGCAACATTTTCCACCTAACGAGATCTTAGATACCATGTAATCTTTTGCATTTTTTATGACGTTGTTCCGCACAAAGAGGATTATATTTATTAAATATTGAATTATATTAAAATGGAATTGATGAGAGCAAGGATGAGGATTTCTTTACATTCAACTTTTTACTTGTTAAAAGGCAAAGATGCAAGTATCGATTAGTCTAGAAACAGTCATTTGTTTTAATTTAAAATATGCAATTGATTTTGAGAAGGTGATAAATACTGTTAATAAAAAAAAAAAAAAAAAAAAAACAGGGCTGGTTCAGTTGTGCTGAGCTGGACATATCCAAAAAGATGTCGCCTGGCTGGCTACATTCAGCTGGGCTCTGGGCAGCTGAGAGGACTGGTCCTCAGTCCTGACACACCAGGGCCTTCGTTAAGCCTGAAGGACTTGGGACTTTGCCACTGCAAGTCGGCTACAGGAAACCAATAGGACTACTTTACGGAGGAAGTGGTGGAGGCATGGGTCACAGGAACATGTCACCTACCCCCTTGCTCTACCTCCAGGCTTCACTCCTTTCTCTCCAGGAAAACATTTTCAGGTCTTTCCCAAGACAATTCACCCAGAACTAGGAGGTCTCGCTCCTGTCAGCACCCCATCCTGGATGAGAGGCCATGGTAGTGAGCTAAGGAAGTGAAGTAGGAAGGCAAATGTCCAGCCAGTAGGAACACAGGAGCAGAGGGGAGGTACTGCTGACCCAGAAGGCAGACCACTGGAGCATTCAGAGAACCAGAATTTCTGGAAGCCTGGTGGGTAACTGTTGACATTCCTAAAACTGAGTACAGATAAGTTTTCTTCAATATATTTTTGTGTTCAGGTATGTGTTATGTTATACATTTTTGAAGACTCTAGTGAGGGTGTAAGAAACCCTATTACCAGAAAGTAGACTTTTAGGTCATCCTAGCTAAAGGGAGTCTGAGATACTTAGGGAAAGTGTCCTTTGAGATAGACTCCATGGACACAGCCTTGCTGGGATCTTTAGTTCTCTCTTCCTTCTCTATCAGCAACAGTTTTCAGATGGCACAAAAAGTCTGTCATCCTCTAGTGCTCTTTCTTTTGGGGTACTTTGGCCAGACCTACTCTACTGCATAATTTTGCTTCTGGTTTGGCTGGGTAGCCAACCTTCTAAGAGAGCTTGAGATGAGATCGGAGTGAGAGGAGGCTTCTGGAACCTTCTATCTACAGCTCAACAAACAGCTCAGAGGACTACATACAGCAGGGGTTCTCAACAGGGGGCAATTTTCTTCCCCAGGGGACATCTAGCACTGTCTGGAGGGGCACTGGGCAGTGCTATTGGCTTCCAATGTGTAGGGACCAGGGGTGTTACCAATGCATAGGACAGCCTCCACAGCAAAGATTACCCAGGCCCAAATGTTGATCGTGCCAAGGCTGAGAAATCTCCATGCACAGTAGTAGAACTAGCTTTCCCGTGAGAGTGAAATTCCATGTTGGACAAATGATGTCCAGGCAAGTGACCAGGCTTATCCTCCAGTTTCATGTCATTCCATGGGCTCCCTGGACACTCCCCTCCCTCCCAATCTTGTCACCTTTGGATCTCAAACCTCTATGTAAAACTTTTCAGGAAACTCCGTGACCGTTTTGGAGGCAGAAACTTTTAGCTGAGCACTGGAGCACACCCCTCCCAGCTCAGAGCAGCAAGTGAGGGTGTGGGGTGGAGAGGGTGGCTCTGCAGGAGCCCGGAGCCAGCCTTTTCTTCTCCCCTGAGTGATAGCAAGCCCGCCACGTTCTTGTGCACGTAGGTATTACCACTTTAACTTTTACTGAGGTAAAATAACACCTTGTCACTCAGCGCAAGTACCAATCACAAAATGAATTAATTGTAATAACTGTTGTCAACAGAACAAAGGACTTGTTGCTTTCCTAAGCGGATTTCAGCGCCACTGAGAACTATATACAAACGTTCCCATTGGGCAGGCTGGCGGAAGCCAGTCAGAACATAATTGTATCTGTCTATCTCTTTACTTTGTTTTTAAGGGCGAAGGAATCGAGTTAAAAACCTATGTTTTAAACATATCAATAAATATACCCCTCTTTGTGTTCATGATGTCTCCTCAAAAAAACATGGAGTCTTTAATAAATTGGCCATGAAAATAGCATTTGTGGCTGATGGTCCCAAATAAGGGCCAGCTGTAGAGGCTGCCTGTTGACTCTAAGTCATGAAGGGAATTATGCCCAATTACCCTCCCATAAAACACCCTCTCATTTCTGGGAGTTATCAAAACACATCCTGCGGACAAGCGGTCAGCTGTCCCCCTGCTCCTCAAAGGAGTGCAAGTGGGTTTCACGCTGGGCCCGCCGCACGCCTAACTGCTTCTACGATGTTCCAGGCAGACGTTTTTTGCAGCCAGACTCTTTTAACAGTTGCATTTTTCCATTTTTTTCCCCTCTCATTTTTATATCTTAGCATGCTTCCTTTTTTAAGAAACCCTGTAGACACTCTCCTAAGAAAAAGAGTCGCTCCTGAGAGATGGAGTGGGCAGAAGGGCCTGGGGACTGTGTCCCTAGGAAGTCCAGCCCACGCTGAACCCCGAGTCAGGTCATTCTGTGCGAGGCAGTGTGTCTTTCTGGCAGTTGAGAGTGATCAAGTAGTTGAGGTTGTCCTGACTTTGAGAGTCTGCTTTGATGAGGTCAAAAGGTGGAGATTACCAAAAAAAAAAAAAAAAAAAAAAAAACCACAACAAACTCCTTGGTAGGTATGTCCATGGTGAAGGGTAAAGATGGCCACACCCTCTTCAGGGAGGATCATGAATGGTGGTGTCCACTATAACAAAGTGTAAAAGGCAACTTGGGGAGAGTGTCCCCCTTGCAGTAACACAGCCATCCTCAGCAAAAAAGAGGAAATAGCTTTGAAGACTCAGAGGGATGGAATGCCTGTCTCTGGTGCACGTGACCTTCTTGGCGCTGGCCTGGTACTGCTCTCATCTTTTCCATGCCTACCTCCTCCCTCGGCTTCTCCATGCCCTCTGGTCAGTGTGACTCCAATATCTGGCTTCATCCCAGAGTCCTAAGCCTGTACCATCAGATGTATGAGTCTCCCCCACAGCCCCTCTGACAACCCAGCAGAAAGCCTGATCTACTGTTTTAACTCATTGCGTCCTACAGTGAGTCAGTCCTCCATAATGAAATGAAAGATTCTTAGACTCTCAGAGATAGCGGTGATCTCAGAGGTCATCTCCAATAGGCAGATCAGGAAGAAGACTTGAACTTGGTCCTGGAACCAGAGATGTGTCCAAGGATGGGTGCTGTTTTCCAGGTCCAAGCTGGTCCCTCTTAAGTGGCCATCACTCTGCCTTCTGGGGGGCAGCTTCTTCTTGGTGGATCTGTACCCAAGCAAGGGAGGTGTTCTCAATGGCTTTTACCGACAGCTTTGGGGCATCTGCTACTGCAGGGGAACAGAAGCGAGAGTAAGAGTCAGCCCTGGCTCAAATGGGCTATGTGTTTGGATTTCAGTCATCTCTGGCTAGCATCAGGAACAACTTGCAAAAAAAAAAAGGCTGAGAGAAACTCTTCTATGAAAAAAATAAATTTATCTCCTGAGGCTATTTGTCTCTGTATGAAGGAATGAGGCTGATCCTTGCATACCCCTGGGAGAGGGGAATCTGGGACTGCTGTTCACACTAGGATTGCAGACCCCAGTCCTAAGAGCAGATCATGCAATGGGAGCACAAGAAGGGAAGCATGGTGGGTTTTTTAGAAAGGAGGTACAAGGAGCAGATCTTATGGTGAGTGGAGGGCCACTCTGAAGAGACCGATGGTGTCCATTGCCTCCAACTTCTGGCCTCACCTCTCCACCAGCTTTCTTCCAAGATTAAAAAAAGAAGGCATTTTTCTCCAAAGCTTTTAGAAAGGAGAAGATTCAGTCCCAGGGGATGAGTGTGGTTATCTGTTCATTTATTTAGCACATATTGAATTGTTCCAGAATTGGGAGATGGTTACCAACAAAGCAGTCCAGGTCATTGTCACCTTCATGGGTCTTAGGTTCTGTGGGGGACACTGATAATCAGTAAATGCCTGATATAGATTCAGCTTATGGGAAGTGATAGGAAGGTGGTGAAGGTGGAGAAAGGCTAGAGAGTAACCTGAGAAGGTCAGGAGTATAGACCCAGCTGGTTAGGGAGGGCCTGGGGAGGGCCTATTGGAGAGAGACCTAAGTAGGACAAGGAGAGAGCCAGGCAGAGATTTGGGGCATATCTCCAGGAGAGCAGGTGTCCAGATAAAGACCCCGAGACAGGAAAGGAAGGGAATATGGAGAGCTTCTGAGGGACGGGTGGCTCACTGCAATGCGTGACCAGTATTTCCTAAGACTTTCCCAGGTATCCTATTTCATTTGAGTTTCTCAGTGGTTCTCAGAGGTAAGCAGGGCTCGAAGCAGAGCTATTTGCCCATTTTACAGATGGTGAAATTGAAGCTCTAAGAGAAAATAATGACTTGCATTTTTTTTTTTTTTAGTTAGTGTCAGTTAGATGCTCCCAACACTGGGCTGTTTTTTAGTGTCTTGGGGCACCTCTACCTATTCCAGGATGTGAGGGCTTCCTCTAAGTCTGGATAGCCACACCGAACCATGACTGGTTCTGGGAGAGGCACCAAGATGGAAATCTTTGTACACTACCCCAATCCAGAGTGGGAGGAGATGCAGAAACTAAGAGAATCAGTCCCGTGCTCTTGGGCAAGGCATCCTGAGAAACATTGGCATTTTCAATGCTTGCGTGATGGGGGTCCCTCCTCTCCACAGACTGAGACTGCCCACGACAGAGTCCATTCTTTGACTGATGACCTACCCAGTGTTCCTTTTAGGTATCAATAGATAGAGAGCTGGAGCCAGTCAAGACTCTTAATGGCCGTATCCAACAAAGTCACCTGGAATATATGGGCCAACCCCTTGGCATCAGAGTTTCCTTGGAGAAAGGTAGATGGACTCCCACTAATGACGGCTCCTCAGTGGCTGCGAAGTCCCATCCCATGCTGACCTTGGTCAGCCTCAGGTTCCGCTGCTCTCCTGCACCTCCCAGCCTGATGGACAAAATGGTAGATGCTGTCACTCTGGGGCACAGTGGGCACCATTGCCAAGACTGGCAGCTCCATTCTCTTTTCAGGATCTCTGTTCCTGTCTGTGCAGACTGCTTTCAAATGAATAGCTATTTCTGGATCTTTTTTTCAGTGTTTCTTTTCCCAGCTGGTAGTTGTTATTTGCATAGCACGCCATTCTGGCCTCCGTGGGAGGCAAGGGCTAGCCCACCTTTCATATTAGCTGCAGCAGTATCTGTTTCCTTATATTGAAAGGTGAAATTAGGAACTATAGCAACCTTAAAACACCCTATCTGCTCTCAAATTGAGAAGGAAAGTGGAAGAGCTGCTTTTTTTTTTTCTCTCTAGAATTATTTATAACATTCTCCATACATAAGGGTAGATTTGCAATGGGGCCAGAGGATCAGGGTAAATATGAACTCAAACTGGGAGAAGAGACTGTTTGAGGCCAGGGACAAGGCTCCCTGGTGGATTCCTCTACAGAGAAGGGTCCAGATGTGTGACTCCCAAGCCCACTGACTCTCACCACTAAGCTGCGTCTTTCCTGGGTAAGGTGGCCTATAGGTGTCTTTAGAGAGTGCTCAACAAGTGCCAAAGTTTGGTCCCAATAGCAGTGACCTTCACTTCTTCCCAAGGCCAAGCCAAGACAATGGGCTTAAATAGAAAGAGGATGATTCAGGTTACAAAGGAATTACCACTAGAGAATTCTGGTTTCCATTAGATCCAGAATACCTCCTCTATGGGAGCTTGCACGGAATTGGGTGATTCAGTTTAAGGTCCCTTTGGTGCCGTGCAATAGAACAGAGTGTAGTCTTCACTTTATCCTGATGATGATGAAGGTGGTGGTGGTGGTGATGATGATGTGCTTGTGTATTTATGTTCTAAAATAAAATATTTTAAAATCAATGGGATTTTTCTCTCTGACTTCTGCTGAATCCTACTGGACTGATTTTATAGGTGAGAACTATAGCGTGACTTGAACCTAGTCAAGTTCAGAACTTCATTGAAAAGTGATGGAAGGAAAGCTGGCAGCTGTGTGTTGTCATCTGGGTGTGACCTTACATAGACATGTCCACACTGGCTCAGGTCTACACTGGCTTTCCTCTGCTTATTCCACCTCTACCTCTGTTCAGGGGCTTACTGAGCTTACAAGAATCCAAGTCAGGGTAGCCCTCTGCAGCTTGGCTAACTCATTCATTCATTCATTCATTTATTCATGATGCATTCAGCAAATATTTATTGTACAGTTCTCCTATGCCCAGCACTCTCCTTATCATTAAGACACAAGAGAGCGAGACAGCTATAACCTGAGCCCGGGAAGCTCTGTTCCCAGGGCTCATCCCCCTTCCAGCAGCTCCTCCCACAGGATAAGGCTTCATTGGCCTGGCTTGGAGTGGCTTATCCACCCCTCCCAGGGACGGTTCAGTCAGTGATGACTGGTCCTCCACATCCAGTCCCCCAGATGGTCCTGTGGGCCCAGCTAGATGCCAAGAGAAAGGAGAGCAAGGAAGTGGTGAAGTGGTGACATCTCCCCGTGCTTGCTTAGTTAGCAAACGCTGAGTGCTCCAGAGTGCCAGACCCTCTTCTAGGCACTGGACATCTGGGAGGTTGAGAAAAGGGACAAAAACCCTTCCCCACCTTCAGGGAGCTCCTGATCTGGGAGAAGGAGGACAACAGACAAATGAAAAAGCAGGAAGGCTAGGGGGAGACGAGGATAGAGAAAAGAGAGGCGAGCAAGGAATTCAGGGAGTGCAGGGGCAGAGACGGCTGCTCTACAAAGGGTAGACAGAGACAAGGTCTGAGAAGTGACATCCAGGCAAAGATTCAAAGGAGGTCAGTGAGTTAGCAGGAGGACATGGGGAGCACATCCCAGATGGGGGGACGGCAAGGACCTACAGCTTACGCAGCTGGAGGAACACTGAAGAGAACGCATGAAGAACGAGGGAGGAGCCCTGGAGGTGGCGGAGGGCTTGTAGGACACCCCCAGGACTCCAGCCATGACTTCTGCAGGTGAGGGTTCCACAAGCCCGTGACCGGAGGAGCTCTGCACCTGGGGCAATGCTCTGCTGTCCAGTCTTGACATCCTGAATCGTGTCTGACAGGCACCCAGAAGTCTGCATGGCGTTTGAAGCAGTCTTGACCCTGGTTTTTCTACCAGGGAGATGAGAAGCCTCTGGAAGGGAGGAGAAGTGTCCAGACATGATCTGGACCGTGCTGCCTGATGGAGGTAGGGGCCCAAGCTGGGAAGGTGGGAGACCCAGCCGGAAGCTGCTACTCTGATGGAGGGAAGGATGGCAGCTCCTCCCTGGGGTATCGGTGGTGACGCGACAAGTGGCCCGCAGATAGGACATTGCCCTCTGAGCCTGCATGTGTGTCCTCTGTTGGCTGAAGCTCAGACATCCCTTCGGTCTCCTTCCTTTCCTTCTCCCCAGTCCTTAGTACTGGCCTTGATACGTTGGGAGTCCTGGTTTCATGGTTTGACTTCAATCTCTTTCTTCTGTCTTCTTATGCACCCTCCTCTCTGACTTTCTGGGGAGACAGACGGGTGTCCACCAGCTGCATGTGGGTTGTGCTGAGCTCTCACGGAGCAGCGTCTACACTCATCATATCTGATACTGTGGGCCACACAGCCGGGTTGTGTTCATAGCGGGGAGAACCGCTGCCCACCCCATCCTCACTCTCTGCCCTGCTTCCTGCTGTGACTTACCCTGTGCATTCATCCCAGTCTGTCTCTGGTCCCGGGGATGCTCTCTTTCCAGGTGGACGGTCAGCTGAGAGGACTGGGCAACCCACCATCAAGCCTGCATGTCTCTGCCTCAGTTTCCCTGACCACAGGCTCCTTCAGAGGAGCTGCACTTCAAATATACCTCTGTGGCCAGATTTCATTTGTTTGGAATTTGAAGTCTTTTTTTTTTTTTTTTTTAAATATAAACACTTTGATATACTTCACAAGGAGTACCTTGAAAAATAGCTTTATGAGTTGAATAAGAAATGAAAACAAAAAAAATCACCAACTCTCGCGCATTTATTTATTGTTTCTTCTCTCTCCTTTATTTCAGTACCTCATCTCTTCAATGCCAAAATATCCCACATAGAAAAGCTTTAAAAAATTAAATGGGGGTGGAGTGGTGGTTGTAGTGTAAATTTGCTTCCTGGCTGAGGCCTTGTATGCCAAGTTTTAGTCTGAATTACATATTTACCGCTGAGTTATAAGCCCCTGGAAAATAGGATTTATCATGGAAATAGTGACAGAACCTCACCCAGCCTGGTGTTCTTGGGGGCCCTGGTAATATACTGTGCAGAGAAATCAGTTCATTAGTTAGTTATAAACAAAGGACAGAGATAGTAAATTAGAGAAGGTATTTCAGCAGTTTTGTATGTATTTATGACATGAAAATATGCGGCCGCATTTTATTCCTTGAGATAGTATTTAAGTATTTTAGATTTAAAGCCCATTTTTAGATATGGCCCTGGCACATTTTTTAAGCCTCGGCCATTCTCCTTCTTCTGTAGTTTTATTCCTGGTATTTTCTTCCTTCTCTGTTGCTCATTAGAAAAATGTTAAAAATCCATTTTCGTCTGATTAATAATAAAGCTGATCACATGTAACCTAATTTTCATTCAGTGCTGCCCCTGTCTGTGGAGTCATATACAAAGTGACCTTTGAATCGCCAGTGGACTCATAAAGTACAATAAGCACCATTGTCCTGTCAAAAATTGAAGATGTTTTACATCATTACAAAATTTAATGTTCCATCTTTTCAAATGCACTACTTTTCAAAGGCCACATTCCAATTGAAGCTCATTAAAATCAGACTCAAGTTTCCTGTGGTGGGGATGAAGAGAGTTTCGCAGGCGATGGTAGGAAAATGAATCACTCTTTTAAAACAGATATGGTTACATATTAGTTTTGAAAGGTACAGGGACGGGAGAGCCTCCGCTGCCGGCAACAGTGAGGCTTTTGTGCTGATAAATCCAATAACTGCCTCCCGGTTTCTTTGACTTCACCCACCCTGTATCCTATTTACTTATGAATAAATCAGCTCTCAAAATAAAATTGTTGTTTTAAAGTTCAGAGGTGGGATCCAAAGAGGTTTCTGGATGAAAGCTGTAAAATCGGTCTGTCAATTTCAGATTTTTTTTTTATAAAACATTCCTCTGACTTAGAGACCTGATATTTTAGAAACCGAGTCACTTTCAGATTCCAGGGGGAGGTTGGCCAGCTAAACACTGTGCTGCTCCAAGAAATGGAGACACAAGTTTCACCTATGACCCATTCTCAGTCACCTATGAGATGGGTCACATGGTGGGACCTGGGAATTCTGAGCCCCAGCTGAATGCCTGGCTTGGTTCAGATTGTCAGGTTCTTGATTCAGGCCTTCTGGTTCAGATTGTCTCTTGGGTGTAGTCTGGGCTTCTTGGATGTGTCTTGGTCACATCTGAGCATTGGGAGTGTGACCTGGATTCTAGTTTTTTCCTGCTGATCCTGTTGATGCATGAGGGTGATGAGCATGAACAAGCTGTCTCCTTATGCTGGGCGCTGCTAATGCAGAAGAATGGTTGCAAAGTCCAGATTTTTACAGATTGTTAATGCACCTCTTGAGCTTTGGAAAGAGCAGCATCTCCCAGATATTTCTGGGTTGGGAAGTTGTCCACTCCCTGGTGCGGGACCCTAACTAGAAGCCAGATGCTGTTTACCTCGTGTGTAGCACTCAGCATGCGCCACATGCAAGTTGGTTCCTGAGAAGGGGCTTAGTTTATCATTTTTTAGACTCTGCAGTTTGTCAAAAGAGGATTACCCAGGTTCTGGACTGTCTCAGTTTATGTCTTGATGCACCACTTAAGAGCACAAGCTTGGACATCAACTAGAATTGAGATTTGGGTCCATTTCTGCCACTTGTAGCTATGAGACCATGGTTGGGTTGTTTACTGTTAACTCGGCTGAGTTTCAGATGCTTTCGAGGGATAATCTCACAGAACTTCCCCAACCTACAATGGGTGATATCTTGACGAAGATAGAGTTGGTTAAAAAAAAAAAAAAAAAAATGCACTTACTGTATACCTAATCTGCCACCATTTCTTAGCCTCACATAGCTTAAGTGTGTTTGGAACCCCTACATTCACCTACATTTGTGCAAAATCATATAATGCAAAGCTGCTTTTATGGTAGAGTGTAGAATAGCTCATGTAATTTATTGCATGTTGTGGCAACACAGCACACTGTATGGTTTTGGGTGATGTCCTTTGTGATCACATGACTGATTGGGAGTTGTGACTCACTGCTGTTGCCTGGCATCTTGAAAGGACATCATCTTATGTACTAGTCATGAACAAGAACAAAATTCAAAATTTAAATTTATGGTTTCTACTATATGTGTAGTACTTTTGCATCACTGTATAGTTGAAAAAATCCTAAGTCAAATAATCGTTAAGTCGGGGACCATCTGTAGTAAGGATCTGACTTGACTGAGTATGATTATGCCTGTGAATGGTTTAGCCCTGTTTCTGACACTTAATTATTTATTATTAGGTGTGAATTGCTGGCTATAGGGTTGTGGGGGTAATAACAGCTGTTGTTTTGACCAAATCCAGAAAATCACTAGCTAAGTTCCTTCCTTATGCAAAAGATTTTAGAGAGATAAAATAAGTGATTTATCTTTGATTGAATGATTAATAAGTATGCTTTTTCCACTACAGGTGTAGCAGTTAGCTACTGCTGTGTAACAAAGTATCCTATAACTTAGTAGTTAAAACAATGGCAATTTATGTTTTCTCAAAGGTCTTTGAGTCAGCTAGTCCTGGCTAGGCTCAACTGATTTTAACTGGACTAACTCATGCTTCTGTCAATCATTAGAGGATTGGTTGGGGGCTAACTGGTCTAGAATGGTTTTGGCTGGGACTATGTCTTGGTGTACCATGCATTTTCTCATTCTCCAGCAGAACAGCCTGGGCTAGTTCTCATGCCAGAGACTCTTCCAAGAGAGCAAGTAGAAATATACAAACACTTTTACATGATTCTGCATATATTGTGAACTATTGTCCCACTGGTCAAAGTGACACAGGTAGGCCCAGAGTCCGCATGACAGGAGACTAGCAAAAGGCATGAATGAAGAGAAGCATGAAAACGGTAGCCCCAAGCATAATCAATCTCTTTCCATGCCCAAGTTCCCGAGGGGCCCGTCAAGCAGTAGGAACAGCAGTGTGGACAGGTCGGGATCAAATGCTTTAGAGGTTATTTTAATTCCTTCAATCTCAGGGCTCCTCTATGATGAGATGCTCCATTAGGCTTTTCGGATGCCTTCTGAGGTCCTTCCTGCAGTTGCCTGCTTTGATACCACTGGGTCCCCGTCTGCTGGTAGGCTCTCTTTTAAACAGACTCAGGCTGCTCCAGTCCCAAAGGTGTGTGGCTGGGATCCCATGATGCCACTTGCTGAGTGTGAAAATCCCTGCCCTTCCTCTTCCTCTTGTTCCTTGTTGACCTTTTCCTCTTTCCTCTCTTCCGTCTTGCCCGGAGGACCTCTCTCACCCAGGGCTCCTGGGACAGACCATGCATTCCAGTCCCCCTGGGGGGCAGCACTGAGTGCCGTCTACAGAGAGCTGCTGGCTGAGGAGCCCTTCCCTGCTGTAGCCCTCTCTGAGCTCTGACGCCCCCTGTGCTGTCTGGGTCTGCACTGCAGTAAAGGAGCAGCACTAAAGACAACCAGGGTCTACACAACAGGTCCCTGGAATGGGCCTCCTGTCCCTGATGGATAGGAACTGATATCTTTCAGGGCATCAGAAATCTGACCCCGGGAAGTGTGGGTCTCCTTAGGGCAGCTGTGGGCAGATGCCTGAGAGGCAGCAGGCAGCAAGGCACACTCTGCTTATGGAGCAGGGTATCTGTGTGAGCCTGTGGGCAAGGGAGGCGGGAATGGGAACAAGACTCCCTCATCCACTTCTCCAAAGGAGGACTGGGTGAGCCCAGGAGCCACTGATAGATGCTCTAGCAGGGAAGTAGCCATCATCAAAGCCCTCTGAGTGCAGGTTACTATGACTCTGCAGGGACTTGCAGAAAAAATGGGGACTTAAGAGAATCCTTGCTTATCCCCAAACCCCAGGAGGCTTTGTGTCTTTTCCTTTGTCCATAGGCAAGGCCCAGGGGGCCCACATTTTTCTCACCTGGGTATCCACCAGGGTAGACAGGGCAAGCCCAATTCCTGACTGCTTGAAACCCTTCCTACTGAGTAACCCCACAAATACCTGCCCAGAACCCTGAGGGTTGGGTGGGGGCAGGGCAGGGCAGAGGCTGTGTCCACAGGAAGGGAGCAACTGGTGCCGCCGGTTGGCCCAGCATTTTCCAAGATCTGTATGAGCCCATTAGACCCCATTTAACATATAAATAATTTGCCAGTAGAATTTGGTATTAACTTCTGGAATTACAAGCATTAACAGCTTTATTTAGAAGCCCACAAATTCAGGATTCCACTTGAACCTAGAGAACTTGGCCTTAGAAAACCCACCATAGGAATACAATAGCTTTTTTAGGAAAAGAAGCAATAACCAACTGATAAGTTCAAACTAACTCCCCCTGCCTGGATATTTATCATGAACTTATAGTCGTTGGCTATAGTAGAAGATTTTTCTTTGAGACTCAGAAGTGATTTTTTTCTTTAATGAAATTTTTTGGGGGGCGGGGTACTAGGGGTTGAACTCAGTGGTACACATCCCCAGCCCTATTTTGTATTTTACGTAGAGACAGGATCTCACTGAGTTGCTTAGCGCCTTGCTTTTGTTGAGGCTGGCTTTGAACTCCTGCCTCAGCCTTGTAGCCGCTGGGATTACAGCGTGCGCCACTGTGCCTGGCTAGAAATGATTTTTTTCTTGAAGGAGGAAGAGTGGCCAAGATCAGATGATGGCTACATTCCTCCTGAGGAGGACTTTCAGGACCTCTTCTGACTGGAAACAGGATGATAAAGGAATGAAGAAGTTGTGTCCCAGAACAGGTGCCCAAGAATCCAAGGCAGCTGAATGTCACAGGATTCCAAGTGGAATTCTCTAAGGGACCAATCTGAGATAGAAAGCAGACAAGGGTCTTACCATGAATGAAGCAGCTTTTAGCTGTGTTCCTGGTAGGAAAAACTCTCTATTTGCTTCCAGAAACTTTGGCCAGCAGCTGAAGAGCCACAGAATCTGTTAGTGCAGGGAAACATTCAGAGTGGGCAGCTCATCCCCCAAATAAAAGGGAGGGAGCCCAAGCTGTCTGGGACACCTGCTGCCCAGGGGTCATGGTCAGGAGGAGATGCTGCTGCTAAACTATCGAAAGCAACAGAAACACACTGCAGTTTCCCTGGTTACTGTGGCTGATGACCGGAGTTCTCTTACCAGTTCCTTCTTTGACTGACCTTGGGACAGCCTCCAACTCTATCAGGTTCTCTGTTTGTGACATGAAGGGGGTGGCACTATGGCATCCCCAGTGGCCTCAGAAGCATTGATAGTCACAGGACCTGTTGGGAGGAGACCCCAGTCACCGAGCAGCGTTGCTAAGGCAGAGGTGAGAGTCTCAGGAGGGGGTTCCCTAGCAAGCTGGGGTCATGCTAGGGGATGGTTTAAGGAGAAGGGGACTCGGCACCTTTGGCCCTTTCTGGAATAGTCTGACTTCCCCAGAGGACTCCTCACAGCTGCAGTGCTGGGAGGGAGGCTTTTGAGATGAGGAGAGTTCATAAGCAAGGCCAGGGGGGCCCGCAGATGCTGTCCCTTATTTGCAGAAGGGCTTCCTCGGAATCCGGCAGGGGCATGGTTGTGGTGTGTGTGTGTGTGAGTGTGTGTTGCACTGCTACAACCCAGCCCAGACCCTCAGGGGCACTCCACACCTGGGACTTGCTCAAGACAGTGGATGCACACTTCCAAATTGGGGCGCTGGCCAGGGCTGGTCCCCAAGGCTGGGCTCTGGCGTGCAGAGCTCACCCTACTGCAAGCAGCTAGCAGCAGGCGGAGGGGCTTCATCTCCACTGCTCCTTGAGGGACTTGGGCAGATAATGCCACTTAGCTTCTGTGTTATTTACACTCTCAAATCCCCTGCAGCAGGAGGATAAGGGATCAGTGGTAAGAAAGCTGTTGGTGAAGGTGCTGTGTGTTTAGTCTGGGTGTAGTGAAAATTTGGATCCCCCGACGGCCCAGCCATCGCGATTTCTCTCCCTGCAGTGTAACATTACTCCTGGTTAAATAGAAGTGTGTATGAATATCTCTACATGTGGATATATATCTATGCAAAGCACCGTTCAGAGTATTCAAAGATACTAGAGACTTGGCCCCGGATGCTCTCTTGCTCCTCACAGCCAATCCACGCCCAACCTTCAGAATGAACTCTTTTTCAGTTCTCTAAAAAGCCTTCCAAAACCCTACAGGTTTCTGCCCTGTTAACATCCTCATAAATTCTCAACTCTGCACCTTACCGATCTTGTATCTTTGTTTGTATATTTTTCACCTTGCCGTCTGCTGTTGAGTCCACCTTTTCTCTCATAACTACTCAAAGACACAGTCTTAGACACATTGAGAATGCCCAAGAAATATGCTGAAATTATTGATATGTGGCAATCCTGGCTCAATGGGAACTTAAAGCAGTGCTTCGTGTAATAGCCCCTTGGAGGGATCGGGAATCATCATGACAACATCAATCCATGTATTGTTAGTTCTTGGCACAGTGTTGAGCACATAGTAGGTTCTCAAGAAAGTATAGAATAATAAATAAAATGATGAAGGAATGGATGGAAGTGTTAATGAACTTGGCTTGACAAACTTGGCTAATGACGGAGACACAAGAACCGTAGTTTTGACTCTAGTGATGTAGAGATCGTTGGGAGTGTTGGTTGGAAATTTAGGAAGCAATCCTCTGCTCACCGAAACTGTCCTTTGGCTCAGGGTGGGATGCTAAGGTGTGGGGTTACCAAGCCTTTTGTGTGTTGAGTCAACAGTCATCTGGAGCCTTAAGCCCTCTTCCAAGCTGTCTCACTGCTACTGTGACACACATTCCTTTCTCATGTCACCTCTGCACTCTCCTCTTTCCTGAGATGCCTCCCTCCTCACCCACACCCATTATTCAAGGCCCGTCAGGCCTCACAGCCTTTCCTGTAACTCTAGGTAACAAGAGCCTTTCTCCCACTTGACGACCATAAGAACATTCTCTCATTTGTCTGCAAAACAGATTGACATTGGAAACATCAACTTCAGTATTTGCCACACCGAAGTGGAAAGTGCTTGACCTAAATTCTTCATTTATTCAAGAAATATACATTAAGCTTCTATATATCAGTCAGGCAGACAAGATCCCCTACCCCTTATACACCCCCTCAAAATAACCACAGACCTCCTGGAGCTTCCACTTAGAACCCAGATCTAGCACTGAACAGCAATGTGTCTTTGGGTGGGTTGTAAGATCTAAGGCTGTGTTTTATCATCGAGAGCCACCTCTGTCTCCAGGGTTTTCATAAGGGAAAAAATGAAACTCACATGCACTGGGTGCAGGACTCTGTCCTAGTCCAGGACACCTGAGTGCCCTCTGCTTCTCCTTGTTCAGTCCCTGGATGGAGGAGATTCTGGCTGGTAACTTAAGGCTGCATCAAGAAGGGAACGGCATAATTGGGAACCGGCATAGACTAGTTGGCAAGAACATCTTACCTGCATGTTCTATGGAATGTCCACAATCATATGGGAGCTTCCCAGCTCCTAAGTCTCACCTTCTGTAGAGGAACACCACCGAAACTCAGAGCCAAATGGACCAATGTAGCTGGAGGAGGAACTGGTGGCAAAGCATCTTTGAAAACCAACCTGGTAAACTGTGTGCTTTCTTTTCTTCTTCATTTTCTTCCTTCCTTTCTCCTTCTGGCACTTGGAATCATTTCCAATATCAAATATCATTTTTAAAAAAAGCTTTCCCAGCCAGCCAACTTCTTAGAAGGTAGTCACAAGACAGGAAATTATTTGCAATCCCCTCTTGGAGCAGTTGTACCCTCTGGAAATTAATTACATTTTTAACACAGTTAGCCTGCTTTTTGCCTACCTGTGAAATATTGTGTGGATCGAGAGTAGCGCGAGTATCGTATAGTATTTAATATGCAGTATTGTAGTCCAAGAAACATTTGTCAACATTATATAATAATCTATGATCAAAACACTAAAACTTGTCAACTCCCAGAGTCAGTTGCATTCTAACTCTACAACCGAAACTCATTTAAAAGTAAATGAAAGTCAAGAGGATGAGATTCAATTAAAATTAATTTAAAGTATGGAAAAAATGATTCACAATGATATAAATCAGCACACGGTTATTGCCCACTTTATCTTATCCTATAAGGGACTCTCTAACAACAACCAAAAAAGACTCCTGAATGAGCAAAGGACACATTGATGCAAATAATATAACCCTGTCCACCCAAATCTTGAGAAAAGATTTGAAGGGAGTTAAGATACCATTTTCCTTCTGGACCATCAACCAGCCATTCCCACCATTGCTACTTTTCTCTCTTTGTTTCTCCCCCCTCCATCCCTGCAATTTTTGAGTATGCATGCAATTGTACTGATAGTAAGATCTCAGCCGAGAAATTTGCTTCAATAATCTATGGATTACAAGACATATCAAACCTTCAAAGCCAACCAATGTTAGATCTATTCTCTACAGGGTTGAAATGACTTTAATAGTTAACAGCAAATGATAGGATGCATTTCCCCCAACTAAATCAAGATCTGTTGGCCTTGCTTTCCCATCCTCCAAGGCTCTCAAGGATGGCAAGCACGTTCTCCACCACCCATTCCGAAGCTCTGGAGGTGCTGGTCTCCCCGTGATGCCGGGCATCTGCATCCTTCATCAGCAGGTGGGATAGGCTCTAGCGTGGAGAAGGGCCTCCTGGGGCTCCTGGGAAGCCCCCTTCTGCAGACAGTCACTCACACCCTTTATTTTCAACTGAGCTATTGATCTTCAGCCTGGTAACCCAAAGAGCTCATTCCCCGAACTAATTGCTAATGTCATGTTTTAGGTGGCAGCCTTCTAAGGGACAACTGCATCCAACAGAGAAAAGCCTGTGGGAGCGGTGCTTGGTGTTTGTGCTGCTAACGGGGTCAAGGCTGGGGAGAAGCCTAGAGTCTGCTTGTGCGCAAACCCTTCCTGACCTGCTTATTCCCCATTAAATTTACAGCCTTCAGTAGTGCTAACTCTGAGGTTCACAAGGTTAACTTGGAGAGGCTTCTGTAATTGGAGCATTAGAAAGCCACTTATGTTTACTAACTTATTGCATTTGGTGAATGCAGGTGTGGTTTTGCCATGTGGCCTTTCTACTTGTGGCACTCTGCTTCCTCCTGTGGGAGTCCTAGTAGATCTCACAGGCCCCAGCTGCAAAGTGCACTCAATCTTCATCCAGTAGCAACATGTGGCTTCCCGGGGAGCTCCCTCAGGCGGCAGCTGTGCCTTGAATTGCAGATGCACCTGCTGGGCTGGAGGTCAAATTGCTTAGGAACCAATCTTTACCAGCGAATGGAATGCTGCAGTCTGGGGCTGTCCTAGCAGATAGCAGCACTTTTGCAGAATGAGCAGGGTGCTCTCACGCCTGACCGTGGGCATCCCACAGGATGGGGTGCAGCCCTGAGCACAGGTCCTGTTCAGATACTGATGTGGTCCCAACTGCATCAGTAAAAGCTGAGTGTGTTCTGTTCGCTCTGGTCAGTGACAGGACCAAGGTATTATTGGTGCAGCCCCAATACCCCATTTGAGGAAGAGATTGATAGAATGGGGGGGTCAGCTGAAGAAAAGAAGCAAGAGGATGCTAGGTGTAGAATCTCATGAGGTGACAGTTTTCCAGTGTGGGGCACATGCCGTTCACCTAGGATCCACTGTCCATGGAAACATGGGAAATGCATCCTCTCTCTCATTCTCTTCTGGTCTTTCTGACTAAAACTAAAAAGAAAATATCAGTTCGGTGCTGCTCTGTCTTTAACACCTCTCCAACACTTGCTAATCACAGTTTTTAACCCAGAGGGAGAAGGTCTTAGGCCCAGAGTCTTTTCAGGCAGTTGATTCTGGCTGAAATTTAATAACACTCTCCTGTTTTCATTGTTTCATTAGTGTGACTATTTTCTAATTATGTCAAGTAGTACTGGGTTTCCACTTATGGTTCTGATATAAAGCTTTCTTTCAGAATAAATTTATTAAAAAGTAAAAAGAGCTGGTTTTTTTTTTTTTTTTTAAGTAAGGAAATAATTGTACAGGTAATATGAGATTATGGCCAGAGTCACAGAGGCATTAGGAAGACAAGCACAGTTTGGGAACACTGTGATACGAGGTGTGGCCAGAAGAGCAGGCTATTCATCAAGCTGCTGAGATGGTGTGTTGGTGAAGGGTGGGGGTCTTTGGATACGCTGAAGAATCTCCGGGAAAGCTGGAAGACATGAGATTGAAGTTCAGAATAGGAAGGGATCCCCTTTTGATTACCACCTTCCAACCTGGGAGGAGCCTGGGAGATGGTGTGGAGCTCTCTTTGCAGTGGCTGCATCTACCTGGAGACAGGGGCTCTGTGTCAATCTGAGGATCCCACTGGTTCCCAGGTGGTTGCTCTTGCAAACCCAGAAGGGCAGTGGTGTTGACTCTTGCTGCTGGAGATGGCAATTAAAGAGGTTGCTTTGAGCCATGAATTTGAGGGGTCCACCTATAAGCCACGTTTTGTTTGACTATGGATGCTGTTGGAAAAACTAGTTCTCATAGTAACCACCTCCTTCTAGGGGTGGTCCTCAGGTTATGGATATCTGAGAATCGAGTACAAATGGCTTACTTGGGCATGATTCAGGAAGAACAAGTTTGGGGTTGGGAGGGATATGAGGCAAAGAAAGGCCTGGAATCCACAGAGGATATATTACCAAGCCAGATATTGTGGGCAACTGCGGTTCCATTCTCCTGAGAAATGCCAGGAGAAAATGTTGAACTTGCCTCAGAGTTATCACCATCTAGCTGCAAGAAAGCTGGGGCATGCACCCTCCAATTCTCCATCCATCATAGGCTTATAGTTGCTCCCAGATGGATCAACCTTCTGGCACTTCTGCCCTGCCCTGCACATAGCTGAGCACATTTTCCTTTCCATAGAAATGTCTTCAGAACAAAACTCTCAGGAATTCCTCTCAGCAGCCTTTGGTGCATAGAGATGCCTGTAGAGAGGAATATGGACGGGACACTATTATCATCTGCCCCAAATGTCTTCTTTTAAGGTGATAAAAAGTTGATTTTCATTAAAATCAGCTCTTGGATTCCATCCAGATGACTCACTTTTCTTGGTGACTCCCAAAGTGTGATGGGGCCAGGAGACTCAAACCTGTACCTCCTCTCCAGTAGGCAGGGACACTGTAGACTTTGGTCATGCCAGTGCCATGGAGTTCCCCCCACGACTCTTTGATCTGGTGCATGTGGCCCTTGCTGGCCTCAGAGGACACCAGAGTGCTGTTGTGATCTCATTATGGCGGATCCATGGTGGAGAGGTGTTGGACTGTGCTTCACATCAATCTTTCTCTCTTCTTTCTTTCATTTTTTTAAAATATTTTTTTAGTTGTAGATGGACATGCTACTTTTATTTGTTTGTTTGTATGTTTGTTTATTTATTTATTTTTAAGTGGTGCTGAGGATTGAACCCAGTGCCTCACATGTGCCAGACAAGTGTGCTACCACTGAGCCACAACCCCTCTCTTCTTTACTTACTGCCTGTTCCTAGGGTACTTGGTCCCTGGTATCCTGGGCAAAAGAAAGTGGGTGACATGCAATTCTCTTTATGGCTTTAATGACTTTCAGCATGGCTTTCTTGACTGTCAAAGCTTTGGCTTTGCCGTGGGTTTGGGGAAGGTCAGAGCCTTCCTATGGTAGATTTTGAATTCTCCTTTTCCCCCAGGTTCTATCAGCTTGAACTGAAGTCCACAGTTGCTTGCATAGGGAGACACGAACCCTCCTCGTTCTCCTTGACATTTCAGCCCCAGAGGAGCCAAGACATGGACCTCACTGTACTAGTACCTTTCCAGGCCCTTTTTACTCTTGGGCCCATTTCAAAAGAGCAAAGGCTTTGGACATGATTGCGCCAAATGACGCTCCTGATTCTGCTGTTCTTAATAAGTCAGTTCGTATAACTTGCTTATCGAGCACAGTTCTTTGCTGTCTAGCTGTATGAGGGAAAGCTGGCCATTGGGAACAATGGTGGATAACCTTCCCAAGAAGTGAAAAACTGGCAAGGGGGAAAGGGCGCCTATAGAAAAAGGGGGAAGACCAAGAAAATCTGATGCATCCTGAGCCGCGTGGCGCCACTCACGATCTAGGTGTGAATACATGGGAGATACTTCCCGAGCAGATGAATTGGTACCAATTAGACACTGATGATTCAATGGTGGTGGTGGTAGGGGGGACAAAGACAAATGTTGCTCACTCATTTGGAGGAAAAAATTCAGATCAGAAGTAGGTGCCACCAGAGGGAAAATGGTCCTTCCTTTTGCAAAGGCAGTGTGCATGCGGGAGACGTCAGGGCAAGGGCCTGCAGGTGTTCCTGCTGCCCACATTTTCTACAGGCTTGCTAGTACCTCTCTTCCATAACCTCCGACCTCCCTCAGACACCTTGTTCAACGATTCCAGAGAATCTCTTCTGTCTGATTCACAACCACCTCGGACAGGTTGCTGGAGCAGCTCAAGGAGAGACAACAGTCTGCACTGGGCTTTCAATCACAAACTGTGATTCTATTAACATGTAGGGGAAACCCATCCCTTGGAGAGGGGCTCTGCCCTTGAGAATTTCTTTTCAACACTAAGAAGGTGGCCTTGGAAAACTTTCTCAGCCAAGTTTGGAGAGCTTAGTACTCACTTGCTGAGCAGGTATGGAAGCATTTCTCCTAGCACTTTGGAAATCATTTGAATATTTATAAATTTAAGTATTTATTTTCATATTAAAATTAAAGCTCTATTGTCTTGCAACTAACCTGCCTTGTTCTGCCACTCCAAAACAAAACCTTCTCTGGTGTGATAACCTTTATTTATAGATGGCAATAAGCATATTTAGCAATATTATTATTCATGACCCTTGCACTAAATATCATAATCAGAATACAGATGTGCGGGGTAATTTCCATGCACAAGTCACTATGCATCAAATTCTTGCAAAGCAAAAATAGCATCCGTTTTGGGATAAATTATCCATTGGTGTTGCATAAAGGTGTCAAAGTGGCACAAAGGATTTCAAGTAGTAGAATACGGAGAGATGTTTAAATCAAGCGGCGCCAGTGCTCCAGGAAAGCAGAGGGATTTTTCCATTTAATCGTCTACTGCCAACTTATTTGATCATGTTCCTTTGCTGGACCCATTTCACAGGGTGTGGAATGAAAATAGGTCAGGCAGGTGGATACCCGGATGTTAAGTATGGCTGGATGAACCAAGGCCTTCTATGACCCTGCCCCCTTCTCTGAATATCTTCTTTACCTTTGTCAGGACTAAAGATGCAGATTTTCAGATAAGCAGCACACTCAAGCTCAGCTCACTAATTGACTGAACAAGATGCGGTCACACTTTATACACCATTCCATAATGGATTTTCATGTTTGTGAATCCTAACTGGCTGTGGAAATGAAAAGCAAATGTCTCATAATCACAAATATCTTCTGAGTTTGTTTTTTTTTTCTAAACCCAAAGATTAAATCAACTTTACCCCCCATTTGCCAGCAAGTTCATGGTTATAGAAGGATGATAAGTGATTGGGTGATGGACATATCCGTTGTGCTACTGTTTAGCAAATTCTTATAAGTGATTGCTAGATATAACACATTTCTCAGTTAGGTGTTACATGAATAATTGGTATATTAAAGAAAGTGTGAAATAAACAGGTATAAAGCTTGAAATGCGTTTATTATTTGCTGAGGGTTTTCACATTCATACCATTTACAAGCCATCGTCGGGTTCAGCATCCCTTCCATGTATCTGGAGCAGAACCCTTCATTAAACCTTCTGTAAAAAAGATCTTTCATGCAAACTATACCAAGTATTTATAACTACAGCCCGGTGGATCCGAGAGAAGATGCTGTTAGAAAACCATACTGCCTCAAACTGGTCACAAATACCTGCATCTATCAGTGTGGGGCTGGGGCCTGTTCTCCAAGTGAAACAGTGGTCCCTCCCTCTGTATGGTTTCCTTCTCTTTCTCAACTTTTGGTTTCTCTTTATTGTTTTCAGATCCAATCGCAGGCCAGTCTCAGATTTCCTGGGTTCCAGTTTGGAGTAAATATCACTTTCCTGAGACTCTAGGAAAACTCCCTACATCCTAAGACAGTAGGTCCTTGGACTTGAGTAGCAAGGAAGGATCATCATGGTGCTGATTTGAGGAGAACTCCATGTTGAATCACCCAGTATTCCATATGGGGAGAGATTTGGGGGCAGGTATCTCAAACCATCTGTGCATTTGGTCCAGCAAACTCTTGTGATGCTGCTACAGACTGGCCATCCTTGGCCAGCATCCCACAGGCTCATCTCTCATAAATGACTTCCATTTTCTAAAATGGAGCATTTCCTAAAAAGGCAGGCAGGCAGGGCAAATCCTGTGGTGACTCTTTGGCAAAGCAAAAATCCTTCTAGTCTTTGGCAAAGTCAACCTTGGCTCTGACCCCACCTGGTAAAGAAAGCCATGTCATCTTGCTGTTCTGGGTTTTCCCCCATGCCTCCATACCCCAACCCCTATTTGGCACTTGAGAACTCTAACATGGGAGAAAGGCTATCAGTACCAGAGCTGGCCATCTACCCAACTTGCAGTGACCTCTGAGACATCAAGCATATCTCCTTGGTCTTGAGACCTGGGGCCTGCCAACCTGGCTGGTCTTCAGAGAAGGGAATGAAATTAAGTCATTGGATAGACTGAAACTTTCAAGGTACAGCCACATAGAGCAGGAGGAGGAGGAAGAGGAGGAGGAGGAGGAGGAGGAAAAAAGGGCTAGACTTAATGATAGCATCAGCTGTGCTTGGAGAGAAGCTAGCCTCCCAGAGTCTGACCTCTGTCCCTTTAGCTCACTATCACCCTCTCATTCATATTAGCTATAACTGTGTCACCTATAGTGTCTTTTCTGGGGCTATGATGAACTGCATTGTACTGCACACACACACACACACACACACACACACACACACACACACACACACTAAAAACATCAACAAAAACCCAAACCACACCCCAGAGTTCAACGAACGATCTAGAGACTTCCCCCTCTTTCCCAGGAAGAGCAATCAATAGGCGTTCGACACTGAGGGTGCTCAGAGGACGGCTTGCCTCAGATCTTCTTTGCCTATCACAGTCACCAAGCCCAGCAACGTGGGACCCAGCCTCCCAGCATCTGTCCACATCCAGCCAGCAGCCAGGGGCTCCAGAGGCACCTCTGGGTACTTCTTGAGGCCCCTGCAAGAAGCAGGATAGGCCCCAGACTGGCGGGGGTTGCCTTCCAGGCCATGTTTGCAGGTTCTCCCTCCTGCTCCTTGCTTGTCAGTCTGTCCCCATATTCCAGGTAATATGGGGACAGACTGGCCTGCCGCCCTCCTTTCTCCCACCTCCTTCACTCACTACCACTGCCTTCTTTGCATAGCTGCTAACAAATTGCTTTACTCTCCACATGACATCGACTATGACAGAGTGAATAGCTGCTTTGACCAGATCATTAGGCCCTTGTCCCCAGCATGCCCCGGTGGAGCCTGTTGAAGGGAGGCAGGGGTGCCCCTGGTTGCTTCCTGGCTGGGGGTGGGGGTCCTGCTTCCCTCTCTGGTGGCATTGAGCTGTCCTGCCCTGCTCTGCTTCCTCCTGTCCCCATTCCCCCCTCCCGTCTCCTATAAGAGAGAAACCACTCTTCAGAATTTGTAGATGATTCAGTGAAAACCAAAGTCAATGTTGGAGTCAGGCCGGCTCAGAGGACCAATGGAGGAGGACACAGCCCAGAAGGAGTCTCCAAGTGGGGACCAAGGTGCCACAGCTAGGAGGCCAGTGAAGGCAGGCCGGTCCAGCCACAGCTTCGCTAGTCTGACTCCCAGGCTGGGCTTCTGCTTTCTGACTGTATGAACTGAGACCTCAGTTCCTCCAGGCTCTGCCCTATTGCCCTCCCTCCTTCCACCCCCTCGGGAAGTGGTGACCATGACGAGACTCGCTGCTCTTGATGGACTGTGGTTACTTGTGCCTCTGACCTTCTCCACCCAAGTGGCCATCTGCCTTCTCTAAGCAGTTTTCCTGGGGAGAATCTTTAAATCTTTTCTAAATATCTCAACTCTGCAGGGGAACTTCAGCTTGCCTGGTTCCAGCTGGGTGTGTCCAGGCCTCTTGCCAACCAACTCCTTGAGGTTCTCCTGCTCCCCTCTGCCCATGTTTCTTGGAGGGTGGCGGCATCTTCTTCCGGCTTCCAGTTCTCTGGGCTGAGCCTTAGTGAGCATCAGGCTGGGGAGAGGAAGGCAGGAGACAGCCAGCCTTGGAGACCCAGAGAATGAAAAGATCAAAAAGAAGCATCCAGAGGAAGCCCCACTGACCCCTCGCTTTAGGGCTTACAGCATCTGAGAAGATCTTTGCTCTTCTGTGACCGTGGACTAATTCCTATCAGGACCAAAGGGAAGATGGTCCGTGGGACATACTGTTCTTTCTTCTTATAGACTTACTGCGGCTGAGCTATTTTGGGCAACCATTTAAATAAAAGGCAAATTGACTAAAAAGCAAAAATATATTCCAATAAATGATGGCAAAAGGGCAGAGCCCGGAAAAGAAAAGGAGGAGGAAAAAAAGAGGAGAGAGAGAGAGAGAGAGAGAGAGAGAGAGAGAGAGAGAGGGGGGGGGGGAATGAAACTGCAAGGCATTCATTTTTCCTTTGTACTTTGTAATAAAAGAAATTTCTCCGGCTGCTCCAAGTGACACATTAAAAGATGTATGTATCGTGGCTTTTAAAAACACAATTAGATAACACCTTGTCAAATACTTATATTCTTTGTTGACAGCCTGAGCACAGCCACAATCGCGGCACAGCCATGGGGGCAGGTGTCTCCCTCTGACACACTGGCAGCCGAGTCAGCCATTTTGCAAAAATGTTACTGTTTACCACTTTAATCATCAATCCACATCTAGTCACAACAATAAGTCAGAAGGAGCAGTAAATTATACTTGTTCAGCCCTGATGAGTTTGAACTGTTTTGCTGAAATTAACTGAAGTAATTATCTATTTTTCTAAAGCTGCAAAAAGAAAAAAAAAAAGTAGTAATGTTCCGTTGGGGGGAAAAGAGGCTCTCTGCACAGTAGATGGCCAAGCCATATTTAAGGAAACTTTTTTTTTTTTTCTTTTTGGGTCTGGTGACCACATAGGTTAACTGAGGCTGTGAGATGAGGCAGATTTCATATGCTATAGTCTCTTTTTATAGCTGGAAAAAAAAAAAATCGTCCTGTTGGAGAAGGCTGTCATGTTAGTGGATTCGTTTCTCTGTGCACTTGAGTTGGCCTTTGGTGGGGGAACCATTGCATTCTGGGGCCAAGGCAAAGGCTGAATCCTTTCCGGTTTCCTGTGATATTCAAGTGAAAGGAGAAGGAACACTTTTGCTTGTTATAAAACGTCTGAAATTTGCTTGGCTTGCCTGTCTGGGCATTTTGTTGGAAGACCCCAGACCCTGAACCAGTCATGCTAGTGGTGAGGCCCATAAGTGGCTACAGTGTGCACTCCTATCTCCCTCTCAGGGCTTGGAGGTTCATGGTTCCAGGGACTTTTATGATGGGGTCTCCCTAGGACCCTGAGTCGTTGCCTTTTTTAGGTCTCATCTCCACAAGTATGCAATGGATACACGTGGCTTTTTTTTTTTTTTTTCTATTCATGTGAACAGCACAATTTTTGGAAACAGATAGATGACCTGCATCTGAAGACTGGCTCTCCCGCTTTGTAAGTTGTGTGATCTCCAATGAGCCGTTTGCTGCCTTAGATTCTAAATTAGGGATAAAGTTACCCCGTGAGTTGAATGAAGTGGTGTATTGAGCCATCAAGAGCCTAGCTACTGCAGTTGTTACTGTCCTTTGCAGTATAGTAACAACATGGTACTCAGGGCAGGGATGGACGGCATTAGTGATCCAGCTGGTGAGATTGCCCACCATCTTTCTGACTTGGAGGATACAAGAAGGCCCTGAGCAACTTCCCCATGTCCTTGCTTTGGAATTATCCCCTCCTCCACCAACCCTGCCGGAGGGTAGAGAAACTCCAAGTCACCTCCGGGCTCGGCTCCATGAGCTGAGAGAGGATCCTCACCTCTTCAGGTGGCCCACCTAGTTATCAAAGCTTCCATTCATCGTAACTTCCCCTCATGTTCTCTGATAGAGAAGGAAGATGGGGGTATCCAAGTGCCATCCAGGGAGAATCTCTACCAGAGCGAGGTCCCATGGAAACCCTTCCACCTTGAGCCGCATAAATAATTTGGAAATCCCTTTTCAAGTCACACTGAGTATCCATCATCGTCTAGATTTTTCAAGAACCTAGGGACTGTACTTTCTTCTTAATTTTCTGTGTAATTAAGACAAAATTAAAGAAAAACAAATGGGTAGGTGTGGGGGAGAGAGAATGAAGTGTAATTATCCACTCCATCTACCCAGACGAGTCCTATCTATAGAAAAATTGTTCACTCTACCATGTTTTGAGCTGGGTAAACATGGTGATTTTACCCGGTGGAACATTATTTTTCATGATTTATTGTGCTAAACAGCAAAACTCTAATCTGAAGTTTTAATTTGGAAATAGTATATTTTATATTTAAACTTAAGAGACAGCAGAGTTTTGTCTCCTTAGTTTACTAAGTATTTTTCTTAGAAATGAATTGGTTTTTCTCCTTCCCTCCCTCCCTCCCTCCCTCCCTTCCTTCCTTCCTTCCTTCCTCCCACCAGCCTTGGTCTATTCATTTCTTTATTCACTCTGTAAACCTTTGCCATGAAGCCTGATCTACAGAACCTAAAAATGGACTATTCCATTTCTTCAGACCTGTACCATTTGCAGCCCCTTCATAAGACACGACAGAGACTATAGGTTCTTTTCTAACCATATGAAAAATGAGAGTTACAAGTGAGGCATTGAATTTAGCCAACAATGGCCGGAGGGACAGGACCTGATGTGGCGGATGAATTTCACAAAGCACATTTGTCTCCGTTTTCCCTGGCAACCTCGAGGCATTCTGCCCTATTCAGGCTGTTTTGTGGACCAACAGGAGTTTCATCTTTCTGTTGTTTCCTGAAAAGCCATAGAGTCCCCTCAAGTGACAACTCCCGAATCTGGATCTGAGCCTCGGCCACCATGTGCATATACCACGTTTTTGATAGAAGCTTTCTCACCAAGAGTCACTGGGGCATGGGGTGGAGTTGGGGGGGTATGAATCTGGGCCTATGTTCTACCCCAAATTGTTCTGTTTGTTGATTTTAATTTCTAAAAGCTACAAACAAATAAACAAAAAGAATCTAAGGGATGATCAAGGCCAGGCCCAGGGCAGGGTCGGAGTGTCGGGCTCTCCTCTCAGGCTGGCTAGTTCATGAATGGACCTAATGTGGTTCTTCAGGGTTAGGGTCACTTCCTCACTTCCACGCTCCATGTTGTCCTCCCTCATCTCCTGAACGCCCGGTTGGTGTATATTTGAGGGAGGAAGAGCCCTGGATACGTTGCGTCAGCAAGGAAGCCCAGGATGGGGACACAGCCTGGTTGGTACCCACAATCCGAGGGACTGGAGCCGTGCCCACATTTAGGCCATCCTGAGCTGCTCTCTGATCTTCAGCTGCTAGCAACAGACTGCAGTGCGACTTTAGGGGTTGCGAGTGATTTCAGGGAATGTGGGAACCCCTTAAATTGCATATAAAATTGGAATATGGGCATCTCTGAAGTGGGGAAGAACTTAAAAGTGTCAGTAGATCCTCAGATGAACCCCTGACTCATGGGGCAGTAAGATTCCCTTCCTGAGACCCATCCTTAAGAAACACCAAGCACTGGGGTATGGTGATGCACACCTGTAATCCAAGGAGCTCAGGAGGCAGAGGCAGGAGGATCTTAAGTTCAAAGCCATCCTCAGCAACTCAGTGAGATCCTGTCTCAAAAAAAAAAAAAAAAAAAAAAAAATATATATATATATATATATATATATATATATATATATATATATATATATATATATATATATAACTAAAAATGGGCTAGGGGTGTGACTCAGTGGTTAGTACCCCTGGTTTCAAACCCTGGTTCCTAAATAAATAAAGAGACAAATAGAAACACCAAGACATGTGGATATCTGGTTCCTCAAGAGACCAGGCTATCCTAGGGAGAAACCGAGCTATCAAGACACTTTTATGGGAAAAGACTTGGGGCAGGTCTGCAAGATTCTGCAGTTTTTATGATGCTAAAAAGAGGGAGGGGATGCAGCAAGTGCAGTAGATGAGGGATTAGTAGGAAACTCAGAATCCCCATGCAAGGACCTGCCAGCCGAGGATGAGAACTGTGCACCATGCCTCCGGCCTTTGACTCAGAAAAGGAAAGCTGAGGGCCTTGAAATGATACCTTCCCGTGGTCACTAGGAAGTGATGTCACTCAACTTCAATTCACCCCTGAGCAGGAGATCGAGGATCTGAACACAGCAAATTTCTGTTGAAAAGCTTCTCTTCACCCACTAGTTTTATTGCAATGGTGACAACATCTCAGGATTGGAGTGGTGGGTAGGGTCTTGGAATCTTGGTGGCTTTTCCTTTTGATAAAATGCTGAGTTTTAAGAAAGCTGGTGGATATTGACATCTGCTCATGGATTACGTGTTTGGCATCTTTCTTACCTTGAGTGTCTGCTCTATGCCCTACTTTGATGAAGACAGTGGAGATAAAAGAGCAAAAAGGCAGATAAAGCCCTTGCCTGACCTTGTGCAGCCCACAATGTGGGCTATGTGGCATGCTAACACAACGCAATGCATTTATTTCTCTTTAGAACTATATGGAAAGATCTGATTCCCATGGACACCCTAAAGTCCTGGTGGGTGATATTGGTGATATTGTTCTTTCCAGAAGGCTAGCCTGCTTGTGCAAAAAAGGTTGAGTCAGTCGTGCCGAAAGCTTGGGCCCACCACGCCTGTGAAGACATCTTCATCTCTCTGGAATTACGGGGCCAGGGCCAAAGGAGCAGGGTTCAAGGTCTGCTCTAGCTCTGTCACCGATGGAGAGGAGCCCAAGTCTGAGAACCCTAATCAGTATCGAGTCTTTGCAGAGGAGGAGAGGTGCTTTCTGCTTGGAATGTGGCTGCTGTGACCTGGGATTTGGGAGCAAGCTGCTGGCTGGGTTCTCCTGAGAGACCTTAATCCTGCCTTTGAAAAGCTGCTTAAAAATAATACTACTAAATAAATCTTCACAGTGGATGGGAGAAGCTAGACATCTGTTCCCACCCCCCCCCACCCCAGGCAAACAAGAAGAGATTAGAAGCTGCAATCAGAAATGGTGTTAGGTGCCTGTTCATGGCATGGCCTGAGAGGCGTGTCCAGGTGGGCCCCCCTATTCTGGGCTCTTGTGACATTCTGACGTTGTGCTTTTGAGCACATGCAGGGAAAATCGTAATCATTCAGGGAGATCTATGGCTTGGACACGTTGAATAACTGCCAGGTACTCTAGACTAGGGGCTTCAGGAGGTCAGGGATGGTCCGCTTTGGTCATCTGCAGGCCTTAGGGTCTGGCACAATGTGTAAAATTGAGTTGAGGCACTTAGGAATTACATGGTGAGAAAAATTAGTGAATGAAGGGAAGAAAGAATTCATGGATGGGTGGGTGGGTAGATGGATGGACTGACAGATGAAAAAAATATCAGTATTTTATGACAACTGAAATTATGCATTCTTTGGTGCCCAACCTGTGTCCTCTAACCCAGAGATTCAATAGGGATAGGATGGCCTTCAACTTTTGAATTGAAACAAGACAAAACAAACACACACACAAAAATGAAAAGAAACCACCTATAAAAATTCATGTGATGTTTGTTTCTTAGGCTAGGTGGAAAGTATCCAGGTATTGAATTTCTTGCTGTTATCGTCTTATTGAACATTATGGATATGATTTTGTATCTATTAAACATATAATTTTTAAATTAATTTAAAAGAGAAAAACAAGGAAACTCCACCCGTCCTGCATACTGATGACTGGAATAAAAATTAGTATGTTATTGGTGAAGGGTGACTTCATAAAACAGTAATGTACATAGTAAAATCTCTTTTTAAAAACAAGTGCATGTGATTTGAAGCATTAATCGCACTTCTAAAAATTAATACCAAGCCAATAATTAAATATATGCACAGAGTAAACAATGAGGATGCTCATCACACTGTTGTACATAGAAACAAACTAGACATCCAGGGAGAGGGATTCATTGAATAATTGGTAAGACACTAAAACAATAAAAGAAATTTCTGTGAATACGCATGGAAAGCTGTCAATAATATGTTATGAAACTTTTTTAAATGATGAAAAATACATACAGTAAAGTTCAGTTCTGTAAAAAATATTTGCATCGATAGTATTTATGTATGCATGGGGACATTTTGAAGTCTATATTCCAAGTCTATCTATGCACTTGAGTAGTATTTTATATTTTCATAATGTGCGTATATTACATTTATAATAGGAAAAATATCTTTTTCGTTCTGGGAAATAAAAAAAAAATTAATAACGACATGGTTTTAAAAAGAAGCCTACCAAGCTTTACAGAAATGTCAAGCATTGTGAGAACAGAAGCCACTTGGTAGGATAACTGGCTTCTTCTTTCTTATCATGAGCACTGATTGGTCATCTTATATGCACTTGAGGAGTAAATATGGGAAAATGAATTAATTGTTACATAATCAATGAGCTTTTTCTTGGTAGAGAAAACCTGTCCAGAAGTCAAGGCTGTTGATTCAAAGGTGGTCAGCACTAAGGTCATGAAGTGAACACCCTTACTTTTCTCATGAAGATATTGATGTTTAAAAAGGGCAAGTAGCCAGACTGAGGTTGTCTGAAAAGCTTGAAGGAGAGCCGGGACACCTGTGTGCTCGGCATGACAGGGTGTCTGGAGAAGGGACATCCCTGCGGTGATCTGCAGTCCCTTCAGAGACAGTAAGATTTCCAGGCATGCACCCAGGTGGCCTGCTTTTCAGGGGTGCATGCCTGGTGCCTTGACATGGCTGTATCTGGCAGACAGACAGGGGTGATATCCTTCCATCACCCGACTCCTCTCCTAATTCTATGACTGATCCCCCTTTGGTGGTTTCCTGAGAAGAAAAGTTGAGGGTCATTCAGACAGACTTTTTGTTCATGTGTCAAGGGAGTCAAATCACTGAAGAGGCTTGCCGTGTTTTAAAAGCCAGGAGTTGGAGAAGAGGAGCTAGGAGGGTCCAGGCAACCCTTCTCTGAGATCTTGAGCTGGGGACAAGAGCGGGTGTTATTAGAACAATGGATCTGCAAGGCACACACCTCTCAGGTTTGGAGTGGCACTGCTCCTTTCTTTAAGTGCTGGATGCTTTCGGCTGTCAGTGGCAACCCATGGCTTCTAGTGGCATCCCGTGGGGGGCACTGGGGCTACGCAGGTAGATATGCTGGTGCTGAGGCTCCTGAATTCAGCAGGGCCATGCTTACCCCAGTGCTGAGCACCTGGCAGAATTTATGTCAAGACTCTACTTGAAGGTCTGAAAATCTAGAGGAGAAAACCTAAAT
Source organism: Callospermophilus lateralis (assembly GCF_048772815.1). Lineage (NCBI taxonomy): Eukaryota > Metazoa > Chordata > Mammalia > Rodentia > Sciuridae > Callospermophilus > Callospermophilus lateralis. The sequence goes on along the minus strand of NC_135322.1, from coordinate 21,546,088 downwards.
GGTTTTTCTATTCTCTTACCTAGCTGATCAACCTAAAGGACTTCTGTGACCTCTGGTCACCAAGAAGTGTGTGGAGATGGCCCGGCAGCAGATACCAGCCGGGTGTTCTCTAATTCTGTCTGGTTCATTTCTGACACTCTTTACTTGGAGATGGCATGAAATCCCACAAGTTCAGGGCTCAGACCCCATGCCTGCCCCCGCTCCCCATGTCAGGTGCCAGTCAAAAGCCCCAGATTATTTTTTTACTTGACCATCTAGCCATAAATCAAGGTTCCCACAGTCCCTGGCTAGGATCTATTAATTTGCTAGAGTGATTCACAGAATTTAGGGCAACACTGACTATTGTTGTGTTAATAAATAAACGACTTGTTTATTATAAAGGAGTATTGTAAAGGATACGGAAGAAGAGATGCATAGGGCGAGTCATATGGGAAGGGGCACAGAGGGTGTTCCCCACTCCAGGCAACTGAGAAACCCTCTTAATCCTGTCTTTTTGGGGTTTTATGAGGGCTTCATGACACGGGCATGATTGATGACATCATTAACCAACTTAGTCTTCAGGACTTCTCTTCTGCCCTTCCTAGATGTTGGGGGTGGGGTGTCTGAAAATCCCAACCCTCTAATCCTGCCTTGATCTTTCTGGTGACCAGCCACATCTCTGAGGTACCTAGAGACTGTCAACCATCAGCCAGCTCATTAGCATATACAGAGACACTTGTCCCTTGGGAGATACTAAGGATTTAAGAATCTAACTGGGAAATGGGGACAAAGACAAAACATGTATTTGACAATATCACAGAAGGCAAGGATGGTTGTCCTCTATCTTGTGTGACTGTAGAGCCACGACGAAATGGTCACACTCTGTGAAGGACACAGGGAGGAAGGGCGCTGAGTGCACGCATGCAGGAGAGGGAGGAAGGAACCAGGGTTGTGCAGAGTGTGGGCTCCAGTCCAGCAGGTGCCACCTAAGCTCTCGTGGAAGTTAGCTTCTGCATGCCTTGGTTTCCTCCTCTGTTAGCAAAGAGTTGCAGGTGAACTCCATCAAAGAAATGGGTGGACATGAAGGGGATTCTTGTAAAGTGCTAGGCACGGAGCCAGGGTCTCCTCAGTGCTTGTGAGATACCGAGGGTGGCCCTGATGGAGAGTCCAAAGATTTAGGGAACAGTGGCCAGAGTGGGGCCGCTACGTGGAATAGAAGAGGGAACAGAAAGTGAAAAGAAATCAGAGTGGTCATGAAGGTATGCTCATAGGTGCCCCAGGGTGATGTAGGGCACACTGACCAGGTTTGGGGGCACCAGGGTGCCAGGCTGAGACTTCCCCTCACCCTGGCTGTCTCTGCATGATGCATCCATCTCAGGTGCCAAATTTATTCTTCATCTACAAATTGATCAGCTTAGATCAAAGGATGCCCTCAACTCTTATAGATCCACAATGTAATGATTTTTGTCAAACTTATTTATGGAAGAAAAATTCTTAAATCAGTATCTCCCCACACTTTCCTTGGGGCTAAGTGTACAATAACATACCCTTCAATGATTTTAACAATGTTTTTGTCATTTTCTTTATCTTATTTTGTGTGTGTGTGTGTGTGTAAAGTGAGAATTTTTATTAATATTTTGTCATAGAGATATTTTTATTGATAATTTTATTTAGGCCTTCCTTTGTCCATCAATAGCTTTCTTATATATTCTCTCTCTACTGAAATATTCTATTTTTAAAATAAATTAACATGCTCTCAGAAAAAAAAATCTCTGCATATATGCATAGTATAATAGAAACACATATGTACATGTATCACTTTGTAGTTATTATTTCTGAAAATTTGATCATACAATTAATATTTTCTACGACTTGCTTTTTCACTTAAAAATGAATGAGAAATATGTAGAAGTATTTACTTTAGTCTCAAGTTATATTGTTACTAGTTGTGTAGTATTCTATTATACACTGTGCTATGTCATTTAACCGGCCACATATTGATGCATATCTACACAGGATATTAGTTTGTTGTGAGTTTTTGTTACTTCAAACAATACCTTACCAAATATCTTTTGTGTACTTGTGCAATTTTATTTATACAATAAATTCATAGAAGAGAAATTACGATTGATTTTTTTAATGGATTTGTTTGGAATAATATTTATGAAATCTTAAATGGTATAATTAGCATGAAAATGGACTCTTTAAAATCAAGTGTCAGACCAGAATGAACCTGGAAATCTGACAAAAGATAATCACGGGCAGATGAAATGGATTTCTACTCTGTGTGATGGTCCTCTGTCCCTCTTCCCCTCGACATCACGGGAGGAATTTGCCTGGGACCCCTTTTTGCAGGTAAACGTTTCTTGGAGGGATGAAGGGAATACTTTGCATGAGCATCTGCAGGCTTTCTGGATGCCAAAGGAGTGGACATGGGAGTCATAATGTTGCCACGGAGCTATGAACAGAAACTAAAACTGTCATGTGGTCACTTGTGGGGGAATGTTAACTCTCATCTCAAAACCAGGAGCCAGCCTCAGAATCGGAGCAGGTCAGATGACCCAGGCCCCATGCATGTATGGTCTCCTTCTGATTTGCTCACTATAGCATGATAAGTGCTTGCTGGGTCTGCTGGATGGCAGCAGCTCGTAAAGAGATCCCCTCTGGACCCTGAGAGTGGAATTGTACTTTTTAAATGTTTCCATTGCTCTCCACATGCATATCCTAACCCCTTGTCCTAACCTAGCTGTTAGAAAGCAGTCAGATAGCTGGCAAATATTAAAACGAGATTTTTTTTTGCCCCTACAAGGTAGGCTACAATTTGAGATCTGAGTTTTCCAGCAGTTGATGCCAAAATGGAAACATGACCGGGTGTATGAGTCACCGAGACCCAACGAAATATCGCTTGTGGATAATCACGTTTGGACACTTCCTCTATGATTTCTAATTGCTTCTTTATGAGTTTGACTATAAAGAAACCCAACTGTATTTTTCTAGAGCTGAATTCTACTTCTGATTCAGCTTCTCCAGGGCTCTGTGACTGGGCCTTAATGTTGTCGAATCTCAATTTTTGCAGCTGGCAAATGGGATACTAATTCCCACCAGGCCTCTCTCACACATCTATGGTAAGGGCCCAATGAGATGTGGTTTAAAAAAAAAAAAAAGTGCTTTCTTAACTAGAAAGCTTTGGAAATGATTAAGAGGTTCTTGGTCCTAGCCTGTGATGAGGCTTATATATTTAGACCGGTCATCAACACTGAGAAACACAGAAGTGTTTTTGCTACGCTGCCAATTAACTCAGGGCTTTGAGGCACTCATTCACATTCATTCATTCATTCAGAGTCATTCATTCATTCATCCACTCACCCATCTACCCACCCCTCTGCTCTTGCTCATCCACTCGTTTATCATTCTGTCTGTTCACCCATCCATGCTACACCTATTTATTGAGAACCTACTATATGCTAGGCACTGTGGATACAAAGACGAAAGGCAGAAGCACATTCCCAGCCCAGAAGCTTCTTTCTAGTGGGGAAGACAAATAAAAAGAGAAGACGTTACAATGTACCCAAACACATTTTTTTTTCTCCTTTTCTAACTAAAAAGAAAATAAAATGCTTATGATTTACTTAGATATTAAAAAAAATCAGCTGAAATGCTGCCTTTTGTACAGTGCTGGGGTCAAAGAGGGGTGTCACCGTGAGCATAAAAATACACTGCCATTTGGCAGGCAGTTTCTAAGAGGCTTCCCAGTGGTCCTTTCCATACCTGGGGCTGGGCTACTTTTGGGGATCACAATGACCTCCTTGGTGATCTGGGGAGCCAACTCATAGTCCTCCCTCGAGGACTGAGAAAGTGAAATCTGTAGCCTGCTCTGTCCTCACAGCCTGTTCTAGGACTCCCCAGTGGGTTTATCTGAGATAAGGTGCTTCTACTGTTTCTGTTTAAATCTAAGCAGGGTCCAGACTTCTATCATGAAGTTTGATTTATAAAGAACTCACACTAAAAGCAGCAATAGCTAATAATAAAATAGAACAATTATTATAATATGCTATTACATGAATGTGGTCTCTCTCTCTCTCTCTCAAAATACTTTATTGTCCTATACTCACCTTTCTTCTTTTTGTGGTTATGTGAGGTAACACGGTGGCTTTTTCAGGGATTTAGGTGCTGTGATGTAGTGTTAGGGTGGTATATAAAGACTTCTTGAATACAAATATTGCAAGGTGGCAACAGCTGATCTAATACCTGAGATGGGTACTAGGTGACTAACGGGAAGATAGTATATACAGTGTGGAGACTCTGGACAAAGGAATGTTTCACATCCCCTGCGGGACAGCAGGACAGTATGACATTTCCTCATGCTACTCAGAACAGTGCACAATTTAAAACTCATGAATTGTTGATTTCTTGAGTTTTCCATTTAATATGTTTGGGCCACAGTTGAAACTTTGGAAAGCAAAACTGGACAAGAGAGACCTATCTTAATCTCTATTATTTACTCTCACGGCATTTGCTGACTTTTAAGAGCTTGGCAGTTCAGTGACTGTATTTTTATTGAGGGTCTACTATAAGCACATGGAATGTTCTTCTCCCATGTTCTGCTTTCCTATAGTTAATGAACAGACCACTCACTCACAGCAAAATAGAAGAGTCATTTTTAGGGCAGGGTTAGGAGAAGGGGAGGCCTCGGGACCCTGGAACTACTGGGAGTCCTTCCACACTCCCTGGGGGTAGAATAAGTTACCTGGCTGTTTGAAACTACAGGGAATCTATCCTCCAAGGTGATAGGAAGCAGAATCCTGGAGTCCCCTCTTCTCCCTCTCTCAGTGCACTTATGTGATTGTCATTAATGCAGTGGAGACATCTCTGGTCACAGCAAAAGCCTCAAGAGTCGGGGAGCATGGCAGCAGGGGACCTCAGTGCCACTCAGTTTATAAACAGGCATCGCAGAACAGCTGCCCTTGGGCCCCTCTTACACATTCTTACTAGAGCGCATTAAAACCCTCAGCTCTGTCCCATTTACAAAGACAGGAATAAAAGGGGTCCTTCCTAAGATGCAGTCATAGAAACTCTATTTGTATACTTGCCACATAATCCTAATGACTTTCAGACTTTTATCTATACAGAGCTTGGGCTGCTTTTCTGGATACTCACTGAATGGACTAAACCAGAAATCACTCTTCTCTCTAAATTTGGGCCATCTACGTAGGGGAGGTTTCGCTTTAAGGTTGGTGACATGGCGCATATTATTTCTGAATAAATTTCCTTGGAGTCATTGATCCACTGAGTGTCAAATAAAACGTGATACCCACAAAATTCATGTATGACCCTGACATTTTTCCAGTACTTAAAGTAATTGCCCTTCTGTTTAATAACAGTGTTTATAAAATTACTTTCTGATTGGCTAGGTCCATGGCACACTCGTGTCAATAATCTGTTGCAAATATATGCCTGTGGCCTTTGGCCTTGGTTTTCAAAATAATTTTCATCTCTTAAGCATGAATCGGTGGCTGCCCCGGGAGCAAGGAGTCGATGCTCCCCTGTACTGGTCTTCTTCTGCAGTTTGGTCCTGGGCATTGGGGTGTTCGTTTCCGTTTCCAGGGTCTATACACTGAACTGAGGATGGGTCTCATGACCTTAGTTATCCCTCTATCTTCCTAACGGGATTGGAGGTCATCAAACGAGCAGTCATCTTACGGATTCAGGGCTCCCAAATGGAATCAAGTTTTGTCCTTCTAGTGAGTTTTATTCTCTACCTTTTATGCATTTCAAAATGGAAAATTGTGAACGGGTGGGTCACTTCCCAAGGCCAATCAAATGGAGAAGAGGTCGTTTTAGAAATCTGCCCTGTACTCCAGATCCAACAGGGTGTTGAGACCCTTGGATATAAATACTTAGTTCTGCTTAGATTTCAGGAGAGGGCTTAGACATATGATTGAGGTCACATAGATTCCTATTCACAAGTGTCTGACCTGATTTTTTGAAGGACCACCAATCTCTTTTCCAGCCAGAGAAAAGAGAAAAGGGGTACCCACCTGCATCTGTCTGAGCTATCTAGGTGGCAGGTATGCTGGCGAGAAATGACCAGGAATTCTTCCCACAGGGAGGCTCAACATCCCAGGGAAACGTGGTCACACTGTTGGAATTTTCTATTTTGTTTTAGTGACTTTCAGACCTTCTTTTTTTATTCATTGTACCTTTGATTGCTGATATTCAGGGAATTTCCAAGAAGAAATTTTTCCAATTTACTTTTTAAACTTTTTTTGAAATAATATCAGAACTAGCCCCCCTTGGAAAAAAAAAGAAAGAAACCCAGACAAAGAATTCTCTCCTACCTTTTACCCTGTTTCCCGAACTATTAACATCTTTATTTTTCCTTAGTTCAAGAAAAATCAAAACCAGGAAATTAACCTTGATACAATATTATTAATTAATCTACAGACCGTGTTCGGATTTCACCAGTGTCCCACTAATGTCCTTTTTCTGGGCTAGGATCCAATCCAGCATTCCACGTTGCATTTAGCTGTCTGTCTCCTGAGCCTCCTCCTCCAGATCTGGGACAGTTCCTCAGTCTTTCTTTGACTTTCATGACCTTGACCCTTTTGGAGAGTAACAGCCCGTGGATTTGCAGAACACACCTCTGCTCAGGTTGCCTGCTGTTTTCTTAGGATAAGAATGAGGCTGGGTACTTGAGGAAGAATGTCGCAGGAAGGGTGTTTTGTCCTCTAGGTGCCCGTATCGGGGAGCACAGGAGGCCCCCGTGGTTCGTTACTGGTAGGTTCACTTTTGATCACTTGGTTAAGATCTTGTCTTCTCGGGTTCTCAACTGTAATGTTATAATTTTTTTTTCCTTTGTAAAGAAAAAGTATCTGCGGGGTGTTACTTTGAGACAATGTAAATGTTCTGTTCTTTTCTTACTTTTTGCCCCCTGATTTTTATATCCACTGGGGGGATCTTGCCGATATGATTACTTTGAGAAACACTATGGTAATACTTAACTCCTATGTTTCCTAAGTCCCAATTCTTCTGTAAAGGAAAGCTGTTTATTTCACTTATTAGTTATTCGATGTTTTGAATTAGTATGGACTCTCCACTATTTATTTTAGCCTGTGGTTTAAAAACCTATTGCTATCAATGTTTTTCCAATCAAATTATTACGGATTTAACCATTAGAAGCAACTTCAAATTGGCTGTGTCCTCTTGACATACCTAGATCACGGTTAAGGACTCAGGAAGGCGTTTTGTATATTTGAATGACTGAAGTATAGATATAAGGAGAATTGAATCTTCTCTCTACCCTCCAAATCTTAGTCCAAGCCCATTGATAATCATCATAGATAGTCAATGTGTATATTTTGATACATTTTCTATACAAATGTGTACGTTTATGTGTTCATTTTAAAATACAAAGTGAAACCTACCATACACATTGGTTTATGCCTCTCTTTGTATTAATTGGCTTTCTGTTGCTGTGACAAAACACCTGAGATAAATCAACTTAAAGATGGAAAAGATTTTTTGGTGTTATATATTCAGGTTGCTTGGCCCTAACGCTTTAGGCCTCTGGTGAGGTGGTATATCATGTCAGAAACACATGGCAGAGGAAGCCTTTCACCTCATGGTACCCAGGATGCAAAGAGAGAGACAGGAAAGGGCCAGGGTCCCAATATCTTCTTCAAGGCCACATCCTCAATGACCTAACTTTGTTCCGCTAGGCTCCTCCTTCTAAAGGTTTCACCACCTCCCAATAATGCTAAAAGCTGGTGATCAAGACTCTAGTATAAAAACTTTGGTGACAATTGAAACCTAAATCATAAAACTTTGTTCTTTATTAATATGTGAAACACATCTTTGCATCTATTTTATATTTGTGTTCCTAATCACAGAGAATTTCTAGCTTCTTTGTAAAAATCTATCATAATTTATATAACCAGTGCCTTGTTCATGAGCAATTTGATTATTCATATGTGTGTGTATGTGTGTGTGTGTGTGTGTGTGTGAGTGTGTGTGAGAGTGTATGTATTTAGACTGTTTTGTTTATAACCGGCCACCTTTAGGGGGGTGGGGGAGAAAGCGAGAGAGAGAAGCAGCACTGATCCAAGATAGAAACCTTTGCCCATCTGACAGGTTTCTCATTGTTTTTATTTGCATGTCTTTAATTATGAGTGACATTTAACATCTTTCCATATGTTTAAAATTCATTTATATTTCTTGCTCTGTGAATTAGCTCTTCATATCCTTTGCCCATGATTTTTTTTTCTATTGAATGATTGATATCTTTCTCAGTGATTTGCAAGAGCTTATTATATATTAAGGAAATTAGCCTTTTCCTGTCATTTATGTTATAAATATTTTTTCCCAGTTTGTCATATGCCTTTTGATTCTGCTTATGTTTTTATCATAGTGAGGTTTTTAGGATTTTTAGACTTAGATTTGTCTGTCATATTAGGGCTTTTGTGAGGTGCTTCATCTGAGATATCAATTTCATGTTTTCTTTTATTCTTCCCACTCCCACCTTTTTACCTGTAATCATCTTGATATTATTTTGATATAGGAAGTGTTTTAGGATTCCAGTTTTATTCTTTTGATACTTCCCCCCAGTGGCTAGCCAGTTGCCCAAACACTTTTTTTTTTTATTAAATAGTCCTTTTTTCCTTTCACTCATTAAAAAAGGCCCCTTTATCATTTACTAAATTCTCATATGCATTCACATCTACTTCCGCACTCTATTTGACTGAGTTGACCTGTCAGCTCTTTCTGCACCTGTTCCAACCAAATTAATAATTATAGAATTCAATGTACTATCTGGGAAGGCTATTCTTTCTCTTTCTTAGAATTTTGATATCTAGTTTCACATTATTATTATATTTTCCTTCATCAGAGATTAAAAATCACCTTCCCCAGAAAATATTTAGCAGAATTTTTTTTTGAGGATGGGGGTTTAAATGCAATAAGTTTATAAGGAGAATTAACATTGTTATGAGTCGATGTCTTCCGTTTAAGAACAAAATGAGACTTTTTAGTCATGCTGCTTAGTCATTCTAAATGACATTTATTTATTTAGGCCCCAAATTCATGTTTAGGTTTATTTCTAGGTAGGTGCTGTCCTCTGTCTCCTCTTTACCTTCTCTGTGTCTGTCTTGTGTCTGTCTTTCTCTCTTTCACATGGTGTTAAATTATAAATCCAACCTTTTCTTCCACTATGTTTTTCTGATTGGTTATTTATTATGTGGGGGAGGGGGACTTCAACTACAGAGTTTTTTCATATTCCTTTTAAAACCAGCCACCTTGCTACATTTTCTTATTGTTTCTGCGTCTGTCTCTCTTTCTCCCTGTTCATCAGGTTTTCATAAGGATTCTGGCACGGAATCATATCCTTGGCAAATAATAATTTTCTTTTCTTTTTTTTTTTAAACAAATTTAGAACTTCATATTTCTTTCCCTTTTCCCTTGCAATGATGAATCTGTTTGGGAAAAATGCTGGGTGGAAGTGTGTGGAGGCAGCCTCCTGTTTCCAACTTCAATGTGCATGATTTCCACTTCACTACTAAGCATTTGTATCTGCATGTTACAGAAATACCCTGCTATCACTGTTTGGTTGATTGTTTATTTGTTTTAATCAGGGATTCGTGTTTAAATTTATAAATGCCTCTTTACAGAATTTGTGAAGAGGATCAAATATTTTTTCTCTGACATATTAAAAGAGTGAATCATATTAATAGATATCCTTATATTCAACCATCTTTTTATTTACAGAATTAGCCCTATTTGATGAAGGCTCAGTATTATTTTTAAGCCACTTTCTTAAAATACTATTTAGAATTTTTCATGTTGCTCTTCAGACGTATGATGGATGGGGAGTTTTTAGAATCTCTTTGTTGCGTTCTGGTATCAATATTATATATATACACCACCTTCAAAAAAATAATTTGGAGACTTTTCCTTTTCTCCTTAAGCCCTTGAATTGTTAAAATAGCCTTTGTATCATCTGTGTTTAGAAGGATTGATAGAATTGTGAAAACATCTGGGACTGGTGCATTTTTCAGATAGCTCATGATTCTCTCAAATTAATTTTTTTTCGCGGTCATTGGCCCGTTCACATGTTTTCTTTCTCTTCCATAGTCAACTTTGGTAGTTTCTCCTTTCCTACAGAGGTGACCATTGTGTTGGTTGAAAATCATTTGCACAAAGTTAAATAATGTATTGTTTCCTATAATATTGCTTTCATCTGAGCTTATTCCTAATGTTGTGGTTCCTAATGTTGTGAATTGGTGAATTTCCTTCTTTTTTCTTTATTAAGATAGATCAAGATTCCTCAGCCGCAGCACTATTTACATTTCACATTTTAGATGGGATGATTCTCTGCTGGGGAAGGGGCCTGACATCTGTACTTAGCAGAATCCCTGGCCTTGCTCACAAGATGCCCAAGCTTCTCCCTAATGGGGCAACCAACCCAGAATGTCTCTAGTCATTCTCATTAGAAAACCTGTCACTCCCAGCAGGGGCCACTGAGATAGCTAGTGGTTGATTGTGTGTGTGTGTGTGTGTGTGTGTGTGTGTGTGTGTGTTCCCCACTACAAAGAGATATATCTGTGAGATTCATTTTCATTCATTTTCTGCTGGTATGTGAATGTTTTTTCTGGCTTTACTTAAATACATTTGGTTCTTCTTTTTCTACGTTCTGATTTGCACGCTTAGTTTACCTAATTTTTTCCTTTCTTATTGAATAATCTAGGTTTTAAAGTTTGTGTTTTCCCCTCAGCTCTCACTCATTGATATACAATCATTTTCAAACCAGAGATTCTGCAGTTTCTGTTTTAATTTCTACTTTATCCTGAGTAATTTTCGTCTTTAAAAGCTTTTAAGTGTTTGATTATTTTTGTTTTTGTCTGTTTTGCTCTTTTAGAATTTCAAATCTAGATCCACTAACATCCTGCCCACAGATTGTGATCTCTCTGTCTCCAGTTCGATCATGTGCTAGATTTTCTTATAACCAAATCATGGTCAATTGTGCTTGTGTTCCATGGGCGCTCGAAAAGATTGCTTTCTATTTTAAGAGAATGGCATCTGATGCCTCTCTTCAGTTGTGTTCCTTACATTTTTCACATCCTTCCTAATTTTTATCTACTTGATTTGTGACAAACTGCACATGAATTAAAATCTATTACTATTTTGTTTTGATGATTTCTACTTTGTGTTTTTTTTTTCCTTTTTGAAATTTTGATTGCACATGATCCACTTAGATAAATGTGTCTAGGCGTCTAGTTCAATTGATCATTATGAAGTGTCTCTCTTGGTCTGTTTTTCTTAAATTTACCTTTCACCTTCAACTAAAACTTACCTGAAAATAATTATCAAATCAATCTCTCTCTCTCTTTCTTTCTCTCTCTCTCTCTCTCTCTCTCTCTCTCTCCTGGTACGAGAGATTGAACCCAGGAGTATTTAACCACTGAGCCACACTCCCAGCCCTTTTTTATTTTGAAACAGCATCTCACTAAGTTGCTTAGGGTCCTGCCAAGTTGCTGAGGCTGGTCTCCACCTTGCTTTTTATGCCTTTGTCAATCGTCATGATTTTGCTCTTTCTGAGTCACTTTTCCTCAGATGAGTTACATGTATAGTCCAACACTTGGTTTTATTTTTATTATCCAATGATATGTATGGATTGTCTCATTGACTATGTATCCAGTGACAATTCTGCTTTCTCTTGATAGGTAGGAGGATTAGTTAGTTTCATCACTATTAAAAAAAATACCTGAAGTAGTCCATTCATAAAGAGAAAAGGTTAACTTGAATTCACAGTTCTAGAGGTTCTAGTTCATAATAGGCTGGCTCTGTTGCTTTGGGCCTGTGGTGAGGCAGCACACCAGGGTGGGTATGTAGTGGGGCAAAACCCCTCCTCCCTGGGCCAAGAAGCAAAAACCGGAAAGAGGAAGAGGAAGAGGGCAGCATCTGTATTCCCCTTGAAGGGCACACCTCCAAAGACCTGAAGAGCTCCCACCAGGCCTACCTCCCCCAGGTCCCACCACCTCTCCATAGGACCATCCTGGGCACCAGGCTGGACCCTACATGGACATTTGGGGGGTGTTTGGGGGACGTTCAAGATCTGAACCACACCAGGAAATTAGCCCATTTGTACTCACTGAAGTGAGAAGGATGTTTGGTTCTCGTTCTGTGATGATCGGTTAAATTTTCTTGAACCTTCCTTCATCTTCTGCTATATTTTCTGAGCTTTCTCTGTTTTCTTGTGTTTCTCCCTAACAGATGAAAATTTTCCAGTGTCTTAAATACCCTTGTATTTAAAATATTTTGATATTTTATCGATATTCTTGGAGCTTATTGTCGAGTTTTTGTTTTGTTTGTTAGTTTCTTGTTATTTTAATATGATATCCATAGGGTTCTTTTCTTCTTTTCTTTTCTTTTTTTTTTTTTTTTTAATTATTGAGATCCAAAATACCTCAGAGTTTCCTAAGACTCCTTGGGTTCTTTCAAACTCAACATTGCATTTCTTTACTTAAGAACATTTATTATTATTATTATTATTATATCTTTATGAGTTTATTTTCTAATTTTTTTGTTACTTTTAAGTATTCTTTTCTTCAGGTACTCCAGTTATGTATATGTTGAATTTTATTAATCTTGTCTGTCATTTTCTGTTTCATAAATTTTAGTTTTTAGTTTTTAAATTTTATTTTCCTTGATTTTTATCAAGCCCTTCTTCCTAGTTTTGTTAGCAGTAGCTGTTCCATTTATTCTGCTTCTAATAGGGCTTTTATTTCTAAATATATGACTTTATTTTTTCCCCCTTTCATTCCTTCCTGAGGTCCTTCCCCTGTTTAGTAAATATGAATCTTTTTTTTTTCTCATGAATTGTTTCAAGGTCTCATATTTAGTTTCTTTTCAAGTTGAACATTTTCACAAGACTTTTTTATTTTTTTTAAATCTTTCCTGGAAAAATGTTCCTCTTGATGCACACTAATCTCCATCCTATTTATTTATTTATTCATTCATTGCAGATACGTTTCTGATGACATTTTTGCAGGTATCAGTATTAGTGCAGACATTTGCTGGAAGCAATGGGTTGGGGAAATGGGGTTGGAAAAAGGCCTATGTCTTCAGTGCTAGGTCGAGGCTGATGGCATCCTATAGGGAACGGGAGTCAAGACCAAGTTCTGAGGGGAAGAGCAAAGAGGTGGGAAGATCACAGTTTCAAAGTTGCTCCTTCCCTTACTCTGGGCTCTAGACAAGGCCTCCCTGTCAACTTCACCTCGGCCTTTCCCTTACCTCTCTCAGGATGCTCTGCACTCCCTGCGGAATGTGAAAGTGACTCGTGCACTTGCCTCATCTCAATGCTAGAGTCAGCTCTAAAGGTCAGGATTCAGCTTCCTGTTTGATGTCACTAGAGGACCAAGGTCTTTGCAAGAGCAAAACAGATATTCTTCATTTAGAACCAAAGCGTGTGGCCTTGTGTGAGCGCAGTGGTTCCCAGGGAAGGGGAGAGAGCTGAGTGGGAAGAGACAGGCCGGGAAGATTTCCTTCCATAGGATCCGGGGAGCAGCCACAGCAAAGCCAGAGCTCCCAAACCCCAAAGCATACTAAAATTGCAACCCTCTCCACACACTTCCATTATCTTTACTCTAGTCCATTCTTCCCCTCTAGCATTTTTCACTACCTAGCATTTTTATGACTCACTTATACCTCTAAGTTTGTTAATTTCTTGTCCTCCCTGGTAGGAAAGCAAGTTCTATGTGGGAAGAAATTTGTTTATTTTTGCCAGTTGTTATATTTGTGGTACCTAGAGCAGTGTCTGATGCTCAGTTAATATTTGTTGAATGCATAAATGTCTATAGGTGTCAGGTGAGTTACATGAATAAGTGACGTAGCCTGATATCTACATATACATCGGCGTTCCATTTTTAATGATTTTACTCTCAGCAGTTTCAATTAGTTGCTGTCAAGTGCGGTCCAAAAATATTAAGTGGAAAATTCCAGAAAGAAACAAAAGTTTTAAATTGCACATCAGTTTGAGCTGCATGATAAAGTCTTGTTCTGTGTCCTACTCAGGATGTGACTCACTACTTTGTCCGGCATATCCACATTGTATACACCATCTGGCCATTAGTCATTTAGTAGGCGTCTCAGTTATCACATGGACTGTTGTAGTACCCCAGTGCTTGTGTCTAAGTAACCCTTGGCCCACGTCATTCATCTTATCCTCTAGGTACACTGTAGCATGTCACATCATCATCATCATCATCATCAGAAAGGCAGCTACTGAACTGTATGATATTTAGAGAGAGAAAGAGAGAGAGAGAGAGAAAACATCTGTAATTTTATTACAATATATTGTTGAATTATTTTATCACTAGGCATCATTGTTAATATTTTACTGTGTCTAATTGATAGATTAAACTTTATCACAGGCATACATGTATGGGATAAAAGTAGTAGATGTAGGGTTTTGTAGTATGCTTGGTTTCAGGAATCTACTGAGGACTTGGAATGGAAATATCCCCAGTGATTAAGTGGGAACTACTATATTTATTTACTGGACTGTTCTTCACTTTTACAAAGAATACTTGGTCATATCTTTCTTAGAAGCAATTACTCATATCTTCTTTTTCCATTTTTTTCTTTTTCTTTCTACTGTATTCTTTAAATGTTATATAGTGCACAGAATTCTTTTCTTTTGAATACTGGAGATTGAACCCAGAGGTGCTTTACCACTGAGCCATATCTCCAGCCCTTTTAACTTTTTAAGACAGGGTCTCAATAAGTTGCATAGGGGCTTGCTACGTTCCGGAGGCTGGCCTCCAACTTGTGATTCTCCTGCCTCAGCCTCCCGAGCTGCTGGGAATACAGGTGTGCGCCACAGCACCAGCTACACACAAAGAACACTCAAGTGCAAGGACAAATGCTGGCTGGCAGTTGCAGTGTTGAGGTGCAATGGGGAGGGGTGGGGACTGCAGACAATTGGAGAGCAAGTGTCCTGCCTAAAGGGCAGCTTGCCCTTCTGCTCTACAGTGTTGCCAGAAAGGTCAACTGCCCTGCCCAGCACTGCCCCAGCTGCCAGTTTAAAAAATGAAATCTCTGCATATTTGTGGGAGAATTCCTGTTTGCTAAAAGTGGCTCAAATATTACAAAACCAAAACAAAACCATGAAACCATCACCGCCACTACCATGGGCACCAATCAAAATTATGAGGGTCAAAACGGGACAGTGGCCAGGAGGGCTGCTGGGTGGTGATGCTCACACAGTCGCAGCTACCAGGTGACTCCTGGCTTCCCCTTCTACCATCCGGGGATCTATGGCATGCTCCCTGCTCTGACGCGGTTTCTCCCTGCACCACGAAGCGGAGTCTAAATGTCACCCCCATGTAAAGCAGTGGTGGCTCCAGAGCCGTCGTGGTGAGCTGTCTAAAGGGGGTGTCAACTCATTGGACAGGGTATAATTTCAGTCAATGTGTTCTTGTCTTATTTTAGTTCAACATCATTTCCCAGTTGCAAACCTTTTGAATGACACACAAAATGCAAAACAACATAAAAGGTCCTCCCTCAGGCAGATCTGTGTCCATGTAGATCTTTAATTATTCTTTTTGAATTCTCATAATAATGCAGTACCCCAATTCTGGCAAAAAAAAAAAATTAAAAAGTCTGATGGGAAAGATTTGTGTCACCTGTACTAGGATTTTATTTTATTTTATTTTTCATGATAGTCTTTATATTTTTAGAAACACAGAACAAAAAGAAGGGCCTCTCTAATCAAGAGTATTCTTTAGGTATGGAGCATCAGACAATATTTGTGATAAATAGAAAATAACTGCTCTTATAGTCTTCTGCGGTGACATTTAGAATAGCATGTTTGTCTTTAGAAAGTATTTTTAGTTGCATTTGAAGAGCAGCATCTAACATACTTTCCAGGTGGGGTAGGGGTGAATAGATAAATTTAGGAGGCAGTAGACTTAAAAACAAAAAAAAATTACAAAGAATCAAGCAGCTGCATATTAGATTTTTGAATCAGTTTTTAATTTTTTAAATTGATGCCTAAAAATTGTATATATATTTTTTGTGAGGTACCCAGTCATGTTTTGATAAATGTATATATGGTGCGATGTTCAAATCAGCGCATGCATATCTATGTCCTTGTCTATCATTTCTTTGTGATGAAAACATTCAAATTATATCTAAATATTCAAGTAAATTTCTTGTAGCTTTTTTGAAATATACAGTACATTAATGCTATCACCATCCTATTTTGCAATGAGACACCAGAACTTATTTCCCCTACTTAACTATAACTTAGTACCTCCCTCCCTCTCCATTGTTCTGCTCAGACTCTGGTACCTACCATTCTATTCTCGACTTCTATGATTAGATACATTTTTTTCCCCTCCTAGGAACAGTCAAAAATGTCTTTTATAGATCATTATAAATGACTTGAAGGCTTTCCTGGGGGGAACTGACCTCTCTCATCACAAATAATGCCAGGTCTCCCATTGCAGGAGGGGGCTATGGCCTCTCTGTGTTGTAAAGGGGTGTGCGCCCTCAGTTGGGGGAACCCAGAGGCTGAAATCAAGCATCCCTTTCCCTCCCTGCATGAATCCAACAGTCCATGAGAGATAAAATTTGAGCCCAAGAGCACTCCTTTTTTTCCCCTCTCCTTCCCTTCTCTTTTCTTTCCAACTGGGGATTGAATCCGGGGGTGCTTTACCACTGAGCTACATCCCCAGCCTTTTTTAGTTTTCATTTTAAGACAGATCTCGCTAAGTTTCTGAGTGTGACCTTGAACTTTTGATCCTCCTGCCTCAGCCTCCTGAGTCACTGGGATTACAGGCGTGCACCTCCATTGTGAGCACTCCATGTTTTGGAAAGCTAAGCAGAGTGGCCTCTAAATACTAGAACTAAAAACATATCTTTATACCACCCACCATAATTCATTGTGATTAAGTAACCACGTTTTTATTTTAAACCAAATAGCACTTAAGGCTATGATAAACGTTAAAATTGGTTGTGGAAGGCCTGGCAGTGGGAGCTAAGGCTCCAAGGCAGGACAGACACCATTCAGGGGGTTCTGGGGCCAGGATGGAGGGTGCAGCTGACCAGAAGAGAGCACTGCAGCCCCTCATGGGGCCGGGACACTCCCAACATCATCTGCAACCACTTGGGTGCTTAGGTCTCTGTCTCTGTTTCAAACTCTGTCCTCCTGGGATCCCTCTCCTTGATTAATTTGCATTTCAATCTAAAGCAGTTTGAGCAGGTTTTCTAGATATTGTACAATGCCCTCCAATTCATAGCCTCAAAACAAAGGATTAAAAATAAGTTTCCGGCCTCTGCACTTAAACGGAAACCTTTAGTAATCAAAACTGGCTCACCATGAACTTCCCGGCTTGAAATGTCCATTTCTCCCGCTGATGGGAGAGAGAGAGTTAGTTATTTCCACCGGCTTTCAACTGACCCTTAGGCAGGAGGGAAGAATAGGTTCCCTGTTATTTATTTGGGTGTTTGGGGCAATTTGCTGTATATAAAAGCTGTAAGTACGGCAGCAGCTGGACTTCCTCGAGAAGGGGACTAATAATGCAGACTTAAACGGTGTTCAGCAGGAACGAAATCTCAGCGACATCAGTGAACTTCCAGCTTAATTCAGATTCTATGAACCCACAATGTTAGAAGAGGTCCATTTTCCTTTGGATTGTTTGGGCCGTCTGGGGCCCCGAGGTCCCTTATTTCCCCCTGGAGACGCACTCGGCTTGGGGGCCACACGTGGGCAGGACCTCCTGGCCACTGGTGGATCAGAAGTGGCTGCTCCGTGAGGGTTGTTAGAAAACCTAAGATTTGGTGCCCTGCTGGGGAAACATAATAGACAGCTTCACTTTCACACCTCTTAAGGTCTTTTTAAAAACAGTCCCTCTAGAGGGAGGCTTGGGGGGGTGGGGGAGGCGGGATGTGGCGCTTTACACCTCTGTATTTTTGGAAATTTGAAGAAGATCCAATGTTCCTTCACCTGTGCCTCCCTGGCCCCTCACCATGCTGTTATGGCTGCCTGGTGGTTGGCAGTCACCTGGGGGAGGTGGTGGCCAGATGTTCCAGGTGGTGCTTCAGGAAGGAACAGCAGGCTGCTGGCCCTGATGGGCCCAAATTGGTCTCCTGAGATTCCGGGGTCCCCAATGCCTCATCCTTCTGGACCCTCTGTCTGTCCCAGAGCAAAAACACCTGGGAAGCCCCTGCCCATCTTACTTCCAGAGCTTTCTCCTCCTGCAGCCTTCTCTCTGCAGACAGTAGCATCCTCCCTCTGTCTTAGATAAGCAAGTTGGTATCATTCTTGACCCCCCCTTTTGCCTCCCACCCCAATTCCACCTTCAATATGCATCCAGAAACTGAATCCACTTGCTTCCCCCTCTTGTGCTCCCCTACCTGGTCCCAAGCAGGGGGAGCCATTATTCACACCATTGGCAATCTTTCAGCCTGTCTCTCTGCCTCTGTCCCAAGTCCCTAGTCTCAACACTGATCAGAGTGACTCTTAAATAGTATGCTAGATCTCCTCCCCACTATGCTCAGATCCTTGTCCATGTCTCTTTGTGTCACGAGGCATGGCATGGGCGCACTGACTGGCATGCCCATGATTTTGAGTCTTGGTATCTCCCAGCTCTTTCTGGGCACACTGGTTTCTTTCTTTCTTTCTTTCTTTCTTTCTTTCTTTCTTTCTTTCTTTCTTTCTTTCTTTTTTAAGAGAGAGAGAGAGAGAGAATCTTTTTTTTGTTTGTTTTTTATAGATGGACACAATACAATGCCTTTAGTTTTTTATTTTTTAATATGGTGCTGAGAATTGAACCCAGGTCGTGCCCGTGCTAGGCAAGCGCTCCACCACTGAGCCACAATCCCAGCCCCACACTGGTTTCTTTATGTGAAGGCTGCCTGGCTCCAGTCTCAGGGCCTTTGCTTAACTGCACCCTCTGCCATTTGCAATATTATCAACACACCTGCAGTCTTTGCTGAACTGTGACATCTCAGAGTCCTTCCCCGAGTGCCCCACTCCCATTTAAAGTTTGGGCCACTCCCACCCTAGATTTCCCTTCTGCTTAGTTTGTCTCTAGGACCTTTATCACCATTTGCAATTAAACATTTGTGATCCTCTGCAAGGGCTAGAGTGTTGTCTGTTCTTTGGTTAATGGACATTCAGAACTTGAACTAGTACCTACATCAGTGAGTATTCAGTGCATATTGAGTGAATGAATGAATGAATGAACAATTAGCTCCACAGAGTCCCATGTTTCAGAGTGAAAGAGGCTGTGTGCCTTATTGGAAAAGAGCTTTAGAGTGAGCTGTGTGGACATGATTATTGTATTGGTTTGGTTTGTGCTGCTATTCAAAACACCCAAGGTGGGGTAACTTATAGAGAGGTTTACTTAGCTCATGATTCTTGTGGCTGGAGGAGCCATGGAGTAGGGCACCAGCATCCTGGGAAAGGACCCCTGGTTGTGTCACAATCTGATGGTGAATCACAAGGGGAAATGGCTGCATGTGGAAGAGTCTGAGCACATGGGACAGCCTGGCTTGGTAATAACCTGCTCCCTCAAGAACTCTGGCAGCCCCGGCAGACCCGATTCACTCCCTAGGGTGGAACACTCATTCCCTTTTGCTGGGCATTCCTGTTAAGGGTTCTCCTGTCTCAACACTGCCACAACGGGGACCTAGTTGGGATGTGTGAAGGACAATCCATGTATAAACCATAGCAACACTTGGGGTGACCTCTCTGGCCCGCCTAGTAAATGACTCACATAGGTCCGCTACCTGACTGGAGAGCACTGTGGGGCATGCTGGATTTTGGGGTGTAGGCATGCTATGGGAGCCCTCAGATGGTACAGCAGTCAGAAGAGGGTGCCCGGGCTTGGCCATTCGCCCATGTGGCCCTGCTTGGCTCTCAGAATTGGCGCTCTTCCACTCCCACCTGCCTTCCCAGCCATGCCCGCCTGCCTTCTCAGGCAGGAGCATCTATGGCAGCTTGCAGCCTCTTCATTCCAGTCAGAGTACCGGCGCCTGCTCCCCAAATGCAGGGCCTGCCCTGAACCTCAGGCTTCTTCACACTCCTCCATGGTCACATGCTCCCCTAGGGAGCTGGACCAAGGCCCCGGATGATCCTCCAGTGCTGAGGAAGCCCTCAGTGTACACTTTGCTGGACTCAGTGGCAGCATTTTTATTATCACTGTTGATTTTCAGGCACTCTCAAATTGGGGGGAAAACTTAAAAACATTACATCTGTTATAAGACGCATTATTCTTTCAATGTTTAAACTGCTTGTGAGTCTTAGCATTGTTAAAATATAGACTCACGGGCCTTCGAAAAGGCAGAGCTGATAGGAGCTCAGGCATCTGGCTCTGTCCACTGCAGGCCAGGAAAGCAGGAAGGCCCAGGGAGCCAGAGTCAGGGCTCAGAATGAGGACAGAACTCGGGGTGGGCCCCCAGGTGAGCACAGGTGACTGAGCACGGGTGAGCTCTGCCCACCACACCACAGGAGCATGGCCACCAGGCTCCACTCTGAGGTCACTCACCAGTCAAGGGAATTATCATTCACTTGACCGATGGATGCTTAACAAACATTTGATTTTAAAAATCACCTGTTTGGACTTCCCAAGTAATAACACTTTTCCAAATAGGGTCTAAAGGGACAGTTATCCCTATTATATGTTACAGTCGGTATTATAGTTTGGATGTGAGGTATCCCCCAGAAGTTTATGTGTGAGACAATGCAAGACGTTTTAGAGGAGAAATGATTGGGTTATGAGAGCCTTAATCAAATCAGTGAATTAATTCCCCGGTGAGATTAACAGAGTGGGAACTGAAGGTATGGGTATGGTGTGGCTGGAGGAGGTGGCATCCTTTTGGAATATATATTTTGTGTCTGGTGAGTGGAGATTTCTCTCTCTGCTTCTTGACTGTCATGTGAGCCATTTCCCTCTGCCATACTCTCCCACCATGATGTTCTGCTTCCCGGGAGCCCTAAGGAATGGAGCCGCCTGTCTGAAACCACGAATACCCAAATAAACTTTCCGTCTTCCAAACTTGTTCTAGTTGGATCTTTTAGTCACAGTAGCAAAACAGCTGACTAAAACAGTCAGGGAAAAGTGACAATTATTATTACAAACAATAACAACATTAGAAGCAACCATTTATGACATGCTTTCTTGGTGATAGGAATTGTGCTAGAAATTTGATATTATTTGAATTATTTTAATCTTCATAAGCATGCAGCAGAATTAGCACGAATGTACCCACTTTGCAGATAAGGAAAGAGTTGGAACTAGGCTTAAAACTTTGTTCAAGGTCATTCAGCTAAGATGTGAAGGAATCAAGATTCACAATTGTCCCTTTGCCAATGTACCTCATTCAGGGAGCCCCACCCCTCAGCCCCACCCCTAAGTTTGCTCAAATAGATTCTGAGCAGAAACAATACCTAGACCAGCATATCCTCCCGTTCTGATTGTCTTGTGCCTTACAGGTGGGCATCAGACTTGCCCTGGTGGTTGGCACCTCCCTTTGGGGGCTTGGGGTTGGGGCTGGAGTTTTTTCAGGCTGAGGAAGGCCTCCCAACCTATTAGACATCATGTCTCAGGATGTTCTTGTCTTTTTGTTTTGTTTTTCTTTTGTTAATGACAGCTGCACTAGGGACTTGGAGGGATGGAAATGGCTAAAATATTTTTAAATGATTCCCCCCCCCCTCATATAGGCAAGAGGTTATATTGCAAGTTCAATGCTAATTACAGTTATTTACCAAGAAAAATAATAATAATAATCCATGTAAAAGCGAAGGAAATCTGGTTCCAAAAAAAAATGTGTGCTCGTTTTCTGCTGCCCGGTCCAGTCTGTCGCCACGGAAGGGAGCCGGGCAGGAGACGTCTCTGGCTGGAGTGCAGGGGCGATAAATAACTCACAGGTGTCAGACACACAAAAGAATTACGCGCGTCTGACCTCCGAGGGGATAAATCCCCGAGTCTCTGCTTATGGGCCAGGAGATGTATCTTTAAGTGTCATAAAAATTTAAGCATGGTTCCGCACCCCCCCCCACCTCTTCCTAATTGTCTTCTATAATTTTTGCCAGATTTATTAAAATAAGATTTTCTGGGGGGTGGGGGGTGTGATTTCTTTTTCCTATTCACTGGTAGAATGTGCTCTTTAGTATCATTTTACATAATTTAATACAATTTGTTCCATCCATTGATTTTCATGGGGATACAAGCTGTTCGTTTGTGAGAAAGCTGGCATGGGCGAGAGCGCTGGCAACCACGCACCTCGAGGAGCCCGATCGGCCTCCAAGTTCTGGGGGGGCTTCGGCCATTTTGAAGGGGGTGGGTGAAGCCTTGGAGTCCCCGGGCCTCGACCCCCACCGTGGGAGACCCTGGGAGGAGACCCGGGGCCACACCAGGGCCTGGGGCGGGGGGTGTGCTAGGGCCCCTCCACGGTGGGAGGGGGCGCTCTCTGCAAACGCGCAGCCTGACGCAGAAACCCAGGTGTTTCTTAATTACTAGTGCAGAAGGGGAGGTAATGCTGAGCGGATGTGCAGTAATGGTGACCGCGCCAGGCTGGGGACCCCGGCCAGCCAGTCCGTCAGCGTCAACCCGCTGCCGCCCTGGTGGCCGCCCACCTCGGCCAGTTCCATCCCCGAAGGGGGAAGCCTCAGCTCCAGTCCCCACCCCATTGTGGCTGTGGATATTTTAAGAATTAGCCGAATTCTTGAAATGTGGGAAGGGAGGCAGGCTACTCAGAGTGGCACTAACATCATGTCCAGGGCTCAGGCCCCAGCACAGGGGAGGTTTGGCTCCTGCTTTCATCTTGGTAGAGCTCCTGCCTGAGGGTGTCCCCCTAAGGCACTCCATGGTCCAACTCCTCACAGCCTCCATTCACCAGTCTGTCTCTGAGACAGATTTTGTTGTCCCCGGGTGAAACTGTCAAAGCTCTGTCTCAGAAGACAGGAGAACAGGATTTCAGCCCTGCCTCCATTGGGCTGTGTGACTTTGGGAAGGCGGCTTCAGCTCTCTGAACTACAATTGACTCCTTAAAGGATGCCTGGCAAGTGTTCTGTATGGTACAGCCTTTGGGGTTCTCAGATTCTGGGATGTGCTGCGTTGCCACAGGCAGAGATCAGGAGTTTTCCTGCTTTACTTTCCCCTCCACATCCATCTGATTGTATGGGTGGACTGAGATTGACAGGAGACCAATGAGAAGGGGTGACTATGTGGGGAGCATTACCCCTCTGCAGGGCCCTGACCCCACACAGTGATTGTGACAGGGCTCAGCATCAACAAGACCCACCTACAGCTTGCCCGGGGCTGGGTGGTTCAAATCCAATCGCGCAGCCAGGAGGAGTTGCACGCTCCCGACTCACTGCTGATTTCCTGAACACCCATCACGCCTCATCTCAGGACCACTGTCACCCCTGCCTGCTTTGGCTTCCTGTGGGGAGGGCCTGGGGCCCGCGGCTGTCATGTCACTCGGACTGACAGGGACGCGGCCCCCTCTTGGGTAGAAGCCTCTCTGCATGAGGGTGCCCCAGACAGTGATGAATCATCCCCTTCCCAGCACCCCTGGGGGATCGCTAAGTAGGCCAAATGAAATGATCTGAGCTGGCCGCTGGCCAGGGCGGCAGGGCTAATCCTTGCCTTTATAGGAGAGCCTGGGGCCGGAGGGTCTGCCACCAGTCACAGCCTCCTGCTGCAGTGCTGGCCCCCGCAGCCCTGTCATTGCCCCAAGGACCTTGGAGGCCCCCTGCTCGCCCCTTCCACTCCCTATTCTCTGAACACACATGCGGACCCAGAAAGGCACCCACCTGTGCCCAGGCAGATGGAGAATGTAACACAACAGGCCGCCTCGTCCCAGTCCTTTTAGGGGTCACTTCGTAAGCACCTACTGAATGCTCATGCCCGTGGGAGGGAGGGGTCGTCATTAGAGATGAGGAGACCAGGCCCTCTGCAGATACTATGGCTGGCACCTAGACCTTGTCTGGCACGGGGAGGGTATGGGGAAGAGGGGCTGTGAAGGGTTGTCACCAAATGCTGAGTGCCACAGTCTGGGCTGTGCAGTAGACCGCGATTGCCTTTCAAATCCTCCCAGCAGTCCTCTGAAGTGGGCGTCCTTCTTATCTCCAGGTGATAAACGAAGAGGCAAAGCCGTGGAGGTCAGGTGACTCGCCCAAGCTTGCAGAGCTGGTGAATGGTCACAGGGAAAGAGAGTGCGGCCTGGCCTAGCTCTCATAAGCAATGGTCCGGCTCATGGCCCAGAGCAGGCTGGGATTTCTGTCTGCTCACCTGGAACTCCTGTGTCCTGCATCCACCAGGGCACCCAGCCCTGACCTGGCAGGAAGAAGGCCTAGGACAAGGAGAAGGAGGCTCCTCCTGCCCAGGCGTTCTCAGGGACACAGGCATAATGACTCCAGCTCAGCCTCAAAACCGTATGAGCCGGCTCTGTTCTCCTGCTTCTGCAGGAGGGACACTGGGCCGAGACAGTGGGCCGGCTCAGGCCTAACTTTGAGGAAGTGTGAACTTGGGAATCCGACACTGTTGGAGGGGCAGAAGGTGTCAGTTCTCTTTACAAGATCGTCTGTTGAGGCAGCGACAGGTTAGAGGCTCCCTGGGCCTGGAGAGCTCCAGGGCCATAGCTGCCAACCCCACTGGGCTGGACAGGTGATGGAGGTTGAAAGAGGGCGCCACCCAGTCTTCACTCATTCATTCATTCATTCAGCAATATTTACTGAGCACCTTGTATGTCTCAGGCATTTTCTGAGTTAGGGTGGGGGAGGAGGAATATGTCAATAAATAAAACAGCCAAAGCCTGTGTTCTTAATGACGTGTCCTGTGTGTGTGTGTGTGTGTGTGTACCTGCCTGTGTGCACATGTTCCTGCATTTGCATGGCTGTGTGCGCCTGGGCATGCACGAACATGGATTTCCTGGAAGAGAAAGGAGACCCTGGGCAGGAACAAGAGCAGGCTGAGCCCCCCTCTCAGCCCTGGCCTGCAGACCTTGCCAGCAGCTTCTGCTGAGAGGGAAGCTTGAAAAATCCTCTGTTCTCCAGGAAGCCCCCCCCTTGGCAAAGCCTCCATCCTTTCTGCCTCCATCCCATTTCCCTTTTATCTTGGGGGCTGCTCCCGCCTTCCAGGCTAGGTCCCTGTCAGGGCGCACCACTCACAGGACCAAGGTCAGCGAAAGCAGCCACCCAAGGCTGCAGGTGAGTCTGCTCTGGGCACCACAGGGAGGCTCCTTTTTTATTGCTCACCCAGTCACTTGCTGAAAAATTAATTTGCAAATGAATCACATTTATTGAGACCTTCTGGATCAGAGAACAGATGCAGCCGGGCCTGTTCCAGAAGACCATCCAGAGAAGAAACCCTAAAAACATTCAGTGGACAAAAGGACGGCTGCTGGCTGAGCTCGCTCCTTGTTTGAACGCCTCACTCGAGGCTGGCTTGTGGGTACTTGGAAGGCTCCCCGGATCTGGAGGCTCAGGGCTCCATCCTGCAAGGGCTCCTGGAGCGGAGGCTGGGCCGGGCAGCCGGGCACTCCCGACCGGCTCTCTGGATTGGTTCTCCTGTAGCCCCTCAGAAGCAACCAGGAGCCGGCTCTCCCCTCCCTGGCCATCTGCTTGAAGCATCTGGTGATCAGGTGCAAGCCCCACACCGGAGCATTCAAGCTGAAATGTGCAGTCACCTTGCCACCCACACTGGCTTTTGTTACCATGCCAGGCTGCCCCTCTTTGTGTTGGGGAGAACAGTTTTGGGATGGAAATCTGACTGCTGGCGCCGGGAGTTCACCAGGGCTGCGCTGAGATCCCGCAGCCAGAGGCTGGCCGGGTCTCCAGACCTGGCTCTCCCAGTCAGGATCCATGGACATGGCTCTAGCAGAGGGCTAGGGCTTTGACGAGTGGAGAGAATACTGCTCCTTGATTTTTTCTTTACTTTGCTGGGTAAAGCAGTTCACAAACATTGGGATCCAGCCATAAAGGAGAAATTTGCAGTAGCATTGTGCGTATGTGTATGTATGTGTAAAATAAAGGTGGATATTTATATACACAAAATAAAGGTGAATACATATATTATATTCATGTATAATATATCATGTATAATGTATCATATATAATATATATATATATATATATATATATATATATATATATATATATGACAGCTTTATTTAATAAGGAAAGAGGGACCTGTTTCTACTGTCACAGCTGTCTCTGAGTGATGAGACTTTTCCAAGGGTGGTTCTCTGGGGCCACCAGGAAGGGGGGTATGGGAGGCTTAGACTCTGTTCCTCAGGCCACTTCCTTTCCTGTTCCAACCCAAGTGTCTTAGAAGGCAACGTGTTTATTCCTAATGTTGAAACATCCTTTGCTTCTGCTTGAACATACCTAGAAGAGCGCTCAAGGTTTAACGTGGGGGTGATTCTACTCAAGGGAGAACCCATTCCATTTCCTGAACCATTGAGGACTCAGTTGTTAGCTGGGGACTCATTGCAAAGACTGGTGCTTCTCTTTGCTTTTTAGTCTTTCAAACGTAACTCCACAGGTAACCACTCCAAACAATGGGGGTGAGGAGGGTACAGAGGGACACTGTCTCCCCAGTGCCAGAGCCCAAGGGCATGGCATTTAGAGAGCTCTTCTCTTAGAGGGAAAGCAAGTGAAAGGTTTTTTTTTTTTTTTTTTTTTTTTTTTTTTATTTTGCAGGGGACAGAATGGGTCCCATTAGAAACTATTAAATGGTGAATAATAGTTTATTGAAAGCTGTCTTTTTGTTGCTGTTTGTTTGTTTTTAATTGCTCAGTGTGATCTTAAAGAGAAAAGTGATGTACTACTACGTGTGGAGATGCATTTTCTGTTTCTAGATGAGCCATAGGCATTACTCTAGTGTCTTCTGACGTGAAGAAATGCAAAGAAGGGGTTCCATAAACACCAGAAGTCCTGCTCAGGCCTAATCTGTCTCCTCCTCTTCCAAGAAGTTTTAATGCTAAACGTGACAGTTTGATTTTGCTGAAGTCACTGAATGCTGAGGTTAGTGATATATTTTGCTCTTGAAAGATGCAGAGAAATCAATTAAAAAGTCAAAAGCCCAAACTGACCTGACCAGTTCTTCTCCGTTCCAAGGCATCTTCTTCAGATGACATGGACCATGGGGTTCCTGGGGAAGGGGAATTGAAAGGTAGGAGTGGGGCAGGAAGGAGCCCACAAATTTATAAAGTCCTACATGGGCCTCGATGTTCCTGCCAGTATCCCACCAGCCACCCTTTTGCTCTCAAGCGCTTTCCCGTAAGGTGCCTAAGGTGGAAACCACTCAATCTTAATGTGGAAATTTTTGGAACTTTCACAATTTCAAAGTGCATCCACTTCCTTAGTGGGAAAATTCAACCTCCAAGTCTTCAGTCCTGGCTACCAGAATGAATGAGAACCGAGCTTGTTCCAAAGTATAGAAAAAAGTGAAATCAGCTTCTGATGTCACCTAGCTTTTTTAAATGTTCCCATATGATGGCTCCGGGATGTCTACAGTAGATTTTAAACCTAGCCCAAGGATCTTTGATTTTTAAGATGCAATCTTTTCTCCCTCCTTTTAACCAGCAACGTGTGGTGCTATTTGTCTTGTAAAGGATTGCGGGTCCTAGGTCTGTGGCCAACGTGACACTTCCCCTGCCCCTGCCCTGGCACACTGCCTTCCCCATAGCTTGGGCTGCAGGAAGGTACCTTCTATTGCCTCCTGGCACTAGCTTGGCAGGCCATCCCTCCTGGCACTGAAGGCCCCACGTCTTTCTCTCCTGCCTCTTGGTTGAGCATAACGACAAGGTCCCATTGGCTTAAGGCACGGCGCTGGCTTTCTCTGATGGTTGTGCCGCAAGTTAGCAGGATAAGTTTGACAGTAATCTAATTTTCATTGACAAATGCTGTCATAATATTGAGGAAAAAGTGAGATATTGTATCAACAGTAGTGGTCGACGCTCAGCCAGTCATATGGACCGGGCGAACACCATATGCTTCCTCCAAACTCGCCTTGGAAGGCTCTGGCTAAGAACTTGACAAGCTTAAGATACCAGTCAGGAAAAAACGATTACCCTTGAGAGGTTCTTGCCATGTTTCCAGTTTCCTGATTTCCTGGGGAAAAAAATAAAAATAAAAATCAAAGAGGACCATTTCCTGGGTCCCAGCCAGAGTCCAGCAACCCACCAGTCAGGACAGTCCCTCCAGGATATCACAGAAGGCGTTTGCTAAGGAGAGTCCCCCACACACCTCGGCCAGTCGCAGCCGAGCACGTCCCCTGCTGACAACCGGCGTAATGGAAAGTCCCAAGATGATAAAACACCATCGATTACCTGCTGGCTTGAGTTTGTTCTGGCTGTGGTTCTCACCACTTAATGCCGGGGGACGTTGCATCCACGCATGTCCAAAGAGGCCAGACCCCAGTCTGGCCCACGTGACACACTGAGACAATTCCCCCCAGAAAGGGGATGGGGTTTTCATCTTGGGGGGTACAGCTCATGACTGTTGTCTCTCCCAACTCCCTTCCGGGCCAATCAGAGCCACGAGTGGATTCCACGTGAGTGTCTGTGTACCTGGGGTGCACGTGTGTCTTGGCCAAACTCTCAGCTGGGTGCTTTCACCAAAAGGATGAACAAGTCAGTCTTAATTTGATCTGCTTTCCTAGCACTGGGCTTATTTTAATTTGGTTTCTATACTTAGCAAAAACAACTCATGAGCAGAGTTACAATCAGCCTGGGAGAGAGAGCTGTGTGTGTGTGTGTATGTGTGTGTGTGTGTGTGTGTATGTGTGCATGTGTGTGGGGGTGTGTGTGTTCAGGGACACACCATCCCTGTGCGCATTCTGCTGGTGTCCTTGGGTGGCTTGCCAAATATTTGGGGACCTTCCATCCTCTGAAGGATTCCCATCCCAAACAACGCTAAGTAAAGAAACAGGCATATGGCGTGTATTGGAGGTGGCTCAGCATTGGCACAGGACATCCGCCGTGGTGAACAGGTATCTGGAAAAGACAACAATCCCATCCTGCTCTTTTTGGAGCTTATCATTATTTGGATTTTGTGGTTGCTGTTGTTGTGGCTCTGTGTTTATGATTATCTTAACAAAGAGAGGGAGAGTGTGCAGTTCTCAGAACTGGGCACGGGGACAACTGCTCTCCAAGATGGCTCCCTGCCTGTGCCCGGAGCTGTCCTTCTTGTGAGGCCTACTCCTGTTCACCCTGGACGGCTTCTCAGCAATCCAGACACACTGGCCTGGAGCAGGCAGTGCCTAGAGGGTGCGGGGAGGTCATCTAAGTGCAGATGGTTCTCCAAGGCAAGGAGAGCTCCAGGGTGTGGCTGGGGATGTCCTTGGTCTCCAAAGAGAGTGTTGACTTGAAAATGCAGGGCAGATTGGAGGAGCAGCTGCCCTCCTTGCGGATGGCATCCGTTGGTGGCTGCGTAAAGAGGAGTTCCGGACTGCCTCCCATTACCATTTCATTACGCGACAGCAGATCCATACACAGATCCATACGCTGCCTCTTGGATGGGGTTTCCAAACACAGCAGGACACTGCGGAGAGAGCTTACCTCCTCTTCTGCCTGCTGGAAACCCAGCTCCCTGCCATGTGGCGCTTTGGAGCTGGCGGCTGCGTATCTTCCCGGGCACCCCAGGTACTGGGTGCAGCCCTTCTGGTGGTGGCTGGAGAACTGTGCAGGGATGCCCGGGGCTGCAACATTATCCAGAAGGGTCTCTCAAGGGATTGCATCAAGAATAAGCCTGGCTGAAGTCCGTCTTCTCACCCTGGTCACTCTGGGTTTGAGATTCTTGGTTGGTGGGGTCAGCACTTCAAAAATGGTGGCCAATCATTAAAAATGGTCACCACATAATAATAGGAGTTGTTTTTTCTTATCTGGACCTGGACACTCACATTTTTAGTGATCAAGAGAATGAGACAATCTGGGTCACACAGACAGCGTTACATGAGTTATTGGCCCTCCACTAATTCCAAGATGGATGGCCATCTTCCCTCTGATGCTGTGGTTTGGGGACATCTGAAGGGACTATGGACCAGATGCGTGTCACCCTCTGCTATTGCTGTGGTTCCACTCCTTATTGGGTCTCCATCTCTTCACTGATAAAACTAAAGGGTCAGAAGGTGTTGCTGATGTTTCTGAATGTTCCTCCACCAGCCTCCTTCTTTCCTTCTTGACCAGTTAACAAATAAACATTTATAATCTTCATGTCTAAAAGTGTCCACAGGGTTGGAGGCATAGAACAATGTTATTCTTTCTCCCCATTCCAATCTTCCCCCACCCATTTGGGATAAAGTCTAGAAGAGGTCCCACAACAATCTTTAGTCACTTTTTTGAATTATTACAGAGGTCTTATGTCCCTTTGAGTTGTAAAAGAGCCTCATTGGGGTCATGATATCACATGTGTCTATGTAACCATCAAAATTCCAAACAAAACTTAGAGTTGAGTCTTCTCCCAGAGCTGGCTCATCCTGCTTTAGCCCAGGGGTGGAACAAGTCAATGTCTTTCTTCTTCCTCTCCCTGCCTCCTCTGCTTTCTCCCATGTTTTCTGGCCAGCTGGGGTTTGGATGGGGTCTAGACACATGGACACAGTAGAGGCACCTCCCCTGGATGCTTTCTGAGCCCTCTGGGGGCCCACCTGCATCTCTAGGATGCTGTCATCTCTGGTTTGAGGTGGTTGTGTCTTTCTATGCGACCCCTTGGTCAAAGTCCATATTGTCCATACTGGTTTTATGCAGAGGATTCCTTCCACAGTGACCTACATCTGGACCTTAGGGAACGCTCTTCATTTGTTCCAACGAGCTCAAAGTGGAGCCATTCCCCAGGCAGCTCTTCTTCTCAACCCTCTGTCTGAGCAGCCGCCAGCCCTCTGGTTTATCCAAAGCTGAATCTTGGAATGGACTCAGGTCCAGCTGATTTTAAGGGCCATGGGAAAGGCTGCCTTTGAGGTGCCTCTCACCAGGTTTGAAGTGGAGGAAGCAACCCCTGTCTTTTCCCCAGGGAAGGAGGGTTGGTAATCCCCCTTGTTCACCCACTCGTCGCAAAGAACCCCTTTATTTTAACACTCTCTGCCTTTTCAAATACAATCCTTCTGTAGCCTCGAACTGGGCCTTGGCAGAGCGTTGCTGACTCTCCTTTGCCAGTCCTGCATCTCAATTTGGATAAAGCCAGACTCATACATTTGGCTTCATGATCAGCCTTTTGGAGCTTCTACCTAAAGAGCTCCAGAAACCCGTATTCTAACATCCTCGATTATCACGAAGCCCTTTTTAGAATCTAAACTCAAATCTCTTCTTCTGGAGTCTCAATCCCTTTTCCTGTTAGATCCGTGGGGAGAGTTTATTAGTTCTGCACTTACAACAACCCTTCTGGTACATAAAAATTGATTGAGCTAGTTACCTCTCACCTTGCTTTTCAGAGAAAGGCTGTGTCCTTTTATTTTTTTATGATGAGGGTTAGACAAAGGCAGAAAGGTATTTCTGAGGGTTTTGTGCAAGGCCAGGGCCACGTCCACAGACTCAACGGCCAAATCATTCTTTCCTCATCCCTCGGCTGCATCTGCGGGACATCACAGGGCAACATAAACGTATCTGTGGCTTCCTCATGAACCTCCCAGAGGTGGTTTCTATGTCCCCAGAAGGTTCCCCCATGGAGGTTCCAGACAGCTGCAGGAAACCTTGTACTGACTGCAGGACTCCTGTGTCAGCCGTGGTCCCGATTTCTAGAGAGCACCGAGGTCAAGTCTGTTGGAAGGCCAGAAATCCCTGGCCAGTATGGCTGGTCCTGCCTAAGGTCTGTGCACTGCTCCATCCTCTGTTTTACCATATCTTCTGAACTTGTCATGGGGACCTTTGGGGTTTGGACACCTAATACTGCTCCACCCTCAGACTCTCTGGGAGTCGATCTAGCTCTGAAGGGAGCCGTGGGCCAGACCAACAACTGCAAAACTAATTATCATTAGGGCCAGCAACAGGACATACTGGTATGCAAAGTAACTGGACTGTGTTTCTAGTTTGCTAATTCTTTGTTTAGTTGTTTCAAAACTATCTAGTTGTCAGGACTGAATTCAGATGGGTCCTTAGATCCTGACTCTATGGTATTTGAATGACTTTTTTAATATGTCTTAATTTTTTCATAGGTGAAATTGGGGATATAGGTAAAATATCACAAGGTTATTATGACGATCAAAATGAGCTAACTATTTAAACTGTAAAGCATTCACGCACATATCATATGACTATTCTCATTGAATCTAAGACATAACTGCTGGTAAGGCTATACTAGTAAAACAAATGCTATAAACTAGTATAGGGGAGTGAAGGGACAGGAGGGGGCAGGAGGGTAGGAAGGATAGTAGAATGAATTGGACTTTATGACCTTATGTGCATATATGATCACAGAACCTGCGTAACTCTACATCATGTACAACAGACGAAAGAGAAGTTATACTCTATGTATGATGTGTCAGATGCATTCTACTGTCATGTATAACTAATTAAACAAATAAAAAAATATTAAAAAATTTAAAAAAATATATAAGTGGAACATCTGTAACCAACACCAAAATCAACAAATAAAATATTTTTAAGATTCCAGGAAAAAAAAAACTATCTAGTTCTCAATTTCAGACATTGTATTCTTAGTATCATAATTTCTATGTGATTCCTTTTGTGGATTCCAATTTTCACCTCAATTTTCTCGTGTCAACTACTTTCTTGAATATGTTGATTATAGTTTTTTTTTTTTTGTAAGCCTGTAGCTTAACATTTGGATGCTCTGTGGGTCTGCTTCTATTAGCTGTTGTCTGATTTTCCATTGGATCCTTGTTCATTTGGTCTCTTTTTCCGGTATGTCTGGCAACTTGTAATTGAACAGTAGAGGTTGAGTATAAAAATCATAGAGATAAGTCTGGGCTCTAGATCAGAATAGTTAAATAGAGAAAGGCAGAAATGTAATGTGTACCATGAATGTTATTTTTGTAGTAGCCTCATTAAATAAGTTCAAAGAGATAGTTAAATTAAAATTTAATAATATATTTTCTTGAACCTAGTAGGTACAAAATATTATTTGTAGCCAGGTGCCATGGGGCATGCCTGTAATCCCAGCATTTTGGAAGACTAAGGCAGGAGATAGCAAATTCAAGGTCAGCCTGGTCAAATTAGCCAGACCCTGTCACAAAACAGGGGGGTACACAACTCAGTGGTAGAATTCCTAGTACTTACCCCACAACTCTACAAAATCATTTGATCATATAACCAATATAAAATTACTACTTTACACACATTTTTGTTCTAAGTCTTGAAAATTTTACACCCACAGCACTTTTCAGTTCTTACAAAACCACATCCCAAGTGTCCAATAGCCACATGGCCAGGAGTTGCCCTATCAGACAGCACACTAGACGATGTCACATTCCTTCAGGGAAGATTGGCTTTTCTCCAGCAGGGTATCCTATTTGGGGCAGATCACCTTAAATCAATCAGAAATTAAGTAGATGTCAAAGATCAGTTTGTTTCTTGTGTGTTCTTAGTCCTACCTGTGTTCCTGAAGGGATAAGAGCTGTATGTGTAGGGTGCTCACCAATAAATCTGTACTTTCCCTGGTCCTCGATTCTAATTTTTGTCTTCTGGGTCCCTTGGATCCAAGAAATCTCTGCTTAGCCTCTCAGAGTCTAGCTTCCACTTGTGGATTCCAGTCGCCCCAAGAGGAAAGACACACAGGAAAACAAGGTCTCTGAGCTCCCTTCTTTTTAGAATCTTAAACCTTTAAGTCATGGTTTCTTTGATCTCACCCTTCATTCATATTTTCTAATGCAACTTACCTAGTTTTTCTCAATAGATAGCTGATTTGGTGCAAGTGATGGCCAGAAGTGGGAGTAAAATAACATCTTAATCAGCTAAAATCATATATTTCTTTTCTATTTGGCAATCAATACTATTTCAGCCTTTGAAAGAAGGGTTATTTCTTACTCTCTGATTTAGTACACCAAATCGAGTATCTCAGTTGGTTCTATAGTGCTACAACAGAATACCAGAGAATAGGTGCTTTATATAGAAAAAAAGGTTTATTTAGCTCGCAGTTCTGTAGATTTGAGAGCCATGGCACTGATATCTGCTCAGCTCTGATGAAAGACTTATCGCTGATGACATCACAATGGCAGAAGAGATCACATGGTGAGGCAGGAAGCAAAAGATGGAGAGGGACCAGGCTTGTTCCTTTTGTAACAAGCTCCTCTCTCATGAATTAATCCACTCCAACCAGACCTGACCCACTCCTGTGAGACAGCATTAATCCCTTCTGAGGGTGGAGCACCCATGACCTAATTACTAAGTCTCATCTCTCTTTTTTTTTTTTTTGGCACCAGGGATTGAATTTAGGGGCACTCAACCACTGAGCCACACCCCCAGCCCTATTTTGTGTTTTATTTAGAGACAGGGTCTCACTGAGTTGTTTATTGCCTCGCTATTGCTGAGGCTGGCTTTGAACTTGCAATCCTCCTGCCTCAGCCTCCCAAGCCGCTGGGATCATTGGCGTGATTCACAGTGCAGGCTGAGCCTCACCACCAACTCAGCACCACCATGCTGGGGACCAAGACCCTGGGGCATGAACCTCCATGGGAACAATTGCTATGCAAACCACAGCACCTGGGAAATAGGATTATTTCCAAATTCTAAGGATAGGCAAAATGTGACCAGGAGATTATGCCTAATAGGAGTCAAGGCCAAGATCCAAACTGTCAGTCTTGTCTTGGTCTTCACCCCAAGGGTGTCCCACTGCCTATCAGCCTGCTTGGTGGCAGAGAGGTTTGCTGACCCGGTGCTGAACCAGCATCTCCTGAACAGCCCTCCCTGCAAGCTCACCATGTAGGAATGTGTAAAACTGGCCGCACTGGCTGTCACTTGGGGAAATCTGGGAGTTTAACAGACAGCAGGAAGCATATTCAAAAGACCTTCATTTCTTATGCTGCTTTATTGAGATATTGCTTTATACCAGGGTCTGTACCTCCACTGGCTGGGTACCAGGATGTAGGATGTAGGCCCAGAATGCTATGGAAACATCACAACCCTATGAAGCTGTGCCTATTCCTAACCCCATGAGGTTCCAGTCTCACTTTCAATCTGGCTTAGTTATCTCTGGATTGGCAGCTAGGACCACATAATATCTCAAATACAAGGTGTATAAGTAAAGAATTTTATCATTTTAGAGAAACTATTTAGCATTCATAGAAATTTTACTTTTTAATTTTACAATAAATTACAATAAATCTTGAAGTTAAATTGAAGTTTACTTTTAATTCACTACTTTTAACCCAATATATTTTTCTTTATAAAAAAGAAATCAACTTGCATTTTTTCTTAAAATAAATGCAAATTTTCCTTTCTGAGTTGGTAAGAATATAGGAGGGGGGAAACAACAACAAAATCTCCTAACTAGTTTTTACTACATAATGATTTCTATTTCAGTCTGTTTTCTTCTAGGTTTCTTCCTGTACTTATCTCTTATGTAACTGTAATCCTATGTACGTGTGATTTTTGCATGTCACATGTGTAAAATATCATGATTTTTTTTCAAATTATTAAAATTCTTTGTGTGCATAGAGTCGTGGCTATCCTAAAATACCCTGCTTAGGATTTTATAATTACATCCCCTACTGTTGAATAGTTAGGTTGTTGCCAGTTTTTTAAAAAATTACCAAATTAACATAGAGAAAGTCTTTGAACGTAAAGGTATCACCTCTCAGCTCCCCTCCCTCTGCATCCTTGAATTTTTCTCCAAGGCAGAGCAGCAAAACTGGAATTGCTGCATCAAAGTAATGGAATATTTATATGCTCTTTAGCTGAAATTTGAAGCCTTGAATCAACCCCTCCAATGGCAAGTCACTTCCCACCACATCTCAGATAGGATGCCAGGCAGAAATTGGCCAACTTCCCCCTACTGAGACGCAGCCTTTGCCTAAAGGTTGCAAGGCCCTCTGTTATGTGAGACAAGTCTAGGAAGGTGTGTGAAGGCTGAGTGGTTGTTTCAGTCAGTTTTTTCCCTGCTGTGACTGAAGGGTCTGACCAGTACCATTTTAGAGGAAGAAAAGTTTATTTGAGGGCTCACGGTTTCAGAGGCCTTAGTCCACAGAAGGCCAGCTCCATTCACGATGGTGGGAGAGTGTGGCAGAGGGAAGCAGCTCACATGAGATTAGGAAGGAGAGAGGGAGAGAGAGAGAGAGAGAGAGAGAGAGAGAGAGAGAGAGAGAGAGACTTCACTCACCAGATACAAATGTATACCCAAAGCCACACCTGAATTCCCACCTCCTCCAGGTACACCTACCACTTCAGTTACCCCTCAGCTAATCCCTGTCAGGGGATTAAATCACTGATTGGATCAAGACTCCTACAACCCAATCATTTCTCCTCTGAACCTTCTTGCATTGCCTCACACACGGGCTTTTGGGGGACACTGTCCTCACATTTAAACCATAACAGTGGCAAATGGAAAAGGGACCCCCGAATACCAAAAGCTAAGGACAGCATTACAGACCAAAGGGTAACGAATTTGATACCGCCTTTGCCGAAAAACATCTTGAGAAAGAAGTAAAACAAAGTTTTCTGGCACCCCTCGCTCTTTGCAGTGGTTGTATTGGTGGGGGCTGTGGCGGATACGGTGTGTCTTATTGAATTTTGGCTACCGAATCCTATTTTAGATGCACTGCGAGCTGAAGTCTATTTTAGATTGACTCATGTAAGGAACCCCCGTGGTGACTCTATAAATCAGAAAGTTCGTTTGCATTGCAAATCTTCCTTTGCGAAGTGATCTTCAGCTCCTTAATTTTACAAATTGTATATTGTAAAATTTTTATGTTTGTATATCGTTTTTTTTTTTTTGCAAAGTACACTTGGAGGACACTTGCAGTCCATTTCAGGCAGGGAGTCTCGAGGTCTCGGTGGGAGAAAGTTCTTCTAGTTAGTTCTCCTTCGAGGGTGGACAGCCTGTCCTTGACCTCTGGTTGAAGGCTGATGGCATTTGTCTTCCTGGTGGAGCCCAACGTAGGGGGTCACTGCTGGGACCAGAACAACTAAGGAGGAAATGTCCCCATAGGCTTCAGAGGAAAATGAAATGGGTTGGCTGGTTAGCAGGTAGACCGCCGGGGAGACTAGAGAGAACTCAAGGTGTGAGAGAACGCCTTGGGCTCTCACTAGGGGAGAAGTCTGAAGTTTCAGAAGGAAACTCTGATCGTCAGAGGTGCCTGCAGGCACTTCTTCAATTCCAGCAATAGATTAGATCCCACTGAGAGAGGAGAGAGCCACAGAGTGTCCCAGGAGGGTCAGAGGAGGTGGTGCCCAGGGCTTTGACAAAGGATGAGATGAGCGCCTCATCCAGAACCTTCTCTGAGTTCTTACACAGCGGATCAAGTATCAGCAGGCTTGGGTCCCTTTGTCCCGAGAACCCGAGTGAAAGATGCTGGCCTGGAGGGTCACAGCCCAGCTCCCTGAGGGCCATGTCTAAGGGTGCAACCTGCAATAGCCTCAAGGCTGGGTTTTCTTTTTATCCCTTTTATAATCCACCCCAAGAAGTCATGGAGGTGGCCCTTGGAAACTCAACGGAGTGTGAAATGCACCTGTTAAATGATGACCATGTTTCAAGTATTTGTAATGACTGATTTGACTTTATAAGTAAAGCCAGCTTCACCTCCATTAATACAGTATTTTCATCAGGTGGCATAATTTTCTAAGTTCTTGGGGATCCCTTGGCAGGGGATGCTTTTTCTTCTGCTCAGTTCACGGATCTAACCTTTCATCAGAGATGGTGTCTTCCGCACCAGCTTGGGAACGCTGACAACTGGGCTAAAATGTCACTGAACTTTGCAAGTTACTGTAGTTGCTGGGGGATTGCTCGAATCTCCTAACTCTATCGCAGGGGAATGTGGGAGGAACACTCCGAAGCCCAAACTTGACTCTGGGAAGATTTGGAAGGAATCCCGTGGAGTCGCCTCCCTACGGGGGCTTGTTGGAAATTCATACGTGTTATCAGTGATTATTTAACAATCAAGTTGTCCTAAACTTTTCTACCATTTATACAGTGTTTAATTTACATTGCTCTCTTCATTTTACATGTAGTAATTAATTTTGTCTTGCTGACAGATGATTCTCAAAGACTGATTTCAAGAGACATTCCTGACAGGTACTTTTTAACACTTTGTCTGCCTTGTTCTACTCTGGGCATTCTCAGCAACAGCAACGCCATGG
Organism: Callospermophilus lateralis; assembly: GCF_048772815.1. NCBI lineage: Eukaryota > Metazoa > Chordata > Mammalia > Rodentia > Sciuridae > Callospermophilus > Callospermophilus lateralis. Next base: position 21,507,859 of record NC_135322.1, on the reverse strand, counting down.
GGGTGCTGGGGGTGTTTGAGGTGGGAGGTGAGGTCTCCCTTGTATGTTTATTTAGAGTTGCTTTGAGTGAACCATGGAGACCCAGGAAGGCTTAAACTTCCCCCTTTTTAACCCTTTGCTTCCTTTGCTGGATTCTGCCTGGGTTGATTCTGGATATTGGAAAAGATTTTCCTTGCTTTGAAAGATAAAGTAGGCCCGGCATGGTGATGCACAACTGTAATAATCCCAGCCACTGGAGAGGCTGAGGCAGGAGTACCGCAAGATGGAGGTCAGCCTTAGCCACTTAGCAAGGCCCAAAACAACTTAGTGAGAACCTCTCTCAAAAAAAAAAAAAAAAAATTTAAAAAAAAAGGGCTCAGTGCTTAAGAGCCCCTGGGTTCCAATCCCTGGTACAAAAAAGAAAAAGACAATGTAAGAAATCCCCAGATTTTATTTGAATGAGAAATTGTGGGGAAGTGAACGATAGAATGGATCATATTGAAAGACAGGATTCTATTTTGTTGCTTTGGTTTGGTTGGTTTTTGTGGGTGTGTGGGGGGGGCGGGGGGGGTCGTCAGGGAAAGAGGGCTGTTATCTCTTCCATGTCTTTTTTTTTTTTTAAATAAAGAGTGTTATAAAATTCAAACCCATAGTGGTGAGAGATTCAGAAATGAGCGTGTCAAATGTCAGTGAAGCCACAGGTCCCCAGTGAGTCCTGCATTTGAACTTCACCTATAAGGGAAGTGCTCATCCACTTACCATGTCTCTGGGAGATGATGGAAGACGGACTCAGCTGTAACTGCATGGCTGGGTGCAGTCAAACCTGCTGGTACCTCCTCTTTTTTCCTTATTAAAAGTTTCCTTTTGTCCTTCACTTTTTGTAGTCTCTGAATATTACTTGGTCACTGTTGCATTTAAGAGACGTACATCTCCAGAGTTGGAACTTTAGAAACAGAAGGAGGTTGTAGTGGGCATTTCCTTTTAAAAATATTTGATTTAGGAACGAAGGCATTGCCCGCTCCTGCAATGTGGGAGGTGACCACGGGGGCAGTATTCCTGTGATTATTAATGGGGAGGAACATGTAGACTTCATCCTCAGTGACCTTTTAAATATGGATACTGTCCAAGTCACATTTTAATATTAATGAATAATGTCAAAGGTAAATGAAGTTCAAGTTACTCTAATACTCACATGTTAGAATCTGTGTTGTCTGTACCCGTATCTTCTCTGGAGGCTTGTCAAAACTTTGTAAGCAGCAAGGAGACATTAGCACCGACCCCCACTATGGATGGGAGTTGTCTGTGGGTGGCTGCCACTCGCTTAGATGATGGTGATCATGCTACAGCCTGGGGTGTCCCATAAATACACCTGTGTTCTGGTGCCATTGGTCATACTCTGACCCAAACATCATTCCTATGTTCCTAAGAATGAAGAGTCATTTGTTTGCTGAATACCAAATCAGAGTTGGGGGAGAGTTCTCTAGTTCTCTATTTGTGCTCCAGCTTTGGGGTGGAGCCCTGCAGACAGCAGGTCCAGACCTGGTCATCACCATCTTCCTCAGGCTCCTGCTACCGCATCTGCAGCTCTGTCCCCATCTAGGCATTGGGCCCCTTTGGAGAGTCCTGCCATTTTTTTTTTTTTTCAGAGAAGGTATTCAGATCTGGTCTGGCTTGTACTAACAAAGATCTTTTTGTGTCCTGTGGATCCTCTGCCCTCTGCGTCTTCTTTCATTCCAGTGGCATCTATTATTACAGTAATGTGACTAAGGGGACCTTCCCCCCCTCCGATGTGCTTCCCAATATTTCTTGGTGGAGAACAGCATGTTCTCCTATCCTGAGCAGCTATTTGTGTCCACCTATGCATTTGCAGAGTGATTTCTAGGGAAAGAGACAAGAACCCGCATATGCAGGTTCCTGACGATGCGTTTACACAAGTCTATAGCATGAATGTGGACGGTGAGCGTGTCCATGAAGGTGTGCACATGGCCATGAGGTGCACAAAAGTGCACATCTTTGGGAAGCATCAGGGTGTGCTTGTGAGTGTCCCCATATAATATGTGAATGTGTGCATGTGGGTATGTGCATGCTGTGTGTGGAGCTGTCCCCGTGTGCATGTAAATGTGTGACTTTACCCAACAGTGTGTGCACTGCTGTTGAACTTGAGCTGCCCAGATTGTGGAGTTTTGCTCCTTACAGCCATATTCTCGGTCTTTATTTGTGTTAATTATTCATGTGGCAATTAGTAGCTCAGCACCCCCCCACACACACACACACACTTAGTCACAAATCGCCTCATCATATTTAAAGAACAGTCATATATTCATCAAATTTCAAAACAATTCTTCCCGACGCTGCTGTCCGTGTGGTGTTAACTGGCACCTGCCTTCCAAAATTATGCCTGCAAGAAAATGTCACCGCATTTGGGCACATTTCCGAAGCAACGCTGTGGAGGCACTATGTTAAAAAAAAAAAAAAAAAAAATTAATTAAAAAAAATTCAGATCTCGGGAAATTCCAGCAGTCAGTCTCCTCCCTTTATCCTAATCTCTTCATGGTAATGCTCACAAGTACCCTCAGTCCAGACAATTCTTCATTCATTCTCCACCCCCCACCACACTCACACCCAAACTCCCCACTGCTGGAGATTAGTCTTTTGTGAGGCAGTGCATCAAAAGCTTTTTTAAAGTCCCAGTAAATTATACCCCTGGTTTCCCTCTTCAATTCCTTTTTGTTACTTTTTCAAAATATTCTATTAGTTTTGTTACGTATGATCTCCCTTTTGTGAATCCATGCTGAATATCTTTAATTAAATCATAACTTTCCCTATTTTGTCCCTGATTAGTGTTTCCAATATCTTCCCCACTGCTCAAGTCAAGCTTACTGGTGTTTAATTTCCTTGATCTCCCTCAGAGTCGTTATTAAATATAGGTGTTGCATAAGGGCTCTCGTCCACCAGAGCTTCTCCAGTTTCCCAGGATATTTTTAAAAGGTATTTGCTAATCGTTCCCCCGTTTCCTTGCCTTCCCTTGCACAAAGTCTAAGATGGTTCCCATCTGCTCCTGGAGTTATCAGTCCTTAGATACTCCAATTTCTTTCTCACCTGCTCTGCTATGATGCCGATTTCCTTCGGAAATATTTTCCTCTCTTCGGGAAATGCTTGTCTGCGGCTGGCATCTGCTCTCTCGTCTTCCCTTTATGGACAGGAAGACAAATAATTTATTTTTCACATTTATTTAGCAGCCATCACCCCCTTATTCCCACAAACTCGGCTTTCTGCCGTCTGGCATTTTAAGAAAAAGTATTTGTAAAAGCCAGCATCACCTTGCTGAGCCCCCAATTCAGAAGCCAGCACTTCCTTCCCCAAGGGCTGGTAGCATCACCAACTCTCAGCTCAGGGCTGGGAGTGCTGAGCCTGGGAAGGTCCCACTACTTTCAATGCCTCAGCTGTTCCAGGGGAGGCTGAAGACCAGAGGCCTCCCCATCGGCCAGTACGAGGAGAACCCAGCTCCCACTTTGGGTTTGGGGGTGTTGTAAAGTTTCCCACGTGTCATTCTGGAAGTCTTTCATCTGAAGTTAGCCTCAGCCTGGAAGTTCCCCTCTGCTTTCCTTTACGCAGCGTCTTGATTTCCCTGCCTGCCTGATGGATGTATTTCTGCTCTCCCCGGGGCTCTCTCACCTTCAGGCAGTATCCTGGGCTCATCCTCCAGTGGAATTTCTTTCCTTTCCAGCCTGTCTTCCCAGGACGCATCTAAAGAGCTGCACCCGTGGAAGGTGCCCAGCTCTCAGATGCTTAGAGCAACAGGTGCCCTTGTCAGGGGGGTGGGCCCCAGGGGAAGGTTTTGAGCCCCTGACCCAAGGCCCCCATGGAACCCTCCCTTGGATGCACTGCTGCTTTCCAGCTTGACCTCGTTTCCTTTTCCCGAACACAACCCAGATAGATCTGTGTGCTGAAACATCACTTGCTGGTTGTAAATTCTACACCAAATCAAAAAGCCAAATCCTTCCTGGAAACCCACAGGCCGCTCGACCTACATAACTCCTGCAACTGGCGGCTATCAGTACCCATTCTGCAGGGACAGTGGGGGTGTCGAGGTCCCACCCCTCTAAGGGCAAGCCACTGCCCTTCCCCGGGAAGGCAACTTACCCAATCAAGTTGCAGAAACGACATCAGCCAAAAATTTCAACAAAGTGTGAGTCATAAATAGTCCTTTTGACTTTGTTTCACATCAAAAGGCACACAGTCTGCGTTCCGGGTCCCTCATCTCTCTTCCCCAACCTGGAAATGGCTGAAATTTGCACACACAGAGGGATTTGAAAATTTGAAAGCTTAATAAAGGCAGTGTATACACACACTTGAGTCAGTTTTTTTTTTTTTAAAGTGCATTTAATTGGGTCAAATAGCATGTTACATTGGGGAAAAATGAACATCGTTTAAACTGGTTCTTTCTGTTCTCATGTTGTCTTTTAAAACCAGATTGCTCAGTGCAGTCCTAGCGGACAGTCTATCCAGACACACCAATGAAAAGTGGATAAGCATAGAGTCCCTCTGAGTTTTGAGGGTTTCTTCTCCACTCTCTGCCACTGTTTCTTTACCAAAAGAGGCAACTCTCTCTTCACTTCATGGCTGTAGAATGAAATGGTTCGAGCTTGTAATTCCATAGTTCACCAAAATCCTGATACCTGGGCCCAGGATCTTGATCTGTCTCACTGAGCAACTGACAGCTGCCCCAGACAGGGAGTGGAGTCCACTGTCCGCTCCCAGTGCCACTCCAAAAGCAATTTATAGATGGATTTTGTAAGCAAAAATAAGAGTCACAGGTGCTTCATAATAATTACTTGCACATTTACAGAATCGGACATTCTGTCATTTAATAGACCTAAAACTAAAAAGCTTTTGTCTGTGAAAGGTGACCAATAGAAACAGAGTTTGGATTATATGATATCCCATAACTTAATCATATGGCTCTTAAGAGGGGGACATACACAGCTGTGTCTCACTAATATGCATGCAATATGTGTAAACTGATACGCTTTAATTCTAAACTTGTTTTTAGCAGGAAGAAAAAAGCATTTAGATGAGGAACATTAAGATTCAATATTAACCATTTTTTCCCCTTTGGGCAAAATTATTCATCACTTGATATTTATTAAAGCAACATTTTTTTTTTTTTTTTGCTATAGTGAGATGCATCCTACTGAAAAATTTCCAAACATCCTTAAAGTTATGTGGTAAAGTGAAAAGAAGAACCAAACAGCTAGCAGTCCCTTTTAGACCATCCAAAAAACAATGGACTTGGAAGATGGACACTTGTTTTTTTGAAGCCCAAGACTCAGCCTAACCCCCAGACCTAGTGATAGGGGCAAAGGTTGGAGTAATACAGGCGGGGTTTCCAGTTTTCTGCCTCCTCTATTACACGTATTTGATTTGCCTGTGCTCTCTGACGTTTTAATTGTTAGTTTGTGCTGGTTTAATCTGAATTATTTAAATATATTTGCTTTAATAATCTTAACCAAAAAAAAAAAAAAAACAACCCTAAGACAAAGGAATTGTAGATTAGAGACTTTATTTTCAGGGCAAAATGATACGGATAAGTGAACATCAACTGACCAGAAATTATTTGCTTCTGTCTGTTAGACACGTAATGGAGTCATTTAACTAGTCAAATTAGGAGCTGCAGAAATGCACCATGCTTCATTACTGAGTTCGAATGGGCACCATTTTACATTTACGTCAAAAATTATCTCATAGCAAATTAATGTTTTCATTGTGCCCAAAAGCTGAAGCTATGCAGTGTTAGCGCCACCTAGAGGCCACTGTGAAAATACTTGAAAAGGATGCTCTCTAAACAAGGACATGGTGATCTGAAGCTGAGTGTGAGCCTATGGGAGCCCTGACCCCACTGGGAAGTAAGAACACAGGCATTGAATCTAGCTGGCTTGTGTGGCTTTTCTGTAAGCTTCTGAGGGTCCCACGAAGGGTTTTGTAAACTCGGCCTATTTTTAAATGTCCTATAACACCCCAAAGATTTCTACTTTCTTCATGTTACTAAGTCCTGAAAATCTCTGGTTCTTTCCCCTTCACACTTTTGAGCTTTTTTTTTTTTTTTTTTTAAACCACCTTCAGACTTACATTATGTCAAATACTCAGATTTTAGCCGAACTAGCATTTCTGAAACAAACAAGAAGAGATTTTTTTTTTTTCTCCCACGCTGTAAGTTGGCATTTTCATAATCTTTTGTTGTTGGTCAAACTTGCTCTCTGTGGGAAGATGCAGCATGTGACATTGTTTCATCTTTAAACATACTGAAACTGGTAAATTCTTCCTCCAAACAGGTTAGGAAAGTTGGTAGAGGTCTCGAGAATGTTTGGGTTTAGTTTAAATTCAGAGAGAAAGCTTTTAGAAGGAAATGGCAAACCCTTCTCCAATAAAAATATTTATTAAGATGATCTGCAAGCAGTCAGTGGCTCTGGGAAGCTGGAGCGTACCGTCAGAACAGAAGCAAAGAGGAGAATCGAAGCATATAAATAGCATTGAGAACTGGAGAATATTTCCAGACAATATTGATGTCGAAAATATATGTGAATGACTGCATAATGATCAAGGCAGACATAATTCAAAGTACAGTCAGAAGCTGGCCTCCAACTCAGAGCTTTAAATTCTCCAAAAGACATCTGTTTGCTGAGAGGGTCTCACTAACAGCTGCTCCAAGTCATGGGGGGTGGGTAGCCCAGGGTAAGGTAGGAATCTGGCAGGTACAGGAGCCTCCCAGGTGTCAGGCACAGGGTTTGGGGAAAGCCGGTGACCACTTGCATTCCACAGGTAGAGAGAGGTGCACTGCTTTGAGGTAGGTGAGGGAGATGCCTGTTTTACTTAGAGCCAGGTAGCAAATGTTGCCTTCTGTGCTTCCTTGGAGAGTTCTCCCCAGTTTGCAGCATCCGTAAAGGGGCCAGTCTGATGCTACACTTCTTAGATACTGACCAGAGGATCTAAACTTCCCTGTTCTGGTCCTCATCTTTATATACCGGCTGCTACTCTTCTGGCATTTCATCCCACTAAGCAGAAACTGGGGGTCCAAAGGAAGCTCCAGGTGCGATTTTTCAAAAATCAAATATAAAACGGTGGTTAGCGAAAAGAGAATAAGCATAAATAAGAGAGGAACACCCGTTCTCCTCTTAAATGCGATTCTCAGACGATTGTTTTTTTTCAATGGAAGTGCTGCCTTCCACCCTATTTTGCAGACCCCACAAGAAAAATTCTTGAGAATGTTATCAATTCTCTGGTTTCTGCAAAGATGCTGCATTTTCAGATTTCAAAGACAGGATCTGCTTTTGAAAATAAGTAATTGTCGGCGATCAGATGAGCCTGCTAAGTACAGTATTCTAAACCCATGCTGCGTTGAAAAGTTCAAGAATTTTGCAATGACCTTAAGGCCAGAGATAGGATAATGAAAGATAGGAAGATGGGAGCAGTGTCTGAAAGCCAGTTCTCTTTTGTTCTAATGGAAGCTTTTTGTGTGTGTGGCTTAAGCTAGTGGCTCAATAGGATTTCTTTGAAACAGAAACAAAAATGTTAAGAGCTGGTTATAAGTACCCTGGTCCTCCATTCCCCTTAAAATGCAGAGGGTGGTGGTGGTGGGGGGAGCGGATTTTACCTCCTCTCATGAATCTTGTCTGCTGAAATGTCTCAGTCTTCACGTTATGTTTACCAAGGCCAGGCCGGAGGATCCGATAATTTATAACCATTCCTATTGGGTTTTATGTAATAACTTTGGAACTCATATAAAGTAATGATCCACAAACTCTTTTAATGTTCATTATAAAATATGAAATATTTCTCAGAACCATTGCAATTATGTGACCAGACATAACTGTTTCACACATGAGTAAATACAGGGAGGTTTAACATAACTTTATTATCTTCCTGTCTTTTCTTCTCATTGATGTGATAATACTGTTTTAATATTTTTCTAAAGAAAAGTTAAGTAATTTTAGAATCTCTACTGAGGCCCGCTTTATTGGCTTTTGTAATAGAACTCTCAAATCTAATTGTATTTATGCTCAGACTGACACCAGTAAATGTCGTGAATAGAAGTGAAATGCCCCCAAAGCTGTGTATTCTGTAATTATCGAGAGATGGGTCTCTGCTGACAAGGCCTGGGGATTTGGGGAGAGTCGGGAAAGCAAAACTGAAAAAAAAAGTCCCCTTTCTACCGCCTTTCTTAGGCCCCTCAAGACTCTAAGGAGAGGGACTTTTTCTAAGAATCAAATGAACCCTGGTGTTCCTTATAACTCCCTCTGAAACTTTTCCTTCTTCACTCTGTCGAGGCTGTCTTCTCTGGAGTCTGGAGTCAGCAGCACGAAACTTCTGGTTTTACGAAAGGCTCATCTATAAGAAAAATTTTTCTGGGATACACCGTCTGGTCATTTGAGTTGAGCGGTATCATTCTGGCTACTTGACTTTTATCCTGGTGTGAGCTTAGGGGTCATCTCTCTGCAAGTGTAAAGTCTCCTGTAGTGGTGGAAGCCAGAGGGGGATTTTTTTTTTTTTTTCTGGAACCTACATCCTGCTCCCCATCTGGGCTACAGAAGCAGTGACTGGTCACCAGGCAGTGACCGGAGCGACCGTGCTGCATTCATTCTCAAAAGTCAATGTTCCAGGACCAAACGGAGATTGTGCCTGGTCTAGGAATCGGATGGAAAAGATACATCTCCAGAGAAGGTGCTGGGGGTGGGCGTTTGCATCTGCGGAGGAAGAAAGGGTTTTTACCACTCTCCACCCCGTTGTGGTACTTAGGTATTTCTTATATATTGTCTTAGGTATTTCTCAAAGTCAAGTGCAAATGAGTCGCTGTGGATCTTATTGCAACGCCGATTCTGATGCAGGTCTGGGAGGGGTGGAAAGTTCTGTCTCCCTCAGCTTCCAGGTCATGTCCATGCTGATGGTCCATGGACCCCACGGTGACCCAGAGTAGGGTCTTCACCATCTTCTTGTCGCTCACCCACTTGAGGTATGGAGGGTGAGACAAGGTCCTCTGTGGGACTCGAGAGTCATTAGAGCTGTAAGGGTGGCCTAATGGCTGGGTCCAGCTCACAGATGTGTTTCTTTTGGCTCGTACCATGTTTACACTTTTGGTTCCAATTAGTTGCAAACAGCCTAAAACTGTGAGATTTTTACTCACAAATCCAGGTTTCCAGATCCTCTGGAAAAGTGGAATGTGCAGGACACGTGACAGAAACGGGGCAGGGGGGCTGCCAGGCAGCCCGCCCCCCCGACTCTGCACAGGGCTCTTCACACCAACGTGTTCCGCCCAGGCTGCTGGCTCATTAAACAAAGATTTGCAGATGAAGTCTGAGACCCAGAGGACAGAGGCCCCCCGACCTGGCACACACTGGGGTAGGGAAGTCTGCAGAGGCTGTGGTGCGGGACCACCTGCTGCAGGTCCTTCTCTGCAGAGAAGCGAGAACTCTTGCCCCCACCCAGGTTGGAGCTGTCCCTGGGCTTGGGCTCTGCCTGCAGGCAGCTCAGTCTGTGGAGCTGTTCCTCAGCTCCCCTTGTCACTTGCAAGCCACCAGAGAGTGTGAAATTCTCAGCTAATTAAAGGCCTGTGAACCTCCCCTCCCTGTGGCCAACACCTGCTGGAAGCAAGCCGGCTGGCTGGGGGAGCTCCCTTGCTGCTTCCTGGTAGCAGCTCTGAGGCCTGTGTCCTCGGTGCCCAGGCTGTGTGAGGTCTGGTAGGCTGAGCATGCACAAGGTGTGGCAGGTGGCACCTGCAATCCTGTTCCTAGAGAGGTAGTTTTTAGGAGTTGTTACACAGTCTGGAATGTTCATTAGTACTTAGGAAAAAAAAAAGTGTGCTCATCTGATCATTTTCCTCTTGGTCTCTTGCACTTCTCCACCACTTAATCCAGTCACTCCTGGAAACTACTGGGTTGTGTTGGGGTTTGATGTGGCAAAAAGCAGCTAGAGTCCATGGCTGCTAATGGTTAGAGAAAATGTGGAATGCTTTCACCCAAAAGGTTTCCCCATGACTGCCACAGGGGACTGTATGAAATTAAGGTGAAACTATAAGGATCCTCCTGCCTTTCCAGGCAGTGCCCATCTTGGTCTCTGGCTCCTTTAACAGGAATGGTCATTGAACCGGGTCAGCAGACCAGACTAAGGCTTGGTTTTCTCTGCATGTGGACCAGGAGCCCAGAGGTGTAAGTGAAGATGGACGCTGCAGGTGGATCTGAGAGCCTGCCTGGAGGCAGCTCCTGCTGGATCTCGAGCAGATGCCTCTGCTGCGTATCAGCTGTGTCTGCCCCGAGGTGCTGGGCCAAGACTGCTTAGAGCTGCGGCATTTTTATTTCCAAGAAGAATTCAGGGAAAACAGTTCAGAAGTTTTCACTGTCGGGTGCTGGTTAGAGCAGGGTCTTCCTGCTGCCAAGTTCCTTCTGCCACCCCCTGCAGAGTGAACAAGTGGCCCCAGGTGCCTGGCACACTCCTGTGAGTGAGCACTCTGTTTTTAGGGATGTTAGTGTTGGGTGCATCTTAGAGAGAAGGCTCACACAGGGTCACCGAATTTGGCGACTGTCAGCTTTTTGTTGCTGGTCAAATTAATCTCATGTGAATTAAAACTTCTCTTTCATGATAAGATGGAGTAAGACCAAATGGGTTATCCTGTAGTACCCCTTAATAATAGGAGTTAAGTTCTGAAATTTTAAATGGTTGCCTGAAATCTTGGATAGTAACAAACCCTATACAAACTAAGTTTCGTCCTACACACACATACCTATGATAAAATTTAATTTAGAAATTAGGCACAGTAAGAAATCAATGATAATAACTAATAATAAAATAGAATAATTGCAACAACATACCGTAATAAAAGTTATGTAAAAGTTAAGAATCGTCAATTTCTGGAATGTTCCATTTAGTATTTGCAGACCACAGTTGACCACAGGTTAAAAAAAAAAAAAAAATCTTGGACTGTGAAACTGTGACGAAGGCAGGGAGCTGCTCTAGTTAGCTTGATGACACATTGCTTGGGGATAGCCAGCTGATAGCAAGAGGGTCCCCCTCTCTTAATCGTATTCTCAAAGGGCTCTGCTCACTTCCATTTGTGAATATGGACAAGAGAATCTATTACATGTTGCACTCAAAGAAAATGCCACCCAACTGTTGGCCACAGGCAAGAGGAAGGGCGTACCAGGAGCCCGTATGCTGAGGGACGGAAGCTGTCAGTCATTACGTGGGGAAGGGCTGGGGGAAACTAAGGATGGATTTAGCCCTCTCCTGAGAGGAGTCTGCCGTCTCCGTGGGGGAAGGGAACAGTGCTACCTCAGACACGGAGTGATAAAGCCAGAGTAAGCAGTGGGAAGGAAGTGAGGCTCAGGGGGTCAGGAAGAGGACGGGATTGCGCTGGGCCTCCAAAGATGGAAAGGGTTGGATTCAAAAACTGATGCCTTAGAATTCTTCCCTGGGAGCAAGGATATCCTTTGGGCTCGGGTGTTCTTTTCTCTGAACAGTTAGGGATCCCACTTTACCCCATGGCTGGAACACTTGGATGGGCCTGAAGAAGAGGCAGGTCCTCGTGCTGCAACAGGTCACAGTGCAGTGGGGTCCTGCCACGGCCTTCCTCTCGGGTGTTGTCCTTGGCATTACTCAAAGAAACGACTGCATGGTCTTCTGAATTGGGAGCTGCTTAAGATAAAGTGACTTGAGTTTTCTGTGATCAGTTTAATTCTTTTCTAATGAATGTTATCAGACTGCTCTTCTCTTTGGGGTACAGATTACAATAGGGCGGTGCCGGACTATTTTCTAGCATCAGAAAATAAATTAACTTAGCATCTTAAAATCACGTTGAAACGATCCTGAAACTCCGGCATGGTTTTTTTTTTTCCGAGCCCTTTTGCTGGAGCACACTGGGCCTTCTCCATGACAGCCCTGTTGTGAAACGCGTGGCCTCCGGACGCCCTGTGTGACGATGATCTGGGGTTGTTGACTGTCAATACTATGGTGTGCACCACTGTGACAGGAAGGTTAGCTTCTCTGCAGCACACACTCCAGAGTCGAAGGATGTCATCCCCGTCTCGGCAGGGACGTGGTAATACATCTGCTCTCTGGTCTGTGACACCTCACTGTCTTCTTTAGCTATGTCCCTGGACAGGGATGCCTGTCATCCATTTATAAGGCATCAGAGAAACCTGGTTCACCCTTGACGTGGTGGAAAGTGTAGGGCCACCAAGTCAGTGTCATTGGATGCCCTGGTACTTGGAGGGCCTCATGTGGATGTCTCTTCTACAGCCAGGATTGGCATGAACCATGTCGATTGCTGGAGGGAGACTTAAGGGTTGGGCTCAGAGCCTGACTGGAAGCTGAGAACCCACGTTAAAGAGCTTTCCTTCCTTTAGTTCATCTACTTCACCGAGTTCTTTCTCCTGGAGTCAATTCACAGGTCATCTGTAGCTGGCCTTTTTTTGTGGGGGGAGGGTATCAGAAATTGAACTCAGGGTGGCTCGACCACTGAGCCACATCCCAGCCCTATTTTGTATTTTATTTAGAGACAGGGTCTCACTGGGTTGCTTAGCGCTTTGCTTGTGCTGAAGCTGGCTTTGAACTCGAGATCCTCCTGCCTCAGCCTCCTGGGTCACTGGGATTACAGATGTGCGCCACCACGCCTGGCTGAGCCTGGTCCTTTTGAAGTGGCAAGGTGGGACACACCGGGGTCAATGTTTCACCTGGATACCCCACAGGTGGTGACCGGGGAAGTGTTAAAAATCAAGAAGGTATTCAGGGCACGTCCCTCCGTTCTCTCAGTGGCACGTCGTCTTGGCCACACTTGGCAAACTAGACCCACAATCCTGGAATGTCTTTCAAAGAGGAAAGAAAGCAAGCGCTTAGGAGCTGGCAGTGCCCGGGTTCCAGCGAGTCTGCAATGTCCATCAGCCACCGAGCCTTGTGAAGCTTATGCCGTCTTTTCTGAGGAATGGCCGTGAGACTAGAACCCACCTCTGAGAGTTCCTCTGGGATCCCAAGAGGCCAAAGACAACAGGCTCTAGGAGGACACGAGTTAAGGAAGCAGCAGGGTCCTTAGAAAGGGCCAGGGACAGACCCTCTGCCTAGGCCGCCACTCTCCTGGGGGCTTTGAGGTCACTCTCTCTCTGGGTCTTCTTTCTGATACTCTGACTCTTCCTCTTCCTCTTCCCTTTGTCCTCCTTGGGGTCCCTGAGACTAGGTCCTATTTCCTCTTCTTCTCCCTCTGCTCTGTTTTCCTGGGTGATCGGATGCTTCCTTAAAGATCTGATGCCTTAATTCTGTGGAGGACCCTCAGAAACGAGCGTCCCATCATCCCATTCCCTCCTCCAGGACTTGTGCTCAGGGCTATCGGAGACTTTCCCACTTGAATGTCTCACAACATCTACCTCCTTATCCTCAGAACCCCACCCAACCCGCCAGGGAGACCTGTTAATCCCATCTCAACGGAACTTGAGAATTCCCCTTTCTTCTTGTCTTCACCCTGTCAGTGGGGGTGGCCTCCCTGTCTTACTGGACCACGGTCAGACCTTAGTCCAGACCTTTTTATGCCCTGCAGCTGGAGTGAGCTTCTAAAGACGCGAATCAGGCCATATACCTCTCCTCTTGTTTAGCGCCCTTCCTGGCTTTCCGTCCCCTTTGGATTGACCTAGGATTGAAACTCTTCTCCCCTTGGCTATAGAACCCAGAATGAGCAGGTCCCTGCCCACCCTGCGGCCTCATTCACACTGCACTCCGGTCACACTGAGCTTCTCTCTGACGTCTGACACCTCCAGCTCTTCGATGATATTTAGGGTCTTTGAATGTACAGTTCCCACCACCTGGAATGAACGACAAGTTCTCCCTTCACAGCCCATCTCAATCTCTCTCTCTCTCTCACACACACACACACACACACACACACACACACAGACACACACACACGAAGCTTTTCCTGACCAACTACTCATTCTCAGTTGACCTTTTACACTTTGACAAAGGCTTTTTATGATCATCCAAAATGCCTCATCACTATTCTTCCTGGTCTCAATTCCCTCCTTCCTTCTTAGCAGTTTTTAAAAACTTGTGTGTGTTCAATTTCTTCATCATTGATATTTTTTAGTTTGACTCTTTCACCAAACTAGAATCTCCAAGCAGTCAGAGGTCATACCATCATATCTGTCTTGTTAATCCCTTTATGCCATCTGGGTACCTAGCCCACAGAGGAGGTTCAGTCCTGTGCCTGGATGAATGGAGAGTAGGGGAGGGAGGGAGGGATGGAGAGGGAGAGAGAGAGAGGGAGAGGGGGGGGGAGAGGGAGAGGGAGAGAGAAGGAAGTGGGTAGCATGCACTGAGCTCTGGCTTGGTTCACAAGTCCACTTCAGTTTTCCCTCGTATTTAGAATTCGTGTTTGGGGCCTGGACAGCAGGTCTTCTCTTCGGTATTGCCCTAGATGAATACTGAAGCCTTAGCCAGGATGCTGGACTTCACAATTCGCATGGGGGTTTTTCAGAGATTCCTTCTACCAGATGCGTTCCTCTGAGTGCTTGGGCAAAACTGGTAGAGATGCATACAATCATGGTCTACAGGATGAGCCCTTGGCCTCATTTTTTTTTCCTGCAGAATAGAACCAGATTCAATTCTTGCTCCCATCCCCTTGGACACAGAAGTGTGTGTATGTGTAGTTATCCTCTTTGATAAATTCTCAGTGATTTCACCTCTTTGGAAAACCCATAGGTGACAGATCACAGGGACTTATTAACAAATGTTAGGGATACACGGTTCCCTCCACTTCTCTGTCGAGGTATGATGTGTATTTTTGTCTTTGGAGGCCCCCAGATCTGATTAATTCTGAAGGGAAACGAGGCAGAAGACCTCCCCCAACCATACTTCAAGAGCCCTGGCCACATGTAGTCCTTGGCACCCATACATTCTTGACAAAAATGACTGTATGTTGGAGCAGAGACCTTTCTGAAAGGTGCTGTTTGACTATTTGACCTGAGAAAACAAATTCCTCAGGAGGAATTTGTTTCTGGTGGGAAAGGCTGCAGTGTTGGGTGTGTTTGCAGATGCTCTCCCGACTGCCATTTCCTTGGCCCTGTGGTAGCAAAAATAGATGTATCATTTCACCCCAGAGGCTCTGATGGTAAAATATAGAATAAAATATATAAATGAAAGAAATTGACTTGAGGCCTAAAAATAAATATATAAGGCTGTAATAACTGATAAACTAATAAATATCTATCACCATTACATTTCACAATTTCCCAAAGATATCTGAAGAGCACTTAATTGTTACTGAGTAATCAATTATTCAATTAACCTTCTTCTCATTGAATATATATTTGATACAACTTTTTGAAGCTTCAGCTTTAAAAGGTTCCTATCGATTGAAAGTTTCAAGGCCATATGGCCTGAGTATTGGATTTATGCCGACATGATTGACAGCAGAGGCCAGTAATCTCATGCAAATATTTCTGATGGTGTGAGTCTCAACGATGAGACCACAATGGCGATGTTCGTTTTGGAGATAAATATATTTACGCGCATGTGTGTACACAGACATGCGCAAAATTTCTGCCTCGCACTCCTGCGCCGGTGGCCTTGTGCATACACATGGTGCTTGGTTCATTTATTGCAAACATTGACCAAATCTCAGCCCCACTCCAGACGTGAACCCAGTGTTCCGAAGAGTAACTGCATCATCTCGGAGGCCCCCCGATGATTCAGTGATTCGAATTTTGGAACTCTTCTATTTAAACAAGATAAGAGACCAGCAATGCTCTCAAATTCAAAAATTAAATTGCATGAGGTTTGGACTTGCAAGTTGAAAGAAATCATTTCCATTCAGGAACAATCTTTCTGTTCTGTTTTATTCCATTTTACTTCTCTAGAATTTTCTTAGGTAACCTTAGGTTTGGGAGAACCTGTACTCTCTGCCTCTCTTTATATAGTCTTTCTCCTGATGGTAGATTTTTTTTTTATGTGAATGTGTGGAATCAAATAATTTTCACCATATTCTTTGAGTGGTATGAATCAGCAGATGCAAAGCAACATTTAAGAAGTCTTTGTGGTTTGTTGTTCAGCCAAAGAAAGAGGCTGATGTTATGGGCCCCAGCTCTAAACACTGCGGCACAAATAGGTACAAGACTTCTGGAGGCCAAAGAAGAGATGTGTCTCAAGTAGATATAAAATGTGTGTGCTCTTTCACCCAGCAATCCTACTTCTCATAATTTCTCCAAAGAAAATTATCCAACACGGGGGGAAATTTTTTGTATAAGGATGTTGATTGACATATCCTTTATAACAGGGGACACTTAGGAAACACCCTATATGCCCAAGGATAGGAATAAAGTTAAATTAGGGTGTCTTCACATGAAAGAACACCATGTAGCCATAAAATTATATTGCAGAGGAATAATTAATGACATGGAGAAATATTGACAGTACCTGTAACATTTAGTGAAAGGCTGTACTCGAAGCATAAATTTTATAAAAACATATGAAACAGTTACTGTCACTGTGCACAGTATAAAAATGGGGTGAATTTACTTTCAGAAAGCCCAGGGATCTTTTCTAGGTATTGAGATAGTAAGCTATTTTTCTTTATCCTTTCTTTATTTTCTAAACCTTCTTGTGTGTTTAAATAACCAGCCCCGAAGATTTTGAAATTAGCATAGTTTAATAGCTCCTACCCTAAATTATTTGATTCACCAAACTGTCCTGAAAATAGCTTGTGAGTGTGGGGTCCCTGCTGATCCCCCATTTCCACCTTATCTGGGCCTGACCCTCTCAGGGTGGCTGTGGCATGGAGCTGGAGTGCTGAGCTGAGCTGTGGGTGCCTGGATGGGCCCCCCAGAACACAGCCATAATCAAGATATTAGCAAAGAGTTTCTGTCCTGAAAAATTCCATAAACAGGCTCGGTTTGACCTCCTTAATGCAGGAGCACTTTAGAAATCTGTGCCTAATGATTTTTTACATTAAGCCCCAGCTTGTGTTGGGCCCTTGTGAGGCTCAGTAATTTAAGAACAGTCATCTTGCACATTCCGATCCCATTATGTTACATTGTTACTGAATAAAGACTGGTATTATGTTGCTCCCATAAAGGGCAGAAGTGGCCTGAATTTTATCTGCTGAACGAATCAATCTGGATTATGTCAACTGAAAGGAATTGCGGACTGCAGTCTCTCCCGCAGATGGGGGTATAGTTTTTTTGTATTAAAAAAAAAAAAATGTATCAGTTAGTGCTGAATACATGGGCTAAGATAATGCCTCGTGGTGACTGAAAAGTAGTTTTTCTCTTATTTTTCAATGAAGAGTGTACCAATTATCATTTCAACATAACGTATTAGGGGATCAATTGGGAACTGAAAGCCATTTCCCCCATGTTAATACAGTGTTGTATTTAAGCCGCCCTGACGGCCAGTTGGGGCTGTGGGAAAATGACTGGGCAAATAATGAGAAAAGAGCTTAGAAAAAAGACGAGGGTGGGGCTTGGCAAGGGATGCGGACTATTCATCAACAACTCAACGAGGATGATGGAAATAATAAGTCCTTAAAGAGAAAGGGGAAAGTTTTTCTCTTTCTTTTTTCTTTTACTTTTCTTTCTTTCCTTTTTTTTTTTTTTTTTTTTTTTTTAAGAAATAGTTTCCCTTTGGGGGCAAGAAAAACACATTTAACCCTCACTCTGTCCTGCTTTACCATGAGCTGATTTTAAACTTCCTGAAATCAACCAACGCTTCCCTTTGAAATGGATAGTGCACATTTAAACCGTGTGCATTCTTTAGCAATCAGTTTAAGAAAACAGTGTCTAATTTCCTGTCCGTTCGTGCAAATTTCTTAGCATGTGGTAGTGTCATTTAATATCTAAGTACAGTAACGCTCTGCTTTAACTTAGGAAAACGCAGACAAATCCTCTGAGTGAAATAATTGGTGTGATCTTTGAACTGACCATGAATAAAATCAAACTCTTACTATGTGTCCTTTATTTATATGGGGGTAGCGGGAGAGAGAACCTTTGAAACCCGAAACTCTTCAGGATGTGGTCTATGCATCCAGTAAGCTGCTTAAAATAATATAACCCCGCTGCATGTTATAGGTTCCCCCCACTCCTCTGGTCGCCATTATACCACCACTTCCAAATATTTACCTTCGAAATGAATAGCCTTTTTCTAATATTATTGTGTTCAGAGTTGCTAAATTTCCATTCAGCAGACCTAATTCCGCCATCTGTAAAGTTCTAGATTTTATAATACTTATAAGCTGTTTCTAATCTATTTTTACTGCCTTGTTCTGTCCTGAAATGTCAAAGAGTGCAGAATAGGTCTTGGAATTACCATGACAGTTAAGAAACTTGGCAAGGTTTTACAGCAGATTGTGACATTAACAAAATACAAAGGAGAATGGAGAAATTAACATTAATGTATGCTTGCAGACACTATAAAAATCTATATGTCCATGATCAGGGAATTAAAAAATAGGCATGTTTTTAGGATGATGCTATTAAAGACAGATCTTTACTGTGAAAAGAAATTTCCATATGAAAAGCAACTTACTAAAAGTAATGCCGTAATCCCCTCTCTGGAATGAACAACAGGTTTACGGTCCTAGGTCAAGTAGGCATATGGCTGACTCTGGCTGCCAATTTTTTTTTTTTTTTTTCCTGGGCTTGGGCTTCTTTAATCTGTGATAAAACTGCTTTGAAAGCACTAATAGCATTTTTTTCACAGCTGCGAAGGAGATCATATGATAGATGTACCTAGAAGGGAGATCATTTGTTTAGATTCACAGATTGAAAAAATAAATCACTTAAGGCCCACTTTTAATTTCATCATGGGAAGGTTTCAAAGGGTGTTATCTGGAGGAATTCCTGCCGCGTCCCTCCCACCCCCACCAAGTCGATCTCTCAACAGCTGCCAGAATCTGCCTGTTCTGTCTTAGTTCTTCTTTAGCGATTGCAGTTGTATAAACTGTAATAACCCTGACCTTGGGCTGCCGGACCCTGTGTTTTAGGAACTGGGAGTCCTAACATTTGGATCATGCCAGGCTGCTTCCATAGAGGAAAGGGCTGATGGCATTTGCAGGCTCTGGGAACAAGCAATGAATAAAGCAGGCACCAGACTGTGGCTCCACTCACACTGCCTGTGTAACCTCAGGTCAGTCACTTAACTTCTCTGAGTCTCAAATTCTTGGTACCAAAACGGAGGAGACAAAAATTGTCTGCCTTCATGGGATGGTAGTCTCGGGACAGTGTGCATGTATAGAAAGTTCCTGCCACACAATGACTGGGGTGGACACAGCTCGTTTTATCTGTTTTTGTTTTTAATTGGCAAGTGGTAAGAGTCTGTGAGGGTGGGGCTGAGGAATAAAATTCGGGCTTTTAAACACACTCTGCTCCCTGGTGAGTCAGTGCAACTGGTATCAAAGAAAGCTTTCTGCTAGAAAGATCTCTGATTCCAGGTGCACAGTGTGGACTCCTTGGCTGGGAGGGCTGAGGATTGAGGCCCCAGCTGCTGGTGCAGCCTGGCAGTTATCCACCTCACCGCCCCAGGCCTCTGTGTATCCACCTGTGAAAAGGGCACAACCTGCTTCCGAAAGATTCAGAGGGGACCCTGAATTAATCAACAGGAAACGCTTGGGGTTGAAAAAAAAATCTAAAAAAAAAAAAAATTGAGAGAAGTTTTTAAAAAAAGATAAACAGAATTGCATCGTTTTCAGTGCTACCTCAGGGGTCATTTTCCTGGGATTTCCTACACACAGAGGTCAGGACACCAATCGGGTAACTCTACTCAGCTCAGCCTGGCTATGTGGCCCTGTGGGCTGTGGGAGACCTGCCTGTGCTTGGGCTTCCGCAGGGGCACACCACTGTTGCTGGTCTGGGTTTCCTGAAGGGGACTCCTGAAGATCCTAGCTGGTCCAAATCTGGGTGGTTGGTCCAGGAAGAGAGGATGCACTGAGCCAATTGTTTTAAAGCCATCGGGAGACTCTTTCTTCTCCTGAAAGGCACCCTTTACATTTCCAAGCCAGGCCCAAAGCATCAAGACAGGTTTTCCTCCAGCTGCACAAAACACCCCTGTAAACCTGATGGGGGACTAGCAGAAGCAAGAGGAACTTGGGGGCAGGATTCTGAGGGACCCTGAGCAGCAGGTACATCATTTGGGATCAGAGAGCTGAGGGAGAAGGAGGGGTCATTGGCCACTGACGGAAGGTGCCTGTCTGCAGACACGCCACAGGCAGGAATGCGCATGCATGCTCCCTGCTTCACTTGGTACTTGTCTCCCAGGAGACCCAGTGCTCAGGCCCAGCCCTCCCAGCAGCAGGTGCAGGCCTGCCTCGCCCCCTCCCCCCCCCCAGCACTCAGCTGCTTCTCAGCTTTGATGCCCCAGGTGGCTCAGGGCCCTGCTGCTGGGTTCCTTCCTGCATCAGCTACTGGCTGGGCTGGACATGTTCCCTCCTGCCCTCTCCTCTTCCTTCCCCTCCTCCTTCTCCCCTCCCTCTTTATTCCTGATCCTCTCCTGGGGATGCTGGCAGGAGTTGGCTGCTATGACCTCATCTTACCAGTAGATGGCGGCCTCTGCACAGCAGTGGGAACTCCTATTTCTGTTCGGCTAAAATCCAGCCAGTTCAGCTCCCCTTGAGTCCCTCTAGGTATTCTGATCCCTAGAGTCCTGGGTTGAGGGTGGAAAGCCCCCCAGGGTGACAGAGTTCCAGAACGCCACACCTGGGGTGAGAGGGGAGCCAGAGATATTCACTGGTCCAGTCTCCCCAGTCTCAGAGTTGAGGCCCAGGAACGAGTTTTATTTTCTCCTTGTGTGTGTGTGTGTGTGTGTGTGTGTGTGTGTGTGTGTGTGAGAGAGAGAGAGAGAGAGAGAGAGAGAGAGAGAGAGAGAGAGAGAGAGAGAGGCTGACTTGCATTCTAAATCCAGGATATTTTACAGAGCATATCAGTCAATTTCTGGAAAGGTCTAGACGTAGAGCCAGGAATGGTGGCACAGGCCTGTAATCCTCAGAGGCTCAGAAGGCTGAGGCAGGAGGATGGTGAGTTCAAAGCCAGCCTCAGCAACTTAGTTAGGCCCTAAGTGACTTATCAAGACCCTGCCTGAAAATAACAGAGGCTGGGGCTGTAGCTCAGTGGTTAAGGGTCTCTGGGTTCAATCCCTGGTACAAAAAGAAAAAAGACAGACACAGAAACATAGAGCTCAGATCCGCTTGACCCTGGGTCAGGGGTGTCTCTTGCCTCTTTGTGCCGCTCAGGTACTTTCAAATACACCTTGGTGTGTGCTCCTGCCAGGAACTGTGAGTTGGGAGCCTCTTGTCAAAGCTGACTTGTTGGCATCTTGGGACAATGTGACATCAACACCTACCGCTGTGTGTTCCAGGACTCCGACATCCGGGGGTATTCTTCAGAGGATAGCATTTGCCCACCTGGACAGGTGTCATTGTCCTGATTTTGCAGAAGAAGAAACAGGTTCAGAGGAACTGTTTCGGGCCCAGGGGTGGAGCATGGATGTGCACAGGTCTGGGCGGGTGGGGAGTTAGCTCCTCGTGCTGCCAGGCTAACAGGGACAGGAAGGGCCCCTGGGCTGGGGAAGTTCACCCTCCCGCACCAATGGTCTCCCCACCTGTGTTTCCTGCTCTGTGTCCATCTAGGGGCCTTGTCCAAGCTGGTGTGGCCTGGGATGGGGAGGTGGGTGGTGAGGAGACACCAGGATAGCAAAGCATCTGGAAGATCTTGTATCCAGGTTAACTGAAGTAACTGACAAACATTGTGTACAAGACCATGGTCCAAGCCTGGCTCCAGATTTTTTAACCTTTTTTTTGCCCAATAATAAGAAATGAGATAATCCCACGTTTTTCAAATTCCTAAGTGAACACCTACCTGCTCTGTGAGCCTGGAGCGTGTCACGTGATCTTAGACACAGAGTGATACATGAACACCTACCGACCCATTCATTATAGTAGTAGATAATAACAGTTGAGCAGTAGTGTATCCAGCTTGGGCTGATAGCTTCCAATGTGCTCAAAACTATGCTGTGAACTTAAAACCCTGCAAGTCATGAATTATTATTAGCCTCATCTCACAAATGGGGAAAAATCAGGCTCAGAGAGGTTAAGTAACTCTACCTAAGGTCACACAGCTGGCAATCAGAACAGGCAGCTTTGAAACTAGGTCCTGAGGGCACCTTCATTTCAAGCCTTATCATTTAAATAGGTGTGTAATTTACCTCTAAAATGACTGCGGTGTTCTTTAGAAGTACTAACTGCCCCAAGCAATCTGGATTCTTTTGGGATGTTAAACACAGTATTAGAAAAATATTCAATTTTCAGTTCATGATAATAGCCCTGGTCACATTTTACCCCCTCTCTCCAGGAAATAAAGAGTTTGCAAAATTTGGACATTTGCCCTAGGGATTATCCCTGATGCTTTGCTGAGTCACTTTAGGTTGGGAGCTTCTGACCTTGACTTAAATAACACTCCCAGGGGAAACTGATTCTCTCTCTCTCTCTTCTTACTGGGGTGCATCCCGTATCCCTGGTCCAATCCTTTCTAGAGTTTTTTTTCCCCCAATAAACTGCATCCTCTGGCCCAGGCCAGGCTGTTGGTGCTTCTTGGGGTCTGGACAGTTGAGGTCCCACCTGGGCACAGGGCTGGGAGCTCTCATCTGGGACCCTGGGGTCCAGGTTGGGAGTTCATTGCAACCCCAAGGAGCTGTGAAGACAGATGCCAGGCATCTGGCAAGTGGGGCCACCCAGGCTTCCGTGTTGAGTTAGGCCTGTGGCAGGGTCGGAAGGCTCTCTAGCCTCTGCCCTGCACGTCACTGCTGACGGCTGCTCAGAGGCTCCGTGTGTGGCCCTTCCATAGGGTGATCTGAGTGGCAGCGCTAGCTCCCAGGCCACGTGAGGCAGCAGCCTGAGTGTTGTCCAGGTCCTAAATGGTGGCAAGGTCTTCCCAGCTGATACCATGGGAGCTGTCAAGAGGCTCCCAATCCCACCTTCTCCAACTCAGCTCAGCTTCCTGGGAACCTCCTTGGTGCCCAGGCCTCGTTCCCACAGTGCTAGATGGAGGAATCTGAGTTCTATTAGGAACAGAATTCCAAACCCCGAAGGTCTAGAAGAAGGAGCCAAAAGTTCAGGGGGCCCTTGCCACTGAGGACCTGGCCTTGGTCCCAGCTCAGGGGGTGTGGGCTCTGTGGGCAGCCGAGAGGTGAGAGAGTGGCCACTCACACTCCTGGGGCATCATTCCCAAGGTGGCCCGGATGTCACACTGAGATGACGCCAAGGCTGGCTGGGGTTGTGGGAACTGTGTCCTCTCTGGTCAGGTCTCCTCTCCTAATCCCCCAAACTGGGCCTCTGTCAGGTTGAGCTGTGCAGATGTGTCCCAAGGACCACTGGAGACTGGACTGCTCAGAGCCCGGTGCATGAGGGAAGGGCTGCCCTGGTCTGTCTGTGGTCAACTTCTCTGGGGGCTCAGCCTCAGTATCCAACTTGACTGAAGAAAGAAGGGGACAGGCTCCGGGGAATCTGGGGGTGACCGACCACTCTCCTAAGCAGATGGTGTCCCTGTCCTTAGATCAAGAAAATCCCCCTTTGCAGTTTAAGGACCCTAGTGCAGTTCAATCCCAAAATGGCCACTAGAGGGCACCCAATACTTACAGAAGGACTGGGCTCTGCTGTTTATAATCCCTGCAAGATGGCTGTGCTGGGGGCTGCATGGGGTATGTAGACTCAATCCACAAATGCTCAGGTTTGTCCTCACCAGATTATTGGGAAAATATAGAGAGATACAAAAAATAAATGCATAGAAACAAGTAAAAGAGACCTCAGGTTAATCACTTTGTTCAATTATGTGCTCGTTGAGACAGTGTGCATTCGTGGCATGTTTGCTGTGTGCAAAACCTAAGGGTGTGATGTGGAGCAAGCCTAGGTGGTTCCTTTTTCTCAGTGGAGGCAGGAGAACATGGTAGGAGAGCTGGGCCAGAGTCACAAAGGTCTACACCCGCCTCACCCCAAACTAACCACTTCTTTCTCTGCTCATTGTGCCTGGGTGGGCACAGGCTGGCCCAGGGTCCAAGGAATTCCACAGTGCCTTCTCCTGGTGTCTGCATGAGCTCTGGGTCACTTCATGCCGGAGGCTATCCTCACCTTGGGCATCCCTCTGGGCTCTTCTTAGGACAAGCATGGAGGGTTTACCCAGGTGCCTTGAGACCTGGTACGAGGGAGGCTTGGAGTGTGCCCTGGGGTCAGGTCTGGGTTTGAATCCTGACTTTTGCCCTCACAACCTGAATGATGTTGGAAAGCTAAGGCATTTCTTTAGGCTGGATGGTTCTCCCTGTTACAGTTATGTTAGAGTCATAATTAGTGTTCCTGCTTAGGAAGGTCATATGGATGGAATGGGGAAATCGGCATGGAGAAGGCTCTCAGTGTGCAGCCTGGCACAGTAAGCCCTGGATGAACATCTGCCAGCCTCAGTCTTCCTGGCAGGCCTACTGTAGGCCCTGGAGAAACAAGGCTGGCTGGACGGTTATTTGCTAGGAGATCATCACGGTGTCATGGAGAGTACCCTGGTGGTTGTAATTCAGGGTGGTCATGCTCTTGGACAATGCCCCATGATACTGTTCATACCTGAGGCCTAGAAGGAGGTCTGGTCTGAAGTTTCTGAAGGAAGGGGTCAACTGGAATCCAAGAGGGAATGGCTAGATGCTGGTGATGCAGTCAGAGAGCTTCTTAGCTGAGTGAGTGGCACAGATGGGTCATGAGAGGCTGGTCCAGCCAGGCAGCTAAAAGACCCATATGAGAACAGATGTAGAGCGTGTCGGGTGGCGGCAGTGGCAGGGACGGGGTGGAAAAGACAGCAGCAGCCAGGTCAAGGTAATCTTGTTAGCTATCTTGTCCATCTCATCTAGGCTGCTCTGGATGGCAGAGGGTAGAGCAGGACCATTAGTGGAACCAGAGAAGAGTTGAGCAGAGACCACAACCCTGAGAAATCCTGACCTTAGACTGAAGGGAGGTGGCTCCTCACTGGTGACCAGAGTTAGGGAGGAGGTGGGTGGTTTTGTAGTGACACTGACATGTGTCTAACTCATCATGTTCCTAGCCTGGTACTGTCTCATAAAAAGCACGAAGAATAAATAGACAAGATACTCAGTCGACATCGGCCGCAGCAATGAACAGCCTCAACTCAACTGAGTTCAATCGCAAAATGCATTCATTCCTCCAGGGATGCTGCCAATACCCTTGCTTGGCAAGTTCTGCAAGAGCATTCCCCAGGTCTGGTGCAGCTAGAAGGGTTCCTGGGAGGGTTCCACCACCCGGCTGGAGAATAGCTGCCCTCTCCACTTCAGGACAGGCCTGCCCCGAGTCTGCCCTTGTCAGTGGGACTCTAAAGAATGTGGTCCGCAGCTGGCAGCCTGCAGGTGCTCATGGACACTGAGGGAGCCCCAGCCAAAGCCAGGCCCCACAGTAGGGCCATCTAGGTCTTGACCTGGGTCACCTCATTCCTAACCCAATGTGTGTGTTTCTCTTGGAAGAATATTTTATTCATAGTAAGATCAATTCCATGGCCAGAAAAACTGAACTTAGAAAGTTCTGCAACTACGAACTTGGGAGAGGTGGGTGTCTTTTCTTACGAAGGTGTCTGGGTGCCTGGGGAGGCCATGATGGTACTGATGATCCAGAGCATCACGTCACAGCCCCCAGGGCTGTCACCTCCCAGGTGATTCCTCAGTATTCCCAACTAAGTACTCTCAAATGAATTATTTTATACAGCAACACATGACTTTAGAATGGTTATCTGTGAACACATAATCTAGGTGCTTCATTGGGAGGACTGTCTTGGGCATTCAGTTAGACTTGGGGCACTATTTCTATGGAGAAGTATGTTTTAGGACCCGTATAGTAAACAGGGTCACAACTGACACATAGAGTCCCCAAACCCGCTCCTCAATTATAGGGACGTTTTCTCCTGGTTTCTTGTTATTCCTAGCAAGAGAATCTGTTAGTATGAACACCGGAGGCTGAAGAGAGGCTCCAGTCTACAAAACATACAAACAAATAAAACACTGCTACCACAAAATGTGATCTTAGTTCTTTGCTTGGATTCTTCTAGAGTCAAACTCTGAGAAAGGAGTTGGGCACAGGCGGGTTTTTTGTAGGAAGCCCAAGGAAGGAGTGCAGATAAGAGATAGAAGGGAGGAAGGAAGGGAGGGAGAGAGGGAGAGAAAGAGAGAAAGAGAGAGAGAGAGAGAGAGAGAGAGAGAGAGAGAGAGAGAGAGAGAGAGAGATGCTGGGGCAGTTGCATTTTGGAACAGGTAACTGCTGTGGGAGACCTCGTCTCAGTCCCACTGGGGACCCTCTGAGGAACCACATGGAGTGGGTCTCAGGGTTGTCCAGGTAAAAACAGGGGTGTTTATAAAGTAGCCTCCTTTTTTGATTGTATGTATTCCATTAGTGTTAGCCCCTGGGCCCTTCAATCCAAGGACACCCCATGGCTGGAGAACACCCTTAGCCATAGACCCTGGGAGCTTGGGGAACATATGAGAACTGTCTGTTGGGGCAGCCCAGGGGAATGGGTGGGCAGCCCAAGTGCCTGGTGACATATGGGAATCCAACTTTTCTGAGCCTCGACTTCCCCATCTGCAAAGCCAGCTGTTCCAGGTGATACATGACACATGTGATGCGTGACATGTGATAGAGCCCTCCTCACCAGGGGAAGCTGAGCCTGGTATTTCAGAGGCTTTGAAAAATATCAATTTTCTCTCATTACCCCCTTTCTGCTCATCCTCCTCCATCCACGCAGGGACTAATCTTTTCAGTTCATTTTCAAATGTCTACCTTCCTTTCCTTGGGATAATTTGAGATGCCCCACCCTGGGGTCCTAAATTCACCCAGAGTTTCCTCTCTGCCTCTTTGAAGCTGACTCAGATTTTCTGCGTGTAGTCTGGTCTGATGGCATGCCCTCCAGAGGAGAGTCCCCCTACACGGTAGGCGCCATTGCCTGCTACCCACGTAAGTAAACCTGATGGTAACACAGACCCAAATCAACCAGTCACAGCCGCCCTTTCTTCCTAGTCCGGCAGGACCCACCTCCAGGATCACAGCCCACCTGACCCTCAGGCGCGGCCCCCACCCACCCCAACACACGTAACAAACACACGTCCCGATTGCAGGTTCCCCGTGTTTATGGCTAAAATATTACCAGTGACCGACACGCAGCCCTTTTCTCCTCCGTTGTCATTTTATGTTAATTGAATGCTCGTGTTAATCTAATAGAGTTTAGATTTATGTTGGGTTCTGTAGCGCGTCATATTTTAATCAATACACATTCCAACATTGAGACGGACAGATGCGAAAACCCGCTTCATCTCTGCACTTGGGTTCCATCAGCTGTCAATAATTCCTAATTTGAATCCTTCAGACAGTCAGATTTATGGGTTTGAGTATATTGCATTCATCACAGAAATTAACTTTTGGGGGAAATGATGTGAAAGGTCACACGACACCTCCAAGAGGCAGATATTGTGTTTCAGAGATGAGGCGCTCTGAATTATTTATCTGGGAGAGGCAGGTTGGCAGGCTGGCAGCGGGAGACTTGATAGGGGCCTGGGTGGGGGGCACTGTCAGGGGACGCGGTCCTTAAGGGGAATAGGTATCAGTCGGTGTCTCTTGTCTGCTAAGTGGAGCTGGTGCGCTCTCTGGGTGTCCCTGTCCCAGGCGCCCTGCAGTGCAGCCTTGGGGGCTAAAACAGGAGTGGTTTCAGAGTATCAGGCGGAAAAGAATCAGGGCAGGAGAAAGATTCTTTTCCGGTGGGATTCTGTTTATCGCTCTCTCGTGGTGGTTTTTGGGGAAGCAGAACTGGAGGTAAGGATTCCGGTCTTCCAGGATCATCTGAGTTTTGCAGGGAGGACCCTTTGTCGGGGGGAAGGAATCCAGCCAAATGCGCCCTTTGTCGAGTCCAGGAGGTGGATGGGGCGTTGGGGACCCCGAGAGCTGCTATGGAACACCCCTCAGAGTGACCCACCTGAGAGGCGGAGGGCGTTGGGTTTGCCTCACTCGTCCCTGATCATCATCTGGGCATCTGGGGGCATTCACTTTCTGTGTGAACAGGTCATGTGAGCATGGGATTGTGGCTCCACTGCCACCCCCCTGCTGTCCTGACCACATCTCTAACACCCCTTTCTGTCCCCTTGAGAAACTCCTGTAGCTGGAGGTGGCAGGAGGTGGTGACCACCAAGTTCCCCAAGAGGTGAAGCTCGCAGTCCAAAGCTCCTTGGGGCAAAGTCTCCCCAGCTGACCTCATATTTTATGGTTTTAAGCCCTGGTGCTGTCTATAGGACAGACAAGAACTCCATGGGTCTTGAGTTCTTTGGCTCCACCTCTTAGGAACTGGATATGCAATTTTGAATTTGGGGTCATTAGACATTCCCAGGGAGATGTGGAGCAAGTTCAGCAAGACATCCTCTCTTCCGCTGTGTACTTGGGCCAAAGGGCTTGCCCCTGAGTTTGCTGACTTAGTGTTTGGGTGCAATGAGCCTCGAGTCCCCAACCAATGGACTTGAGGCAGGATTCTGTTATCCTGGGGCCAGTAAGAAAAGCCTTGGAGAGGGAGGTGGGGAGCATTCTAAGCTGGGGTATATTAGTGGAAGTGTTCTCTGCTTGAGATTTCCTATTTTCAGAGCCAAGGTAGTGTGTGCGCCACCCTGATTTCTGTGTCTCCTGGCACCCGGAGGGAAGATATTCCTTAACATTTTGGTTTAGCTATTGTTCTTCATGCACAATGAGGAATGTGGAGACAACAGCTCTCTGAGCTTCTCTCACAAGTGGATATTCAACAATGAGGCCTTTCAGAAGTTTACCTGTTACCCAATCCAGGTCTGTTTACTTATCACTTGAAAAGGGCCCAATGATTGAGGTTAAGTTGTTGGGGCAAGGAAAAGGATTTGTTTAGCAAGCCAACAAGTCTGCAAAGAATGTCAGACCAGCATCCTGAAGGGCCATCTTAACACAGGTTCCAAACTCCTCTTATTCTTAAGAGGCAAACTGGTATCTGGTGCTCTGCTGATTTGTATCAGTGTTGAAGGCAGAGGAGGGGGACCTCAGAAGTCTCAGAAAGATCGACCCTAGGCTGCTAGTTTAAGTGATTAAGGAGCCCCCGGCCCTCTCCCCAGCAAAGGATAACTAAACATGGCTACATAACGTTACTTTGTGTGTGTGTGTGTGTGTGTGTGTGTGTGTGTGCGCGCGTGCACGATTGTGTATGTACACTTGAGATTGACCCCAGGGGTGCTCAACCACTGATCCATGTTCCCAGCCCTTTTTATTTTGAGACAGGGTCTTGCCAACTTGCTTAGAGACTTGCTAAGCTGCTGAGGCTGGGTTTGAACTCCAGATCCTCCAGCCTCAGCCTTCCAAGCTGCTGGGATTACAGGCCTGAGCCACCAAACCAGGCCTACATAACCTTACTTTTAAATTCAAAATATTTTGAGAAATTCCTTAACATGTAAGGTCTTTGCACGCAGTCTATACTGAGTGCTCACAGGAAATAATTCTCTATAGAGTATGAACGAGAACCCTTGTGTACAGAGTCTTAAGTGTGCTGATTGGGACTCTATGGCAATTTGTAATGTGTAATTACTTGTAGCTTTCTTTCCAAAAGTCCATTCTCTATGCCATGTGGTGGAAGGACATGCCTGTTCATGGATGGCATTATTTGGGAGCAGAACATCTCTATTTGCAAAAATCCATTCTAACCCCATTGTTGTTGGAGATGCGGTTAATAAATGAAGGTAGCACAAAATATGATTTCAAATCAGTTTAATAAAATTATTCATGTAGATTTTAAATCATTTTTACAGTTGATTTAACATTTGTGACTGGTTTATAGATTATGATATAGGATGGTGTTTGCATCTTTGCAATTTTATTCCAATTTAGAAACAGTACAAATATTAATTTTTGCTCCAATAATGGAGCCTTTGAGAATTAAACTTGTCTTTTCTCAACACACATTTTTATGAAAATGACTTTAATATGATTTTTTAATATATTTTTGAGGAACTTCTTGCAGGGAAGCCCTTTAACAAGGACTTAAAACAGAGTAGTATTATCAAGAAAGTTTCTTTTGAGGTGAACAGTTTTTAGGGTGCAGAACTTATTTGTGGAAGAAGCAAACTGATGACTTTTTGACGGTTGAAGAAAGCTATGAAGTTTTGCAAAATAGTTTCTTAAAGATGATGAGTCCAAATTAAAGCAAACATTGGTTCTTATCCATTGGTTTTGCCCTTGATCACCCTGTGGCTGATTCAGGTTGGACCTATGCAGAAACCAGTCAACTATCTGGTCTTGGAAGAAATCTCAGGTTCCTGGACCCCAGGCTTTGTCTACATGGTGACCTTGATATCTCAAGGTTGCCCATTTATTGGTTTTGTAGATATGATGTTAACAGTCAGGTGACCAATGTGCGGCGTTACAGTTGGCACCATTAATTTGCCCTCTGAAAGGTCCTGGGTCAGCTCCTGATGCACCTAAGAGTGCCTTGAAGGCTGAGAGGACAGGGCACTGCTCACCCATCTCTCTGGACCCACGTGACCATCTCAGCCATCTGTCTACCCACATGGGGATCTTGGACCACAGCCCTTTCCACCATAGCAAATCTACCCTTTTGGGATGTCCACGGCTCTTCACCACTGGCAAGGCTTCCTGTGGACAGGAGAAGCTGGAGCACACTGACCTCTTGGGTCTCAACTGGTTCTGACCCCTGGATGTTGCAGGAATATGTAGCTGTGCTACTTTGTGTATGACATATTGTGAACATCAGAGATGACCAATAACTGATCATTTGGGTATTTTGTCTTCCGCGACACCGAGAAACCCTCTTAAAAGCCCACTAAGAACTTCGGCACATAATGAAGACCCAAGTCCGGGTGCTCCGATTCCAGGAATTTGGTAAGCCCTGGGTGGGAGACTGTCCAGGAAAGGAAAGGCTCTTGCAGAGGGCTGTTGGCTCCCTCTCCTCTCAGCTTGGTAGCCCCAGCTGTCACCCCAAACCACCATATTTCCTTCCATGGGCGCCTACGAGGCAGACTCTAGAGACATCTCCCTGCTGTGGTTGGGAATGTCAAGAGTTTGCATGTTGAGTGAGAGTTTACATTTAAAAAGCAAAATATTTCAAGAGGGTCTGGGGTGAGAAATCGGACTGTGAAAGGTCCATGAAAAAACAGGATGTACAGTATCTAGAAGTACTCAGGCCCTGCCAAGAGACGCCAGGGGACGGTCTCCACAGACCCACAGAAGCCTCCAGGGACTCTGTGGTTTCCTCTGCATCAGGCTCTGAATGAAATCTGGGAGGCTCGCAGGGTTGGGAAGGGGCAACATATTTTGTGGGGTGCTTGGGGTCTCTGGCAGGGGCCAGAGAGGCTCATGGTCCAGACCATCTCTGGTTTCTATCTCCAGAGGACAGAGGAACTGAAAGGAGAGACATCTCACAGCTGGCCATAGGCAGAGATGCCCACAAGGTTGAGGTGCCACCTCTCCTGTCTTTCTGGCTCCTCTTTCTTCTTCACCCCAACCAGCCACCTGTCCCAGCTCAGCATTTCCTTCAGCTCAAAGTGCCATCCACAGACACAGCCACCAGCCTCCAGAGCTACTGTCCTGTCTGCTGGCCCCCAGGATCAGAGAGGGCACATTGGGAGAAGTCAGGATGGTCCTAAGAGCCCCACCCCACTCCCCGAGCTCAGGATTCACCTTGAATTCCATCCAACTTCCCATGGAGACAGAGATGCTGCTGCAGAGGACCAGGGAATCTGCATTTTCTCAATGCTGAGCCACTCCTTTCCTCCCCAGGTGACTCTCACCTGTGCCTTGGAATTGGAGAATACATGGTAAAGGGAGGAAGCCCCAGATCCTCCAATGCCAGTTAGCTTTCAGCTTCAGACTCACAAAGGAAGGGTGGAATAATGATGCCTGGGGCAGGTTCTAGTTCTAGAGCTGCCTTTGGGGTTCCTGGGTTTGATGGTGACCCCTCCACCCCCAGTTTCACCCAAACCTCATATCCTTACTGCTCAGGGTTCACTTTGCTTTCTGCGTTCCAGCGATGTGATAGTTAGATCCTCATTCAGAAATGAAGGGAGCTTCATGTTATAGATGGGACAAGTCCTGGGAA
Source organism: Callospermophilus lateralis (assembly GCF_048772815.1). Lineage (NCBI taxonomy): Eukaryota > Metazoa > Chordata > Mammalia > Rodentia > Sciuridae > Callospermophilus > Callospermophilus lateralis. Next base: position 21,475,730 of record NC_135322.1, on the reverse strand, counting down.
ATAGCTGCAGGAGCCTTGCAGCGCTCTTCCACGCAGAGCCAGCAGGGTGGGAGTGGCTTCCTTGGGTGCTGGCAACAGGTGATTTATTCTTTCATGTAGAGAGAGGGGTGGAGTGACCGCCCGAGCCTTAAATCCTGTTGCCACGCAGATGTGTAGAGGCTGCTTCCATAAAGGCTCAGCTCTCCCTTTATCCAAGCACCAGCCTGATTTTTTATTTCTGAGAGTTAATCCATCCGTGAGGTGGATTATCAATAGTTCCTTCCCCTTCAGTGCTGCTCCACAATAATCTCCAAACAGAGAGCAATTTCAGGGTCCACAGCTAGACTCCTGAGGTGAGGCCCAGGGCCGTGAAGGAAGGGGAAGGAGATGTAGGCAGAGACACCAGTCGTACTGAGGAGGGTGCCCAGGGGACCCCTGGGGTGTGAGACCCAGCAGCCGGTGCCAGGAGCAAAGCCCAAAGGGTGGCCCGTGATTGTGGGGGGTTGTTTTCTAAGTGTCTCCCACGGGAGCTGCCTCTCAGGACTTCTGGGGAGAATCACCTCCCTGCATGTGGGAGCCCGGCCCTTGACGTAGGGCAGCAGGAAAGGGCCAGGTGGATGAAGGGCCCCAGGCTGTCTTGGTGGGAAGGTCAAAAGCAGGTGTGTGTTGGCTCCCAACAGTCTACAGCCCTGATTGTTTTGGCCCCCACGGAGCCTCTGAAAGCCTGGAATTGGTAGTTAACATTTAGAACTCAGGGGATTTCACATCGAAATCTGTGTTTCTGACTTCTCTGGAAAATTTAGAGGCCTCACAAGCCTCGTCTGTTTTGCTGGGAGGCAGTGGTCACCCTGAGTGGGCAGATGCTGTCCCTGTAGATGGGCCTGGGACTCTGGGTACCCAGCACTGCCTGTCCCATGTCAGAAATTGGAGATATTTGTTTGGTGAACAGATGGTGGGATTCCTACCACCGGGTGAGCTGAGGTTTTGGTACCCACTGGCCCTGTCTTCACCTTGCAGGGATAAAGATTCTGGACAAGGCTGGGGTGGATGGTGTGGCAGAAAAGGGGCCAGGCTGAGTGGGAAGAAATGCTCTCAGGTCTAACTCCTTTCTGTCCCATCAGAAACAAGCGAGGGAGAGGCAGGGACTCTCTTGTTTCATGACCACAATTGTCCTAGAATCATGGTGGAACCTGTCTGCAGGTGCCCCTTCCCCCAACCCTTTATGTTTCCCATGGTTTACCACAGCTTCATCCTGAATTTCCAAGCCCCAGGGAAGCCCCACTTGATCTGGAGTGAATGGGTCTGTATCTTTTGTGGACACTGGAAATCTGTGTGCAGAAATGAAACGCAGAGCACGGGCAGGATGGCCCTACTCAGTCTGCCCAGGGCAGAGGGACATGGAGGGTCTTGATTTGTCAGGCTTCAGGCAGACCCCTGTGCCAGGCCCGTGCAAGGTGCCAAGGAAGTTCAGTGTTGAAAGTATGAGTGAACAAGCACCTTCAAGGCTGCATGTGTGTCCACTTGTGGGACATGGAGCAACAGGAAGGGCCACCTGGAGGAGGGGCCCATGGGTGTCAGCAAGGTATGAGGGGACCTCACCAGCAGACAGCACAGCGAGCGGGCTCTTGGTCCAAAGCACAAGAAATTCTACATCGGTGCTCCCGACCCACTTTTGTTGGGACACTAGTCTATGGAAACTCTGCAGGGGTCTCGGGGTACTTTCTCCCAGCTGTGAGGCACCACTCTGCCCAACAGGTTCTAGAGGCATTGCATTGTTTCTTTGACCCTTTCTCTCCTATTGTCATAATTTGGACTCCGAGAAGTCAGCCTGCAGTCTGGTTTAGGAGACGGGAGGCTGGTGCTCACCAGCCTCATTGGATGGGTCCTAATTACTTAGGAACTAGAAGTGGCATAAGTCCTCACTGTCCATTTCCAGCCTCTGGTGTCCGGGCAGTGGCCCCCTCTCAATGGCATCTCTGCCACATGAGAGAGAATAGCACCTCTGGAATCTGAGCCGGTGTCAGCCCAGCCAACGTGGGCGACAGCAGACGTTAATTGTGTCCCCAAGGAGGCTTCTCTGAAGTTGGGGTCACTCCACTGTGGCTTCCATAAGTGATCTGTGCATAATCGACAGTGCAAAAGGGAAGAGAGAAAGGAAGAGCAGTCCCAGCCCAGCAGGGTGGGAGGGAAAAGGAAAAGGGCTTTTATAGGGTGCAGAAGGGACAGGGAGGGAGGGACCCGAAGCCCCCAGGAAGGGGAGCATCATCTTTATATCTCCAAACCATGGATCATCAGTTCCTCACCCAGCCTTGCAAAGACATTAAATCTTAACCCCAATTCTAAAATTCTCCAAGTTTGGGGATTGCTTCTAGATGGTCCCAAGATACTCCCCCCGCCTCCAGAGAGCCCACTGTGTGCTAAGGACTCCAGTCCTGCATGTTTTCTCCAAGGTAGTGGGGATCCAACTATCACAGAAATTTACGAGATGTACAATTTGAATTGGAGAATCTCCCCAAAACATTCATTTGTGCTGGTTGTATGTGCATGCAGAGTACAGTATCACTCGCACACACACACACACACACACACACACACACACACACACGTGCACTCCCAACCAGCCGCATCTAGATTCTTGGTAAAGGACCAGCTCTCAGATGAAGCTGGCAGAGTGATCCGATTCAGACATGACACCCCATTTCTTTGGAAAGATGCCTTCCCCACCCCCACCCCCCGGGGGCAAATGTGCCAATTGGGCATAACGTGAAGTAACGTTGGCAGGGGGCACCTCACCGTCCCTCCTGACACTGCCTCCTGGATTCTGCAGAGATGGTGCCATTTCTTCCCTGCTCTCCCTCCCCGCCTCCCCTCAGGCCCAGAAAGAGGGATGGGGATGGTTGGTGGTCCTTCCCTCCCCACCTCCCCACCATCCAGCCCCCGAGATGCCCTCTCTCCAGGAGTTGAAAGAATCACCTGTCTCTTCTTGGCACCAACACCCTCCTGAATGCCATAAGAATCTGATGACCTTCACTCTGGTCTCCATGACGACAAGATGGTATATGTTTAATTAGTTCAGGCTTATTTTAGGACCAATTTTCTTTTATTTTAGGGCAATGCGAGCTATGATAACTGTAAGCATGTTTACGAGGCGCGCGAGGCTTAGCTGAAATGTGCCAACAATTCTAGTCAAACAGATGGTGACCCCTGATTCAACTTGCCCTCTCATTCAATTATTCAGCTGTATTTAATTTTCCTCCGAGTGACTCACACGCTATGCTCCCATCTCTCCTCTAGGTGGCACGAAAGACCACCTTTATGGCTGCAATAAAAGGTTGAAAGCCAGGTCTCAGGGAATTTTCTCAGCCTGGCCTTGGCTGGAGAAGAGGATAATGAATTTCTGCATTCGAACAATAGTTTCTGTCTAATATCAAATGATATGAAAGGGTGGAAAAGAATTGGGTCAAATTGTATGTGATTTGGCCATGAGCTCTAAGTAATCTCCATTCTAATAAGGAATTTGAAAGACCTTCCAGGCTTAATATCCTTCCAAATAATTTGTTTGGAGTTCAAGGAGTATTACAGTGTTAGAGCTGATTTTATGATTGTGGAAATGTTCAGTTTTCATTTTGAGAACCTCTCCTATTTAATTTTTAGTGGCCGCCAGCCCACCTGGTCTGAGACATAAGAGGGCAAGCTGAGTGGCCATCTTTCTGCTCTTTGATGACACTTCCACTGGCCTTCCACACTAGGGTTAGCCGCATCTGAAATTCGGATGTCCCCATAAAGGGGAGGAGAATTGCTCACTAAATATCTTTTCAAAGACACAGACTTTCCAGTGCAGGGACTGGAGAGTTATGTGACCACAGTCTGTGATCACCACAGACTGAATTTTCCAGAACCTGTGGAATCTTAAACCATTCACCGAGCGATCACCTTGTCTACTCCATTCCATTCTATAACTTCTCAAACACAAGGGAACTGTCACTGGGATCCACTCAACTTTCATTTCTTATCAATCAACACAGCTCAGTTAATTAGACCAACGCGGAATTCACACCTTTATCCTTCCCTCATTCAAGTTAAGAATTCAGGCTCATAACACTGCTTTTAAAAAATGCATTGACAAGCTTGCAAGACTTTATATATGTATGTATTTTGTAAGAATAGCTCACTTTAGAAATTCCTCTTAGAACACTGTTTATCTTCTGAATCTTGTATCTGATCAAGCCACAGATAAAAGAATCATGCCACCAACCAGCACCCACAATGATCCATACGTACACAAACGTCTTGTTGCATAGACTGCTTCCAAAGACAATAAATTGGATTTCCATGGATTCCAGGGTAAAGAGGTTTCAGTAAATCCATTCACCCTCCCTGAAAATTCTTAGTTCTCATTTCATTTCTGCTTAAGGGCAAAATCGTGGCCATGGAAAGGTTAAAACCACGAGTAAGGACTCTCGTCCTGGAACTTCATTTTCAAAGGCTTGGCTTTGCTGGCTTTCATGCTTCATTTTACCCAGCTACAGCTTGGTTCAGTCGTTCTGCATCAAAGGATCTACATGTGAACTAGGAAATCTTAAGTTCAGGCAAGGGAGAGGGCTGTTGGCTTCACAGGATGACTTCATAGGGGTTGATTGATGCTGGAGAATCGCCTGCAGCAGCCGGGACCTGACCCCTGGCTGACCAGCAAAGCGGCCCTCGCCGAGCCTCCCAGGGCAGACACACTTGCACCCTATTTATGCACTCAAACCTGGGACACTCAAACTTAGCCTCCTGGGACCACTTATAGCTTCAATGCAGGTTCCAGGGGGTCAAGTGAGAAGGGGATTACAGTTACTTGGGCCAGACAGATTGATTTTGTTTAGTACCTTTGCCCTCTGATAAGCCTACCATATTGCATTCAACACCTTTTTTTGGATACCCAGAGGTCCCTTATCCTTGGCACCTTTAGGCAACTTTGGCAGTGCAGCAAGGGTTGGTGAAGGCTTTACCAAGTTTTTAGAAAAAAGTAGGCAAAACACTGAACAGGGATGAGTGTTGTTCCATCTAAGATCCTGGGTCTCTGGATTCCCAGCTGTGAGGGTGGGGTACCTGTCTCCCATGCTCCACCCACCTTCCCCAGGGGTGAGGAAAAGATGGAGCGAGGGTGGTTTGGAAGAAGACTTTTGGAATTTTATCACCTGCCCTGGCCTTAGCCCATCTGAGCTGTTGGATTCTCCAGTTGAGCAAGGAGGCCAGAGTGACTGGAGGCTCTTAAAACTGGGCAGTGTTTTTCATTTGTGTGTTGTGTTGTGTGTGCGCACTTACACACCCATATGTACAAGAATTCCCTCTGCTCTGTAGGGAAATCAAACTCTAGGATGTCTATCTGGCTTCACTCTCCCTTGCACACTGGGCACAGAGACCCCTGCAAGGTGGAAAGATACAGGCAGCCAGACAGACAGGAGGGGGAGGAGTCGGGGCACCATCCATAGGTAACCCATTTGGTAGTCAAGTTTTGATTGAAAAAATCAGATGCCATAAAAATCGTGTTTTCTCGGGCCCTCTGGCTTCACTTTGGGATTTGTGCATGTTACATAATCTGTCACTATAGTACTATCATATCGTATATTAAAGAAATGGCCCATGCGGAGGCAGCAAAGGGGATGAGGACACCTTCCAGGCCCCAGCTGCCTCCACCTCCATCAAGGATTTGGGTTCTGTTTTCGGCCACCTGCCCTGGGTCCCGCCATTTTGCTGACCCCCCAAGTTTCGCTGCCTCCCAGAGAGCATCATTGGTTTCTCTTTGTTGAGAAGACAGGGTACAGGAGCATTGGCGTGAGGTCATCTGTACCTTTACAAAGAAATCTCGGGGGCAGGGTAGGAAATGCCTGGGAATGGGACACCCTGGCCTCTGGCAGGGACTGGAGGCTCTTAAAACTGGGCAGTGTTTTCATTTGTGTGTTGTGTTGTGTGTGCGCACTTACACACCCATATGTACAAGACGGGACCAAAGGGGGAGAGAAAGTTCCTCCTTCTCCTCCGTGTCATTCATGATTCCCCAGGGTCACTGATGGGCCTGCAAAACTTCCCTCCTGCTCCACTCTGGAATTTTCTCAGCTTCTGTCTTTAAGCTCATTTCCCTCCTCCCATTACTCATCTGGGGAGTTCTCTGAAGATCATTCCAGAGAGTGAGCTGTCTCCAGCCAGCTCCTGCTGCAGCAGCGGAGAGCCTCCCCCCTCCCCCCACCCCCGCAAGCCCCCAGGAAGCCCTTTCCCCACTCTCTTTTCCTTTTATTTATTTATTTATTTTCTGGAAAGGGCCAACTCTTTTTCTTTCTTTTTTTTTTTTTTCCTGAAGGTGGCAGTGAAAGAAAAAAAATGTGTCCCTTTGAAGAGTTAGGAATTTTATTACAAAACAGATGGAGCGCCGGGCATCCCCCGTTGTCCCCGGTGTGCCCAGGAGCGCTGACAATGGGAACCGCAGCCGCCCCGAGTGGTGTTCGCACGGGGGGCCCGCGGGCTCGCCTTGGCAGCGTGGCACCGTCGCGCCTCGGCCCAGCGCTGAGTGACCGCCAGCTCAGCCGGCCTCCTCCTCGTGCCTTCTCTCCCCCTCTTAGTCCCTTACCAAGATAATTGAGGATCATAATGCTGGGGAAGGAGCGCAGCGGCTCCCGCGGGCTGTCAGGTATCTGCTCGTGTCTTCATGTCATCCGTCAGCATTGAGCTCCTCTGTCATCTCTCCTCAGCCTTCAGCGCTGCGCTCTCTCATCGCGTTCATTATCTCGGCTCAGGCCGGCCCTCCCCCCACTCCCCCCATCCAGTAAATGCATCTTTGTGCAACTCTCAGTCCCCGATTATGAATCGATGATCATGTGGTATAAGAGAGATAGATGGCTTTTAGTTCCATCTTGTCTCCCCTAATTGTAAAATATTAGTTACATTACACTGTGTCTTTTGATTAATGGAACTTATTTGGAGTAGCCTATCCAAACCCTCCCCCTTCTAGAGTCCTCCACTGACTTTTGAGAATTGAGTGATTTCACTTAAAGCAGACAAATAGGCCCTTCAGCGAGGAGATAGCAGGGCTGTGATACTGTGGGCAAGACAGGCTCCACCGACAGAGTTGTGTGTTCCAGAGAAAGGCTTCAGCCCCAGCCAGGCAAACACTGGGCTGCTAATTCATGCCTACACCGGAGTAGGGGGGGGGGCGGGAAACTTCTTTGCTTCTTTTATTTCCATCCCCCTTTTGGCAAATCGAGTCCATCTTGCTGACTTGCAAAACAGGATGTGAAACAAAATTTAATTAAAATTAAATAAATCGCAGATTGCCACATTCCCACACTCTCGGCTTGGAGGAGCGAGTCAAATGTGAACTTTGATGGATTTGGTCTCCCTTCTCCGGTGTGGAATAGAGGACATGGCATCAATGGAGCCTTGTGCAACCCACATCCGGCCTGGGGAGAATTTGTCCTTTACTGCAGAATTTTATTTGGCACTATTTACTTAAATATGGTCTGTTGATAATTCCTCGTCACACAAAAGGGAAATCGGTGGTTGAATCCTTTATTATGCACTTGATCTTAGCCAAAAGGGCGAGAAGTGATAAATCCCTTATTATAAATAATCACTGTCTATCTTTCCGTGGAAATTCAAGGGCACATCGCCTTCAACCTACCAGTTCAATTAAAAAGGTACATTTACTGTTGATGTGTATAATGTCTGTATCTTGGGGGAAATGGGAAGGAAGACTTCACAAACAAATCAAACTATCAAAAAAAAAAAAGAAAAGAAACATGCATATTAGGAATTTGGGCATCCATTTTGATGGGTACTTTTCAGGACACATGGTCTATGAAATACATGCAAATATTTGTAGCTGTTTTCGTAGGATAGGCTTAGTATTTTATTCTGACCTTTGGATTTAAATTTAAATTTTTTTTATTTTTTGTTTTTTATTTCCATGATTCTTGTAGACAGTGACAATTACGTATTTTCTGCGGACATGCGATTTTGTTGAATGCACTAGAGGCAAAAGATTGATTTTATTATGTGTATAGGAAGCTAGTAGTGTTTTACTTTATTATTTTTTTTAAGAGCATAACAATGTGTTTATGGTTGCCAGGAAAGTGAAGGCAGCAGAACAACCATGTCCAAGTTTAAAATTCATTCCGAGGATTAGACGCCCAGCAAATATGTAGATTAAAGATGGGAGGACAGAGCCCATGTCAGTTCAATCCACCCCAGCTCTCCTGCCCTGGGTTACACAGGGAGCCCAGCAAGTGTCTGAAGAATGGATGTTCACGTTTACTATGGGTTAATAACTCAGGTGACCAAATCCTTTCCCTCCTCCCACCCAAGCCCAGAATTTGGAATTTATACATTTCATTTTTATGTGTGTTTTTGAATCCTTGCTTTGCAGAAAAGTGTGTGCTTGAGGACTCTTTGTTCTGTGTATCAAGGGACTTTTTTAAATGTCAGCTGAGTTTGGGCTGCTGTGTCTAATAAACCTCCTTAGGGCTTAAGATGCACTTTCCCAAATTTTCATCAAGAGTATCACTCACTGAGTTATGCACATCCATCATATTTTGAGAGTCTTTTATAGAATATTCTTAATACAGCATGTGAATGCATATTGACAATTGCTGGCACTTTTATATATTCCACGATACACATTTATCTGTTATGGATCCATAATAGCAAATGTGTAGTAAAAAGCTATATCAAAAGGCAGTTATCCTGCATGCATAAAATGCTCTCACTTGGTTGCTTTAATTTTCTTACTACAGCCTCTGAAACCTCCACTTTATACTGATGGACTTCAATATTTCATTTAAGTGTGTACCTGAGAAGAAGCAACACATATCTAAGGCTAGTGGCAGCTCTGCTTTGGAGCAAGATCAGCACATGGGGCTGCACATAGCTGTCCCCTATTCTCCCCAGAATGAAGAAATATTTTGGTTGGAGTGATGGTGGCCAGAACCTTCAGGGACATTGGCCTCTGATGAATAACAGCAGCTGAAATTTATGATGATAGCTATAGATGAGGTCAGCACTGTCTACTCCATGCTCTGTGCTCCATGCTAAGGACCCCGTTGGGCCTAGCCATGCTGTCTGAGAGAGGCACTAGCATTCACTTCTTTGATAAATGGGGAAACTGAGGCTTTGGGAATCTGAAGGAGCTTGCTCAAGGTCATACATCTAGGTGCAGGAGCTAGAGCTGTCCTCTGTGTTGCTGGAACCTGTTTGCCCATGACTGGAGTAATTTTGGGCTTTATCCTAACACTGGATACTAAATATTCTGTTCTTTTGAAGAATCAATGAGATGATGATCCTTGTACAGTACTTGAGCACAAAACCCCAAAAAACGATGTGGAGGGAGGGTCTTGTGATAGAGAGACACATGCCCCCACCAATAACAGAAACTTTCTCTTTGAAAAAGAGATTCATTTCTTCTTTCCCTTTCCAATTTTTAAAAATCATTTTGGGAGAGAAAGGAGTTTGGAAAATTCACTTATTTGGGTTAAGATTTCTGAGTACCTGGGATTACTTTTGTGATAACATGGTTATCACAAAGGAAATAAAAATTAGGAGATTTCCTCTGAAAGAAAGATAGCTCCCGGCTTGGGAAGGTGCTTGCATGTCCCTGCGTGCTTTCAATGCCCTGCAGAGAGCAGAGCCACTGGGCAGCCCGCAACTTCCTGGGGCAGCTTCCCAGGCCCTGTGTTCTGTGAACTCTTGTGTGCAAAGGCTCTTAGCGAATTATAAAGTTTGATGCATGTGTATGTAAGAGAAGGCAGTGACAGCAATAGTGAAAAGAAGAAGAACAGAATAGCCATCCATGCTTTCTACCTGGGACTGAAACACACAGAGTTCCGTTTCACTGCTAGCTACCAGAAGTGGGAACTTAGTGTGGCTTGTCGTTTGTCATCTTGGGTTTAAAAAAATAAAACAAACATCTGGTTGTTTGAATGCTAGTGAGCTCCTCTTCTTCCTCCTTCCACTGCCACCTCCCCACCCCCCCATCCCCGCACCCAGGTTTTAGCCAAACTTTCCCCGTCCTAACTGACTTCAGGTAAGTGGGGGCTGGAAAACAATCTTGCATTCAGGATGCTCCAGTGGACACCCTTGAGATCTCTCCAGTAGTTCCGCCATAGAAATGGCCACCTACAGTGTACATATGTGATTGGGAACAAACACCAGTAAGATTGGGTCACTGTCACATAAGAGGAGAGAAGAGCATTCCTATAAAGGGACCCAAGGCAGATCCAAGTCCTACAGAGGTTAGGGAGCGCTGAAGTCTGCTGGACCCTGGGCTTGAATCTCAATAATTAAACTTGCAATGAATTTGGTAATGAAGCCTCATTTAGTTCACATTCAGGTCTAGTCTCTCTCTCTCTCTCTCTCTCTCTCTCTCTCTCTCTGTAACGACGTGTCTATTTTGAGACTCAGGAAAGAAATGCTTCCATTTGCAAAGTACATGTTTGTTGGGTTGTTTATTAATAATCATGCAAAGTTTTCCATTGGGTTCTTTGATACAAAATTGCTGCCTCCTCTTCAAGCAGGAGCTTGGAGGCTCTTGGTGGTTTGGAGAGGAGGCTTTCGGAGTCAGATGCCCCTGGTCTCAAACACTACTGCCCTGCTTTCTGTTTGATCTTGTATCTCAGTTTCTCCATCTGTGAAATGGGAGGATCATAAGAACAGGACCTAACTTCCAGGGTTGTCCGAGGGCTAAATGAGATGCTTTGTCATAGCCTGGCACTTCATCTGCCATCCCACTCTCGAAACAAAGAGTAAGGAGTGTGTGCTAAAATATGTACCCACTGCAAATAAAAAATGAATTTTTTTTTCCTTTTCCGTGATGCTCACTCCTTCTTTCCCTACCGTTTTAGTAAATCATCTTGGAAGGAATGTCATAGCTTGAATAAAGACACCGGCTAACTATTATGAGTAGTTTATGGCCCGTGGGTCAGTGAGACTTTTCCTAACAGTCTGAGCTGGGAAAGGTATTAGAACGTGCTGGAGGGAGGGCGGGAGGTGGGAGGGAGACTGACTTGGGCAGACTGGATGCCTCCTGAACACCCAGGATCTTTCTGCATTGGTCGTGGGGTCTGCTCAGGAGCCCACCTCCCCTCTCTCCCAAGCACATAGGCAGGCCAAAGGAGACAGACTTTTCATCTGGGCCAGTTGTCCCCAAAGGTCTGTGTCAGGGGTGAGGGTGGGGGTGGGGGTGGGGACCTGCTAACGGGGTGGGGGAAGTCTGTGCCTGCTCGGATCCCAGGCCACATGTAACAGGAAGATCCAGATAATAAAAATCTACTTGTCACCGGGACATTCCTCAACTGTTAGCAATCAGTTTTGGGGGAGAGGGTGGGGGGGGGGAGTGAGAAATACCAGGGGACATCAAAGAGGGTCTCACTCCCAGACTCTGCTCTGTTTTCAAGGCTCTGTAATTTGGGAAGGTTGTGTGCTAAATAATTTGTGAGCCTCCAAACACGCAGGTTATTGTTTGTGGACAGATGGCACATCGCATTTTATCGCTTTTCCTTCTGTGGGTCCTCATATGCGGGACTGATGTGCATTCTGAACTCTTTGTCTCCTTGCTAAAATCTCTAATCTAAAACAGGCAATCAAGCACAGAGGCAGGGCTTCAGAAGCCATAATCAGAGTTTTAAAAGCAAAGGGGAAAAAAAAAAAAAAAAAGGCGGGGGTGGGGTGGGGTGGGAGGGGGAAAGCCAGAAATCCAACTGCATTTAGGAGGCAGATGTGTTTGCAGAGAACAGGAGAGGTTACCAGGGTATTAAAAGTGTGTGTCCCTGAAAGGGATTCTGCAACGCAGAGGGAGGGAAAGAGCCACCCCGCGGTGGCAGGCACCCAGCACCGCCTGACATCACCCCCCCTGGAGTGGCCTCTGTCCGCTTCTGTGTCCAGAGACTGGGGGTCTTTGTCTCTGCAGGCGGTCGTGGTCAGGCCTGGGAGGCCCCCTCTTGGAGCTGCGGCCGCCCTTACAGTTAAATCATGTTGATATACAGGAAGGAAATGAAATAGACGAACTCGCTCCTCTTTTCTTCCTACGGATTTTTCTTTTTTATTCTGAAGATAGAATTACTGTTTGTAAGCATCTGAAAGTCATTAGAGGCCCTGCAGTCTGTCAGGTGTCGACGCAAGAAACTGCTGAAACCAAACGGGTGCCCGCACCGAGGGCTGGGAATTTGTCATGTGCTGATGAGCAGTTATAATAATATATGAGCAAATCACAAGCATTCTGCAAATTAATCAAATTTTTTTCCCCCTTCTCCCTTGTCTCTGGGAGAGTGGCTTTGCAGGCAGACGTAGGTGAAGCAGTTTTACTCACAGATGGTCGATCTGGCATCAGATGGAATTTATATAACAGTAATTCTGATTCCCTGCCAAAGTAGCAGTGAACACACCAGGGAGATTGTAGAAGGCAAGTCATGTGGTTTTGCTGAGGTTGTTGTGGGAAGTTTAAGGGGGGAAATCTCAAATTCTCCTCTTTGCCTTTACTGTTTTTGCCTGAAGGGCCAGAAACGGTACGCCATTCTGCCATGGGCGAAATCCGTCACATCTCTTCTTGTGACTTGCGCTGAAAGAGTGCTTCGCAGCTGTTGGAACTGCTGGCGGTGACAGAGCCCCAAGACCCCTGATCCTGGCTGGCTCCTTACAAGATTTAAAGGGGATTGGGTTCAGGAGGTGGCTGCCCTACACGCTCAAAGGAGGGAGCCCTGCCTCCTCCTGCCTGCTGCGTGCGCTTACCCTCCTGCTCCCGGAGGCCCAGCTAAACCTACGAGGGCTTTTCTTTTCAAGTGTTTTATTAAATGAAGAGTCTAACAACCCTCACTTTAATTACACACGGGCTCCGTTTATAATTCCTCTGGATTTATTCAAGTAGTTGAAAACGATGGTGCTGGTGATTAAACCGATCATCTTAGTTTAGCAGCTACAAAACCTGGGAGTGGGTTAGTGTGTAAGTGTGCAACGGGGTGCTGGTGTGTGCCGGCACACGGGTGCTTGTTCTGAGGCTTCTGACATGCCCCCAGCACCCTGGCCCAGCTTCCTTCTCCTTTGGGAAACTGTGTCTGGCACGGGATAAAGGGGTACACAAATTGGCCCCTTTGGGGCAGCACATTGAAGGACCTGATCTCACTGCAAGGTGCCTTTCCCTCTGCGGAAGGGAAAGTAATACCAAGATGGCGTGGAGACTGCATTATGCAACAAAGTCCTGCTGCTGTGGGCTCTTTTTTTTTTTTTTTTTCCTAATGTAAAGCCCTGCCCATTTGTTTTGGTTTACGTGACTACAGAGAAATAAGTGGATTAGACGGAAACTTTAGCATGCTTCATTGCAGCTGGGTGCCGACATCTGTCATTCCTCAGCCATATTCCAGATCATGCCAGCCAGAGAAAGCAAAGTCTGACACCTTTGATTTTTTAGAGAGAGCCTTTTATAGGGGGGAAAAAGAGAAGAAAGGAGTAGCATTTCCTTTGTGACTTCATGAAAGAAAAAAAATAAAAACACCTCTCTTCCAGGCTTCCTTTTATTTATTTATTTTTGGGCATGTGGCACTCAGCCACGGCTGAAGGCTGGAAAGTTTAGGCTTCCATCTTCCCTTTCTTCTTTGTAATTTTTCTATTGTTCACGGTACCAATTTGTTGAATGGGGCACGATAAAAAGTAGCTGTTTTCAATTAATCCATGTGCCTGTCTGTATGGATCTGTACCGTGGGTACCGAGGGTCGATGTTGGTTCCTTTTTGGAAAAGAGGGATGTGCGATTCTCTCCCTCACACATAAAACTCTCATTAACACCACACAACAGCACTGGATTTTGATGGCGTGTGCCTGCTCCCACAACACTATCTTTGGTGAGATGCTCTCTAACCCATACGCACCTCCACCTCCTAAGAAACACACTCATGTTTTTATGAAAGATATGGGTAGATAGTGGATTACCCGCAGATAATCTTGGATACCAGCTTTTAGTGCACTGATATTTATTTACCGAAAGGATTGTGTGCCCCCACCCGAGTCTGTGCCAGTGCGACACAGCGTGCACAGCACACCCTTGGCACGAGTGGAGTTCCGATATTGGCCCCCCTCCCATATTTAAATTGTACAATAAAACAGAAAGTACAATTAAAGGCTGATGTGTTCATTTTAAGCGACACAATGGAAAACAGGAAACCATTGAACCAGCGGAGACCACCCACTTGTTTATTTCACAGGGTGTGTACCGGAATGCAACCCATCTGCTGAATGAGAAAACACACAAAAGCCGCACCCAGCTTCCCTACCCCACCCCTGTGTAAGGTGAGACGTGGGTTTGGGAGACTGGAGTGATTGACAACTCTGATTCCCTCCAGTTCCCAGCTGGAGATGGCCAGGGGTACAGTGAGCCAAAGGGCAAGAGGGTTCCAGGCACTGAGTTCCAGGAAGAGGGAAGAAATGGGACCTAGCTCCACAGTGACTGCCTCTGGGAAGATCTTGCCAGACCTCTGAGTTTTTAAGAGAAACTGGAAATCTACATTTCTATGTGAAATCTTTTTGTTTTTAAACATTGAGGGTGCATTATAATTAAAAAAAAAATAGTGTTGGGGACAAAAAGAAATGTGTGTTAACTTCCAGCTTGTGACCTCTTAGGAGAATGGGTGCCTGGGTGTTCAGTGTATTGGTGGGATCCATGGTACTGCCACTTGACCACTGCATGGGACAATCTGTGGGCTGTGGGGACTCAGGTCAGAGTGGGTGGTGCCATGCCAACTCCCCCCAGGAAGTGGTGGAGTTGGGGGGTACGGTGGCGAGGAAAGAGCAGAGTTCATGGAGCTGTGAGTGGGAAACTGAGCCTTGCTGTAGGAAACAGAGGAAAATGCAAAGCCATCCAGGGAGCCAAGGTGCACCTGAATATGACCATGACCTTCAGCACTCCTGGAGAATGACAGGCAGAGTATGGCAGCATTAAGGAGACAGGGAACACTTGGATTTTCTTGGAGAAGCAATTAGCAGGAGGGGTGGGGCGTTCTACCTAGGAGCACCAGCAAGGACGGGCAGCATGCAGAGGAGAGTCCTGCTTGATCCCAAGGGGTGGCCTGCGTTGAGGAAGGAAGTCTATCTAGTTCAGGGTGAAGGAAAGCAAGGTGCAGGTGTGTGCTCCCCACTTGATCGGGAGCTAAGATTCTCCTGTCCAAGGTCAGGGCTACCTTGTTGGGGGTCACTCTCTCATCTCCCACCCCAGGATGTCTCCCGGGTTCTTGTAAAAGTAAAAATTTGGGCGGGGCAGGGGAAGTCACTCACCAAATCCACATCCTGTGAATCCCTCTGTGAGCAGTCCTTAAAGGACATAATGAAGGGCCTAATTGTGTGGTGCATTAGGTAAGTGCTTCGAGGAGGAGTCAGGATTTTGGCAAGTCTCACTGGAAGGAGCCTTGGGGGCTGGAGGTGGGCAGGTTTGGAGCAGGAAGGATTTTCCATTTGGAAAGCCATGCAGAGGAGTCAAGATGCTGTGGGAGAAACAAGGAGCCATCGAAGGATTTAGAGAGGAGGGGTGGACACAAGTACACACGGGATTTGGGGAGTTGGCTTGGAAGGTGCTCTGCGTCCTCCTCTTGCACTGTGGCTTTGAGATGGGCTGTCGACCCAGTGAGCCTCAGGGTGCCCAGAGGAGGGTTCACACAGGGCAGGGCTGGCTGTCACCGCTGCTAAATTCCCTCCGTCCTCATGGTCTGTCTTGTTGCACAGGGGCTTCAGATAACTGTGCTTATCCCAGTGTCCCTAAGAAGGGAGGATGTGGGTATTTTTTTTTTGCCATTTCGAGAACCGCCTTAATAATTTTTACTTAATATTTAAAAATTGATTTATTAAGAACTTTTCAAAAATCCTTTATTTATTTATTTTAGTGATAATACTATCCAAGTCTGATTCACGAGCATTTTCCTAAGGCTATTAAATTAAGAAGAGTTCTGCTTCCTTCCATTTAAGATCTCCCCTCCCAGTGCAGTGTTCAGCCCCCCCCCCCCCCCCCACCAAATGTTGGGAGACAGAAGACAGTTTCTGCCGGTGGGAGGGGGGCTGCCAGCCCCTGTGCTCCCAGTGTTCCTCTCACATTGGGGCCACTGTCCTCTTGCTTTGGCCTCTCCAGCATTTCTTTCCGGATTAAATGTGCTCACCCAGAGACAAACTCTGGGT
Organism: Callospermophilus lateralis; assembly: GCF_048772815.1. Lineage (NCBI taxonomy): Eukaryota > Metazoa > Chordata > Mammalia > Rodentia > Sciuridae > Callospermophilus > Callospermophilus lateralis. Next base: position 21,459,573 of record NC_135322.1, on the reverse strand, counting down.
ATCATTAGAGTATTATTATATTACACATCTAAAAAATCTTCAAAAAAGGAAAGTAAGTTCATCGACCCTTTGAAGGTTATTTAATGATAAACATAAATGCTTTCATACAATCCAGGGGATGATTTAAGATCCTGGATCAATAGTGGCTGTTGAGCGCACGCTGCCGGGCGGTCGACTGACCACCCAGGCAGGCCGGTGCCTCCAAGGACCACAGCAGCCTGGGGCAGACAATAAACATGGGAGGCAAAGCCCACAAGGTGTGGCCCCAGCCTGGGAAGGAAGTCGCCAAGGAAGGTGGCCTCCCTGAGCCCAGGCCAAGGAAGGGCAGGAAGCCGCGAGGAGGTTCTGGGCTGTGTGTGAGGTGGGGCAGGGGCCGAGCTGGGCCCCCCCGCACCCTACCAGGCGCCCACCAGAGACGCTCTCTTCAGACCCCTCCTGGAATCTGTCTCCCTCCAGGCATTCACATGCACTCAACTTGAACCTGAAGCTACAGGGAGACAGTAAATCACAGAAGGCTAAGCTCTGGCTGCAGACCCAAAGCTGGGTTCCGCCATTCTTTGGCTTTGAGGCCCTGGACAAACGTGCGTCCTCTCAGAACCTCGATGTCCCTGTTTGGCAAGTGGAGATTCTGACACTTGACTTCAGCACTGTCAGAGGAATCAAAATGTGCATAGATCATGGCTCCCGTGTCATAGGCACTTAATAATGAGAATATCTTGATACCCATCAATCGTCGTCTATTAAAAGTTTATGTCACCCTTTCACCAGGCCAGGCATTGACCAAGCATTAACACCTGTTCTCGTTTAATCCTCACAACAAACAGCTCTATGCCCAAGCTATTATGATGGTGACCATTTTACAGATAAGAAAACTGAGGCTCAGAAAAATTAAAGAGCATACACAGTCCAGAAGAGACAGGTGAGGTCTGAGTGTGGCTGTGTGAGCTGAGACTCACCCAGTCCTAACCACCATGCTTGAGTAATAAATGATTCTGGGCCCCAGTTGGGCCCCGAGGTAGTGGGCCCAGCCGGGAGTCCATGGGCTTCTTCCTTCTGCTGAATTTTAAGTGTCACCCGGGAAAGTTAAGAGCCACCAACTTGTGTCTGTGACATTGGGATCTTTCTCAGCACCCCACAGGGGAGCCTGTGTGGGGTGTTGGGATCTCCTATTCACTGCAAATCAACCAGATTCACTTTTTAAGAAACTTTAAAAAGTAATCTTTTTAAAACATTTTAGCATGGATTTGGGTTTACCAAAGAGTTGCACAGGTAGCACAGAGAATTCCCATATGTCTCTCAGCCAGTTTCCCCTATTATTAACATCTTACATTAGTACAGTACATTTGTCACAATTAATGAACCAATATTGATACATTGCTATTAAGCAGAGTACATATTTTATTCATATTTCCTTACTTTTTTCCTAATGTCCTTTCCTGCTCCAGGATCCCATCCAGGAGACCATATTGCATTAGTTGTCAGGTCTCTCTTTGGGCTCCCCTTGGCTGTGACAGTTTCTCAGATTTTTCCTGCTGTTGATGACCTTGACAGATCGGAAGAGTGTTTTGCAGAATGACCTGCTATTGCAATTTCTCAGGATTGGACTGAAGTTACGGGTTTAGGGAAGAAAGAGGATAGAGGTGATATGCTCTTCTCAGATCAGATCAAGGGCGCCCACCATCAACATGACCCTGGTCCCCTGGCTGAGGTGTCCTGGGTCAGGTTTCTCCACTGTCAAGTTACTCTGTGCTCCCTTTTCACACTACGCACTTTGGAAGAAGTCACCATGTGCAGCTCATGCTTCAGAAGGGAGAACACAGGCTCCACCTCCTCCAGGGGTAGTAGCTACGTGGATTACACAGATGCACAGGGCATTTGATTCTGCTCTCCTGGTATTGACTGATTCAATCATTGATGTCCATATGATGTGTGGATTTTTTTTTTGGGGGGGGGTGTTATAATCTAACACATTATCTGCTTTCTCACTCAAATTGTTCCAGCTTTGAGCTTTGGGGGATCTTCAGCTGTTTCCTTGATATTTTGAAATACCCATCAATGTGTGCCTTTAAAAAAAAAAAAAAAAAAAAATATATATATATATATATATGACATATATATGATATATATGAGATAAGAAAATAAGGAATTATATGCATATATGTACGATTTCTTATTTTCTAGGACAAAATATTCCAGAATTATTTTGTACATTACCTGATAAGCCCTATATCAGCCATTTCTCTGAAGAGTCTTGGTTTTATTTATCTATCTATCTATCTATTTATTTATTTATTTTTGCGGTGCTAGGGATTTAACTCAGGGCTTTGCTCCTATTAGGCAAGCACTCTACCACTGAGCTATATATAGCTTTTTTAAAAAATATATATATATATGTTTTATTTGAAGTAAGGTATTGCTAAGTTGCTCAGTCTGGCCTTGAACCTATGATTCTCCTGACTCAGCCTCCTGAGTAACTGAGATTATAGATGTGTGCCACTGTGTCTGAACTTTTTTTTTTTTTTTTTTTGAGAGTGGTACTAGAAATCAATGTCATAACTACTAGGCCCTCTCGGTTGATAAACAAGGAAAAATATGCATGTATATTAATCCCTCTCTACAAACCTATCTATATTCCATATATTAAGCCAAACATGAGTTAACAGTGATGTCTCTAATCTATTACCACACGGATCAAAATTCACTTTTAAAATAAGTACATTTTTTTTGAGTAGCCTTTTAAATTAAAACCCGAATCACAGGAAATTTAAAACCTAAAATTATTTGTACTAAGGATATTCCAGAGTGTTTTAGCATCTTTGATTAGATGGATGAATATTTTTTAAAAAACTGAAAACATAAATTATGTACCTGATTGGAGCCATTCATGCCTATTTGGAATTAAGGAAATTAAAAAAGAGGTCTAATATATGCAATTGAGAAAATGGCTCTTTATGCAGGCCTGGTTGGTACTTGTTTATGTACATTCTTACTGATCTCATTGCCCCTGCTGGCCTCTTGAACCTGGGAAAAGATGACTGAGGGTCCTGGGCCTCTCAATTTGTAGCTTCAGGGTTAAAGCAGGGAACGTACAAGAAGCAGCAGGTGAGGTCTGGGAGGAATTCTAGTCCCAGATGGACACCAGACCACCACCGGGCCCATGAACTTGCTGTCACCTCCATACCTATGGATTCCTCCCAAGCGGGCAGGTCTACCTATGGGGACCGAATTTCTAACATACCCAATTGGCCCCAGAGGTGAGCCAATTCTCACCTACCGGCATGCATTTTGCAGATGTCCTTGGTTTTTAGGAATCCAGTGGGCTCTGGTCTGGGTACAGCGGGGAGACCTGGTATTATTAGGAGCTTCCTGGTGCCGTGTGGAGGCAGCTCCTCCCAAGCTCTGTGTGTGGAAGCTGCCTCTGAAGGTTACTGCCCTCCACCTTTTTACCTGGTCCAATCTAGAAGACAAGGCCATACAATGTGGAAGCAGTCTGGAGTGGCTTAGAATACAATTGGCTCTCTAGATCTGCACATCATGGATCAGTGGGTTCTGCGTCTGTGGAGTCAACCAACTGTGGACCAAAAATATTTGGGGAAAAAATTCCAGAATGTTCCAAAAAGCAAAACTTGATTTTTGCCACATGCTGAGCACCATGAATGCAGTGATACCGGAGCACGCCTTCCTGCAGCCTCCGGACGTTTCACAAACGCTCAGTCTCTCCAGCCCTTCTTGTTTGCACATTGCGGACCTCATATGTGGCTTGTGGGTCCTGTAGTTAGGCCTATGATGGTCCTATGATGGTTGGGTCTGTACTGAGTGAGTATGGACTTTTTTTCTCTTGCTATTGTTCCCTAAACAGTACAGCATAGCAACTATTTTTCGAGTACTTAAAGTTATATTAGGTATTTTAAGTAATCTAGACATGATTTAAAGTATGTGGGAGAATGTAAGTTATATACAAATATAACTGTCATTTTATATAAGGGACTTGAGCATCCACAGATTTTAGTATCCACGGTGGGAGGTGTCTTGGAGTCACTCTCCTCCAGATACCCAGAGTCAACCATACTCCTTGATTCCATAATTCCAACGAAGATTTCTCAAGACCCAGAATTTGATGGGCTTCTGGAGACCACTGGGATATCCATGCCCATAAGGGGAGTGGCACGTGATGACCATATGGCATCTCTGCATCTCTCCCTCTCTCTCTCTGTCTCTCTCACACACATATGCATACTCACATGCACAGTCCACATCCTTTACGTGTGTTCATGGACTACCTCTTGGAGCACCTTTAGTCCCTAATTGAACATCCCAGTCTGCAGAGAATCCTCTGGAAGGAGGTTGCAGACAGGACAGGAGTGAGCGGCCAGACAAGAATGTGCTTAGAAACTACCTGATCAGAAACCAGTTCACTGTACATCCCCGACCCTGGTCGGTCATTCACTTCCCTGGCCAGCTTTTCCTACGAGTGACACGGGAGGCCCTCTCTGCCAGGCTGCCTTCCTGATGGCACTTGTCAGTTACCTTCAAGTCCACTCCTGCTACTGCGCTTTGAGGAGAAGGCATCGGCACATTCTCACCCAGCAGGACGGATCACCAGGGGCTGGTCACCGAGCCTCTCCCCACTGTCTCGTCCGTCACCCACACCTGAGGAGGACCCATTAGTTTGGAAAGTCTGGAGGCCCCAGAGATGCAGCCCCATCTCTCCCGCGCAGCCAGCTGCCCACAGTGTTGAGCTGTAAATGAATGGATGGTCCCCCCAAGGGCAAGAATTTTCCTCTCCCCCTTAGGTGCAGGGAAAGAACAGACATTTCCATCGTACCAAGTAAGAAAAATATCTCGTTTCCCCACTTTTGTTATAAACAATGTACGACTTGCTTTCTCCTTACCCCTCTTGACCCTCCACACTGTATACATATTTATATATTATTCATAGTGGATTAAAAATGAATGTGCTCTTTACCACGGCTCTACGGCGCAGTGACAATACAAATTAACGTATGATGTACTTACTTTTTGCATGGCAGTGATGGGAAATGTTGATGGCCTCAAAGTGAGAGGTAGAGAGAGAGAAGAGCGAGGGCGGGCGGCCGGCCGGGGGGGGGGGGGATCCATCTGGCACCTTTGAGGGCTCGGGGCCCCGGCTACAGGCAGACGAGGACCGTCACTTCTTTTCTCCCATGGGATGGGGTCCCACTTCCCAGGGGGCCTGTGAGCCTGGCACCTGTCCACCTCTCCTCCACCACACTGACCTTTTCCTAGAAACCTGAGCTGATCCCCGGCTTCCTGTTCCTGCAACCAGGCTCAGGCAGGTCCCTCTCTCCGCAGGAGCACTGAGCTCTCTCCCTTTCCCTTCTCCTGTGGGCTTCTCCTTCATGTTTCTGGACCCGAGAAGGAGGTGATGGACATCTGTTATGTGCCAAGCGTTGTGCTGAGCGGTAACAGCAATAATCAAAGCAAGCAAGCAAACAACCCAAGTAAAAGCCCAGCCCCTGACCCTGTAGAACTGGCAATCCACCGGAGGACGAAAACAGCCAATGTGGCCTTATTTGTTCATCTACTGATAGTTTATATTGATGGCTCTACTGATACTCGGGATAGCTTCTCTACTGAGTCTGCTATAATGTGTCTCACGGCCACCTTGGCAGGTTTAGAATCATTAAGGAAGGGCTTCCAGAGGTAGAGGCAGAGCCATGGAGGACTGAAGGGTGAGATCACGGGGCATGGGGAGTTACAGACTGAAGAAATGAGGAAGGATTATGCAAAGGTCCTGAGATAGGAAAGAGCATGAAGCATTTGGAGACCCACAAAAGGTGGGGGCTTTGAGGGAGAGGAGAATAGAAGGATGTTCAGGGACCCCTATTCCTCCTGGCTGGACTCTCAGAACCCCTAATTACCTCTATCACATCACAATCAGCATTTCTTTCCAAGTGCCGTCTTGGATCTAGCCCCTCACCGTCCTCACCCTCTCCTCTCTGGGGCTTCCTTCCAGCAAGAGGTGTGACCTCCAGCAGATCCCAGCCCCAAGTTTGCTGCACTTCATCCCAGTGAAATGCAGCTGTAAACGACCGGTTCCTTCCGGCTTTGAACCTCTCACAGTTTCCCGGAGATCCCAGTCTGAGGCAGTGGCTCAAGGAGAGGCAATCTCTGAAGCTTGGACCAAGGCAATTGGGGCCAGCTGGCACCAGAGAGTGGCCCACCAAGGGCTCGTGGGGTCAGTCCCTTAGATGAAAGACAAAGCCTCTCCTCCCCTAATCGAGCTTAGGTGACAGCCTGCTGACGGCAAGGAAACAGTGACCGTAACAAAGACACTCTGTGCACACCCTGGGTAGGTTAGTTCTTCACCTCGGGGCTCCCATGCTGCTCCTGGGAGGTGGTACTAGTCCTCCTCATTTCAGGGGATGCAAACCGGAGCCTTGAGAGATTGCGCTCAAAACCAGAGAGAGGGGAGGGAGACTGAAGTTCAGCCGTAAGAGTCCTATCCGCCTCATGAAGGAAGGACAGTAGGGACGTGACAGTCTGAACCCCAGTTCCTCACCAGATCTGACCCTGCCCACCACCAAGGAGGACACCCGAAAGAAGGCTAAGGTGCCAGAGCCCAAGGCTTTGCAGTTAGCCAAAGCTGGAGTGTGGTGCTTCTCAGTGGGGTCAAATTTGGGAGAGGCCATTGTCTTCATGCTATTCTCCAATGGGAAACTGACCAGGGAGGTCCTCATTCCCAGCAATTCAACTGCCATGAGAGACTGTTGGATTCACCTTGTTTTTTTTTTTTTTCTTTAAACAGGGATTGAACTCAGGGGTGCTTAACCACTAAGCCACATCCCCAGCCCTTTTAAAAATATTTTATTTAGACCCAGGGTCTCACTAAGTTGCTTAGGGTCTTGCTAAGCTGCCGAGGCTGGCTCTGAACTTACGATCCTCCTGCCTCAGCCTCCAGAGCTGGGGTTACAGGTATCACCTGTTCTTGAAGTTTCTTCTGCTTCTTAGAAACAGACAACATGAATAACTCTTTGTTGCCCCCTTTAAACTTGGGGAATCACCAATCTGATTTCTAGTCTGACAAGATGGCCCAGGTCAACCTGGCGGGTATCCCATTATCATGGGATGGGTGAAATTGGCTCCTTCTCTGGCCACAGGATGACTTATACCCATCTGGAGATCTGATTTCCTCTGGATCCATGGCCACTTTGGTGGAAGGTCAGCAAATTCCCGGCTGAACTGCATGGGTCTCTCCAGCTGCCTGTGGCCCTGCTTCCCGACTCACAGCCACTGGGAACATAATGTGAAGGAGTCCATGAAGGCCCTCGCTCCGGGGCTTGTTCTCAATCCCTTGCTTATATTCTCTGACCAAAAGCCAACAGACCTCAGTGTCATTGTGTTTGCGCCAATATCAGGGGCTTTACATGCACAGATGGGAATAGAAAAGTTTGAAACTTTTCATCCCGATTTAGCTGGACTCAGAAATGTGTCAAGTGTCCAGAAGTGCTTTGCATAATAACAGCTTTCTGTTTGAGAATCAAGGTTCCCATCACCAAAGGATCAGCCTTTTGCTTAAATTTGATTCTTGGGAGATCAGAATGCTTTCCTCTGGATATATCATGACTTCTCCAATCACCTTCCCACAGAGGGAACCCCAAGTTTCTTCCCAGCACTTGCTTTTAATTGAGTCTCATGGAGAATTTCCATCAACATCTCAGGGGGATGTGTGTGAGTGTTTAAATAATATATTAATCTATATAACAAAATGCATTATAATTATACACTAAGCAACACGTGTGTATGTATGCATATGTGAAATGTTAAAAATAACAGAAATGTATTATAATCATGCATAGATGATGTATTTGTGTGTGTGTGTGTGTGTGTGTGTGTGTGTGTGTGTGTTTTATCCCATGAAAACACATTGTAGTCATAATCCTTGTAAGGATTTTGGAGAATTAAAGGATCTGAGCATTTTATATTCACTGGAAATTTGTTCTGAAATTAAATCTTGCAGGTTTGCTGCATCTTAACTTTCTTGTCTGTCCAAAGAAGTGGACATTACCCCTTGACAACATTGCCATAAAGCCCCTGTATAAGGATAAACATGCAGAAACAAATGTGAAGAATTGTAGAATGTAGGTCTTCGGGGTCTTGGGGAGCTACTATTATTATCTAAAATGTTTCTACTTACAAGGCATATTATAAGATCAGGATTTCTTATGATTCCCGTATCGCATGGATGTCCTTCTACAAACGTAGGCACGCCTAGCTTTAGATGCATTTACAAATAGATTTCCATCGCACCAAAGTTAAAAAGAAAACCAATTCAATAATGGTTTGACCGCTGAAGTATCCATATCTGCCAGAATTATCGTACATCATCTTTGACTCTACCAAGAAGTGGAGTTTCAGAATGTAACCATAGGATCAAATCATGATGAATATTTTAAAATCGATTGGTGGGGAAAAATGTACTAAGTGCTTTTATACCAAGTTGGCCAATTCAAAAAGGCTCTCATTGCAAATAAAGGTGATATCTGAAGTCCTTCGTTGAGTGTGCCAGGAGGCAAGTTGCCTGGCTCCTGGGGAGATAATGTTTGCAGAGAGGGCAGCTTTTCCAAAGGTTGCAGAGTGCGATTCCTAAATGAAGTTATTATTCAGCAATGATGATAGAAAATATAATAAACAGCTTTGGCTGATGAACAGAAACAGTTGAAGAATGGAAGAGCCGATCTGATCTTAGTGAACTGAGCTGGACTCCAACCATCCATGCCTTGGTCATTTGGTTTCATAGCTCTGCTACTCTCTTTGCATCATGGTGCCAAAAGTTTTGACTTTATTTTTAATTTTCATGTACTTATCAATTGGAGTTCTTAACTACAAAGACCTGTCATCGTGGTGATATGTTCCACGACCAAATTATTACCAGATGTTAAATCAAATGGTGGACAATGTTCTCTCTTAAAATGTGAGTTGCCACAGTCAGTTGCCCTTGGTGGGAACATGAAAGTACCATCCATTTGTGAAAGGATTTGGACAAAACCTTAAACAAGTGTTTCTTGGGTTTCCTGGCATTTCAGATTTTCCTGATTTTTTTTTTTAATGATCTTCTATGCCTTAGGTCTCCAGCTATAATTTTGAGCTCTATTTTCTCCTGCTTATTTTTCTTTCAGAAAAACTCAAGTCCTTTCTCAGTAAGAGTTGGACACAGCTTATTGTGCACAGAGATGGCAACTTCATGTATTGATGGTAGAATTTTAGGGGCTCAATATTCTCTCAGAGCTGTTTGGAGAGGAAGACCTCTTGAAACTCACTGGAATCCAAGTTAGCCCTGACTTGGTCCACTATTCTGGTAGTGAGAATAAGCATGGTTTTCTCTATGCCAGTGCTTCCAACTGGCACTCATTTTAGTCTTTCATCCATTGCTGTAAAAAAATCCCTGAGACTGAGTACGTTGTAGAGAAAAAAAAGTTTATTTAGTTAATAGTTCTGGAGATTTAAGGGCACAGGATTAGCTTCTGTTTGACTCTGTTGTGACTTCTGGCCATATCACAACATGAAAGATAGCATCATGGCATGAGCGTGTTCAAGAGGGAGAGATCATATGGAAAAATAAGAGCGAAGAGATATTTAGAGGTCAGACTTTCTCCTTTTATAATAACTTGCTCTAACATGAATTAATCAGGCTCCCTTGAGAACAGCATGAATCTCTTCTGAGGACAGTGACCCCAGTGACCTAACCAGTGTCCCCTAGTCGTCCCCACCTCTTAGAGGTTCAACCTCCTCTTGACGTCACCACACTGGGAACTAAGCTTCCAATGCATGAAACTTTGGGGAACACAGTTAGATCCTGCCAGAACCCACAGCAGCATCCTAATTCTGCCCTGGGTCTCTGCCCCAATTCCAAGATGGTGAAGAACAAGGACCATCTCTATTCCTTGTACAATCCTAGATCTGCACTAGAATATTAGTTTCAGTTTTCTTCCCCACCCAACCAGGGGCCTTCTCTGCATCTGTGGGAGAGGTGACCAAACCCCGCGGGCAGAGCTGGGTAAGGGGAAAGGCAGGAGAGGAATCCTGCTGGGGAACCTTTCTCTTTCTTGGCAATCATGGCCCAAGCCCTGGCCGCTGATGATCTGCGTTCCTCTTGCCCTGGTGGGGTGTCAGGAACAAACCACAGGCAAGTGCCTTTTTCTTGTGCTTCATTTTGTTCTCATCTCCAACATCCGAGATGTTGGCACGTTGGCTCTTGCAAGTGGGAAAGTTGATCAACCCTGAGCCTTGTGTCGGGTCCCATGGCGGAAACAAAAGAAGCAAAAAATTCTGCCCCCAAACTGACAATTGCTTTGAACAAAGACAAGGTGAAGCAGAAAGACAATCACAGTTCAGCCTCCTCCGTGCTGGGTGCTGGGGCATGACTCCTGCCTCAGGAATGCGCGGCCTCTCGGGGGATCACTATATATATATACACAGGAGTCCACAAACCAGGCACCTTGTTGAGCAGAGTCTCAGAAGAGGACTGGGGTCTAGACCTGCAGAGAATGGAAATGACCTTTCAGGGAGGTGACTCCAGCAAGGTCATAAATGAAGCCTATTGGCAGAGGCCACCTGTGGGATAAGCAGGATGCTCTAGAAGAGTCTGGAAAGATGATCAGGCTGAACTGGGACTATCCTGATTACTCCTCCGGGGTAGGATTTGCCATCAGGGACTGGGGGCAAAGAAATCACAGACTGAGCTTCTCCCCCAAGGGCTCACCCTGGTGGCCCCCGGGAGGGAGGATGGACTGGAGGTTGGGAAACCAGAAGCATGAAGACCTTTCCGTGTAGACTGCCATGGTCACAGTCCAGGCAAGAGTTGGTGCTCGGCGTACCCAGCTCTGAAGGGGGGCATTGAAAAGAGAAGGACCCAACACGTAGAACAGATTGGTCCTAGAGACGGGTTCGTGTGAAGCAAGAATGTAGCCTTGGGTCCAATTTGGTGGGAAGTTGAGCTCCAACAACCAACATTTGGTGGCTTCTACATTCTCAGGGACAAAACTGTTTTGTTAATTAGACACACAGGATTTATGCTATTTCTTCTAGAAAAGGTGCTGACTATGCTGTTTGGATATTTTCTGGGGTAAATGGTTTGGACCACATATTTGCTTGTTTATTTTTTCTGAGCAAATGAAGTCCAGCTGTGGGTTTTGACCTCTCAGGGTTGCTGAGTGGGACAGCGTTCATGAACCCCCAGGAGTGGGACATCAACTTCCCAGCAATGGAGGAAATGCAATCAGTCCATTGTAAGTTTCCAAACCCAGGTACTTGACCAACAGTTCTTCAAGGCAGCAGAATGGGCTGGGCGTGGTGACACAATGTTGTCTGTAATTCCAGTGACTTGAGAGGCTGAGACAGGAGGATCGCAAGTTGGAGGCCAGCCTCAGCAGCTTAGTGAGACTATCATAAAATAAAGAAAAATAAAATAAGGTTGGGAATGTGTCTAAGTGGTACAGCGCCGCACCAGGGTTAGATCCCCAATACAAAAAAAAAAAAAAAAAAAAAAGGCAGATGTGAGTCTCCGGTGCTCCTGTATAAGATAGAAAGGCAGAGATCAAACAGGGAGGATTAGGTGGATTGCCATAAGAGTCCTTCTGTTCTAAATTAGAACCTTTCTAGAAGAGTTCCATTTCAGGGCTCACTCTTCAAATCTAACTTCTTTAAAACTCGCACTGGGCCTTGACTATCGGATCACCCCTGATCAGCCTGGTCACTCCCCTGATACCTTCTACCGTCTCCCCTGAAAATTCTCAGCTTCCACAAATCCCCCCAGCTCAGCCCTTCCACCCCTGCCTCAGAGCAAGCTCAGTTAGCATCCCTCTCACACTTCACCCTCCAAACACACTTCTTCGTCATGCTTGCTTTGCTCATCAATAAAGAGTTCATGGGAGGATAAGAAAGTGAACTGGTTTTGCATTGAGACCTGAGTCAGTCTCCCAGATGGAGGGATTTATGGTTTTTGTGTTAGAGCAAGAGTCGGCAAAGTATAGTTTGTGGGCCGGATCTGCCTCTGGTTTGTTTTATACAGCTGGTGAGAGCTTGGTGAGAATGGTTTTTACATTTAAAAAAAAAAAATTGGAAAAAATCCCAAATGAGAATATTCCATCACACCCCAAAATTAGGTGAAATTCGAATTTCAATGTCCATAACTAAAGTTTTAACGTTTCATACATAGAAAAGGTGGGGTAATTTATTTCCTGTTCTGAAAGTACTTACAGAATATCTTTAATTTCACTTCTTTCTTGGCCTAAACTTTTTTTTTTTAAATCTAACTCTTTATAGAAAAAAAAAAATGCAGGTATTAGGTGCTTTCTCTTCTTCCCCTAAAATGTCTGGGTTAAAAACTCTGGGTTATAATGAAGAGTTATTTTAAATCCTAGTTTATGTGTCTACTGTACTGGTTGCTTTCCTATCATTTCCTATTTGATTTTCAAAAAGCCTTATTAAGAATAACATGACGTGTTGGTGATAATGGTCCTTGGAGCACTGGGGCAGGGAGGTGTGAGCACAGCACTGACCGGCCACTTTTTTTGCCCCCTTAGGTCACAGGCCTTTCCAGTGCCGCTACTGTCCCTACAGTGCCTCTCAGAAGGGGAACTTGAAGACCCACGTCCTCTGCGTCCATCGCATGCCTTTTGACAACAGCCAGTATCCCGATCGCAGGTTCAAGCGCTCCAGGGTTGACTCGGAGGCTTCAGGGAATTTTGAGGAGCCCACAGGTCTCAAGGCGGGGAGCTCAGCCGAGCTAACAGAGGAGGTCAGCAAGGGCCAAGAGGAGACCAACTGAGCAGACCTGCTGTACACTGCAATATTATTTTACCCAGTTTTAAGATGATGCATCTCATAAAAGAGTTTGCTAACTGAATTCCAAGGGGGGGAAAAATCATGTACAACCCCCCGCCCCACTAGTGTATAGAACATTTAAAAAAAAAATTTAAAAGATATCTATATATATATTAAAAAAAAAAAATCCCCCAGCCCTTGAACATGGCTGCTAAACTGTTACCCGGCAACAAGTACTTCCAAACAATGCAGGTAGGAGAAAAGTGATTTCAAAAAAAAAAAAAAAATGCTTGGTGTCCTTCGAGAAAGCTGGGGTCCCTTCCAACTGGAAAGTCGTCTTTGTCCAAAAATAATGCTCTTAACCGAAAAGCGATACCATCTAAATGATTTAACGTTGCCTTGAAGACGGAGGGGCTGTGTTTTCGTTGTTGAAAACACCTCTATAATCTGACACCAGCTGCTGCCATTTGCCTAGCACCCTAATGAGATGTGTTGGGAGGCAGCTGCGGTGCCAGTCAGGCTGGAGCGGTCACTGCAGAGAAAAATCAATTCACGTGGTGTCGTTCTGCACTCTGGGAGAAACCTTAGACGGCCCGCAGCCAGCGCCAGGGCTGACCGGCACTGCAGAGGATTGCCATCTTAAATGTGCATTTTTTTTTTTTTTATAAAAAATACACAGCCAAATGAATCAATGGTCAGGAAGTGTCTGCAGACAATTGTCCATTGCAGGCTTGATGAGTAATTCCTTTTTTTAGATCAAATTGCAGTATTGAGAGATATTTTTTTTTCTTGTTGATTCCTTTTTTTTTTTTTTAATTTTGGATGAAGAAGGTTGATATTAAAAAAAAATATTTTTAAGGGTATATTATACCAAATGCTGTTAGGAAAATCAGCCAACCCTATCCATAAAAAGTGTTGGTGAGAAATGGCAATTATGTCATAGCGGAAAGATTGTCTTTGATTATGATTTTTAAAATTTTACTTGAACTTCGAAGGCTGTTCTGGTGCCCCCGTTATCAGATTTTTTTCCCCGTATGTTAGTTTTTATAAGTGTCGCAGACATGAAGCACGATTTTCTTCTCCAGCAAGCACTTATGAAATAGCTTATATTAAAATATGAATCTAAACATCCTGCTCTCTATCTCTGATGAAGAAAACTGTTTGAGTTAAAATGTCTGTTTTTGTAAAACAAATGTGTTCTATATTTTTGTAGATTTTAGATTTTTCTACTGATTGGATACTCCAAATTTTATCAAGTTCTGCACCACACAGAGGGAGATTTTGAGGGTCAACAATAAAACACTCAATTCGTTTTTTAATTTTTTTTTTTTTTTAAGACAGATTTAAGAAAACTAGTCCAAGGTTTATTCTTGAATCCGCACGAACGGTCTAAAAGTTCTGCCTTTACCATATACTTCTTTGAGTGACATGAAATTGGTGCTGTTGCTTGTGATGGTAGAGAAGTATTGAAGTCTTAACTTCTTCTATAACAGAATCCTTCAGACTTAAAAAAAAAAAAAAAAGTCAATATTTCCTTGCAGGCTGGGAGCACACAATAAAACCCCAGGGCCTTAAAAACTTTAGCTCTGCCTACAGCAGTTTACAAAAATACTAAACTGCAATCAATGTAAATATAATTCTTAGAGCTATCCTGAGACCAGAAAGAATCTCAGGCTAATAAGGAATCCGGTTTGCATATGCTGTCAAAAGGGTGTCATCTAACCGAGGTTTCAGTGTAAATGAGGTCGATGTGCAACTTGGACCCATCTGGCATAGAGCAGGCTGCTTTCTTGTTTTTCTAGTCTAGTTTTCACTGCCTTACTTAAATCGAGTTGATAAACTTAATGCAACTGTTTCTATGATCCTAGAGAAAGGACTGAAAATGTTATTGAAAACTTTCTGACTGTAGTAAGCTTTAGGATTTTAACTGCACTACTGTGTTTGGTGACTGTGCCAGTCGCTTGCTTTCTGTGTGTTTGCCCCGCCTTTGGTATCTTAGCAAAGAAAAATTAAAAAAAGAAAAAAAGAAGAAAAAAAAACAAAGAAAAATGCAAAAAAAAAAAAAGAGGAAAAAAAAGTGGAAAAAAAAAATGAGAGCCACATTCCATTTCTAGCACTTTTGGAGCTCTTTTTCAGTATTCTCTCGTGTCTTCTGGGCATCGTCAGATGCGACAGGCAATAATTCTGTTTGTGACACCGGGAACATCCCCTCTTCTTTGTGGCGTGTGTGTTGATTCCATTTTGTCCAGTGCTACCGTCCTTATTTCCCCCCTCTGACACAGGCCTCTTTTCCAGAACATTTGTAACTTGTAATACAAACAAGTGACAGCCGCCGTGATACAGTGTCAGTTTCTGAATGTCATCAGGTTCTCATATCTAAACATGTCAAGTTTTTTCCCTGTAACTTCTGTAGTCTGTGATGCTGGTCATAATACTGTCTACATTCCTACGCAAAGAACAACAACAAAAAAATCTATCTTGGAGGAAATCTGAGATCAATAGAGTAGAGGATTTTGTTGCTATGCTTGTAACAAGTAGAAGACTTTGTATTTAAAGTTTATTCTTGGTCATTATTTATTATTATAATACATCAGTTGACAGAACTTTATTCTGGTATAGAAAGTATTAAAAGTTGTTTTTTCAGCAATGACTGTTTTCTTTCTGCTGTTAGAATAAAATGTCTTTGAAGCAGACCGGTTTTATCCAGTGTTTTATGCAATAAAACCTCTACCTCCAGATTAAAAAAAAAAAAGAAAGAAAGAAACATCTTTTTCCTATTTGCTTATGTTTACTATGGAGAGTAAAACATATTTTTCTAGGTTGGTCAGACTTTGGCAAGACTGGGTGAAATACCACATATAAAAAGTCCTGTAATATTGTGTGGTATGGATGATCTTCAGTCTACTTTTTCAAGTTGAATGAGTATCTCTGCAGTGTGTGTGTGTGTGAGTGCGCGTATATGTGTGCACATGCAAGTTCATGGATGCACTATACTTTTTTAAGTGTTTGCAGACATTGGTTTCAGTAATGTAAACTTATGAAAATACTTATGCTTCTCATATTAATTATATAAAACACTTAAAGCATTGGGGTCTGATATTCCCCTTTGCTGGTATAGTAAGTTTTTTTTTCTTTTTTCTTTTTCTAAAAAAAAAAAAAAAAAAAAAAAAAATCACTACGTACAAGGAAGTCTTTTACCTCCAAATTATCAAAGGAGAGTCTGAATTCTTCCTCTAGAAGAAAAGGAATAGAACAAAGAATAATAAAGTCTATGGTATCAGGGGCTACAGAAAAGCAGATCCCTGACATTGATTTGAAAGGATTTGAAGTGTATGCTCCATGCTTGATGTACAGAGCTTCTTTTTGATTTTTTTTTCTTTTTTTCTTTGTGTGTGTGTTGTTTTATTTTGGTCTCAAAAACAATCTTGTATAGTGCATGCCGAGGTTCTGGAATATGGAGGGCCCTGGAGTATTGCAAGCACACGCAGCTGCTCATATTCCACAGGAATTTGTAAGCTCACTGTGTTTCAGAGTGTGAGACTATTGGGGTCCTTGGGTGAAAGCAGATGAGTTCAATGACGTTGTCGTCAGTCTGGACTGTGTGTTATTGCCAACATCACAGGTGAGTGGAAGGTCCTTACTGTTAGGATGAACACGTTAGGGAAGAAAGACTGATGCAGAAGTTTGCAGGAGAGGTCCTAACTTTTTCCCAAACTACATCCATGGTGGGTAATAAACCCACAGGGGCCAGAGAGACATCACAGTGGCAAGGAGAGGAGCCCAAGAAGGATAGGATCTCCTGTGGGCTGGAGAGAGCACCCTTTGATAGGGCTGAAGAACCCTTCAGGGTATCTTCCCATAGGGATGTGGCATTATGAGCTACTAGGCACTTGGATTTATTTATTTATTTTTTTTTTGGTCAAGTCTTCTAATTTTTCCATTTTGGCTCAAATTTTGTTTTAAAAAACTGCAATGGGTGGATGAACAAAGTGTGCTGTATCAAAAGAAAGTGATATTATTCTTCCACAAAAAGAATAAAGAACACTGAGAAATATTACAACATGAACCTTGAAAATATTGAAGAAAGCCAGTTTCAAAAAGCCACATGTAATATGATTTCCTTTGTATGCAGTGTCCAGAATAGGCAAATCTATAAGGACAGAAAGAAGATTAGTGGTCATCAGGGGCTGGGGGTGGGGAAGAGTGGAGGGTGACCTCTAATGAAGATGAAGTTTCTTTTCGAGGTGATAAAAATGTTCTAAAATTAGATAGGGATGATGGTTGGCCTACTTTGTGAATATACTAAAACCCACTGAATTGTATATTTTTAAGAGAGTGAGTTTTATGGTATGTGAATTATATCTCAATAAAACTGTTATAGAAAATAAAAATAAAATTGGAAGTAGGAGGTATTTTTAAGATATGTATAAACATCCATATACATACTTCCCATCAACATATTTTTGAGCTAATAGCCATAGACAATTGGAGAACTGACTGATAAACTCAGCACAGTGTAAAGAAATACAAAACTTGGGGTGTAATGACCTAAATTTGAGCACTAACTCTACCCACTTATTGGATGCATGATCATGAACAATTTAACTGTTCTGAGTTCATTGATCATATCAGAAAAATTATGAGAATTAAATGAAAGAAGGTGGGGAAATTATGTGCACATTTTGTAAAGTACTCTGCAAATGCTTAGATTTCCTAACTACTGTAGCATAATAAGTTATGGATACATTGGATATTAATTTCATGCCCACAAAAGCTATACACTAAATAAAATCCTCATGCTTTGGAAAGGGTCCTTATAGTCAGTTGACTGGAATTCCTCCACACCTGTTTCCTTCAGGTAAGATAAACCTGGAAAAAAATGTCTTACATTTTTGTTTTCTAATTTCTTCATTTGGAAAGTTGGAGTATTAGTAACTCTTTTACCATTCTTGAGGGTAGGAGAGAGATGGCTGGGGAAAGAGGGAATCCAAGAAGAAAAGACAGATCTTGGGGTTAGATGTTGTCCCACTAGTTCAACAAATATTTACCAAGGAACTACTATGTGCCAGGCATTGCACTATGAGATAGAGATACGTTGTCAATTCAGCCCTGCCCCCCAAACCACTGTCTAAGGAGAAAACAGACTTTAATAAGATCATCAAATAAATAAATATGAGGGGCTAGGGCTGTAGCTCAGTGTCAGAGTACTTGCCTAGTATGTGTGAGGCACTGGGTTTGATTCTCAGCACTACATATAAATAAATGAATAAAATAAAGGTCCATCAGTGTCTAAAAAATATTTTAAAAAATATGAACTATCTAGAAGAGGAGATTCAAGGAGAACAGGATTTCCCAGGTGATGAAAGACTTTCTGCAGAGTCAAAAGCAAACTCAGAGATGAGGAGAGCTGGCCAGGTGGTGGAAGATGTGCTCACAAAGCCTAGGCATTTCTTCAAATCTATCGCTTCAACTATAAGGTGGAAAATAACCGTTAACAGCACAAGATTCTTTCTCGGGTTAAATAAGAGTGTACACAGAGAGCTGTGTGAACAATAAGCTGGATGCCACCAAATCAGAAAGACTATTCTCCAAAATGACAATGGCTAGCAACCCCTGACAAGATGGAAATAGTGGTATCATTCTACAGATGCACAGCTTCCTGACTCTGCTCAGGCAAGATAAGAGTCAACGCAACACCATGCATATGACGTCTCCAATAGAGGAACAGGATCTGAGAGGACGTCTGATATCTCTTGCATCTAGATACCCCAGTCCCCTGGGAAAAGGAGCAGGTAGGAGGGAGTCTCCAGGTACCAGTGCAGGATCTGCATCCATTCCAGCTGATCCCTCTGTGAGCAACTGGCCAATGCCAATTACAACATCATCTACTGGTGGAGCCTGCATAGGGTTTGCCAGGGACCCAGGGGTTTCCCAGGTCATGAGATTTTCAGGGCTAACACCAGGGACGTCCTGGAAAAACCTGAATGTTTGATCATCCTAGATCGAAGCCCACTTCTTCTCAGGGCATATGTCTTGGCTAA
The DNA here is from genome assembly GCF_048772815.1 of Callospermophilus lateralis. Lineage (NCBI taxonomy): Eukaryota > Metazoa > Chordata > Mammalia > Rodentia > Sciuridae > Callospermophilus > Callospermophilus lateralis. The sequence goes on along the minus strand of NC_135322.1, from coordinate 21,440,728 downwards.
ACCAAAGCCACAGTTGTCTGTGACAGAGGACACCACTGTAAGGCCCATGCAGGGGAGCCAGGGGAACAAGGGGGATCAGAGTCATTCGTCAATGTGTAACTTGGATTAGAATCTTTCTTGCCATAGCACATTTGCTGCAAAGGATGAAAGGTCATGGGGTACACAGAGTGCTTTTCTTGGGGCCTGGCACATGAGCATCACTTGATACATTCTTCTTGAGTGACTGAACAGACACCCAGGTGAGGAATGGTTCAAGCATGAATTTCTCTTCCCAGTAACCAGAAGCTGCTGAGCATTAAGATACTATTTTGTGCTGAGAAACTTTTATAAAGATGATAACCCTGCTGTCTTTTGTAGTTTGGGATTTTCATACTTCCCCATCTCTGTTTAACATCTGTATTGTAACAGTATATTATGAAAACCTCACCTGGTGGGTTGTAAGCACAATCCCAAGGAAATTAGTATTAAATATTGTGATCTTCATTTCAAGATAGAAGGGCTAGGCACGTTCCACCAAACTAGAGGTATGTTTCCATGGGGAAGGAAAAAATTCATATTGTAATGCAATATTAAAAATGTCGCCCAGCTGAGCATTCCATGTAGGGGCTTGTGCAGAGTTTTAATCTCTTCACCTGTTGGTGTTAAGAGAAAGGAGAGATATTGGTGGAGTGGGAGGGGGGAGCAAAGGAGAGAGAAAGAGAGAGAGAGAGAGAGAGAGGGAGAGAGAGAGAGGAAAGGCTTATGTGAACAGGGAAATCACAAGCAAAGAGGAGGGGGAAAATTTAAATGATCCCAGACCGAACTGTTTTGCTGTTAATACAGAAATACAGTGCAAGACACATTTAATGGGCTCTATTTTTTATTATACTATGCTGAATAATTAAGTTTGAGGCTAAGTGTCACATGGATTTATCTTTTAATTAAAAAAGCATGGTTCACGCATATTTGAGTGGTAGTCCAAATAAATGCAATATAGAAATTTATGTTTGTTTATCTAGGTGTTAATTACCTAGAGATTGTTCTGGATTACTTCTTTTTATAAAGTGTCATAGGCTTGTGTCAGAACGAATAAAGCTTGCCCATGGAACCTTATCAATTTGCTAACTATAGTGCTGGCCTGACCTGCGAGGGGGGGGGGCAGAGGAAAACTTTGGGGATTGTTATGTATACACAGGCCCCCATTCAACCCACACCAAATAAAACAGTCGTTTTAGAAAATATTCCTAGGACATAAAGGCACAAATATATCTTCGTTGTTTTACAGCCTCTTGTCCACAGCTATTTATAAAACATGTGATTATTTATGCATCGGGTTATGAGAAGTTCGCTGGGAGAGGCGGTGAAGGAGGCTCCATCAATCCAGTTACCTGGTACCCAAGGAGAGGTGGAGGGAGGGCTTCCCTGTAGAAATTGGGCTGGGACAGGAAGTGGGCTGCTGGGATTTGTCTGAAATGTGTCAGCCTGGCTCCTGCTCCCAGACAAGCCAGACCGTGGAGCAGAGAGAGATCGCCAAGCTGAAGGTCAGGGGTCACATTTGTTTGAAACCTAGGATGCAGGTTTGAGGAAGGGAACCCCAAAGAAGTCTCTGGAAATTGTTCATAGTACCTGGAGGCGGTTCGTGCCTTTTTCTTTGTTTACAGAGTGATTTTTGGTGGCAGGTTCAGTCAAATGGCTTGGAAGAAACCAGAAACTACTATGGTCAAAAGGTTCAAGTTCAAAAGAAATGGAGGCAGGAAGAATTCCCAAGTCATCTGTAAAGAAGGTCCGAGTTGGAGTTGGGTATAGTCTTTTGTCTAAAGGTTGGTTTTCCTTGCCTCTTCTGAACTGGCTTGCTTCTTTTTCTACTGCACACTAAGAGTCCCTTTTTGGCTCTTGGATACCAGAAAATTGATAAAAGTCACTGTGGGTCCTGGTGGGCGCCACCCTGTTTGATGGACTATTCTCCTGGTGTGCAAGGCGACAGGCACCCACATTCAAGCCCAGTTGAGGGGAGCCATCGAGACCGCCCCCACCCCCCCCCCCAAAAAAAAAAAAAAACAAATTAGCCAAACACGGAAGCTCTGGCTTGGGTAGCGCTTCGTTTTCATTTTTTTCCTTCTGCAGCCCCTGAGGACTAATGGGGCGGGTCACTGTCAGTTCGGTGACCCCGCGCTTGGCAGAGCGCCTGGAGAGGTGGCCCCGGCCGGGCACTGAGCGGGGCGCGGCGCCAGGCGGGGGCGCCCGGGGCCTTCGTGTCGCCGCGGGGTGGGGGGGTGTCCTCGGGCGGGGCCGGCTGCAGCGCGGGCCTCTCTACCAGCCCTGCGGCAATGGGAGATCGGAGCCCAAAAGAGCTTCGCCAGAAAGGGAGGAGCTCCTCTGGCCCCAAGAAAAAAGTGTGGTCCCCGGGAGCCGCCTGCCCCTAGAGGACTGGCTTTGGGCGAGGCGGGGACAAGCGCCCTGCAGCGGGGCCACCGAGGCGTGGGCCAGCGCGGGGTGCGCGCGGATCCTGCACAGCCCGGGTTAACGCCTTTACCGCGGAAGCAGAGTCAGAGCCTCCTAGCTTTTACACTATTGATACTTAACTCTGTTTTCCATCAAATCGCTGCCCATTCCCTCCCCAGAATCGTTGCTGTTTATAAGAAATTGTATACGAGCAGCACTGGGGGCGGTGGGGCCCGGGGAGGGACGGGCAGGGGTCGCGTGGGGCGCTGCTGGGAGGAGCCGGGTGGGGGGCACACTTTCTTGCTCAAGGCACAAGGCACTGTCTGTGCTGGGGACAAAGCGGAGGACCAAAGAGTGTCCTCGTTATTCACCGCAGAACCCCAAAGACAAGTGATTCGTGGGGCCACAGAGCATGGCAAAGTGGGCGTAGAGAGCCCCTTCACGTTAGGAGCCCTGGAAGGCTCTTGGCCCTGGTCTCCGAAGCCGATCCCTGGAAGCCTTGATTGAACAGGGAGGCCTGCATTGAGGAGGAACCCGAGGGTGGTGTTGGGTGGTATTCCAAGGTCCAGGGGTCAGAGGTGGTGCCCAAGCAGGGTCTGCAGGGGTTTGGGAGGAAAACACAGATGTGGAAATGATAAGGAAAATGAGTTCAAAAAATTTTATGGGGGTGGAATTCACATAACATGAAATTAATCCTTTTAAAGTGCCCAACAGAGTGACATCTAGAACATTCACGATGTGTGCAACCACAGACTCTCTTAATCCTACATAGCCTCATTACCTCCAAAGAAAACTCCATACCCATGGAGGAGTCAGCTCCATTTTCTCCTGCCCCAGCTTCTGAGGACCATAAGCCTGCTTTATGTGAAGTGATACGGTGAGTGACCTTCTGTGTCTGGCTTATTTCACTTGGCATGATGTTTGTGAGGTTCATTGACATCCATTCATGCATTCCACAAGACTTTTCTTCCTATAAAGAAGGCTGGATCCAGTCCTGCGGTTCTCCACCTTTATCCTTCACCCTCCCTCCATACTCCAGCTCTGACCAAACCCATCCCTGCCCCAAGGCCTTTGTATGTTCTGTTCCTTCTTGCCCTCCAGACGTCCATCAAAGAAGCTTTCTGTCACCACTGGATCTATATGTCCCTGATCCCTGTATCACGGGACAGACCAACACCCTATTTATATCTTCCTGTGTTAGCAATCACTCTGCAAACTTTTTATTTCTCTTTTTAAATTTTTTTTTAAAAATTCTAATTTGTTATATATGACAGTAGAATGCATTACAATTCATATTACACATATACAGCTCAATTTTTCATATCTCTGGTTCTATATGAAGAATATTAACACTACTCGGGTTTTCATACATGTACTTAGGGATGTACTTAGGGTAATGATGTTCATCTCATTCCACCATCTTTTTACCCCCATACCCCTCCGTTTTCCTTTGCCCTATCCAAAGAGTCCGTCTAATCCTCCCGTGCTCCCCCTCCCAACCCCACTATGAATCAGCCTCCTTATCATTTCTCTCTCTCTCTCTCTCTCTCTTTCTCCATGCTTGTGTTCTAGTTTTCTTACTGGAATATAAACTCCATGACCTTAGGGCCCTGTATTGCGGAACCCTGGTACACATATTGCCTGGTACCACATAGGACCTCAATTAAATACTTATTAAATAAATAAAGATTCCGGGCCCAATTATCTTTGGTGGTAATCACTAGAATGTGCTCGATTAAAAAAATAAAAGAAAGAAATTCTTTTGGCAGTCTCCAGGAAAGAGCCCCGGCCCCCAGAAGACAAAGAGGAACACTGACTCAACTCACTCACAGACCAAAGCGGCTGGGACTACTTGGGTGTGGTCTTTGTTGCCTTTAGTGTGGGCGTATCTGGGCACTGTGGAGAGAGGCTGGTGGTGGTCACTGTCCTAACAAAGCTGACCTGATAGCCCTGTGCAAGGGGGTTGTCTGAGACCACCAGCTCCCTACAGAAGGACTGACAGCTGCCAACAGGTAGCCACAGGTAGGAGACCTGGAATCAACTCCAAATCCGCTACACAAGGTACCTCCCTCCATCTCTCCGCGGGTCAGTTTCCTCATCTGTGCCGTCCAATCTGCCGCACCTGCTTGCTGCTACCCACAAACCTGGGGGCTTTCCAAACAGAAGTGTTCCACCATCAGCTGTCACTACAGCCATCAGTGGTAAAAACTACATGTGCCCTCCTCATGCCAAGGTGTGGGCGCGGAGGACAGAGCCCCGCAACCCGGTCAGCATCAGCTCGGGCCATCCCAGCTCCCTCTCCCACCCCGTTGACCCCGACCACACTCATGCTGGTGACCCTGGGGTCAACGCCTCCTCTTAACGCCTTTCCATTTCTCAGTTTGCTGACTGGGGTGATTTTCGGTGAGGTCCACATAAATACTTCAAAAATAATTCACGATGAAGAGGAACGCTTCTGGAATAGATGATGGCACAGCGAATTAAACGCTTTATAGGGCCGGGCGTAAATTATTTTAATGCATGTAATAGATCCGCCCAGGGAGACTTGAGCCCCTGCAGGTCATGCCTCTTCACCCCTGGGGCCCAGAGGGTGGTGGGAGCAGGTGGCTGGGAGCCTGCTCTGCTGGGGCGTGAATCATTTCTCTCTCCAAAGACCTATCCCCCAGCACTTAGGTCCTGCTAACCTGAGGAAAGGATGGGAACGTGTCCACGTCTGGCCAGGCGGAGCCAGGAGCCACGAGACAGATGAGGCAGTGTGAGAGCATTTGTTAGCAATGATGGTGGCCTGACCCGCACCCTGCCTTCCATTCATTGTCTGCAGCTCTCTAAGGGGGTGTGAGGAATGTGGCACCAAGCGTTTAAAGTATTTTGTATCCCTTGAAAATGTTGGGCAGCAAGACTAATGTTTCCAGTGCAGGTCATTAACAGGTGACACTTTCCATTTAGCTTCATTGCGTGTTAGTGCAGGAAGAAATCTTAGAGGTTATCGTGTTCCACACACCCATTCCAGAGATGAGAAAGCTGAGTGCTCAGAAAAGTTTAGTGCCACTAGAATAGAAATAAACCCACTTGCACTCTCTAAGGATTATCTATGCCATATTTATAGGGCGACATCTAAAGATTGTTGTGGTGCCGAAGTAAACTTGTGGTCCCAGAGAGAAGAATGCACGGATTCCAGAATGTGATACTCTGATCCCTTATGGTCAGGCGAAACGTGGGAACAGGGCCTGTTGGTTGTCTCATGCCCGGTGAGGACCATACATGACTCAACATTTCATGGATCATTCACTAGTTTCCGGTATGTGCTGGATCTTGGTTGCACGGTTCCTAGCTGGGCCAGCAACACATGGGCCCTGTTCTTGGGAAACTCACAACTGCTTGATGATCTTAGGAAGGACCCAAATCAGAAAAGCTGCAGTGACTCATGTAATGTGCTCTACTGCGTCCTGGGACCAGTCTCCCTGCACAGATAGCTCCTTGATGGCCTGTCCATCTGTGTCGGCAATTCCTCCCTCGGTGAGTTCAGTCATGCACATCAAAGTTGATGTGACTGAGCATAAGAGCAGTGGGAACAGAAAATTAAAGAGAGAAAACACTTCCTAGGAAAGCACCGTGACATGAAGCGCTGGACCTTGAATGAAGAATAGAATTTGGATATGAGGGGACGAGAGAGAGGGTAGGTGAGGAAGTGGCAGCAGGGAGTGTCAGTGTGCTCCAAAGCAGATCTAAAGGCTCCTGCTTGCCATGGACAAGCAGACCAGGAAGACTGGGGCCCAAAGACCAGGATGCTGGGTTACTATGGACTGAATAGTGCATGCCGGTCTCCCCCGCAAACTCTCGCCCCCCATTTCTGTTTTGAGATCTTCCTTAGCTTCCAATTTGGTAATATTAACGGGTGGGGTCTTTGGAAGACAATTAAGTCACTGAGGGTGGAGCCTCACAAATCAGATTAATTAGGGACCCTAGGGAGCTCCCCCATCATTTTTTCTCCAAGTGAGGACAAATTGATCAGACGGCCCTTTATGAAACCAGGAAGCAGGCCCTCGCCAGACACCAACCATGCTGGCACCCTGATTATCTGACTTTGAGACTCCACAACTGCGAAAAATAAATGTCTGCTTTTGGTGGCGGAGTTATCCAGTGAGGGTCAGGGAATAAAGCTTCTGCAGGCAGGTTAGCTTCTAGAGGATCACCTCGCTGTTTTCTGAATACTTTTCATTGTCAGGCACATCAAGGGGAGACTGACAGATCCTGTTACTGAAGTTAGGCTGTCCCAGAAGGAAATCACTCATGCTAAACCCCAGGAGAATTTTCAGGTGAAAATTAAAATCGTACCCCACAGAAGGAATCCCCTGAGAGGGCTGAAGAGTACTGTCCCTCAAGGGTATAAGATTAGGGATCATCCCTTCCACTGAAGTCCTTCCTGGTCAACTTTGGGTTCATTAACTCCTCTGTGGTTCCAGAATGTGGAACCCTCCCTTGTGATGCCATGGTGGGTTGTGTTTGTCTCCACCTAGACTAGGATGGGTCATCTGGGGGCAGGGACCTTGGCTGGTTCAGGCTTGGCCCCCATGGTGGTCCATGATGGGAGCCTCAGTATGTCTCATGGTTCCACATTTATTAATAAATTCATGCAAGAGGTAGACCCCAGACTTCGTGAACTTCAGTTTAACAGGACCACACTCCCCCACCCCCATAGAGTTCTGGGAAAGAAAATCCTCAAAGTTTGTTCAGAACCGGAAAAGTGCATTCTCACAGTCTAACACAGTGCCTGGCATCAAGGTGGTGAACCCCCCATCAACATCAGCAAAATGATCACCTTTTGGCCATAGCCCATGCTCTCAATGCCCTGCCCTGTGTCCTCTTGGTCTTTGAATCTCCTGGGAACTGCTGTGGACACTTCTCAGCCACCGACAACTTCTTCCCTCCGTGAAAAACCATGGAAGCTGCTTAGCGGCTTACCGAAAAACAAAGAAAGAAAGAAAGAAAATAAAAGAAAATAAAGGAAAGAAAAATTAAAATAGGGCTGGGGATGTGGCTCAGTGGCAGTGTGCTTGCCTAGCATGTGTGAGGTACTGGGTCCAGTCCTTCGCACTACATAAAAATAAATAAATAAAGGCATCATGTCCATCTACAACTAAAAAAAAAAAAATTAAATAAAAAGAAAAAATAGAAACGCATAAAGGTGCTGGGGATTTAATGTCCCCAGGTCAAGACTCAATCAATGAATCTGTGAATAAGCACCCAGGAACTTATATTCTCTGAAATTCTCCCCAGTTTCTCGGAGGGTCCTCTGCAGGATTGAGAATCCTAGTTGCCCACAGTGGTCACCTACCCATGAATGCACCCAGGGTCACCTTCCCTGTCTCATATTCCCACTCCTTCTTTTGAGTTTCCTGGGATCATCTCTCAAGCGAAGTACCTGTGTCAAGTGCCCTTGACCCACAGGTGCTTGCTTGTTGGGGACAACTGAATTAGGGCAGGAACAAAATGAATAAGTGAATAAATATTGAATGAATGAGTGAATGAATGAATGAGATTATGGAGCGATGAGAGGATTCTAGAAGGCTCTGCCTCTGCACATTCCATCCTCCTTGTTCAGAATGGGATTCCAAGGATTGACAGAGAGGGAGGCACGGTGCCTCTTTTCCAAAGCACATCTTCAGGTGAGGAGGTCCAGGTCTCAGCAGGCTTGCTCTTGGCAGGATCACAGGGGTCAGGAGGCTGCCAGTTAGTGACCTGCCCTTGGGACATGCCTCTCTGTGACTGGTCTGAGCCTAAAGTCCCCATGGAACTTCATTAACAAAGATGGTGGTCACCCTAGAGGGGGAAATTATCATCCAGGTTCTAGTAAGACAATGGGTTTTGAGCCAAGTCTTGTAAAAAAATAACAGAAAGGCCCAGATAGCCGAAGGTGGGAGGGGGAATATGGAGGAGCTGGTGCCGAATGAGGAGAGGATTCGGCACCTCTTCCAGATGGCTCCTTCCCACCCCCCACACCCATTTTGATACGAGGACAGGAATGAACCATATACCTGAAGGCGGAAACAGAAGGCGCCACCGAAGATTGGACAGAGAAAGCCAGACGCTGGTGAGCGCTTAACGACAACCAGCCTTCTCCCCAGAGCCGGCTGTGAGCTTGGCTAAGAATAGACCCAGCCCGGAATGGCGAAGGAACTCTTGCTCCCTAAGACTTCCTGGGAACGTTCTGAACCCCGCAGCACAGCCCCACTCTGCCTCAGCCTGGTTGTGAAGGGGGCTCAGAGTGTGTCTTCGTCCCTTTGGTTTGCTATAACCAAGTACCAGAGGCTGGGTGGTTTGTAAACAGTTTATCTCTCACGGTTCTGGAGGCAGGAAAATCCAAGGTCGAGGTGCTGGGTGATCCAATGCCAGGTGAGGGTTCACTTTCTGATTTCTCTGTGTCTTCTCATGCAAAAGGGACTTCTCTGGGGTTCCTTTCATAGGGGCACTAATCCCATTCAAGAGGTCTTTCCTCATGACTAACCCCCTCCCCAACTCCCCACCTCCAGATACCATTGCATTCGGTATTAGGTTTCCACACAGGAATTTTGAAACGATGTAAACCTTCAGCCTACAGCACAGTCCTCTGCCTGCTCCACTGAAGGCAAAGCAATCGCTTTTGAAAGCAAATGGTGCAACATTGGTAGCAGGCCTCACCGCCCTACCACAGGCTCCTTCATTCTGCCTCCACTGAGTGACATAAATGGCCATGTCTGTCACCGGAGGCTATTGGGTGCATTGTCCCTTGCTTGGCACTGAGGGACCCACAGGGTAGGGAAGACATCCCTGCCTCTGGACAACATGGATTCTACTTGGAAGGACAAGATAAATAGGTGGAGTAGTCAAGGTAAGAGGCCGACCAGAGACCGCCAAGAAGTCACCTTATTCCAAGTGGGAAGAGAAGCCACGGCAGCGCTCACTGGGGTAGCTGGAATAGTAGGAAAGAGGTCGGGAGAAGCCGAGCCTTAGATTCAGGAAAAGTGGAATGTCTCCAATCTCCAGTCTCTCTGGAGCCTTAAATAGCAGAACTGCCCAGGAGACCACTCGATGGAGCACATAAGACCATCAGCGAATGTTCTGGGCATAGGCTTGAGGGGTGGGTGGAAGCATAGGCCACGCACTTAGGAGAGATTGGCAGGGATGGGCTGGGTGGAAACAGAGGCTGTTGTAGGAGGTGAGAGGAGTAAGCCAGAGGACTTCTCTGGGATATTGGGTGACAAATGGAGGAGAAGGTGGTCTGGTTTGAATATGGTTTGTCCCCCAAAGATTCATGTGCTAGAAACCCAGTAACAGTGCTGAAAGGTGGTGGGACCTCTAGAAGTAGGGCTTCATTGGAAGTGGTTGGATGGTGACAGCCCTCCTGATGGAATTAATGCTGGTCTTTTTTTGGGGGGGGGGTACTGAGGATTGAGCCCAGAGTCACTTTACCACCGAGCTACATCCCCAGTCCTTTTCATTTTTCAGTTTTTAAGCAGGATCTCCCTAAGTGGCTTAGGGCCTCACTAAGCTTCTGAGGCTGGCCTTAAACTTGTGATTCTCCTGCCTCACTCTCCCCAGCCTGTGGGATGACAGGCATGTGCCACCACTCCCAGCTTCATGTGGATCTTCAGGAGGCAAGAGTCAGCTCTTACAAAAGAGTGAGCCCGGGCCCTCTCCATTCTCTTGTTCACTCCCTTGCCACACAGCACTTCTCTCTCCATCTCTCTGTGTTGCACACAGTCCTACCATATGGCACTACCCACCATGGGGCTCTCACCCAAAGCTGTGTTCCTGGACCTCCAGAAGTAGGAGCTAAATAAATCTCTTATTCTTATACAGTACCCAGTCTTAGTTTTTTTTTTTTTTTTTTTTAAATAGAGACACAAAGCAGACCAGGGCAGGTGATGTCCAGGGCCCGTGGAACACGAGGTCAAATTGCAGAGTGCTACACCATTGCTTTCTTGGGTTGAATCGACCTGTGCTGCTCAAGCTGTCAATTAAGAAGAACACAGTGCCCCCACCCCAATGCACCCATCCATTTAGCACATGCTATGCTCTTTCCTCTCACAGGAGACTTATCACCCACTCATTTCACTGACAGCCCTAGCTTTTGTTAAAGAGTTGCTCCACTCATAAACTGGGAGGGTTTGAACAGGACTGGAATGGAAGGATTGACTTTTCAAAAGATGGTAACCAACATAGATGTGCTGGGCTCCCTGGTCTGCCCAGGATGACCATAACTTTGACACTGGGAACATGGAGTGCAGCCTGAGGGTGGCCCTGGAAGGCTTCTGTGGCTGACCACACTTGCTTATGTGGTTGGTGTTTCCTAAACATTTACCATATGTAAGACATAATGCTGGGCTTAGGATACGGTGAGGAGCAGCCCATGGAGATATGAATCCCAGGACCCTGTGGTTTGCACAGTTTGGTGAATTAGGAGCCCCCTTGGGGTTTTCCAGGTCAGAAAGAGCAAGGTGAGCTGAGAGCTCAGCCCTTCTGCTTCCAGGGGACATTGGGGTAAGCATTATCACAGGACACTAACTTTGTCCCTTCTTTCCTTAGTTCAGTCTTCAAATGCATTTTAAAAGGCTTCTCTGTGATAGATGTTTACCCAGGGCTTCTTCCTGTGTGAAAGCTCCGTCTCTTGGAGGAGAGAAAGAAATACATGAGGATTTTTAAGGAACTTCATCTCAAAGACCAATAAAGATCGCCAGTGATTTTATGGTGATTTCCCTCACATGGGGCCTCCCCCTCTGCCTGCCACCTTTCAATAGAAGGACCTAAGGAGGTGAGGGCAGCAGGAACCCCCACTTTTCTCTTGCCACACAGTTCCTTCTAGTTGGTGGGATTTAGAAATTGTCATCCCCGGGCAGAGTGACCACATTAGTGTCACTGTGACTGACACCCATTAGGGCTTCCTGGCTGGTAGCTATTGGTCCCACTCCTTCCTACGTTCTCTGTTTTGCAGCTTCTGCCCAGTGCTGGTCTCCTTTCCCCTTCATCTTTTGGAAATCCAATTTTACAAGCTGTTGGTCTTGAGTGTGGACGGTTGCATTTTATTAATTTGAAAAAAAATATTTTTAATAACTCCCGGAGCCAGATCTCCCTCCCCCCGCATGGCTGTTGCCCACATAGAGGAGCCTTTTGTTTGGACTTTTTATTGTCAGGGATCATGAACAGCCTGCTGTGGGCAGTGCGTGACTGTAGAGCCATTGCCGTTAAACATCACAGTGCTTTCCTTGGGTTGTCGCCATGAGCAGGGCTGCAGTATTTGTGCCTCTGGGAAGTAATTTACTGGACAATATATGGCACTTTCAATGACACCCAACAACGTCTTGTTTCCTGCACAAGACTGACCAGTCCCCTTACCTGTACTACTGAAGACCCACTACCAAGATGGAAATGCATCTGCTCCTTAGAATGTTTACCCCTCCTTTTGGTAAACAAGGCCACTGCCTGCAGTGGGGGGTGTTTTTGGTCAGGGTGAATGTCCTATGACTGCCCTAGCATTGGCTCCTCTATGCCCAAGACAGGGCCACTGAAGCCCTTAGCCAGGTGTTCCACCTCCAGTCCTTGTTTCCCTGGCTCATCTGCTTTATTTCATCATTTACAGTCAATTTGGTAGCTTCAAAGATTCTTCTCCAAGAAGCTCTTTCTTGCCCATTGCTGTTCCCTCCCAGAAGCCCTTTAAACATGGGTTGGGACACCTCCCTTCCCCTGGAAGACCCCCATTGACTCCCATAGGTGTCTCCTATAAGCAAGAAGTTCTTGTTATTTGTGGTCCAAGCAGGAAGGCTGGCTCAGCACTTGACGACAGTCTCAGCTCACGTCTGGCCTCCCTGACCTGGAAGGGCTTGGGACCAGGCTCTCAGATCATTCTTGTTCTGTGTCTTCAGAGTACACACAGAGGAGGGACCAAAATGCTCATCCTGGGGGCAGGGGTGACCCACGGGTGGAGATATGAATCCCAGGACCCTGTGGTTTGCACAGTTTGGTGAATTAGGAGCCCCCTTGGGGTTTTCCAGGTCAGAAAGAGCAAGGTGAGCTGAGAGCCACATGGAGGCAGATCTTTCTAGATGTCTTTTGTCCTGAAGTTCTACAGTCCCACACTAAGTACCCTAGAACCACAGGGGCACTAAATTCTGCTCACTTGTCACCAGTCTGGCTGAATAAACTCCTTTGCCCACTAAAGGGGTCATCATTTAGCTGATAGCCGCTTTCTCTACCAGGGTCCTTAGCCTCTCAGAATGGCCCTGCGAACACCACATTATGCTTATTTTTCTGCATTGGTTTTCAAGGCTGACTGGCTCAGGACTGCATTATAATTCTAATGGCCCCTTCTGAAGACACTGTCATTAAACAGATTATGTAATTTAAAACAGAAATAACAATGGCACAATCTTAAATTGCTTCTCCTTATTAGACAATGGTCAGCGAGAAGTACTCTTGGGTTGACCACTTTCTTCTCCTTTTTTTCCTGCGCCGCTCTCCCTCCTCTCTGGGGGAAGGAGTTTGGATTGAGTCTGTGGAAGGCGTTTGGGTGGATCTGTGGAAACAACTCAGATCCTTTTGTCCATCTGGCCCAGGTTTGAATCTGTCTTGATTCAAGCCATGACGGACCTTGGCTAGGCTACTTAAGCTCATCTCTGAAGTGGGGGTGACTGTGTGTGTCTGCAGGTCTGTTGGGCGGAGCAGCGTGTTGAGGTGGCTCACAGGGTCGAGGGCTGGGGCTGTGCCCCCCTTAGCCCTTCTGATGGAGGGTGGCAACCACGCACGTGTGTGCGGGGGAGCAGCAGTAACGGATGGACTCGGCCTTTCGGTTCACTGCAGTATTCCCTGAAAGTAGATCATTATTCTGTATGGAATAAATAGTGTTATCGGGCTGATATGCTTAAGGCTAATGAGCCCATGTCTAGCATCTGAGAAGCCAGATAACAAGACATGTTTTTCTCCATTGGCTCCTATTGATGTATTAATTAATGAAATCCAAGATTCCCCTTTGAGCCGGAGGAGTATTTAAATCACTCCTGAGCTGTGTAGAGAGCCGTCTCCCCTCTTGTTAAGAGATGCCATCGAGGTTTGGGGGAGGGTCGCTGGTCTGGCCCAGGCGGGAGCAGGAGAGGACAGTCATGAGACCGGAGCCAGACAACCTGAGGACCATCTGCATCCCCTCCCTGGACCACCTCACGGTTGGCAGAGGCCTGGGCCAGCTCTTCCTTCACCGTTGGCCCTGGAGGACTAGCTTGGCCACACTTGGGTCCAGGTTCACCTTGGAGCTCAGCTTCTGCCCAATTCCCCCTCCCCTGGGCTTCTTGTGCCTCAGGTTTACTCTTCACGTTGTTGGTTGGTTTGTTGTGACAGCCAAGTGGCAGCCTGGTAAAAGTCCCAGTGCTGGTGGTAGATGTGCGTGGGCTTTAGGCTTGGCTTCAGCACCTAACAGCGTCCCAAACGTGGTCAAGGTGTTGAAATTCTCTGGGTCTCGATTTCTTTATCTGTGAAATGGGGTGATGATAATATAGAGGCCAAAGTGTTATTTATGAAAATTACATGAACTAGCCTCTACGAAGAATTCCAGGAATAGGGACTGGATAGAAAGACGATTAAGGGCAACAGGGATGATGACTGTTTGCAACCATGATCAATCGTATTGTGTATGGAACAGGTGAAATAAGATGGGTGGAAAAAATCTCTCTCACAAAAAAATGAAATTGCATTATATTTCATACCTTCTCATGACATTAGCTTTTTTAAACACACTGGCAAAATGATATCCTGAAGGGGCCCTGCTTCAGTGTTTAAAACTGGTGTGTGTGTCATTACCACTTTATTTCTCATACAAGAAGAGAAGGACATTTGAAAACAAATTGTCACAAGCGGCTTGTATATATTTATGGTCCTGACTCCCCAAAGTCACTAACAACCTCCTGAGCTCCACAAGAAACTACATACCTCCACATCCCAAATGGAATCACGTACTCCCATGAGAAACCACATTCACTCTCATTTCATAGGCAACCATGTGTCCCCAGTATGCCCTAAGTAAGCCTGTACCCCATATATAACTGTGAACTCCCAGAACCCCACAGAGGAGCATGTACCCCCACATCCTATGGGTAACCATGTATCCCTGAACATCATGTGCCCCAACCTCCTTAGAGTTAAGTGATGTTTTCCTTGTAGTCTGATCTGTTTCCCTCTCTCTCTCTCTCTCTCTCTCTCTCTCTCTCTCTCACACACACACACACACACACACACACACACAAATTTTCAAGAGTGTTGCCATCACCTTCTACCTTAAAGGAACAAGCCTTAGAAGCTCCTATACTCTGGCCCACCCCTGCTTACCCTGGAGCCTGGGTACGGTGTAACTGAAGCATGGTGGGGGTATCATTTCATGAGTCTGTAGTCACATAGTCATGACCCTTAGCTCCCCAGGATGGGAGGTGTATACGGTATTCCCGGGCCCCAAGGGGCAAGCAAACCTCTGTGTCTCGCTCCCTGCTTTCAGCACTGATGGTGGATAGTGGACAGCCCATGGCCTTGGCCCTCCCTTGCACAGGATGCATTATGATGATTAGCACCTGCCGTGTTCATCACCGTGACCCTGAACCTTCTTCCTCTTTCTCATTTCATATCCATATACCTACCTAATGTTGTGCAGCTCAGATTATACTCTATTTAGAATCAATAACCACTTAGAATTAAAATTCGAGCCGAACTATAAACCATAAAAGTCCCTGATTATTTCATTAGTAATTTGCTAATTGGCATTAGATATTTAATTACACATTCCAAATATTTGATGAATTATTTCAGCTTCGCAGAGAAAGCGGCAATGGGGACTACATTTTTTTTTCCAGGAAACATAAAGCCCAGAGGGATAACTCGCAGGAAGTGCTAGTGTCTGTGGGTCTGAACCCTGAACAAGTGGTGTCGGGATTCCTGCTGTCCAGTGGAGCCCATCCAAACGGTTGCTAGGGCCAGCTTGGCCCCAGGTGGCCCCCGCCTCTACCTCTCCCTGGCTTTGTTCATCAACTGCCTCTCCTTTTAGACATATTATCTTTTCTGCTTTGATCTGCTTCCCACGACATCAGGTGATTTTTCCCCCTCTTCTTATCCTCCCAATGGGCTGTTTTTTGACACGGATGAAAAGAAATTAGCCTCTCACCCCTCATCCCTCACTCTCACCCTGTCCCCTGTCCTCCCAATTCATCTCGCAGCAGGTCCTGTCTGCATCGGACACCAGATGGCCCCCACAACCTTCTTAGAATGGATTTGCATTAGATAACACTCTGTCTCTGGCTCCCTCCCTTAAGGTGTGGGAGCTGTTTCTCTAGCAAGAAAAAAAAAATGATAATTTCAGTAAGAGAAAAAAAAATGCACAAATGTTCATTTCTGCATTGACTGGAATCTTTCTGAGGATAAGCGGGCACTGAGTTCATTCAACCCCCAAAGTGTGCCTGCTCCCCGATGGTGCCTGAATCCTGGGTTCTGCTGGACCCCAGCCTTGTGGACCAAAGTCTCATGGGACAATTCATAATGCAGAAAGACAAGTATTTAAAGCCATGTGTTTGTTCTCAATCTGCCTGGCTCTCCGTAGACATCAGCTTGCCTTTCTGTTGTGCTGGGGCGGGGGTGGCGGGCTTGGGTGGGGGGAGCATGGAACTACAGGGAGGAAAGAAAACAGCTCAGCCGCTCACACCCTGGACTAGACCGTGGGGAGAATAAAACATGTTTCTTACTGATTCTCACTTTGAATCCTCTGTTATTCTCATAACAGATTGTGATAGGCCATATGTGGAACTTCCAGTGACCATTCCAGAGAAACCCAGGGAGGATGAATGGGTAATATGGAAGAGAAAGCTGCCTGGGAGTCACAGACATGCCATACAGATCAGGAGGAGGAAGTTAGCCCTTAAAGGGCCAGCCCTGCCCAACACAGGGCCTTGGGAGGAAGTGCATGTGTGTGTCCATGGCCCTACTCCAGCTACAGGAAGGTGTCTTCAGGAATCGGACCCAGGACTTCAAAGACCCTTCTTTGAAAGATGCAAATGCCTGTTTTCTCAGACAGGTTTGCTTCAAAGTGCAGCCGTTTGGGAATGTCAGTGCAGAAGGCACAGTGAAGCCCGAGGACCAAGGCCCCTTCTGTCTGCCCACAGATGCTCTCAGAGTAAAGGAGAAGGAATAAAGAGAATCTGAGGACAGGTACTTGCCCCAGCTCTACTGCTAATTGGATCTCGAGCTCAACCCTTAACTTTTCAGGTCACTCAGCTAAAATAGAGATAATGTGCCCCACCTAGTTTATCCATAGAGGGGAACCCTGGAGACAAGGTCTTCAAAAGTCTCGAGTATCAAACCCTAGAGAGGTCAGAGACATGGAGGAGGAGGGTGATGTTGGTCCATGAGCCATTCGCTTATCACACCGTATCTGCCTTCTGAGTTTTAACAGGTACTTGTATTTTCAACAGCTGATATAAATAGCTACATCCGTTTTTATGAGAAGTGGTCTCAGATCCATTTGGAAATAGGATGGACATAAAATAGGAACCAATAAGATACATTTTCAATAGAAATCTAGCTGCAATGATCAACACTGAGGAGACCCCTTATTCCTCTCTGCACTTGGAGTCACTTAGAAAATAATGGCACTTCTATAAGCAAGGAGGTGTCAGACTGCAGACAGAGGCCTCAGGTATTTTCCCCACAGGGCTGAGGCCAACCTCCAAGCCCTGATCTCATCTGTGTCCACCCCACAGACTTGTCCACCCACGCTTGCAGGCCCCACAGAGACTTCTTTGCCTGTGGGGCTGCCTGCTCCTATTTCTGGGAAGTTCTATTATTTTCACTGTTTCCAGACCCCTGGAAGAATCAGCTCTTCTGCAGTTCCAGATCAATGTTTAACAACTGAATAAAAGAGAAAAATCCCATAGTGTAATGGGAAACAAAGACCAGACCATAGGAAGATCTTTATCATCTGGGTAAATTTCAAAGTCAAGGTGTGACAGGTCTGATTAACTGATTAAACTGATTCACTTTGCCCGGCTTGCTTTCTTCCGTGTCTTCTGCTTTCAATCCTACAGGACTTTTAGGGCCAATGCCAGCGACATCTCCTATAGAAAGCCTTTCCAAATCCCCAGCAGAATGACCCCCCAAGGTTTCCTGTCATGCCCTTCAGGCACTTAAGACCCGTCCTGGGCGAGTCAGCATATCCTGGGAGACTCCTTCCTCCCAGGGGACCCACCATTCCTCTGCGGGCATTAGCAGAGCTGGGGCTTCTGTGTTTGCCCCACAGTAGAAGGTGATCAGTAACTGCTTTAGGATGGAGAGGAGGAATGAAACAAGCAGCAGTGATCGTTTTTGTGAGCTGGAGAGAGAAGAACCCCTGGGTTTTGGGATGCCAGGGACCGCTTCCTAGAGGGCACAATGAGGCTGGTCCAGTACATGGGGACAACATCCAAGTATGTGCTTCTGGACCCAGAAAAAGCATGAAGGGAAAACAGCAGTTGGAAGAGAGGCAGAAAGGACAAGGTATAAAGTCCCCTTCTCTGAGGGTGATAGCAGCCATGGCCTTGGGCCTGGTCTTCCCTTTGAACAGATGGTTCCAACTATGGAGGCTGGTGAGACTAAGGGGATGACAGGAGCTTCCAGCTCCGGGTAATGCCACACAAATCACATTACACATGGATATTTTTATCTTTACCTTTGGAGTCTTTGGGCTTATGAAATGCTTTTCTACCTTGGAGACCAGCCACTTGAGATTGGGAATGGTGGTTCCAAAGACCTTGGGAAGGCAGGTGAGGAGGTTGGGAATAAAAAAGGAAATAAATCCCCAGGGGAGGAAGTTTCTAGAAAGCTCTATAGCATATGTCCAACAAACTTCAATAAAAAAGCCTGTTTCCAGTCCCCCTGGCAGGTACCAAACCAAATCAGGGACCATTTATTCTATGGTCAACTTAGGGGCATTCACAAGGTCACTGTGTCTCAGGAATCCTAAAAGCAGGAGTGTGTCAGTCATGTAATGTAGTGTTAAGCGCTGCACACATTCACCCCCTCACATTTATGTCCCCCAATATACACTCATGTCCCCCACCGATGTGGTACGACCAAAGACTGTGATGTGTACTGCCTCCTTCCCTCCACTAACATATGGACTACTGACCACTGAGGTCAGGCCATGTGTCAGGGGGTCCCCCCGGCCCCTTGCAGGACTCAAAGCCTAGTGGGAGAGACACACACGCTATCAGACAATCAGACACTCCAATCACACTGCAAGTTGTTTGCGAGGAAGGAAAGAAGAGGCACCTGGCCGAGGAGGACAGATGATGTACTGTCACCTGACCCAGTTGCGGGAAGGTCAGAGTCAGCCTTCCCTATCACATTGGGCTGTAACAGGAACAAATACTACAGAGCAAAAAGTGACTGCTAAGGATATGTATTTACAGTGACAGAATTCATATCAGGGAGGGAATAACAGCCTTTGTTTCAGAAGCTGAAATTTGGAGAATTGGTCTGGTGAGGGCTGTGACTACTGGACTTAGGAATAGGTTCATAGGCATGGAAATGGCATAAGGGCAGTGGAGCCTGGCCCTGAGCCTGGGGATGCAGGTGAGGGGGGCTAATTTTCTTTGCACACTAAAGTACTAGAATGCAGGTATGCATTTAGTAACTTGAGTCCTCGGAAAGAGATGTCCTGGTAAAAAGAAGAAGAAATGAAGCTCTTTTGTTTTAAATTATCATTCTGTTTTAAATTATCTGCTGTGTGGAAGTGAGCCCCCTACCCACCTCCTCAACACTATTACCCTGGGTTCATCACAGCCAGCTTCCTCCAGGGAGTGCTACTTTAAGTGGGAAGTAGAGGGGTTTGGATGACAGTAGAAGCTGGTGGAAATAAAGACCCCAGAACTTTGTTAGTTTGTCCAGAGCTGGAATTTTTGGAGTTCTAGGTCCTGGGACTCTCATCCCAGGTCATCAGGCTGGGGCTGGGGTTGATATCCACCTGACATCTGGATCACATTAAGGCAGGGAACTGGAGATGCAGAAAGAAACTATTTAGGGATCTGGTACTAACACTCGTCTGATTTTAAGAGGGTAAAAATGAGAATTCTAGGACTGTTTTGAACCAAACCGTTCATTAAATCTGAGTATGCTTAGTAACCTGTGCTAATGGCTCCTAAGTATGGACAAGTGGGTGTCCTGCTGAATCTGTTCCTGAAGGACCCAGGATCACTGTGACTAGTGCCAGAATGGCTGGCACCCCCCGGGGCATGCCAGAGATACTTGAAAACTCCTTGTCTTAAAAGGTTCTTATGGTGCCCCATGATGTCTGCTCACAGAGCCCTTGCTCAGCAAATCTTTTGTGCACAGACAGAATAAGATACAGTCTGTCTGGTCCATATCTGAATTTCCACTTCTTCCAAAATAATAATTAGGAGCAAATTTATAAAAGCGATTGGATCAGGAATCCCATGGCCTTCAAATCAATGTGGTGGATCCATCAACGGGTGGGGATGGACCTCCATTTACTACCTTATAGCAAAAGGAACTGTTGCCTTCTGTGGAGTCCAGAGAAAGACTCTGCCTTTGAAAGGGCATGCTCTGGAGAAGTGGAAGAATTATTTAGTCTAAGCACTTTGGCTTAGTATAAGCCCAACAGCTGGGGCATGGTTGACATTATGCTCCTGATAACTTTTTGCCATGGAGACGGCTCTGTGTGTCGTAGGAAGTTTAGCGGCATCCTCAGGTTGAACCCATAGGTCCTTTAGCACATCCACCCCCTAAAATGTGACAACCTAAAAGGTCTCCAGACATTGTTTAGTATCTCAGGGTGGGGTGGGGGAGCACAGATTTGCCCCTAGCTGGGAATCACTGATCTTGTGCAGAATACTCACAAGAACCTGCCCTCAAAGAGCTGAAACTTTACTATTAATGGCAACACATGTGAGTGAGAAGCACATAGACTACTGAATCAAAAAACCCAGGAAGAGAAAAGCCGCCATTCGCTGTCTCTAGTAAGTGTCCTCATAATCTCTATTCTGACGAGTGCTTTCTGCTTTCTTCTTTTCTAAGAACTATATTTCTGAGGTCCCAAGTGACACATTCAACTCATTAAGGCTTCTTAATTCCCACATGAATTATTGCTGGAAGGGTATGAAGGCCCAGCATCGCCTTATTACACCTGTAGTTATGAGCAGTAACTACGGCCTTTATTACAACATTCAGCACCAGCCATTAAATTTGAGGCATGAAAATGATTATTTCACCCCAAATCCACTTACCACTGGCACATTTCCAGCATGTTCTCCTAGCAAACCAAGCCTTGGGAGCACTCTGTCTCAGGCCCTCAAATGCCGAGGCTACTCAGTGACAACACCTGATTTGTTGAGGTTGCATGTCAATCATTCTTCATTACTGTTCATGGAGTCCAAGTTCAAGGTTTCCTTAGGTGCTGGCATTAGCCAATATTTCAGTAAATAAAGCAAAAGCTAGTGCTGTCACTCTCCCCCATTTCAACAAAGCTGTCTGTCTTTTCCCTATAGAAACTCAGTAGGGCTAGAACCTTCCTTGTTTAGCTTGGGGCTAAACACACCCTACAGGAAGCAGAAAAATCATCTAATTTTTTCAATGAAAGCCTGTGCCAGTCAAAGACATTCTTACCTACTCACACTTAAAATGCATCAAAAATGTACAACTATTGGAATCTTCAGCATTGACAGGCACGTTACCACGTACACAATTATGAAGGGAACTGAATTCAGAGACTGTGTGCAGAACGCCTTTGAAATATCAGAGATTGTGAACGCCCTTCATTTTTTTTTTTTTTTTTTTGTGCTTTTGATTTCACATAGAATAAGAAAAACGTCCTTGTTTTCATTGGTAGGGATTCTTCAAGGTTTGTAAAAATCTGAATACTAATGCCGCTCCCTTTTTGCTGTTTATAAATAACTTTGGACAAATCTGGTGGCTTCCATCTCGAGCCCCCTGTTGAAAATACAAAGAGCATGTGACAAATTCGCAAAGGAACCCGGAGTCATGCGGGACCCTGTTCCAAGAAGGGAAGAAAAGAGAGTCATCCTGGTAACACTCCTCCTCTCTCACGAAAGAGTTAACAGAAAGAAATAAAATCAGATATGTGTAGCCTCCAGACGTCCATTAAAGTGCAGAATGCTGCTTTGTATCACAGATTATATGCCAGATGTTCAAACTATCTCTAATCATTGCAGATGTAATGGAGTAGAATGTTGCAGTTTGTGAGTTTACTGGCATTAATCCTATATACTGCACAAGGGAAAAGATTTTAAATATATAATTATATCTCATTAATACTCAGGTTTTATTTCCTTTCAATGGAACAGGACTTATTAAAGCAACCATTTACCGCATGTTTTCTTTCAGGATTTGGTCCTGGCATAATCCTGTGTGCATTCGACGTGTAAATATGTACTAACCTGGGTGCAGAAAAACACCCAGAGATGGTTGTGAGTCCGCTGCTACCAAAATTCACTTTTATATGCATGAGATGTTTTTATATTGTGAATGGATAAAAGGGACTTAACTTTCGGAGTTGCTACTCGGGTTTTCTTCATGCCAGAAATATTTGTATTTCTTAATTTGAAAGGAAATTGCCTGTGCTCTGGTTCTTTATTGCATGTTGGGAGAAGGTGCATTCTGGGCTCCAGAGGGGGGCCCACGTGGATGTGGGTGAAGGCGGAAGCCACCCCTGCCTGGCAGCCGTGTGCTCTCAGGCACTTGTGGGACTTAGGAGAGGACTCAAAAGTTTTTTTTTTTTTTTCTCCAGAGAAACACTGTGATTGGAGTGTGTCTCCAGGGGAATGTGGGAGTGAGGAATACACAAATCCTCTCCTGAGCACGTTGGATTCCTGTGCCCCAAATAAAATAGCAACCTTTTCACCGACCAACGAAATTGCTTTGAGTGGTACCTGAGCCATCTCTGGGCTGGCGGCTAGCCTCCTCTTTAGATAAAGAGTCACAGAAGCTTCTTGTCCACCTTTTTGTGTGACCAGTGGTTATCTCCAGATTTTTCCCCGTGAGCTTGGAAATCCTCCCTGCCCCAGGGTTGGGTACCTCGGCCAGCCAAGACTGGCCAGCAGGTGGATGTGGATCTGAGAGATGCTGGGAATTTTTGATACTGAGTTTTCAGTACCCCGTCCTTCTCTGGATGACCTTTCAGATCACTCACAATGGGTTATTTAGTTATTCCAGTAACGGACTCCTCTGGCACCAGGACCTTGGTCACTTGTCACTGCTACCCCAGCACCAAGTACAGTGCCTGACACATTATCAGCTCTGGGAAGAGCTCTACCTCTTTCTTAAATGAGAGGATAAAAGAATAAATTAATGGGTAGCGAAGGCCTTTTGGGAAAAGCTGGGTGGGGCTGACAATTTAGCACAACGTCCTTAGCTATCATTTTTGGCGTGGAAGAGAGTTTGATGGATTCTGCAATAATGAGATTGACGAGACAGATGGTCGCTGCCAGGAATTCAGCGGAGGCCGGGGTGATGGAGAGGCGACGGCTCTGTGTCAGAACCAGGGGCGGAAGCGGGAGGTGTCGGAAGCTCAGTTGTGGTTTCAGTCCCCTGGGGATGAAGCCATCTGAGGGTCACACGGAGGGCATGTGATGTGCAAGCCTGAAAGAAGGCGGCCGGGCTCACACGGCAGAGGATATGTGACTGGTCCAGCCAGGAAGCCGGGAGGTCCCAAAGGATCATTCTGGGAGAAAGGTGCTGCAGGCTCCGATAGCATAGGGGGACGGCGAGGAGGACGAGGAGTGTGAGGGGTCTTTGGAACTGAGTCCAGCACATGGACCTCTTCTTACTTTGGCTTTATATTTTAAATATTTAAATTATTTCAGATACTACCAACAGTCTCTCTTCCTATTCCTCCTCCTCCTCTTCTTTCTCCTCTCCCCTCATCTCTCCCTCCTTTCCTTATGCACTAAGACCCATAGGGATAAAAAATAAAGAGAAAACCCTGAGTATTTGCCTCCTGACGTAGCTGGAAAGAGCAGACCTATTTGGAGAGGAGTTTCCATGTTAGAATGAAAGGATGAGAAAGGCCATCCTCAATTTTCTTTTCCTGTTTGGTAATGGAGTCCGGTGGAAGCCAGATCTCAGCAAGCAGTAGGCATGGTGCTGGGATTGGGAGCAGCTATGGGTTGTGTGGGTGCCCAGGGCAGGAGGGGCAGGCTGGGCAGGGGCAAGAGGGCCAACTGTCTGCCCCAAACAGGCTCATCTTATGGGGGAAGACTCTTACGTGCTACTAGCTCCTCCTCTGTCCCCAGTCCTAGGCCAGTACTCGGTATCTTGAGGGAACTGGAGGAGAGGGCAGGAGTTGAGCTGGAGGGAGGTGAGGTGGCATGTGGAAGATCCATTTAGGAATAAGACCACAGGGATGAAGGAGAACAGCAAGGAGCTAAGAAGCAGCATAGCTTCTTCAAAATGGTGACAGCTGGACAGCTGTACTGGACAGGAATGGGAACAATTAGAAATCTGAAGGATCCAGATGACTCCGATAGGGCGTTTGGCCTGGTAGTGTAGCCCAGTGGTAGTGCGCTTGCTTAGCACATGTGAAACTCTGGGATTGATCCCCCAGTGCTGCAAAACAATAGCAGCGCAACAGAGTGCTCATGCATTTTGAAGGAGAATAGTAACCCTCACCATTATTTCTTGATTGCTTTATTTATTTTAGGGTACTAGGGATTGAACTCATGGGCACTGGACCACTGAGTCACATACACTGATTTTGTATTTTATTTAGGGACAGCAACTCACTGAGTTGCTTAATGCCTTGCTTTTGTTGAGGCTGGCTTTGAACTTGCGATCCTCCTGCCTCAGCCTCCCAAACTGCTGGGATTACAGGTGCACCTGGATCTTGAGTGTTTTATTGAACACACTTTTTTTTTTTAACACCTTCTCTGGTCACACATCTGTCTCCAAGACAGGATTATTTGCTCCTTAAGGAGGGAAACTGACTCTTATTGAATATTTTCTGAATGCAAGAAAGGAGCAAAAAATGAATGAAAAGATAATTGATCAAAATGGATACGTGCCAAGAATCATTATATTGTAGCATATACAAATGAAACTTGAATGCACTTAAAAGTTTTAAAAGACATAACATTGGGTTGCCTAAGGGGAGCCTATGAATAGGTGGTAAGAAACAGGAGGCTTCATTCAAATAGCTGAATGTTGAAGGAGGTAGCAGAGGGTGTCAGAGACACAAGGGATAAGATCATCTTCACACAGGTGGATCTGAGAGTTATCTTGCCCTGAGGCAAGTCGGAGCTGGTCTTGGGGAACGCATCATGTGTAGCTGATGCCAGGCTCTGATTCCACAGTGGGACTGAGGTCCACACAAGCTCTGTACACAGAGGCTGGTCTGGGGCAAGCATTTCTTGTTAACCAAAGAAGAGATGCTGTTGCCCTTCATAATTAGGGGTGAACATGGATCTTTGTTCTGGACTGAGTGAAAATTACCTATTTAGCTGTAGAAACTTCATGAAGGTATCATAAGAGCATGTCCAGATGGGACTCTTGTCCAGGCCAGCATAGGGTCATCCTCTTCTATGCCACAGGGGATCATTATGCCCTGCACTGAGACTGTCCCTTCCTGACCTTCTAGAGAATTGGGTTTCTGAGACCCACCACTCCTCTGTCAAGACCTCCGTCACCAGAGGGTTGACAGTCATATCCCTTCGGCCCTAGTCAGTGGGATGGTCTCCTGCTCCTATATCTGTTTCTCTGCCATTAGCTTCTGAGCTCCTTGAGGCTGGGGTCCAACAACTCAGGAGCATGCGATCTGGAGCCTGCCTGCCCATGGTTGCCAATAGGGCCATGCTCTACAGCCTCTGTGACCATAGCTAAGTTGCTTCTTTTCTGCATGCCTCAGTGTCCTCTTGAGGAATAAATGGAGGTATGTTCACAGATGAGCACTCTATGAGAACACACATGTATGTGTCGCCTGTAGCACTGCTCAGGAAGCAGGCTCTGAAGTGGGGAACCAGGTGCATTAGGGAGAGCCCTGGGGATCAACACTCGGGGAAAGCCAGGGAAGGGAAGAGAAGATGATGGGGCAGAGGAGGAGGCCAGTGACATTATGCATGACTGACCCTGCAGCAAACTCTGGTCATCTGAATGGCTCAGAGCTGGACTGAGATGACAGGTCTTTATACTTTGTCAACCATTCACTGGATGTGACATGACATGACAATGGTTGAGGAAGCTCTGTGCAGCTGAGGCCATTCTGGAAGAGACTGTTTTGCTGGAGGTCATCTGGTAGAAGTGGGGACAATGATCCTTTGCTTGGTCAGGGGATCTAGACAGCGAGTCATACTGGCCACCACTGTCTACCCCTTGGGCTTAGATCTACTTCTGTCTACGTATTCAAGAATCACCTTCTCCAGCATTCTCATTGGTTTTTCTTCCTAAAGGAAACCTAGAAGAGGAAGATTAGGGAGATGAACTATAGCCCCTGCTCTTGCAGCTGGTCTTAGGTCCCAATTGATTCCACCTGCCTTCCATTCTCAGTTTTCCTCAGCCTCAGCTTGCCTCTACACTGGTCTCAGTGGTTTACTGGGGGCCATTATCCAGAACCTTACCTATGCAGGGGTCGAAGGTTTGAATTTCTTGTCCGCACACCTTTTTTTTTAGGTTAGGGTTGCTGTATTTGTTCATTTGCTACCATGGGTAAAGAAGTGCCAATATGCACTCAAATAGATCACCTGACTGCACATTCCTCTGTGCCTGAATTATATAAGAGCAGCCTGGTCTCCTCTTGAGGATCAGGGTTAAACACCCCGCTCGAATGGTGACTGCTCTTCTTACCTGCTGGCCACTTAACACAGACATCTGAGGTGCCCAGGAGACAGCTGTTGCTTGTAATTAAATGAAACCCTTCTAATGGGAGTGTGTCCCTCATTGGTAACCACAATCTTGGAAGCACAAATCTTCTCAAGAGTCACTGGAGATGGT
This sequence comes from Callospermophilus lateralis, assembly GCF_048772815.1. NCBI lineage: Eukaryota > Metazoa > Chordata > Mammalia > Rodentia > Sciuridae > Callospermophilus > Callospermophilus lateralis. The sequence continues at coordinate 21,414,316 of NC_135322.1, read as the reverse complement.
AGTAAGTACCCTACCTCCTGGGTCTCTGGAGCCATAAATCTTTCATGTTGGGTACATGAGTTTGTGCCACAATCTTTAATTCACCGCATGTCACAGGATGGCTTTGCATCTTCATAAACTATTGCTTTTAAGTTTGCACTTCCGGGTGGGAGGGGGCAGGGGGCTTCGGCAGGCTGTTCCTTTCTATCAGGTTGGTAGCTTCCAGATGATGCAGTATATGATAAAACTGGTGGATTCCATGGTCATAAACCCAGTACCACATATTCTCCAGGATAAAATTGGTTCCTGGTCTGACGAGCTGTTAGGTAGGAGTTGAAACCCTTCATAAGCCCTTTAATAATGGGGTGGATGAGGCCTTGTCAGTAAAAAGAGCAAAGGAATTTATTTCTGGCAGAAGCAACTGTAGAACTTCCAGGGTGAAGTGGGATCCACTTATCACCATAGAGCTGGTTGGTGCCATCATGGCATGATGCCATCTCTGGGTCTTGTGTTCTCTCTCTCGCTGTGGATCAGGTTGCACATTTGACAGATGCAGTATCTTTGATAAATGGAAGTCTAGGCGTAATTTTCCATCCCTTGCTCACCTTGCCTCTGTTGTTCCCTTGCCCATTGCATAACGCTCGGGTGACTCACAAGAGCTGGTGATGTCCGTGGGCCACAATGCTTCATCTGTTTGTCTGTTGAGTGTCCCTTCCACGGTGTGAGCATTAAAATGACATGAAGATCTTAGACCTCCTTCCACAGGTGTATCCATGTGCCTCTGCTCCAACCTCTTTATCTGTGATCTTTTAATTGCTTTAATTAAACCTTTTATTCAGGTGTGGTGAGGCCAACTGATCAGAAGATGACTGACATTGAAAATATAGTCTGCTACTTACAGTCCCCATGGGAAAGAAATGTCACATTATGCAGGGCCACCTGGTCAGTCAGTACCACGGGTGACCAGGAGGGTGAAGGAGTGAGGGGAAGCCCTGGGTGAGTCTCTATCGTGGGTTTCATGGGGAGAAATTATGAAGCAGTGTAAGCAGACTGAGAGGTTTAGGATTGACGAATGTGAATGATTTTGGTATAGGGATATTCGGTGTACACCAAGGTACAGGGGCTGTTCTGAATTGTCTGGTACCTGGTTCTTGAGGGATTAGGGCCCAGAGTGTGAGAACTGTTGACAGCCCAATAAATGAGATGGCTGGGGGCAAGAGTGGGAGCTTCGGATTGGTTAGTTTTCATTGAAATATTCCCACAGGGAAATAGTTTTCTAAGAATTGGGTAGCTCTGGAAGGAAAATTCTCTCCTGGGTCAGCAAAGCTGAAGATGTCAAAGCATCCTAGAATACAGAAAAGTAAAACAAAGCAAAGCAAACAAACAAACAGAACCCCACTAATTTCTCTTCTTACTGCCCCAAAGTTCACATACACTGTAACCTTGAATTCTTTTTTGTTCAGACAAGGTAGATAAACAGAATACTGCCTAAACTCGGTCCCTTGGGAGGCTCTTCCCTCACTTCTGTCTTTCAGAGGTATTCCCAGGTGTGGACTATGGAGTAGCTGCTGACCGTTGTGTCATCGTTCGCCCACATGCTGAGTTTACCCATCTGTGGACCAAGCCTGGTCTTCCTCCTCACCTGCCAGAAGGCCACGAGGGATCCACAAAGTCATAGGTGAGCTCAGGGAGTGTTGGTACCGGTGGTGAGCACCCAAAGGTCGAATCTACCTACTCATGCCACTTCCCTGTGCCCTCTGGTCCTGCTGTGTGGTCTCAGATGAACCACCTCTGTCCTCCTGGAATTATTGTTGGGCCTCCCCTCATTGTGACGGGTGGGCCTGATAGAACACAGCTGACGATGGGGCTAGTCACTGGGGCCCCTCAGTCAGGCATCCCATTTTTATTAGAGCTCCATATTTACATCTTGTGTTTTTCAAAGGGCACATTCTTTACTACAGATGGTATGACCTTGATCCCAAATTCTAGGGATCTACATTGTGATTCTTCCTGTGAGCAACAGGGATGCAAGGACCCACGCAACAGGGCCACTTGCATCACAGGTTGGACCTGCTACAGAGCTTTCATGTTTCTGGGTAACGTTGGTAAGAGCCATATTTACATGTGGCAAATGGTGCCTCTGGAGTCTAGATCTAGAACCGGGTGTTGTGCTTCAATCTTCATGACGAGAGGTGACAATTTATCTTTTGCTGTGGAAGGGATGTCCTGCTATGCTCTTGAACACTGAACTAAAAATGCTACTGATATGACAGTCTCCTCAATCTTTGAAGCGGTATTTTCCCACCCTCTGGATGCATGGGTCTTACCAAAGGCCTCTGTCTTGGTCAGTTTGGGCTGTTATAACCCATGTACCATAGACTGGCTAGCTCAAACAACAGAAAAGTATTCCTTTCAGTTATGGAGGCTTGGAAGTCAAAGATTACGGCGATGACTGATTTGGTTTTTGGTAAGGTCCTTCTTCCTGATTTGCAGATGCATTCTTACATTGTCCTCACAGAAACGGGGAAGAAATGAGGGAGGGAAAGGAGGAGAAGAACACGGACCATGGGAGAAAGCTCTAGTCTCTTTTCCTAAGTACAACCATCATGGAATCTCTGCCCTCATGACCTCATCTGAACCTAATACTATCCCAACGGTTACCTCCTACCGCCATCCAATTAGGGGTTAGGATTTCAACCTGTGAATTTCAGAGGGCCACAACTACACAATCTGTAATAGCCTCCAAGTTGCTAGCCACTCCTTGCTTATTAGGTCTGATTAGCTGATGTCATTAACACAAGGAGATCAGTGGAACGTTCTGTGAGATGTCCTGATGTTTCCAATCACTTTGATGATATTGTGACAGAGGGAGGAAATGTTAAATATAGCTCTTGGGGAAAGCTGTCAATCAATACTGTTGTTCATCCTAGAACTGTTTCTGATCAGAAACAGAAAATCTTTCTGATGATAAGGAAAAAAAAATACATTCACTAAATCAAAGGCTACCTATTATGTTCTTGAGAATGGACGTATTGATCTGCTCTAGTGAGGGTACTACAGCCGGCAAGGAAATTGCAACTGAGGCAACTTCTTGGTTGCGTGTGAGAAGTCCACTGTCACACTTCAGGGCCCATCTGGTGTTTGCAGGGATTAGAGCAGTGAATTAAATGGAGATATGATAGAAACTGTCAGTCTTGCATATTTTAGATATTTGAAAGGAGCACTAATTTTAGTCGTCTCCCTAGAAAACTATTCTTTGGTTTATGTTTAAACTTGACTTTTTGAGGAGGGTTTCCAATCAAGGGATCCAATTTCCTAGTACATCTCTACTGACATCCATTAGAGAACTGGAAAAGTTACATCAGAGTGGGAATCTAATGGAGTCTCTGTGAGGCAGACTGTGTCCCAGACTCCACCTGGCTCCCTATGTCCTCTAATAGGGACTGTGATAACTCTTGAGTCTCTGAGCATCAGAGTCAATTCAAACTCTGTGACCAGTAGCCTTCGACATGTTTGCAACTTCACAGCAATCTTCTCTAGGAAAGAACCTGGAGAATATTACACTTGTCGTGACCGGCGTCTTCATCTTCATTCAACAGGTTCCAAGTCTCCAAAGGAGACCAAGAATCATGGCTCTTTTAGGGCAATGGCCCTCAGTCTTTTGTTCATTCATCTTTGGTTCTTTTTCTCTTGATATTAGCAGATCGAGTCATACCTTGCAAGTTGCTCTTCTATTTTTCCCCCATGGGCACTCTGGTCAGTTACTGATCTCTGTAACTTTGCCCATCAGGACCCCAAGCTACTTCAGAACTTTGACACTTCCCACAACAGCACTCCCTCTTGGTTTCTAACAATAAAGTGCCACATTGTGATTCTTCCTCTATTGTTACATCGTTCTGTCATCCCCATTGCTACAAGTGTGTGTTAACTCTTCATTGAGATGACCAAATGTCTAATAAGAACTACTTAGAGACAGGGCTGGGGCGCTGGCTCAGCTGCAGTGCTCTTGCCTGGCATGTGTGATGCGCTGCATATAAATAAATAAAACGAAGGTCTGTCAACAACTAAAAAAAAAGTTAGAGGAGACAAACATTCAACTTGGCTCTTGGTGTCCATGGTCAACTCACTCCACTAGAGAAAGAAGAGAAAATCCTGGTGGAAGGGCATGGTGGGAGAAAGCAGCTTAGCTCATGGTAGCTGGGAAGGACAGAGAGAGCAAAGGGACAGATATAGTCCCCAAGGCCACTCCCCCAGTGATCTACTTTCTTCAGCTATGCCTCACTTGACTACAATTACCCAGTAGTCCATTCAAATTATGATCCATTAAGTGGATTAATCCATGAATGAGGTTAGAGCCCTCATGATTGGATAATCATTTCCTAAAAGTTCCACCTCTGATTCTTGCTGCTTTGGGGACCAGGTTGGCATAATTGCAGCCATCTTCCTTCCCTCTACCCCCACTTTATGAATACTGTTCTTTTTTTTTTAATTAATTTTTATTGTTGGTTGTTCAAAACATTACATAGTTCTTGATATATCATATTTCACACTTTGATTCAAGTGGGATATGAACTCCCATTTTTACCCCGTATACAGATTGCAGAATCACATCAGTTGCACATCCATTGATTTACATATTTCCATACTAGTGTCTGTTGTTGAATACTGTTCATATTCCCAAGAAATAGAAGCTAGCCTGAGATAAAACTTACTGGTCTGGAGACCTGCTGGTCTCTCTTTCTTCTCTCACTGAGAGATAGAAAACAACTTACCGATCCTGGCGATGGGGACATACTGATTTTCATGTTCTCTCCTTGAGAAGATAAAAGGACACACCAGTTTCCCTGTTCCCCACTTCTGAGACATAGGAAAACTTCCAGTCTTTGTTCCCAAGAAACAAACTTGCCTTCCACAAGATCACAGGATGCTTACTATGTCAGTCAGGACTAAACCCCAGCCTCAGTGCTTGGCCATGATACTAGCCTATAAAAAGCAACATTCAAGAAGGAGTTGCCATTGCCCTCCCTCTCCCTGCCTAGAGCCGCCTGTCAGACTTCTGACAAATAAATCCACAACTTATCCCAGGTATGTGTACGATTAGTCCTGCACCACTTTTCTTTCAGACCGTGCTTTTAAAACATGGACTTTGGGGAGGATCCAAACCATAACAAAAAGAGCCCTGCTATTTTAACAGCCTCCTCTACCTCTGTCTTTGGTCTGCCAAGGAGAGTTAGCATTGAACTTCATAGTGACCTTAGTGCCCTACTTGCTTGTGGGTTTCATACACCTTAGTGAATGGCACACTCTCTAAGAGTTCCTAAGGAGCTTAATTTACAAAGTTTCTGATATTTAGATTTCATTCAGTGTGGGATTTGTTTCTTCTGTGCCCCTACAAGCTACCTTCAGTAGCACATTTCTCCATCTTCTGGGTTTCGGGTTAGGGCATGAAGTCCTGTATTCTGGAAGAGTACACCCACATGATAATATTTGTCTGATTCAAACTCTTGTTTTGGTATTCCCAATCAAGTCCTGTGAGATCTTTTTCTTCTCTTATCAGAACCAGAATGACCCAGTTGGGTTTTCTTATGACTCAATCCTAGTTGAAAAACAGGAGAAATACAGGCAAACATTGAGGGGCATTTACCTCCTGATCTGGGTGAGACCTCTGCATTGCTTACAAGGGGTTGCCTTTTTATAGGGAAGGGTGGTCCACATCTGCAGTTTCAGAGGGCTCGGGAGATTTAAGATTTTTGAAGACATTAACTCACCCATGCCTATCCCAGGCTCAGGGTCCCACTTTTCCCAGCATGAGCTTTGGCCTGGGCATAGCAGACCTGCCTAGGTTGAGGATTGGGAGACTATCCTTTAAAAGCTCAGCTTCTCTGATGATTCCATTCTGGGCCTTGTCCTCATTTGTTTACCCTCTTGCTGTAGGAAATGAGGTCTTGATATCACAGAGGCCACTAGCGCCACAGTAGCTTTCCATTAATGATTAACTGCTCTTATCTTTTTTTCCAGATGACACTCTAGTATGGACAGATTCCTTTCCTTTTACTTTTATTTCTTCCATATTTGCTAACTAGTTGATAAATACTATGAATGAACGTACGTGTTGTATAGGTACACCATTCTTGTTTAGCGTCTATGAGAGGCAGGTGATGAGGAGTGGTGATTAAATGGTCCAGCGTCAACACTCCAACTCAGCATTTGCTTTTTTTTTTGGATTGTTCCTGTTTCCAGGGGTCATAGGTTGGGTAGTCTGGGAAGCAGACACTGAGATAGAGTGCATGTGTCCATGTGTGCTGCTATAACAACCAAGAGGCTGAAAAATTGGGTGTCTGGTGAGGGTCATGTCCCTGGCTCATTAGAGGGCCATCTTCTTACTGCAACTTTACCGTGTGGAAGAGATGAGGAATCTCTTGGGGACTTAATAAGTACATTAATTGCCTCCAAAAGCCCTACTTCCTTATACATATCATATTGGGGATTAAGTTTCAACATTGCAGGGACCCATACATTCAGACTATAACATTTGACCCCTGGGTTCCCCAAATTTGTGACCTTCTTGGTTGCAAAATACATTCATAACATTCCAACTTGTCCTAAGAATCTTAACTTGTTCTAGCATTAACTTTAGAATCCAAGTACAAAGTCTCATCTAAATATCATCTAAATCAGATATGGATAAGACTGAGAATATGATTCATCCTGAGGCACATTGCTCTCCAGAACCTGTGAAACCAACATGATATGTGTTTTCAAAATATAGTTGTGGGACAGGATAGGATAGACATTTTCATTCTGAAAGCCAAAAAAAAAAAAAAAAACTTGGGAAGGAAAGAAGGGGTAACCAGTACCAAATGAGTCTAAAACCCAACATGGCAAACATTAAGCCTTACGAATAATATTATTTGACTTGATGCTCTGTCTATTGGACCACCAGTGGTTCCATTTCTGTAACTCTTCTGGTTTGGAATCCTGCACCTGTAGTTTTCCCAGGTGAAAATCATGCCTCAGTGGCTCTACTGGTCTGAAGTTGTGGGCTGTCCCTACTGCTATGGCTCTACTGGGCAGTGCTCTATTGAGGGTTCTTAATGATGCTCCTGTCCTCGAAGTTACCAAAGTTTCCCATCCGTGCTTTCCGGAGCAGTAGCCACTGTGATCAGTGCCACATTGGGGTCCCCTGGAGCTGCACCTGGGGCAGCTAGAGAATGGAGCACTAGAGTGCAAAGAGCAGAGCCCAAGAGGTGAGGTGCCTATGGCAGCATGTGCCAGGGTCTCACTGGTTCCATTTGGCCCCTCCTTTGAAACCATTTTGCTTCTGGGGTTGCTTCCTGCTGGTTTTGTAATTCCAGGAGTAGCCCTGAAGATTTCTTTCTTTCTTTTTTTCTCTTTTGGCAGTGCTAGGGATGAACCCAGGGCCTCTCGCATGGTAGGCAAGTGCTGCTCTATGGCTCTTCTTCTGGGCCACATCCTTAGAACCACCCTGACAATTTCTGAATTGCGCTCAGGAAGAATGCTTCCATTGTGTGGAACACTAGCTCCTGGCCCATCTCCTTTCCAAACGCTTGCTTGTCCACAACCTTGGCTTTCTCTCAGGAACAGTTTTTCCTCATTCCTTTCAATTTAGATAGACTGGGACTTTTTTTTAAAATCTTTAAGTTCTGCTTTCTTTTTGAGTAGCAATTCCATTTTTAAAGTCATTTCTCTCTTTTCATAATTTACTGGAAACAGCCAGGAGGAGCCAAGCTGTGCCTTCTACACTTTGCTTAGAAATAGCTTCCGCTAAATATCAATTTATCATTCACAAGTTCCACTTTCCACAAAACGGTGGAAGATGAACACAATTCAGTGAAGTTCTTTGCCACATGGTAATAAGGATGGCCTTTCTTCTAGTTTGCAATAGCATGTTCCTCATTTCCATCTGAGACCTTGTTAAAATATCCTTGATTGGCTAAATTTCTTCCAATACTCTTTTTAGAATTACACAGGTATTCTCTAAGTAGATTGAGGCTTTCTCGAGATAGCTCCCTTTTTTCTTTCTGAGACTTCACCAGAATCACCCATGATAATCCACACATCATGATGTAGATCTTTTCTACCACACACCTCAAACTCCTTAGAGCCTCTACTTTCTAGTCTCAAATCTGCTTTCACATTCTTGTTTATAGTCATATACCTCATAAAAAGCTTTCAATAAGTGATGGACGGCGTAATTGACAGTGATCCCACTGGACTGTGTTGCCCAGCAATAGCATAGCCATCTCAGTCCACGTAAGTGCACTTTATGATGTTTGCTCAGCTATGAAGTCACCTATGATGCATTTCTTAGAACATACCCGTCATCGTGACACATGACTATGTTTGTCACAGCAGCAACCCACAAAGTCCAAGATTAAAGGTTCTGGCAGATTCCCCGTCCATTGAGGGTGGGCTGCCTGTTTCATAGATGGTGGTCTTTTTGTTGTTTTCTAACATGGTGGAAAAAGGAAGCCAGCTCTTATAGGACTCTTATGAGGACAATAATTCCATTTATTAAGGCTTCACTAGTATGACCACATCGTGTCCTAATGACTTCCCCAAGATTCCACCTCCTAATACTATCACATAAAGTGTGTGTGTGTGTGTGTGTGTGTGTGTGTGTGTGTGTGATGGGGAGTGGGAATGCACACATTTCAGTAGTGGTTCATTATAAATTTTTAGGGTACACAAGCATTTAGTCTAATCTGGCAGGCCTCATGTTTACGCAGGTGTGCACTTGGGCTCTATACCTGTGGGAAGGAAGGAGTGGAAGGTCCTTCAAGCAGTAGGGCGATCAAACTGCAACACCCAGGGAGCTCTGAAGCAGACGGAGATGGCCAAACTTTTATACCCCAGGTCATGTCACTGAACGTGAGGTACCCAGAAAGGGACACGACCTTGGGTAAAGTGACTTTCTACAGCTGAGGTCATTCCAGAAGGACTGACGGAGGAAGGCTGTCTGTCGGGCTTCACTGAGGAGAAATCTGGGCCACACAGCACAAGTGTCCCCCGACGGTGTCCCCCCACGGTTCATACCGTGATAGCTCTTCCTGGCATTATCGTTCCTCTCTCCCATCCGCTAGAACAGTGTACAACATCAATGAATAGATGTTTCCAGAACAACCTTCATAGAAAATGGCTCTATGCTGGGTATCAGCTGGAGCCACAGAACTGTGGGTCTGGCTGATGAACTCAAGACCCACCAGGTCAAGTGGTGCTGGGTCTGTGGCCTGGCTTGTCCCTTCTCAGCAGGGTTTACGGGGATGCAAGCTGCATCTAGGATGAGCGTGTGTCAGAAGATGGTCTGTTGGGATACTGTGTTTGGCCCGCAGAATAAACCAACATTCTGTTCCCTAGAAACAGAAGTTGACCATTCCGCAGTAGAAGGCAGTCAAGAAGCAGATCCCATCCAGATAGGACTCCCACATTTAAATAACCTGTTAAATGGCTCTTCCTTGTCAATAATCTGATTTGCACTCAGGCAAGACAAGTTGGATGCTTTTGAATGGCCTCAGATATGTCAATATGTAACAAGAAGATAAGGAAGAGAATTAGGTCCGGCACCCTGGCTTTTTGCTTTGCATCTTTCATTTTCTTGGCTAGATTGCTAAATAGTTTTATATGGAACCCGAAATTGCTGCCTAATGCTAATTTGCGAATGATACGATCAGTGCTGAGGTAAATGATATAGAGAATTGATATGGGAATAAATTGGGCTGTGTCCCTTTAAATAACAATATCGACAAAAGTTTGGCACAAAAGACAAGGAAGGGCCTTAGTGAAGCAAGATGCTACTCTTGAGAGCTGGAGCTTGGATTTCAAGAGACAGGAATCTCGACTCACAGGCAGGCAAACATCCTGGCTCCTCCACCTGCCCGCCATGCCCTTTATCAGGGACTTTACTTTCCAGCCTTTGTTTCTATAAGATGAGTAATAAATATCACAGAGCTACCATGACACAGTGTGTTCAAAATGCTTTGCAAAGTACTTGGAACAGAACAACCAATAATATTACCTGTTATTATTTATTACGATTATTCTTCTCCCACTTGAAGTGCAGAACAGGAAAGGAGGGGCTGAGCACAGTCATGGCAGGCAAGTTGCATCTGTGTTTCTGTCTTGTTGCTTGGAGACCCAGTTCTACTGGGCCCTGTGGTGTGTTGAAGATGCCCAGGAAACTCCATGCATCAGGGTGCACCCCTTGAGGCAGGATGGTGGTTACAATCTCAGAAAACCCTGTAAAGATTTCTGAAGTTTGGGGGCAACCTCACCTTCCTATTGAACTTTCCTTAAACCCATGGGGCTGCTCTCTACCTCCCAAATACAGCCCTACCATTGCTGGGATTTTCTGAAATACAGGAACCCTCTGATCCAGCTCTATGTCTTGGATCTTACACAGCATAGCAACGGGGTGGGTCATTTTCCATCTTGGTGCTCCAAAGATGGTGCTTAGCACTGATCCTATAGGAAAGCCCTATACCTGGCTTATCCGTAGGAGAACCTTCTATCCTGTTATCCCATAAAGCACTTGAGGCATAGTATTCTAGTTTTATGCTGTCATTATTTGGCTACTTTGTTTTCTGATGGTTCTGTGAATTCCTAGAGGGTGTACTTTGTATCTTATTCATCTTTTAGTGATTAACATGGTGCATAGGATGGGGCAAAGATTCAGGGAAAAGTGTACTGAAATTTTCTATGTCTGGGAAGAAAACCCCAGTTTGATATATAGCACCCTCTGGGCTACCACATGAGGTCACGAGAGGAAATTAGGGCTCATGCTTGTCTCATTGCTTCCTTTTTCTATGAAGTTGGTTGGGGGCCCCAAGGCTCCTAGGTGGCTCTGTTGGGTTGGTGACTAATAAATATTGGTGTTTTCTGGATCCTGAGGTGAAGGAGGTATTTTATAAAGAGATGGACTTGACAGGGTCTCTAGTAGGCATGTGACACTTTGCAGAGACGATCCAAGACTTAATCTAACCTTAACACTTCTACTACCATCACTCCTGAGTTTTGATCAATTATCCAGAAGAGCTATGTTCTCTGAGGTCCTCTTGAGTTTGGGGGTTTCTATTGGTTTGGGGTGATTATTTCAGGAGGAAAAGTCACCCTAGACTTCTGGGACTGAGTGCTGCATAGCCTTTACTGTTGTAACTGTTGAAGAATGACAGTTCTTTTAAGCACCTGGTAATGTGTATATCCAAAGTTTCCTTTTGGATGTGGAAAAGGTACAACATCATCAAGGTCCAAAGAGCCTTAATAGCATTCTGGCCAAAGACAGCTGACGGAGACCTGCTCAGCCTGGCCTGCCTCAGTCTCCCATCCCCGGTCCCAGCGTCTGTATCCTGGCTGATCTGAGTCCAAGTCTGTGCATAGCCCTTGCTTTTCTTAATCTACTCATTCCTGCTCGACTCATCCTATTTCTTAGTGGCCTCAGGTTCCCTCCTCCTTCAGATATTAACGATGGATGACAACAGCCGATGGAGGGAAGCTCTTGAGGTACCCCAGTGCTTAAAGATGGCGAGTCTTGGCGACAGTATGTATTAAGTACTCATTAACACAAGTTGAACGAGGGGAAGGATTTCTATAATACTTTGTGGTTCAACCTTTGGGTCATCTCTACTTCAGGCGCAATATAAAAAATTAGATAGAACCAGTTACTCTAGTAGTCATTGGAACCCAAGACCTTCTGATCCAGCAAATTGATTTCATCTATTCATCTTTGAGTTGAACTGGATCCAAACGGGTGGCCTGTAGTAGTCACTTTAACACGTTGAAATATTATTTCTGAAATAGTCATCTAACACAACCTGTCTGGAAATTTTCTGGAGAGAATAGATATTTTTGGAATCTTTTTGACAGTCAGGCCAGGCAATTGTGGTAGAGAATGACTAATGAGTAGTCAGTTTGCCTCTTAGCCCCGCTTCTTGTGTGAGCTTTGTTGAGTGCATACAGAATGCTAGGCATGATTTTGCAGTGGACAAGCCCTGTGAACTCCAGACCTGTAAGGAGGCCCTGGGTGTTGACATCTGTCCCAAGTGAAGAGACCCCCCCACACACACACACACTGCTCCATAGCAATGTCCATAGCAGAGGCCTCTCGATAGTCATACTGGGCAAAGGTAATTCAGAATCCACCATATACCCACGCATAGGCTGGTGCACACACATTTTCCAAAAGCAAAAGCACTTCCTTGACTCTATATAATCCTATGAATAAATTGTTGTTTTCTAAAATGGGCATCACCATGACTTTATTTATTTATATTTTTGTGGGGACAAATGTTTACTGGGAGTTGAATCCAGAGACACTTTACCACTGAGCTACATCTCCAGTGCTTTTTATTTTTATTTTTTATTTTAAGACAGGGTCTCCCTAAGTCGCTTAGGGCCTTGCTAAGTAGCCGAGGAGGCTGGCCTCTAACTCTTGTTCCACCGGCCTCAGCTTCCTGAGCAGCTAGGATTACAGGTGTGCACCTCCACACACAGCTGATCACCACTGGTTTCATGCCTTTAACAGCTTCCATGGGATTGACAAGCTCAGAAGAGAAATGGCTTTCTCCAGAAAGAGGCAAAATCCCGGCCAGGGACCTTTTAGGCCTACGTGGGTACAATGATCTAGTCCTCAGTCATCTGCTCAGGTCACCCAGTGAAATCAGACAATAGGTCGGTGACAGCTAGTGTGGCCCACCACCCAATCCATTCATCTGCTTATGGAAGAACTGAGCGTGTTTCTGAGCAAGCTCTCAAAACATGAGTGACGACGGAGCTCCCCACTCCAAGGGGAAAGAGCAGAGTGGAGACCACGCACACACTGACTGATGGGCACGGCGTACCTCATAAAACGGCAAGGGGAACCATCAGGCGACAGATGCACATGCTGCCTCCAATCTCAAGAAAACTGGCCTCATAAGGAGGGGAGAAGGTCAGCAAGGTTTCCCAGGCCGAGACCCTGCGAGGTCTGATAAGAAAGGGAGCAATTTTAAAAATCAATGGAATATTTACTAGAGACCTGAGTACAGTCCTCAATCTATTGTAAAGGATGTTGCGCAGGTACCTATAAATAAAAGATGCTTGCCCTTCCACATGGGGCTCCCAGAAACCGAGAAAAGGCACAAGGCAGGAAAAAAGCCCTCTCCCTATCAGAACCTTCTGTGATCGACGGCATCTCCTACTGACATTTTCATTAGCAGGAAATTTATGTTCCTATTTCTGTCTGTTGTAATGACCATTCATAGCCATAGTGTGGTGGCGGCTAATGGACAGGAATGGAAAAAAAAAAAAAAAAAACCTTAATTAATGCAGAAGTGAAGCATTTTCTTTCTACACTTTGAGAAGCCAAGTAATTCACAGCAGTTCTTGGCACTGGAGTGGAGGTAAAATAATTATGCACCATTTCTAGTGATTAAAAGATTGTAAAATAATTTTAGTTACATTTTAAAATTATTTATCTTGTAAATGAGAAAGAGTGAGGAAATAGGTCCTGAGCAAGTTCTGAGGTTCAGATTGGACCCTGCAGAAACTTCCTCTTGGATCCCCGATTGCCCGAGGAATCTGGACTCTGGGATTTGTGTCTGAGGTGGGGCTGGACCTCTTTCTAACCCACTTTCCTGCACAGGTGGGTCTGGGGTTTGTCACTCAATCCTGAGGTCATACCTCTTTAATGCTCTCTTTATTCTCCTTTTACATTCACATTTTGCTTTTGCTTTTCATTTTTAACTAAAAATCCCTGTGGGTTGCTGTTTTATTCAGTTCCTTGCATGTTATCTAGACCCATCTGGAAAGGAAACCTGGCCTATCCCTTGTTCGTCTCTTTAAAGCAATGTTCTTAACAACAGCATCTTTATAAACCTTTACTTTTGCCCCACAAGGGAGGTTTCAATTTATTTACTTGGCTTTCTTTTATGAAAATCTCAAGTCTGGCATCAGAGAGATCGACAGGCTGATGAAGGTAACACAGTCAAAGTAGCAAGGGTAACTAACATAGGTTTGTTGACTTGATGCTTTGCAAGCCTTCCAAGGCTGCCCACTGTGATCTGTGGTTTTCAGATATTCCACTCCCTTCCTCGTATTTGAGAGCAAATATGAAGACCCAGAAGAGAAAAACAACTTAGGAGAAAGTGCAAACAAGCTAGGAAGAAAAACCTTTGGATGGGGTGTGCCTGGTCTCCCGGCTTCCAGAAGGAGCCCTAGAACTGGCAGCACATGGCCTCTGTGCACTGTGGCTCAGCCTGGCCACTGCTCGGAAGCAGCCTGGAGCAGCCCTCCATGAAGAATGGACACGCTCCGGGGACACCCCGTATTTAGCAACTAGAGTGGAGGACAGCAGAGACCACCCTGCAGGGGAAGGCCCTTAGTTGGTTTCTTAATGTGGAAACACACCCTGTTGATGTGAGCTCTTTCTTCTTTCCTAATATAAACTTTAAATCCTATAAAATTTCCATCAAGCCCTGATTTAAGTGCATCCCACATATTTTGATCTGGTGTCTTTTCATTTGTGTTCCATTAAAAGTTATTTCCTATTTTTTTTTTTTTTTTTGGAGATTTCTTCTGTGACCCATACGATTCTTAATAGAAATATTCAATGCAGTCTTAGGTTTACAGAGATGTTGAACAGAAAGTACAGAGTTCCCACATCCACCCCCCATGGTTTCTGTTATTATTAACATCTTTGGTTGGGTACAGTTCATTTGTTATAATTGATGACCCGATGTCGATATCTTATTATTAATTAAAGCCTAGAATTTATATTAGGGTTCTGTCTTTGTGTTGTACAGTTCTGTGGGTTTTGCCAAGTGCATAATGTCATGTGTTAGGCCACACCATTACAGTACCATGCAAAATGGATCCAGTGCTCTAAATAATCTCCTGTGTTCCCTATTCATCTCGTCACTAGGTCATGCCTGAGCTCTGAAAATCATGAATTTTTTTTTTTAACTGTCTCCACAGTTTTACTTTCTCAAAATGTCATGTAGTTTGGCATCATACAGTATATACACTTCCCAGCCTGGGTTCTTTCACTGAGAAATATATTATTAAGCTACCTCTATGTTCTTTCACCTTTTGATGATTCATTTCTTTATGTCACTGAATCATTATTCCCTTGTGTGCATGTACTGCTATTTATTACTTAACTCTGTGAAAGAGATTTTGGTTCTCCCTCATTATAAATAAGCATTGTGTTCAGGGTTGTTTTGTAGATGTATCTTCAACCCAACTGGCTAAATACCTAGGAACTGCTTGCTGTATTGCATGGGAAATTTATATTAGTTGTGTAAGAAATTACCAAACTATCTTCCAAAGTGACTGTTCCACTTGGAATTCCCACCAGCGGCAAATGAGAGTTCTAGTTGCTTCATGTCCTCACTCACATCTGGTGATGTCAGTGCTCTGAATTTTAGCCATTCTAATAGGCATGCAGTGGTATTGCCTTATTGTTTTAATTTTTAATTCCCTATTGATGTGTAATGCTGTGCATTTTTATATGCTTATTGGTCATCTGTGTCTGTCCTTTGGTCAGAGGTCCATTCAGATCATTGGTTCACTTTCTGATTGGGTTATTTTATTTTCTTATCTATTTTCATAATTGTGAAAATATTTTGAAAATTTTTGATACAAGTCCTTTCTTAGATATCTGTTTTACTTTCCACCCCTAATGTGTGATTTGTCTTTTAGTTCTCTTAATGGTGTCTTTCAAAGATAAATTTTCAGTGTTCGTAAAGTTCAATTTATCTCTTTATTTATTTTTCTTTCATGTATTGTTCATTTTCAAACTCAAGGTCTTCCCCCCTCTTTATTTATAGTTGTGCATTTTATATTCAGGTCTATGATACATTTTGAATTGATTTTGTGAAAGGACTAAAGCTAGTGTTAAGATTTTTTTTTTTTTAATGTGGATATCCAGTTATTCTAGCAGTAAGTTGAAATGACTATCTTCTCTTTATCTGATTGTCTTCCTCTTCTGTCAGAGATCAGTTGACTATATTACATGGTCTATTTCTCGGTGTACTATTCTGTTACATTTATCTATTTGTTTATTCTTTTGCTAATACCACATTACCTTGATTACTATAATGCTATAATAAGAATGAAAATTGGGTAATGACAGTCATTTTGACCCTGCTCTTCTTCAAAATTGGCTATTTTGAGTCTTTGCTTTCCACATAAAGTTTCAAATCATATGTTCCATATCTACAAAGTAACTTTCTGAAGTGTTGATTGGGAATTCATTTTACCTATAGATCAAATTGGGAAAAACTGACATCCTTAAAATATTGATTTTTTTTCTTATCTATGAGCAGTATGGTATATATTTCCATTTATTTAGCTCTTTTTAAAAAAATTAGAAATTTTTAGTTTTTCTCATCTATTTCTCAAACATACTTTGTAAGATCTCTACTTGTGTCTTTATTTTTTTGGTGTTAATATAAGTAATATTGTTTTTATTTTTGAATTCCAACTATTCAGTGCTAGTATAAAGGAAAGCATTGTTGCGATCATCTTTTTCCACTTGTAGAAATTTTAGTAGATTGTGTCTTTCAAAGAATTGGTCAGTCTCAGATTTAAGTTATCAAATTTGTGAGCATAGAATTATTTGTAGTAATCCATTTTTTCCCCTTTTAAAGTCCATGGATCAATAGTGATGGCCCCTTTCATTTATGGTAAATGTAGCTTGTGTCTTCTCTTTTTCTTGGTTAACCTGCTTATTTGGTATTTTCAAAGAGACTTGTTTTGATTCCATTGTTTTCTCTGTGCTTTTTGTTATATACATTTCATTGATTTTTCTATTAATACTATTATTGGTTATTTTTTCTTTTTAGACTGAATTTAACTTGCTCTTCTCTTTTTCTTGTTCCCTTTGGCAGATGCTTAGATTATTGATTCTAAATATTTCTTCTTTAAAATACATAAACACTACATAGTCAATGACACAAATACCCTCTAATCAATGCCTTTCACTTCATTATGAACATTTTAAAAGTTTGCATTTTCATTTTCTTTTAGTCTAAAATATTTTGAAATTTCCCTTGAATCTTCTTTGATCCATGTTTTATAAGAAGTATGTTAATTTTCAAGAGATTTGGGGACTTTTTAGCTATCTTTCTGATATTGGTATCTACTTGGGTCCCATTGTGGTCTGAGAGCATACTTGGTATGATTTCTATTCTTTTGAAATTGTGAAGGTGTGTTTATGGTCCAGAATGTGTTCCATTTTGGTAAATGTTTCATGTGGGTTTGAAAAGAATGTGCATTCTGGCATTTTTGAATGAAGTAGTCTATAAAAGTCAGTTAGATATAGTTGATTGATGGTGTTGTCAGTTCAACCATATCCTTACTGATTTTCTGCCTGCTGAATCTGTCAATTACTGATAGAGTGTTGAAATCTTCAATTATAATAGTGGATTTGTCTATTTCTCCTTGCGGTTTTTTTTATGCTTTTTTGGGGGAGAATACACACATTAAGGATGGTTATGTCTTCTTGAAAAATTGACTCCTTCATCATGTAGTATCCCTCTTTATCTCCTATAATTTTCCTTGCTCCAATGTCAGACTTATCTGAAATACATAAAGTTACTCCAACTTTCTTTTTTTAAATGTTAGTATGGTATATATTTCTATATTCCTTTACTCTTAGTCTAGCTGTAGCTTAAAGTAGGTTTCTTATAAACAACATATAGTGGAGTCTTCCTTTTTTTAAATTTACTTTTGAGGTGTCTGTCTTTTGCTTGTTATAATTAGACCATTCACATTTAAAGTGATTACTAACAGAGTTGGATTTGTAGTTATCAAATTTATAATTGATTTTTAATTTGTTGCCCTTATTTTTCATTTCTTTTTGTCTTCCATTTTTCCCTCCCGTTTCTGCTCTTCATTATTCTCTATATTCCATTTTTTCTCTTTTTTAACATATCAATCAGACTTTTTAAAATTTATAAGTGAGTGCCTTAGAGTTTGCAATATACTTTCGTAACTCATTCAAGTCCACTTACTAACAAATAACTGTATATCATTTCATGGGTAGTATATCTAAGAATACTCTCCATTCTTCCTTCCTATCTCTAATTAACAGCTGTCATTCCTGTGCATCATCCATTAGCTAAACACTCTTGCTAATATTGTTATGAAAATTAAGAATAAAAATATTAATTTAATTTAATTTAATTTATCCCTTCTCCAATTCTCTTTTCTTTATTTAGATTTGAGTTTCTGACCTTTATCACTTTCCTTCTCCCTGACTATTTTTTCCCCCACATTTCTTGCAGGGCAAATCTACTGGTAATAAATTCCTTGATTTTTATTTGTCTGAGAAAGTCTTTTATAACATCTTCATTCTTGAAGGATTATTTTACTGGATACAGAATCTTCTTTCAATATATTTCTACTTCACTCTCCCCTTGCTTACATGATTACTGAAGAGAGGTCAAGAGAAGCTAATTTCCCCCTGTGACTTCTTTTAATATTTTTCTCTTTGTTATTGATTTTCTACTATTTGAATATGATTTGTCTTTGAGTAATTTTTGGTATTTATCTTGCTTGGTACTTTCCGGATCTGCAATTGGGTGCCTCTCAATAATTTTGGAAATTTCTCAACCATTTTAAATTTAAATACTTTATTGTTTCATATCTTTATTCTCCTTTGGTATTCACATTACATGTTTGGAACATGTTTTATAATCACTCCCATAGTACTCAGATATTGTTCACTTTTTTTTTGTACTGGGATTGAACCCGGGGCACTTTACCACTGAGATTACGTCCCCAGCCTTTTTTATTTTTTATTTTGAGATAGGGCCTCACTAAGTTGCTAATCTTGTTCTATTTTTTTTAAAGTTCTATTTGTTTTTAAATACTTATTTTTAGTTGACAATATTAGTGTATATATATACATACTGTATATTAAACACATGTTATATATTATACACATAAATATATTATATACTAATACACACACACACACACACACACACACATATATATATATATATATATTCTCCACATCCTTTCCAACATTTGTTATTCTTCATTATTTTGATAAGAGCCAATGTAATGGCATTAATGGTATGAAGTGATATTTCATTGTTGCAGAAACACACAATAGGGAAAAGATAGTTTCTACAATAAACACTGTTGGAAAAATTGTATATTCACATGGGAAAGAATAAAAAGGAACCCTATCTCAACTATCACACAAGAATCAACTCAAAATGGATGAAAAACTGGAATGAAAGATCTCAAAATGTAAAACTATTAAAAGAAAATAAAGGGGAAGTTCCACAACATTGATCGGGCAGTCATTTCTTGGCTATAACCCCCCAAACACTGCTTACAAAAGCAGAACTAGACAAAGGACGTTGTGTCCAATTAAAAAACTTCTGTACAGAAAAAGGAACAATTTGACTAAAAAACAACCCACAGATTGGGGGAAAATACTTACACATTGTATATTTAATAAGGGGCATAAATAAGAAAATAAATTCCAGAAATATACCTTACTGACTCATAACTTTGGTTAGTTACGTAGTAGGGTTATGTTGGCTACGTAGAAAGAATTAGGGAGTGAACTCTACAATGTCTTGGAAGAGTTTGAGAGGGAACAGTGATTCCTAAATGTTTTCCTGTTCTTCTCTTTTCCCTTATCTTCTTTTGTATTATTTAAATAGTTTTGTGTTATTTTTTTATTTTTATATTTTCAATTTTGGAGTAAAAATTACAAAAAATAAAATTAACACTTTGCTACAATAATCAAAACAATTTGATGTCTATAAAGATAGAGACCAAAGGATAATATGAGAGTGCATCAATAAGTCTCTACATCTTTAGTTGATTTATTTTTTACACAAGTACCGAGAACATTCAACAGGGAAATAACAACTGGCTATGCACATTCAAAAGAATGAAGCTGGAATACTACCTCAAGGTCTATACTAAATAAATAAATGAATAAATAAATAAATAGAGCTCAAAATGGATCAATGACCTAAATCTAAGAGTGAAAATCATAAAACTCATAGAATAAAATGGGTAATTCTTCATAATCTTGTATTTGTCAATGAAGTCTTAGATCTGACTCCAAAAGCATGAGCAACAGAAGAAAAAAATAGGTACATTGATATTGTTCAAAATGAAAACAATTAGATATTTAAAAAGACATGACCAAGAAAATGGGGGAAAAAAACTACATAGGGGAGAGAATGTTTGCAAATTATGTATCTCAATATATTTAGAGCCTAGAATCCAGAATATATACTGAGCTCCTGTGAGTTAACAACAAAAAGGAAAACAACACAATTTTCTGTGTTTGACTCTATGTGTCTGAACAGTTATATTTAATGATTGTTCTAAGGATTACAGTGTACAGAAAGTCTCACAGCCTCCTTTTATTGTATTACTTGAAGTCGGATTTGGAAACTTTTACCCTCTCTCATTTATGTTGTTTAAAATTTGTATGCATTGAAAACTCTGCTTTCAACTTTTATTACATTATAAGAAACAAGAAATACAAGAAAACAGTCTATTATATTTACCCAAATACTTACAATTCTTTACTTTTTCTTTATTCTTGTCATTCTAAACATCTTTGTGATTTTTCTTTTGTTGTTGTTGTTTTATTGTTTTTTTCCTTAATCTGAGATTATCTTTATTTTCTTTTATTCATGAAGAATTATTTCTACTTGATATAGAATTTCAGGATAAGAATCATAGTTTTAAACCTTATAAAAACATTCTTCTACATACCTCTCATATCCATGCTTTTTGATAATAAATCTAAAAATCATTCAAGTAGTTGTTTCTCTATAGGTAATGTATCTTTCATCTTTGGATGCTTTGAATGTTTTTTCTTTATTTTTAATTTTCAGTGGTTTGATAATGAAGTATCTGAGTATATATTTATTGAGTTTATCTTTTGGGGCCTTATGAGTTTCTCAAATCAGTTTATATCTTTTATCAAACTTAGAAAATTTTCAGCCATTATTTCTCAATTTATTAAATATATATCTATTATCTGATGCACCACCTTGCTTTTCTTCTTTCTGTGGGATTTTAATGACATGAGTATTAGATATTTTGGCATTTTCCCATGGATCTTTCAGGCTCTGTTTATTTATTTTTATTTTTCAACTTATTTTTTTTAGAGAGTGAGAGAGAGAAAGAGAGAGAGAGAGAGAGAGAGAGAGAATTTAATATATATATATATATATTAGTTTTCGGCAGACACAACATCTTTGTTTGTATGTGATGCTGAGGATCAAACCCGGGCCACATGCATGCCAGGAGAGTGCGATACCTCTTGAGCCACATCCCCAGCCCTCAACTTATTTTTTTATTAAAATTTTAGGGTTATACATAGTAGTTGGGTTCATCTCAACAAACTTATATATGCATGGGAATCAATATCTGCTCATAATTATTTTTCTATCTGTTGTTTGGATTAGAAAAGTTTTATTGATCTACTTGCAAGTTCAGTGGTTCTTTCTGATAAACCCATTCTAATATTGAGACAGTCCAATGAATTTTTAAGACATTTTTATTATATTCTTCGATTTTATGATTTTTTTATTCCATTCTTTTATGTTTTCTATTTCTGTACTAAGACTTTGTAGTTTTCATTCATTTCAAGAGTATTATCCCTTATTTCCTAGAATATAGTTGTAATAACTGCTTTGTCTTTATTTGATAGTTGCAACACCATGGCATCATAGGTTTGGTGGTGTCTGTTCATCATCTTTGTCTTCAGCGATGTAAAGTTGGGTTTTTCTTTGCTTCTTCATTTTCAAGTAATTTTTAAATATATCTAAGGCATTTTGATTACTATACTATGGGACTCTGGATCTTGTTTTGAAGAATACTGAGTTTTTTGAAGAACTTTGAAATATTATTATTATTTTTTATTTGTTCATTTTATTCACTAGATTATAAGGCAGTTATGTTTAACCCAAAAGCCCATATTCTGTGAGTTCTGGTTCCAATTTAAGTTCAATTTTCAAGGCCTTTACAAGGGTATTCAAATCCAGTCGCTGTGTTTGTCGCTAACTGCGTTGTCTGAGACCTGGAAAGTAATCTATTCTGGAATGTGGATCTCAGGGCTTTAGTGTGCTGCTTAACATCAGACCCAGGCATATGCTGCTGGGGTGTGAACCACGTGGTTCCTACACAACTTCACTGGATCATTTTCATGGTATCCCTCCTCTCGGCTTCTCCTCAATACTTTCTTGCTCCTGAAGACTTTCCTTCCTGGTTTTCTGACTTGTTGTTCTGTTCCATTCTTCCCTTTCTCACGGTCAAGTGGCAAAATGATAGGGGAAAAAAAATGTTGTTTTCCATATGTTTTGGGGACTGCAGTTTCTCTGGTCAGAGAGAAGGGTTTCCCTCTCTCATTGTTTCTCTGTCACAGAAGGATGGCTTAGTGATTGGAGCAGGAAAGAATGAAATACAAACACACAAAGCAGAGAATTTCCTCCACTGTCTGGGAATCCTAGGGTCCCCCTCTCTGCTTTTCTGATCAGAAAGAGAGATCTTACCTTGGAAATGTTTCTCTCCTGCCTGTACTTCATTTACAGAATTTAAGAATGTGAGCTGCATGTGAGTTTGCCTGGAAAAAAAACAGAGGGAGGAATAAATAAGGGGGATTCATTGCCATTTTAGCAGCCCTTTAGTATCTGTTTTCCTTCCCCAGTTTGACTTCTACCATTTTCTTTTTAGAATCTTTAAGGAATGAACCGTCTACCCAGTTCAGGATTTCAGTTTTAGTTAATGAGGGAGACAGGCTGAAGTGTACTTTCTGCATGTAAAATAGAACTAGAACCTGAGTAGCTCTTCTTATTTCAATTTTGTAGTTGAGAATAGAGATGTTCCAAAAGATTATTTGTTTCCTTTTGTTGTATTTTTATTTTCTAAAATCTAATAGCACTAAATGACAGATAAGGATATTATCCTTTATCTCATTCCAATGTCATTCATCTACCTACCAGCTCAAAAAAAAAAAAAAAAAATCTAGACCCAATTTGGAGCTATAGAACAGAGACTGAAGTAGCTATGATCTGCTTTAGTTTGTGCAGTACTAGGTCGCTCTAGCAATCCTAGAGTAGTGACCTACATCACTAAGTCTTGTACCAGTACTTGAACTTTTAGTTCAAGTGAGTTACGATAGTAAGATCCCTTGATTGGAGGTTGAGAAGAAGCCTGTACTGTATTATTCATTTGTCTGAAGCCCTTTGACAATACTGTACCTATTTTACCATCTTAGTCTGCTTATTTGTAGAACAACCTCTAAAGTTGAAATTCTTTCCTTCTAGGACTGAAATAAGATGACTTCCAAAGGGTCAATAAAAGAAGAGAACTTAGAAGACTGGGTTACACAGATGTCAACCTCTACAAAATGAATGGGATTCAAATTCTGTTATAACTGATGGTAATATGAGATTTAACAACACTGGCCGTGGCAGGTAACTCTTATTTTAAGGGTTCTAACAAATCTTTTCTCTTCTGGTAACACCAACCTCAACCATAACTCCCATACATTCTATCCTTGTATTTTCATGAGACTTAACTAACCATTGACCAGCATTGGAAGTAGACATAAGACTCAGTAGAAAATACCCCCATTTGATTCAAATGTATGAATTGTCAAGATCATTGTACTGTCATGTGTAACTAATAAAAAAAGAAGAAAATCAGCATATTTCATCTTTGCCACAGGGATCAGTTCAGGGTTGGCCATATGACAATCCTACACAGAGTCTTTCAATTTAGAAAAAATTACAGAAAAGAAGGCAAAATGACAGCCTAATGCTCTTGGTGGCCATCTTTGTCATAATGAGGGAAGAGCTTCCGGAGAGTGAAGTCAATGCCAAAGGACCTGGGGACAAGGACATGGGGACATCCAGAGTCTAGAGATGTTGTTAGAGACTCTGGATTCAGCCATGCCAGAAGCCAGTAACTCTTATATATATATATAAGAGTTGAATTTCTTCACCAGCCCAGTCTGGTAGCAAGGTGGACTAACAAGATAAACTGTCTACCAGAGGGAAAAAGCCAAGAATGGGCCTGGACCCCTGGGGAACTGAATAGAGACCACTACGTTAAAAGTGAGGAGCAATGAAATATGCAATAACATGAATATATTTACCAGGTCTTGGTGTGCATTCCACCAGGCCAAGATATTTGATGTTTCTTTTCTTGAAGACAGAGGACAAGGAGAGCTCCCTGAGCTGAGCGAATGCAGCTTTAGGTTTCTCAGAAAATGCAAGTTCATTCAGCAGCAAATGTGGGATAAAGAATTGAGCAGAGATCCCCTTGAAATAAAAGGTGGCCTAGCCATCGGTCGCTCTAGCAATCCTAGAGTAGTGACCTACATCACTAAGTCTTGTACCAGGTGCTGGGCAGGTGACTGCTTTTCAGACAACCTGGAAAAATCAGCATTTTTATTTAGAGTTTAGTGAGCCCAAGGATCTAAGCTGTAGAACCATATGCTATTGTAGATATGGGTCTCCAAAATACCCAGGTTTGAAGGGTTTGTCACTGGCCTATGCTTTTGGGGGAGGTGGTGGAATCTTTAAGAGGTGGGGCCTAGTCAGGTTTTTGGGGGGTGCTTTTGAAGGGGATATAGAGATCCGGCTTCTTCCTTTCTCTTTGCTCTCCAGCCACCATGCACTCCTGCCATGACAAACGGTGCTACCACAAGTCTAAAGTGACAGGACCAAGGGATCATGGATTGAAACCTCTGAAACTATGAGCCAAGATAAACCTTTCTTCTTTATTAGTTTTTTTTTTACCTCAAGTATTTTGTCTCAGTAGTGGAAAGCTGACTAATACACCACTCAAGCCGCACCTGTACTAGCTCTGGTAACTTTGAAACAGGTCATTTAACTTGGCCTTACTTTCCTCAGAGATCTCTATTTTCTTTTGTTGTTGTTGCTGTTTGTTTGTTTAGTACTGATTCTTGTCCTATTCAGTTGAGGTTACGCTTTGAACTTGAAATGAAATGAACTCCAAAGGGGCTTTGGGAGTAAGAAGATTTCAATCAGTCCAAGGAAAAATTACTTGAGAGATGCTTAAGATGAGTCTGATTCTCCCTTTCCTTAGCCCTCCCATACTCTGGATTTTGGGTCTCCAAACACCTCACGGGACAGCCAAGCTTTCTGCTTCCAAAGTGTTCTGTCACTGCTCTAGGTTGTCACCTTGGAGAGAAGTGGCTTCAGATGCTTTCATCAAGGATTGGACAATGTGAGATCTTAAATTGGTCATGGCTATCCTGTGAGGTGATGAGCTTTCCATCACAGGGAGGATCAAGCACTATCAGGGGGTCCATGAAAAGTTCTCTCTCCTCATGGAACAAAGCTCAGTATTTTCCTTACTTTGGATGCTGTGGCCAGGCCCTATGTAGTCTTTGAGTCTTCAAGAATGTGATTTCCCACTTGTGACCTGTGCAATATCATCCCCCTAATTAAAGGAATTCAAAGTGTGCCATCTGATGACAGATGTGCTGCTGTCATTTAGCACACCTTCTTTGGACTTTCAAAAGCCATTCTCCCCCTGATCCCCAGCACTCCCATCCCCAGCCTTCCGGTTCACAAAATGCAAACACATTGTCCTGCATAAGTAATAATGAAGAAATCTACAAGAAAAGATTTGTGGCACTTGCTAATCAGTTTAATAATGGAGAATATCTTTGCCGCATTATGCGGAAACAAATTAAAAGGGCGAGGAGAGCTCCCAGAAATCATCTGTTCGTGTTAACAAAGTGAATATTAATGAAAAACAAAATTGAGTTCCTCTTGTGTCTGATTTTCATCAAATTGTACAGGTATTAAAAAATAGCTATAGAAATCCTATCCATTAGTGGTTAATTCAAAATAATGTTGGCCTCTGCTCTATTGCTGACTATTACCTCCTTCACGGGCAGAAAAGACAGTCACTCTGCTGGACCCACTGTGCTGTGAGAATCAATAATGGAGCTAATTCAATTTTCTGTGGACCAAATATCTAGACAGTGGAAATAAGCGTGAAGTTACCCACTGATGGGAATCAGGGCAAGAGGGGCACTAGGGCAGGGTTTGCTTTCTTCCTCTGGGACCCAGGTTCTAGCTGTCCAGGTGACCAAGGAACTGAGTTCTGCAGAACTCAGGTGCTTTCCAGAGACCAGAGGGCAGCCAGAGTGCATCCATCGCCCAGCAGAAGCATCATGCCAGGCTGTTTGGTATGCATTTTCTGGGCACCACCCTGCCTCAGCCCTGCTATGAGTGGCTCAGCAGGGGAACGACTCTGGATGAGGAAGGGTCTGAAATGTCCCCAATGCAGCTAGATATAGAGAGGTGCTGCAGAACCTAGCCATGAGGGACTCAGTGAACTCACGGAAGACTGTTAATTTCTTGACCCTGGTGATGACCAAAATTGGACCTGATTTGTCATATCTGCCTAAGTCTGGGTGCCCCATCTTTCTCCAAATATAGGCCAAAAGGGACCAAGAGGCCATTCTTGCTCATACTCTCACCCATGCTCTCCTTTAGCGGTGGAGTCAGTACTAATGGTTATTCTCATTATTAGATTGACAGAGTAGATTAGAGATTTATGGTGCAAAGAAAGAAAGGATTCAGCGGGAACAAGATTTGGTGAGGAGGAGGCAAGTACCCCTCAGTCAATTCAGACCCCCGGGTTAGCTCCAGGACTCATGGATTCTGTAGGAAGAGAACATATTAGGGGGAAGAAGAGAAAATATGAGCACCAACAAGCTCCCAAGTCATACATTTTCAAATCATGCATGTGCTGAGGGATGGATGACTGTTTTATCCACATAACCCAGATGGTCCCAAATGCATTCATGTTTTGGGTAAAAATGAAGGGGGCTAATGTCTTATGTTTACCTGTTGTCTAGATTTTGGTTGCCTGAAGATTGCCCCATCATCCCCAGGATCTACCTTGTGCTTAGGCTTGGTTCTGTCCCTCTCCCCACTCCCCTATCTGGAGAGAGCAAAGTTTTTATCCATTCTAACAACTGATGTGGCCAGCACCCAGTGAGGAGCTGGCTTCAGCCCTGGAGTATGGCTAGTTACCAGGATACGGCTTCTATTCTAGGAACCTGCTCTCCCAGGCTGCTGGCTGTACCGTGTCCAATGGGAACATCATCAGAGAATGTCACTTCTCAAGCTTTAGCATCACATTGTGGTGTGTGCATGGACATGACAGAAGCCCCTCTCATAGGTCAAGTCCCTGGGGTTGTGCTAGGAGCAGACTCTTTGTCCTTACCCATGCTCCAAGTGCTTGGGACACGTGGACTGGCTAACTACTCCTTCTTGTATGGCTGTCCTGGGCTCCTAGCTCTCTCTGAATACCAGGTTCTTGGACTGACATATGGTCTCTCTGGACTTACAAGTTTGCCTTGAGAACTTTGAGTCCCTGTTCTCAATGACTTCTGCCTCAACATCTCGCAGTATTTCAACTCTGTTTCTTCATAGCTAGAACTAGCTAAGAACACCTTTAGCTTCAATAAATAGAAAACCTAGCAAAGGGTTTGGAGGCACAGAAGGCTTCTTTAACTCATGTAGCAATTATCCTGGTTATGGATGCCTCAGTTTATCAGCAATGCCCTGTGCTGTGTGTCTACTCCACCTTCCTTGGCATATTGGATTTTCTCCCCATGCTTGCTGCCTCATGGTGGCAAGATAGCTGCTAAGCCTTTGGGTATCATATCTACATTTAAAGCAGGAAAAAGAAAGAAGGGCAGTGATGGTTGAGACTTTTCCATTCATCTGGGAAAACACTTGGCAGACACTCATCTCTCTACTGGAAATGTTGCTGCAGACCACCCACATGGTGGCCGGATTTTCAGAGAGCCAGTGCAGTTCTGGCATGTTCCAGGTTTTCCATGGAACAACCCACTGAAGGGCAGACCCAGTCTTAGGCTTTTGGGGGAGGAAGGGGACTGAGGTTAATGGAAGACAAAGTCATTTTCATGGAGTCTGGGAGACACTATGGGTCATAATACTGCAGATCCACAGTCTGTCTTCTGCCAAAGGCTACCAATCCATAATAGTGAATATGGATCACCTGGCATCAGGCATAGGCCTGTTAATTTCATGTCCCTGGTGAATGCTAGGGGTAGGGGCATAGAGATGACCGAAACTGGACCTGACTTTGTCATAGCTGCCAAAGTCTGGGTGCCCCTGACTTCCTCCAAATATATGCCAAAAGGGACCCAGAGGCCACTCTCTCTATTCTAGCCCACATCTTGCATTCAGACCCTCCTCTGCAGGCGGCTAGCTGGCTCTCACTACCCCGCAGATGACCAATGCAAAATATACCAGGACCTTTGCAAACCCTTGGAAGACATGCTATTTTTCTCTGCCTGCATAATTGTTGAGAAGGGAGCCAGAGAAGGTGTTCTAATTAATTAGAGCAGGTATTTGAGGATGCCACTGCGTGCCGGACTCAGGACCAGAATCCAAATTTCCCACTTATCTGCCTCCACCACTGCGACCCTGAGGTGCCCCTCTCCTTGCCTGCATTCGTATTTATGTGTAAACTGCAGCCTGTGACCGGAGCCTTATTAGCTGGTCAAAATTTTACTTTTAAATGGACCATTAACCTACTCGGAGCCCAGAGCACACTGATAATGTAATACCTCAGGATCCTGTCGGGCCTCAGAGTGAAGCAGGTCAGAGACCACATCTATTTCTCTCCATTATCCCACAGATGTCCAAGGCACATGCTCACCCATAGGACATCTCAGTCTAGAAAGACTTTTTTCATCTAGCTTATTAATCCCAGCTATGCCATCTATTTGGACGAGTTTCTTTACTACCCTGAGCCTCAGCATCTCCATCAACCAAATGCAACTAGTTTTGTTTGTTTGTTTGTTTGTTTGTTTGTTTTGATGTGGTTGAAATTATCAGGGAGGTGAGAGAATGTCAAGCTGCAATGGAAGGAGCGTGTGCCTCACTGAAGCCTGAGTTGGAAGTCCAGCACCTCCCCGCTGGGCACCTCTGACAGCTTCCTGCTCTGAGAATGAAGATGGGGACATGGGCAAAGGTCCTCAACTCAGAGATAAGAGGCCCTTCCAGCCTCCTGGGTCTTCCAGGCAGAACTCCTGCTTGGCTTGAATTCCATCCACTCTTGGCAAGGCTTCACTTCCTGTCTCCAAGGGAGAGGGGCTTATAAAAAGGCATAAAAATGAGGCTTCTAAAGACATCCTGGACGTCAACTAGATGTTGCAAAATTACATTTTGATGAGTTCAGTGTAAATGAACCAGAAACATATGGATTCAATTTCCCTTGGAATCCACATGGGTTTAAAAACCAAGGGGGCGGGGGAGAATGCATTTGGGGAAGAGCATTTTAGGTCTCACCAAACTCCCCGCATTTGTAAACAGCAGTTTGAAGTTTGTGATGATTGTGTCCCGGGCTGGGTTCCTTTCCTAATAATAGAATGTACAGGATGTCTTGCAGCGGCCTCACCAAATGTGTCCAGGGAAAAGTACCCAAACACTGCTTTTTCCACTTTGGCTCCATGGTCCTATGAAAGTGCAGTGGCCTCCTGGATTTATTGCTCCTAAGGTTTAGTCCCATGTATAACTTCTTTGTCTTGCTTCTGCTTCTGCAAAGATCAGACATCACAGGGGCACAAGTGGGTTTATAAAATCTGCAGTGTCAAGTGCCAAGTCTGGGCTAGGATTTTAGCAGGTGCTGCTTCTTTGCAAGGTGGGCAGCACCAACCTGTTTTATAATAAGAGAGTTGAAGTTCACGACGTTAAGTCCAAGGGTGCTTAACCAGTCGGTGTCAAGGCTAGAATTGGAAGTCAGGGCTTCTGGATTGAAGTCCAGGCATAAACAATGCTCATCAGTTTCCTAGTTTCAGACGAGCCTGGGGGAGGCACCTGCTTATCTGGAACTGCTACAAGGCAGGTAGCAGGAGGGGGGAATAGGGCCAATGCAAGAATCTCCACACCGGGCTCAGAGACATTCTTGGAATTTCCATTGGTTCCTCAAAAAGACTCTTGGAAGAAGGAGTAGAGAAGCAGAGGGAACAGGTGGACCAATTTAAATCTTATACTCCTGTCTAGGGCACCCCACTCTTACTGTTTTATTTACTGAGCCTTTAGGTAGATTTTTGATTTTAGAAGGTTTTGAAAATTTTGAATGTAGGAAATTTAAAAGATATTCAGTGACCTCCCATCCCAGTCTGCAGCCGGCCAAATTATTCCATGGACTGCTTTTGGCTTCTTGTCTCCTCTGTGTTGCAGATTGCCTGTCCACTATTGGGTTGCGGAAGCTATTGATGAACATTCCCAACCATTTGGGTTACTCTTCTTGTCTCAGTCTTATGAGACCAAGCAGAGGACAGAAAAACAAGACGGGAACACTGCCTCCAGGAAGCTGGAAACATATTTTGTTAAGTTAGACAAATTTCATTTCTACGAGTCACCTTGGGAAGAAGACCATTTGAGATAATGAGCCGGCAATGAATTCTGGGTGTCAGAGATTTTTGGCTTCATACAGTAATATGCTAAATCAAGAAATGGTCCAATAGAAGCCAACTGAATGGGCCAGAGCTCTGGGAGTAGTGTTTCAGAAGAATTAGGGCCAAAGTACAAACTCCTGACCTTTGTAAAAGGGACAGAGGTTTCTTGGCTGTTGGCTGGTGGAAGGGTCCACAAGACTCCACTGTATTGGGTTCCCCAAGGGAGGAGCTGTTTGGACCCGCCTAGGTACATCCTGCAAAGCCCAGCCAAGACAGAGATGGGCTGGAGAGCCATCTGATTGTTATTAGGCTGCGCGACTTTCTTTATTGGCAAACAGTCTGTCAGCAGCTTCTCCTCGCAGAGCAGCCCAGATGTGCTTACAAAGCGTTCTGTGTCCTTCCCATCCACACCCAGCCCCCACACACATTGCCACTTTGCCAGACTTTGTCCTGGCCCCAAGAGTCCAGCTGTAGCAAAAGCCAGGCCTAGTCAGGAGTCAGAGTGAGGCTGGTCCCTCTGTGGAGCCAGCTACCCGCTTACTCCATGTACATATGCCTCCTACCCCCTTGAGGTGGGAAGGTCCCCTGGGTGGGGTGGAGGCAATATGGACTTATGTACTAGGTCACAGGTTGCAGTGAAGCAGGAACCCCCCCCCCCCCAATAATGAACTCCCTTTTGCACACGTTTTACTTCAACTCTTTGTACGATTAGGGTGATTTTCATATTATTGAAAGAAATGGCAAGGGAGAACTTCAGAAAACATGGAGATCATGGGGTGTTAGTCTTTAATGGACACTGTCTCCAATGTTGTCCAGGAGGCCTCCTTAGGCTTACCCTTCATGACAGAGGTCAATGTGAGGGTCAGAGATCACAACTATTTCTCTCCATTATGCCACAAATGTCCAAAGCACATGCTCACCCAGAGGACATCTAAAAAGTCTAGAGACTTTTTTCATCTAGCTTATTAATTCTAGCTATGCCATTGATTTGGACAAGCTTCTTTACAACCCCAAGCCTCAGTGTCTCCATCAATCAAATGAAACTTGTTGTTTGTTTGCCTGAAAGATGGGAAGTGGGTGCAAAATTGTGTTTAACCATACTATCATCTGGAGGACATGACACGTTTGGAGTATTTATGGTCCCCTATAAGGATGCTCCTAGATTATTTTCTTCACATCCCATACACATTGCCTTCCTGTAGATCACCGAATGCTGAATCTCCCTTGGGGAAACTACATTTCCCATGGTTATTGGCCAAGACCACCCCCCCCATCTTCCCAGCACATACTTTTTACTTAAGTTTGTCTAAATTGCCTCTTCTATCTCTTATAGCCAAGGGTCTAGATTGAGTCAAGCCCAGTTTCCTCACTTGACAACATTTCCCCCAAAATTACTTTGAGTAAGGAGTTCTAGTAAAAAAGAATGAGGGGACATACGGGTAATTTCCCTTCTTGTATTGCCTTCCTTTTTTCCTTCTTAATTATGAAAGGGAAGAACCCTAACAAAAATGAAAAATCCTTTTTTTCCCTGACAGTTCTGATGATCATGATGAGAAGCATGTGTATTTCACATACTAAATGTATGTCTGATATCATTGAACTTAGAGATACTCTGACCCATGCCTGTTTTGTTTACAAAGGAAAGTGAGATCCAGAAAGAAGGTAGAAATCTCTTAGTGCCACTCAAACCCATAGCAGAAGACTTCCAAGGGTTCCCCTGGTGGTAAGGCATTGTCTAATCCATGAAGGCCATTGCCCTACTCAGATGTTCCCACAGAGCTCACCAAAACATCCTTTCTTCTTCTTCTTCTTCTTCAAAAAAATGCTTTGTTGCAAATGCGGTCCTCCTCTGTAATGTCCTTGAGGATGAACTCCATATCATTCAGCCCTCTGGTTTGATGTGTCTACACTAACCATGGTCACTGTCCTTGGTTCAGTGGTCATTGATAGGCTTAGAAACAGAAACAGACTCACTTCTGACCCATGAGACATAAGCAAGCATCTGTCAAAAACAGGGTGGAGGATAGGAGTGTCCACCAAATGATTCCTAGTCCTTAAAAGAAGATATGAGAGAGAAGCAAATCCTCAACCCTTTATTCCTCCAGACCTTCGAATTTTGAGTGCATTTTGGTACTTTGGGGTTAACCATCTTGAGATACAAGAGGAGGAATCTTGAAGGCAAAGGCTGTTTGTGTACAGAGCAGGCAGAGTGGGGGAGAGATGGAAGGGCCTGGGCAGTGATGACTCCAAGTTACCAAATAATTCAGGTCCAGAGTCTGGGTTTGTTTCTGGACTTCCTGTTTTATGTGACTTAAACATTCACAGTGTTAAACCTGTCAAAATTGGTGTGTCCTCTTACTTGATACTTAAGTTGCTCTATGGGGTCAAAGAAAGTGACCATCTACTTTTGTCTAGCATTACAGCAAGTTTTGTCCTCTTCATTTATCCCTTCTCTCTTCTTCTTCCTTCCTACCTTAATTGTCTTCCTGCCTCTCTGCAGAACAATGGGCTATTGAAACAGGTAGGAGCCTTAATCTTCGTCTAGTTGGGGTAAATAAAGTTCAGAGGGAGTAAGTGACTTAGTGACTTATAGTGCACAGAAAGTTTGGAGCCAGAGCAAGAACTCTGGTCCTCTGTGCCCAGCTCAGAGCTCCCTCCTATCGCTCAGTTCCTTTTTGCCTTGCTCGGTTTCTCTGGGTTTCTTCCATGTAACTCCCTACCTCTCTTCTCCCCCAACAAATGGATCCCTTCAATTAATATGCAGCAAAGGCAGGCAGCTCTGCTGGGGAATGCAAGGGGTCCAGAAGAGATGATGCTAAGGAAACAAGTGGGTGTTGGTTGCACTCTGTCTGAATAGTCACAGAGCAGCAGGACATGGGAGTGGGAAACCAATGAATGACTTTCAGATGGCAGGTTCCAAGATGGCCCAGTGAGCATTAGGAACTGGGAGAATTCTGTAGGCCAGCTCCATGAAACAGGCCCAGCTGGTGCTCCTTTCCATCCTATCCTGCTTCCCACTGACACTTGGAGAGACAGCAGGTTGGTGGAGGGTTTGTGTGGGTTTATTTACTCTTAATAATAAAATCATATTTTAGATATTCCCCTTAGGTGATTCTGCTCATTTGGGCTTAAATACAAAACCATGGATATGAATATGTGAAATTTGTGAATCTGAATATTAAGATTACCACCCAGAATCAGACTGTCTTTAGAGGGAGCCGTGCTCTGTGAGCTACCCTGTCTGGCCAAAAGTAAGCCATGATGGGGGTGATCTTTTTTATATGCAACGTCTGGATTCATGTCTGCGCTCCCCTTGGGGCCTCCTCAATTCAGTCAGGAAACAATTTCTGTGGCCAGATGCAGGGTTTCTCCTTGGATAAAAATACACGATTCCCCATGCTCTGGGAGATTCCAGTTATGTGGTGAGATGACAAAGAAGTCTGTATTTAGACAAGTGCATTCTGACATCCAGTGTAGCACTTGGTGCTGAAGGAGATCACCATGAGCAATCTAGGCCTGCCTATGGCCAGACTCTGGCCAGGAAGGTTGCTCGAATGGGCCCTCATCTTGGCATCACATGTCTGAAGTCCTGTTTCTTCCATTCCTTCTCCCAGGAGTTCTCCTTGTGCACTGTTTGCTAACATGCAGACTGCTCCAACCCGCCCTGATCGGAGTCTGCCTCACTTTCAACTGAGAAAAGTGAAGACATTGTAGGGATTTTTTTTTTTTTTTTTTTTTATGCGACTGTCTAAAGTGACTCCTTTTACAGAGAAGAAAGTGTCTTTCTTCCTATCAAAGGCCAGTGCCTCTCCATGTGCCCTGGTCCATCCCTCTTGCTGTTTCAAGGTCATGGATGCATCCCTTTTTCTTCTCTTTGGAACATTCCAACCCACCTATCCATGCATTCCCTCCCAACCCTCTCAAATCCAATTCATCTCTCCACATCATCAAAAATTTATTTTATCAAGGTCCCTAGTGACCTCCCCAACATAGCCAAATCCAAAACATGTTTTCCACTTATTATTTTAGACGGAAATGACCAGTCCTGCCTTAAAACACACACACATTCACTTTTTCTCTCTCTCTCTCTTGGTTTCTGTGACCACACTCTTCCCATCTTCCTCCTAGCTCACTGACTTCTCCTTCTGAGGCATATTGGGCTCAATCAACATCTTCTATCCAGACTCTTGACATTGAGTTCCCAAGAGCTCAGTTTTGCACATCTCTTTTCTACCTATCCAGTCTCATCCTCATAGTTTTAACATAATGATTGTTACCAATCCAAACTTTATGTAGCCACCCTTGACTTCTCGCACCTCATGCTGGCCGTCCCACAATCATCAAAACTAAGTTCTTAACTCAGCTCCAACTAATCCTGCATTACAGGCAGAATTCTAAGCTATCCTCAAGAGTTTCTACCCCTCTAGCGTGCGTGCTCTGCATTATCCCCAGGACTACATGTGTAATGGATTTTATTTCAATGATTAGCTCAATATGGCGCAGTTGACCTTAAGAAAGGGAGATTATTCATGCGGGACTTAATATCATGAGACCTTTAGAAGCAGAATGATTTCTCCAGTTGGTGGGAGAGGAGGCACCAAAGGGATTTAACTTAGATGAGGTTCTTTGTGGCTGTAGATGAGAGGGAGAAGCCTACTGAACAAGGATGTCGATGTGACCTGTGGCTAGGAGCAGCCATCACTCTGGGATTTTGATCCTCCAACCACAAGAAGCTGAACTGTTTCAGCATCCAGTGAGCTGGAAGAGAAACTCAAGCTCCCGATGAGAACCTCATCTCAGCTAAACCTTGATGGAAGCTCCTTGAAATTCTGTGCAGGGATCCAGCTCTGTGCCCAGACTATACATCTAGAGAAACAAGAAACTGTGAGATAATAATTGTGTTGTTTCAAGCCCTGAAATTTGTGATAGGGTGTTTCGAAGTTATGAACATGAATATGTTCTATAGTCTTTCCATCTCAGTGGCGATCACCATTATCCACCATATTGGTTAAACCAGAATTTTTTCGAATCCTTGCTTTCTCTTACCCTCACATCCAAACTCTCAGCATGTCCTCCCTTTTCTTCTTCAGCACATGACTTGCATCTCTCTGCTTCTCCCCATTTTTGTTGCTCCCATCCAGCCCCATTGCATTTTCCCCCATGACAACCATAGGTGTTCGTTCACCCCATGCCTGCTCTGGCCAATCCATTTTCTATACAGCAGCCAGAGCGCTTTTCTCAAAACATCAATTGAATCAAGCTTTCCTCCATTTAAAATCCATCAACAATGTCATGCTACACAACGAACAACATCCAAGTTTCTCAGCATAATCTAAAAATTCTCCATGACCTGGCTCAAGTCTGTCTCTACAATCTCATGTTATGCTCCTTGACCTAGAGACACCAGTAACTTCCTTCATTGCGCACATCATCGTCTGAACCTAGATTATATAAGTTGGGTGAGTGTGAGTATGAATAAGCTGGTATCTGTCTTCTCTATTAACCTCCTAGATGGTGGCTGGAGGTTACCAATTTCTCTCTGTGCTAACCATTCTATCTATATAGGAAACTCCCTCACAAGGTGGAATGAATGCTCTCCTTCAGGCCCTTGATATCCTTTGTGAAGGTCAGGAATTCCCTGAAAAGTACCCACATACAAAGTACAGCCATGGGGGCCTGCAGAAGAGTGAAAAAGGACATGGGGGAGATTTAACCCTTTGTTACCATGTGGCTCATCTGCTGGAATTCACTAGAGCCCATGTGGACAGTCTGTGGGGCTTCCTTTTGTGGATCTTAAGCTTTTGTCCCTTGATCCCCCATCCTTGGAACCTAGAGGGATCATGCTGGAGGGTCGGCCCGGGGACCTGCTTCTCTCCTGTAGGAGCCTCCAAAAGGAGAATGTCAAAATATCTCTTTGCCCCAGAGCCAGCTGTGACCCAATTCAATAAATATCCTCATAGTGAGTGGGTCAACATCCTGCCACAGAGGAGCCTCTGTGAGCTCCTGGTGGGCAAAGCTCAGTCTGGATAACTCAGGAGATGAAATGCTACCTTGTTCCTATGAGAGAGGAGAACTGCAAAGTAAGAACATGGGGTGACCAGGCTCAGCTGTTACTTTACTGGGTGGAGAATATGGTTGTCATGCAATCCTGGTACAGGATGCTCTACCTGTCAGGCTGAGAGAAGGTCTATTGGAAGCCCTCTGTAGGGTATCCCAGCCCACGGAGCCTCAGGTGTTCAAATGAAAGACATGGCGATTCAGAGCAGAAGCTCAAAAGTAGACATTATTATTATTATTATTATTATTATTATTATTATGATGTTATTATAAGAAAGTGAATTCTGCTGCAGCACCTTGTTTTATATGTGCAACTGAAAACCTGTTGAAGTGACAGAAATAGTTTCAATACCTTAAAAGTCTAAAGGGCTCTGGAGTACATTTGTTAAAGTATCAGGTTGTGTTTTCCCCCATATAAGTTCACTGATTTTTCTAGAGGTCACATATGATGGGCCCTCTCCTGGGAACAGGAAAGTAAGTTTAAGGCCCTATGGGATAGCAGCCTAGGCCCCAGGATGTTGAGATCCTGCCCTGCCCTGCCCCCTGCAGAGCCTGGGGAGCCGTGTGCCTGGCTGAGGGTCCCCTTGGGGGAGAGAAGCAGGAGGAAGGAAGGAAGTGTCAGTGTTCCCCGGCCCCTCAGAGAGTTGTGGCTTTCAAGGTGCCAAGAAAGACCTGTGGGAGAATCTCACCCAGCCCTGGTGACTCTCCCCAGAGCAGCACACTGAGTGGAATACGCCTCCTGGGCCAATTTCCCTCATCACCAGGGTTTCTGTGCCTAGCAGGGTTACATTAGTGCAGCCACAAAACAACTTTTTCAAGAGGTGTTCAAAAGAGTTTTTTCTTTGGTCCAGAGTTTGCCCAGGCTGAAGCAAATTCCTTACCCTCTCTCATGTCCAAGTTCTCCAAAGGTGTGATGGCAGAACAAATTAATGAGTTATACACCTGCTTTCGTTACACATCTGTCCTTATTGCTAGTAGCAGGCCCCATTTCTGGTGACAGTCCCCAAATGTGAATTATTCATGGATCCAGTGGTGATGTAGAGACTCATGAGAGACATGTAAAGATGTGACGAGAGGGTTCATAAAGATCCTTTCTGTGGGGAAGAACTCTATCTTCATTAGAAGAAAAAATATTGATTGGCCACGTGGCTTTGAAGGCAAGACCCCAAGGGCTGCTGAGATGCAAAGATGGCAGCTCAACTGCTCTAGGGGAAGACAGGAAGATGGTGTATGCGTCTGAGAGAAAATGCAGGGGAAGGAACAGGCTAGGGAATGCATGAGGGGAACCCGTGTGCTGACCCTGAGTGCTCAATAGCTGTACTAAGCTCACAACATGCCTGGGAGAAACCACAGGTAAAGCCAGGGTTGACTCAGAGGGAAACAGAGGTCGCTAACACAGGATAGGAGTCCGAGGCAGCAGGCAGCCCCTGGAGGCTCTCACAATCACAGAGCCTGTCTGGGACTCTCAGAGACTGTGGAAATGGAGTGGAGACTTGAGTCAATCGTGCCCAGATGTCTAAGGGCAGTGAAAGCCAAGAGAATCTCAGGGTTTGATATTATTGTAGACCGAAGAACTCGACTGTCCTATGTCCCCGGTTCCCGGGAGACACACTCTAAATCCTTGAAATTTCCCAAATAATAAGTGTAGCTGTCTTTGTTCTTCGTGAGCCTCCTGGATTCCACTTGAGTTCAAACTAATGAAATGACTCAAGATGGGTGAAGGTCTCTAGAGAGATCCACCATGGTCTTTTGACACAGTGTGACCTCCAGGGAGGAAAGGGGAAGGGACTGAAGATTGGGTTCAACCACTTGGTCAATGATTTAATCAATCAGACCCACATAATGAAACCCTAATATAAACTCTGGAGGCTGCAGATCAATGGGGCTCCCTGGTTGGTGAACATATTGACATACCAGGAGGGTGACTCACCTGCATTTGGGACTGTCCCAGGTCTTATCCTGGGTATCTTTTGGTTCTAATTAGTTACTTTTCTTTTATGATAGAATGATGATCAAAAGTATAGTGATTTCCTGAGTTCTGGATGACATTCTAGTGAAGTATTGAACTAGAGACTGGTGTCATAGGATTCCTCCAAGTTAGTTGGAAGTATGAGTGACCTGGAGACCCCCCTGAGCTGTGGTCAGTGTCTGAAGTGTGAGGATAATCTTACTGGGGACTGTGACTTTAACCTGCAGCATCTACACTAACTGCCATCGTTTAGTGTCAGAATTGTATTAGAGCACACCAGCTTGGTTGTAGAAGTGGATCTCTTCCATCATATGGGTCCTTCTCGCTCCTTATGCCCTCTTGGTCAATGTTCAAATTGCAGAGCTGAAAAGAAATCTAATCCTCTTTGCTCCCCTCTTTGACCCTAGGACCTGGTGAAATATGGTCTTCGCAGTAGACAAATCGTTGCCGTGCCTGCCATGTCCAAACTTGGCGCATGACTGCTTGCTCTAAGGTTGACTGGTTCTCCAGAAGAATATATGCAAATCATAAACACAGCCCCACCATCACAGGGGCAGCCCCAGGACTTCTGTTTGGGAGGTCCCTGGGACCACAGTCTGGTTCTGAGATGTCTTCAAGATGCTTCTGCATAGCAAGCATATGTTTTTGACTTTGATCGTATGTTTATTAAAGAGGCTCAGCCTGCGGGAGATCATGGTGAGCTTGGGGTGCCGTGGGGCATGCTCAAGTCCAACACAAGCCACTGTTTGGTCCAGTCATATCCCTTCAGTGATTCATACAGTCCCTACAGAGGTAAGTGTCAGAGAGGGTCCAGATTACAAATCTTTCCTGCAGAGCCATGCAATTTTATTGTACTTAAAAATAATTAAAGAAATCTGTAAAACATGTTTCCATTGCATTAGTTTATTTCACTTGGCCTCGCAATGTGAGGATCATAATTACTTAAATATTTCCCTTTACTATTTTTCAAAACATTTTTCTAAATTGTCAAAAAACATTCTGGAGACAGTTGGATAAAAAACATAGTGAACATGTGTCTGATTAATTTTTTAAGACAATCAAGATCAAATGCAAAAAAATTATGATTGGAAACGTTTTCCACGCGACAATAAAAGACAGAAATCTCAGTGCAGGGAGTGTTGTGAGTCATAAGGAAAAAAAGGATTCATCATTTTTACTACGATATTTATTGTAACTCCGATGACAGCAGAGGAGCTGCCTTGGTGTGTAAATTGCTGAAGGTGGAGTGTGGCCTTAAGGAGAAGGCACATTGCAGGTTGGGGTCTTTTGCTGAGTCCTCTAGGATGCCAGGTCCGTCTGGACGCCACCGAGCTTGTAAAGCAAGAGATCACTCTGAACAGCCATTCTTTGTCGCCTGTCATTACAAACAACTCCAGGGCAATCCGCTGGCTTCCTGACAAGCAGATCCGTCCCTCATCCGCCAGCTGACGATCAGGCCACCATCCTGAGGCCATCGATGGAGCTGCTCAGTGATGGAAAGCCACTTGTCAAAGGAGAGTTTATGACGTTAACTCACAAGCACTTCCTCAGCTCGAACTGAATTTTATTTTACTTTATTCAATTTATTTTGTTGAGTCCTTTTTTGAAAACTTATTTTTTAAGTTCCAAAGAACAATTGAGATCAGAGAATGTGATTTCTTTTTCTAGAAAAATACTCCTGCCTCTCTGCCTTTCTTCTCTGGGATCCACTGCCTGGCAAATATCACACGGGGAGGGAGGCAGGGACCCCCGTGTGAGCTCTTCATCCTTTTGGGAGCTGGGAGAAGGTGCCTGTCAGGATAGACATGGAAGCCAGTTCGTCTGCCAGGTAAGGGAGCAACCCTTATTTTGCTTATGAATGTGTCAGCAAGCTTTGAGAAATTCACACCAGCGCTCTGTTCCTAAATTGCAAACTAAGACTCCTTAGAAGGAAAGCACCGTACCGAGGGTCACTACCTTATCAGTCACTTGGATCACTCTCCTTTTTTTTTTTTTTGTAATCGTTTAAAATTTTCGTGCTACTTTTTTATAGTGCAGAGACGAATGTGCCTTTATGGTTGAAATGGCCAAACATAAGACACTGTGCTTGGATTCCTTATCACAAATAAGAATCTTTTTCTTCACAGGAGGAAAAGAGCACATGATGGCAGATCTTGCCCTGTATGGTCTGGGCATCCTTAGCCGCAGGAGCCAGTTTGAGTAAGAACCTTAGTGTTGGCTTTACCAGATCATGAAGCAGGACTAGGGGCCTGGGGTGACTTGCTGCAGGATCAGTAGACATTGCCTCTCACATTTGGTGTGTTTTTCAGTGTTCCACAGAGAGGGAAGTCATCAGGCTGAAGTAAAAGAAAGTGGCTCTCCAATGAGCAGTCACTGGCCCATCATCTGTCCCCTGGATACCTCACCCAGGGTGACAAGTTCAACTCTATCTCCTTGTCACCCATCTTTTTCTTGCTCCTGGACATAAGCAATGAACAGGCCACCTGGGCAAGAGGTATAACATGTTGGTAAAAGTGGAGTGAACAGTTAGAATTATGTACTGTCCATGGCTTTGAACCTTGATGTCCATCCAAGTCAGAGGACACTAGGGGAGTATGGGTAAGAAAGGGCTGAGCACACATATGCCACACCCATGCAGTTCCTTAGGGCAGTCCAGTGAGCCATACTGCTGGTTCCTTCAGAAGACAGGTAGCGGGTGTCGAGGCAGAGAGTGGACTCTGGCAATGATGGTTGCAGGGAGAGCTCCAGACTGGGCTGTAGTGATGTTTGCTCAGGATCCTGGGCACCTGGACTCTCCAGTATTTTCCAACCTCTGCAATGCTCAACCTGTTTTCCTTCTTCTCTTCCAAACCTTGAGTTTCTATGCTTTTAGCATTTTAAAGTCCTAGTGATTTAGATATATTTTGTACACATAATTTGGTGAGGATTTCTTGCCAATCTTTGTAATCACTGGAGGTTCTGATGTCTGAAGTTAAGGGTGGGTACCTGGACCCATCACCCAGAAAGCTGTGTATCGGTGAAACAGAGTAAGCCCTTGGTAGGGGACTGCAGTCTCACTAGAGGCACATTTGTCCCTCTGAATGGCTCTTTTCTTTTGCCAACTTCTCACCCCTAATCTGGATCCAGATAGAATCGTTTGGGTTTAACTCCATCCTTCGGTGTGACATCAATCATGTGTCACCTTTGTTAGGGCTTCCTGAATAATTCAGAAACACTACCTAGAGTACTTGTTGCTCTCAACTGGTTAATGCAAATATCAAGGGAATTAATTAACAGTCAATTATATCAATTTTAGACTTGGACATTGATTCTGATGCTGAAAGCTAAATCTGCATTTTTCTCTCCTTCCTTTCCCGGAGCCTCAACTTGTCTTAGTCATTTCTAATCAAACTTGTAAGGGGGAACATGGTCAAATTATTTCCTCTCCCTTGTTCTGTTTCAGCTTGCTTCAGATAAATAAGGATTAAAAAAGAACTCCTTCGGTATTATATATTTTCCACAGCTGTAGGTGTACAGGTGTTATCTTGGTCTCTGTATTATTAAACTGCTTGGGGAAAAAGGGAGTTTGAATCTATGGATAATAAATTACCAACAAAGGCGAAAAAGCAAAAATAATGTGCATGTTATTTGCATAGATATGTATATATTTTGCCCAGACCATCACACTGCAAGAGCTCCCAAGAGATGGGGAGGTGGTAAAAGGGAATCGCGGGTACCATTTTCACTGCCCACTTGTTACAATTGCAGCCCAGGAGTTCATTCATTCTGCATGTGTGACAAGTTTGTTAGACATTTGCTAAACTTCACATATGAAGGGATTTTTAAAACCCTCTCTGATCTTTGATATTAAGGAAAGGCATTTCATTGAAAACAGTCTTTGCATGATTTGGCACGAGTCGTCTAGACTGCTTTATGAAAAATGACAGCTAGTAGGAAAGTAATTAAAGATGTATTTTGCTGAAAGCAAAAGTATTTTTGGAATCAATACCAACCATCTTTAATTTGCCAGCTCTTTCCACAATCATTGTGCATTATCTGGAGGATCTTAACTTTTAGAGAATGGGGTGGAGCGGCGCCAGCCCTTTTCTGGTGTCACTTTTGGGTCCTCCATCTGCTTACCACCATCCTCAAGTTGGGTTGGAAGAGACCCGGTCAGTACGGTGGGGAAGGAGCTGGAGGTTCTCTTGCTGGGAAGTTGGCACCTTGTTTGGCTTTTTCCAGAAATGTTTGAAAAATAGCAACTTTGCCGACCAGGAGCAGCAAAAACTGGGGGTAGGGGGCTGGCACCTTTAGTTTTAATTAGAAACAATGGGATAAAATCTTCATTGAGGCTTTTTAGAGTTTTCAAAAAAGAAAGAAAAGTCCTAGCTCTTCTATTCTTTACAAGAAGCATTTTCCCTGGCTGGAAGGGAGATACTGCAGATCAGAACTGCTCCTTCTGTTTCTGTACCAAGTGCCAGGTATACCTGATGTACTCAGAGTGCATGTGGACGTGAGATTGGGTTGAGGACTATGAGACTGGGCTCCTAACTTACAGAAACATCTCTTTGATTCTTCTCTCCTCTCACCCATCCTCTCACCTATCTGACTCCTACTCATCTTTCAGGTATCAGCTTAGACACTTCCTCCAGGAAGCCTTCTTTTGGAATGCTTCAGTCTTCCCAGTTGCATCTCAAAACATTGGCTCTTTTTCTACCTGATTCTATTGCACAGGAATTGACTAATGGCCTGACTTTCCTGCCATCACTGGGGATGGGGGACCACAATTTTTTCACCGATTTACTACTGATTCCTAGTTTGAGACCTCTATTTATTTATATACTGTCTTGGGGATTGAACCCAGGGGTGCTTTACCATGATAGCACTTTGGGTATGGGGAATATGGAGTCAGGAGTTGAGGCTAAGAGACATCATATTGCATCTGAAGTTATATTTGCCCTTGATTCTCTCATCCCCTCCCATGTCTCTGGGTCCAATTTTGGGTATGGTCCTAGAGTATGAACACTGGCTTTTTCTATGTCCTTCTGTAGTAGAACCATGAGGACCCCCTCTCTCTTAACACTAGAGGAAGGCTGGGTCAATGGCAGTAAGCCCTGCACAGCTGGAAGGAGATGGGGATGGAGAAATGGGAGGTTTTTAACCATCGAGTTGGTTGAAGAAATGAGGATCACTTTGGGGAGCATCTTGACTTTTTAAAGGTCACCTCTTATGTAGGATCAGGGCCTTTCCAGGCCACAAAAGCCATGAACTGGCCACCTTGGCAGGTCAGAATGAGGACTGCATTGGCAGAGTGAATTTTATCTGCACTGTGCTAGTGAAGTCCTCTGGGGATTTTAGCAGGCACCATGTTGGCTTTGGAAGTAAAGAGCACCCTCCTGGCCCTCAGCACCCTCTACAACCAGGGCAATTCTGCTTCTACATGTTTTCTTTTTAACCAGTGCTCCCATGACATAAACACATAAATAATATGATTATAATACATATTATCCTATGTATGTACATGTGCTTGGGATAACAGTCATAGTCATATCATATTTAATGACAGGGATATGTTCCAAGAAATGTGTTATTATGCAATTTTGTCATTGTGAGAACATCACAGAATGTTATGTGTTAACTCAAATTAATACAACCACAACATCAATAGATGATATACTCTTATGGGACCACCATCATGCATGTGATCCATTGTTAACTGAAACATCATGATGTGGTGCATGATGTATGTGTTGTGGGGGGCTCCATGTGAGCACATGCACACATACACCATACAACTGGTTTTCTTTTTGCTTGTGCCCACTTTTATCGAGCAGGCACAGTTGTCTCAACATTCTCAAAGTCACACGTACACCTGTGCTATAGCAAGAGGACGCAGTCTTTTGGCCCAGTTTTCAATGTCTGGGTACAGTGGATTTTTCTTGCTACAGATCTTAACAAGGCATTAATTCTGTCCTTCATTGATATGCATAGTCAGACTTCCTTAATCTTTGGGACACTTACTGGTCAGATGCCTGGTATAAGCGTGGATTAAGGGAATTCTGATCACCAATCTTCCTAAAGTGCCAAGCAATTTGGGAATTCAGAATTCAGAAGGGTGTTCTTGTGGTGGAATTGTCCACGGTGAGCTGCCTGGGACAGAAGTGGGCATTTCTGGAAGGAATGTTGATCTGAGATAGTGTTGATGTGGCAGTTTGTGAGAATGCTTGGGAAGGCAGGGGCCCAGATGA
This sequence comes from Callospermophilus lateralis, assembly GCF_048772815.1. Classification (NCBI taxonomy): domain Eukaryota; kingdom Metazoa; phylum Chordata; class Mammalia; order Rodentia; family Sciuridae; genus Callospermophilus; species Callospermophilus lateralis. The sequence goes on along the minus strand of NC_135322.1, from coordinate 21,369,612 downwards.
CCATTCCCATTTTTCAATCTGTCTTTATGCTGGGGAAAAATCTGAACTCCGTCTACCTGGGGCTCTAACCTTTCAACTGTAGTCAGATGCCATGACCGTGGAGCAATGAGGGGTGCTTCTTCATTTGATAGTCCTTCATCTGCTGGGAGACCCACTCTTGGGGTAGCCTAGGACAGAAAAGAAGCTATACTAATTACTTCTTATCATGGACTTTATATTGTCAGGCTTCCCCACTGGAAGGTGAACTCCAAGAAGGTGCATCTTAAGAATATTTGCAAATCCATGTCTCCTGTTTATGAGGATACCTTCAGGCGATAGGATGCTTTCTGCCAAGTCCTCCCAGTTCTCCTAAGTGCCCTGCACAGTGTGCCAGCCCCTGGATGGTCTGAGCAGAGCTTGGCCCAGCAGCACCTCTCCTCAGGTCTGCCTCAGGCACTTCGTCCACCTTTGTAGGGTAGAATGGCTGCTCTCTGCTCAGCTGCCATGATCTGACATCTTAATGGAGCTGCATGTTTCTTGATTTCAGTGTTTCCTTTCCCTACAATGTTCCCTCCCATCACAAAAGGTCTTTGCTCCCACATAGCATTGATAAGGCTACCTACATTTGAGTGGGGTGGGTGTGGTGTTCTCTAACTTCGATTCGTAACTCAGCCCTTCAATCTTTGGTGATGGGATACTCTGACATCTGCTAATGAGAGTAGAGACTGATCCAGGTCTGTTGGAGGAGGAAGTGAAAGTGGAGATCAAAATTTAAGAATACACATAACTTTGTGATCCTGCAAACTGATTTTTTGGTATCTCTCTCTATTGCATTCTTGGGCATGCAAAGGTAGGTGCAAGAATATTTATGGCAACATTTTTGGAATAGTGAAAAATTGAAAACAATTTACATGTCTATTAATACAGGAATCGCCAAATAAATCTGGCTGCAGCTAGACTAAAGAATAGAAGGCAGCAATTAGAATGAGATAAATCTATATATATTAATATGGATAAGGAATCAGTCTTATCCATATTAGCATGCTATGGATAGCTCTGTTTGTTTGATAGGGCTCATGCTAAAAGAAATTAAAAGCAAATAAATGGCTATATTTTGTAAGAACCTATTTTTCATAGATTTATGAACGATTACAAAAAAGACTTGGTGAATAGGCACCAAAGTGATCTCAATAGACACTTTTTAGGAGGAAGAGGAAGAGAATTGCAGAGGTGGATAAAGGGTGCTTGCACCATAGTGTTTCCTCATTCCATAGAATGAAAAGAGTACAAGCCACCTTCAGGCTAACTTTTTATACAAACCTTTATCCTATCCTACGGAAGATCATGGCTATCAGGGACTACGTAGGCAGCATTAGTGATGAATGAATGTGCTTTGAAGAAGACAGAAGGATAAGTGTAGCCTTTACCCTCCAGGAGCAAACAGTTCAGTGAAGGAAGCAGGATGTGCACCCGGGAGTAGCCCCAGACCACTCAGGCAACTCCTCAGCCAGCCCAGCTCTGGGCTCTCTCACAGGGTTCACCAGATCCTCAGAATGGGACTTGCCTTTGGGCTCCAATGCCCCCCTCATAGCACCTTTCCCTTTATAGCAAGAATTTTATTTAATGTTTTGGGGATCAGAGGATGGGATGGTCGATTATTAGCAAGGGCAGGAATTGTGGAGAGGTTCTAAATGGAGAAGTTGCATGGGGCCTTTGGCACCCCGGGCGGGAGCCCAGCACAGGAAGGTAGAGGCAATTCTCTTTTTGCCTAAGGTAGACACCATGTCAATCAGCCAGTGGCTGTTTTCAACAAATGCAAGAGGCTATCCTATGGGAGGCCTTAGCAGTCAGGCATTCAGTGGAACCCTCTTTCTTGGAGCAAAGGCCTTGGGACTGGCCCTGCTGCTGTGGAGCTGGGTTGGATCATGGCCTCTCCACATCTTGACTTTTATCAGTGTTATTGACTCCAAAGGTTGGGAATGGAAAACTGATGGAAAAGCAAGCACATCTTGGAGAGTTGCAAAGAGCCTTTATCAGAAAGGAGAGTGCACACGCTATGCTGAAATTTGCTGACCACTGTGGGCCAGAAATACATGTCAGTTCTGCAGGTGGTGATTCCTGGGTAAAGATGCCCTGAGAACTAGCAAAGGGCACAGAACTGAGGTCGGGGAACCTTGGAGCTGATTCCTGGCATCCTTCTAAAAGACACAGGCAAGCTCTTCTTAGTCCTCCTCCTTAGCCAGAAGACTCAGTTTCTTCATCTGTAAAATGCAATCGTTACAGAACAGTTCACAGGGCCGTGAACTATTGCGAACAGGTGATCTATGTCAGGTGCCTGAGTACAAACAAGAGCCTTAATGTATGAGGCTAATAATAATTGATAACACTCCACTTTTCTCAGAAGCAATAACGCTGTGTTCTTCAATGATCTCGTTCCTCTGCCTTAGGTCGGCTGAAGCCAGCTGCTAACTCTCTGCCTCATTTTCTCCTCCTAATGAGGGGAAATCTAATATGAGCTTTAGGCTGGATGTGGAAATAATCCACCTCCTCTGCTGTGAGGAGGGGTTGGAGGAGTCCTGCTGGAGGGGGCCTGGCTCCTGCCCCTGCTGTTGGAGAAGCTGTGGGGGAAAGAAGAGTTGCTAGGCTCAGTGCCCCCACCCTGGAGAGGGGGCCGCAGCCCCTCCCAGTCCCTTCAGCTGACTTCTTGGCACCATTAACAAGGGTGGGGACTCCCCTTCTGGCCATGCAGAAAAAAACTTTGGGTGGCTGACCCCAACTCTCCTCACGCACAGCCAATCTCCCTTCAATTGTTTCATCAGCGTTGGGACTGTCAGCTCAAACCTGACAAGTGACAAGTCTCAGGCTCATGCTGACTAGATAATCAAAGTCTTGTCAGGGCTGTCAATACCCTGCAGATAGGAGAGGACAAAGGGAGGAAAGGTTTCTACAGAAACCGCTGCCTTCACACAAACGCTGTCGAAGCCTCTTACCCGAATCACCTGTTCGTTCCTAAACGTCACTTGCTTCTGGATCTATGGGCTCAAAAACACAAACCCCGAAATGAAATAGTGGTCTCATGTTAGGCACTGAAAAATGTAGATTTCTCTATTTTGTGGGACATTATCTTATATTTTTGACCTACAAGTACATGAAGATATGTTTGGTAATATTTAATAGCAGTAGCTTGATGGAAGATTTTCCAATAAAAATGTATTTTAAAAAAATCTGAACTAGAACATGACCATACAGTAACACAGACTTATCTAGACTGCGTCTTTTTCAGATGAAAACACAAAGAAATAAACTAAGTATTGCAATATCTGATATACACAATAATCAAAGGTGCACAAGTCTCCATGTTTCCGTTTTGGTCTTCCTTGGCAAAGATTGGTGTTGGTGATCTGGAAGGTCTTGCTGGAGAGCAGGGGCTAGTTGTATGTTTTTACCCAAATCTCAGCAGAGAATAACATGGGCCAACCAGTGTGTAAAGAAGAGGATTTGAAACACTGTGTCCATAAGCCAAGGCCACCAGGAGGACAGAGACTAAAGTCAGGTCCTGTCGTCACATGCCCTCTTTGTACACCCCAGGTCAACATCCAGCTTTCACCCTCACATTAAAGCATGGCTTGTCACCTAAAATGGCCCTTGCCCAGTGACACGAAGCTGTTTCTTTTTCTTTCTTTTTTTCCTCTAGGAACTGAGGAGTTTGTTACATATGGACTTAACCCTGTGTGTGCTGAGTACAAACCTATAATCCCAGCCACTTGGGAGGCTGAGGCAGGAGGATTGCAAGTTTGAGGCCAGCCTCAGCAACTTAGTGGGAGCCCTAAGGAACTGAGCAAGACCTTGCCTCAAAATAAAAAGCTAAAAGGGTAGAGAATATAATTCAGAGGTAAAGCACCCCTGGGTTCAATCCCCAAACTGAAAAAAAGAAGACAATAACAACAAAAAACACAAAGCAAAACAAAAACAAAAAAGAACACCTCTGTGTGGTTATGTGTGTAGACAGCATTGCTTGGTAAACAGAAGGCATCTGGAGGGTCACCTCCAGACCTCCCTGAGCTCACACAAGTCTATCCCAGGAACCCTTGTGGTCTGGCTGCTCTGGTTCCATCACGGAAAGGGGACAGTCCCCAGCCAGGGGTGCTACCGGGAGTGACTAGTCTTTTTCACTCAGAACAAACCAACTGGGTTCCCTGGTGTCCAGGTCCATGGGCATCTACTCAGCCCCCGAGGTCCCTCCCCTCCTCTCCTTTGGCTCTAGTGCTCTACACCTGCAGGTTGGCAGGTCCTTCCGCCTGTTTCAGACCATGCTAATATGGGTCCTCCAACACCTCTGCTCTCGCTGTGGTGGCTCCTCTCCCTTCCTAATTCCTTCTCAGGTCTTAGAAGACACATCCCTTTCTTCCCCTGGTGAGCCCCCTGCGGCCATCCTGGCATCCTGGACCAGCACGGTGCATCTCACCCTGCTCCCTGTCCCACTTCATCAACTTCCTTGTTAAAGTTGTCTTAACAATTATTGCCACTCACTGAGATGGTCTTGTCCCCAAGTTTGTCCCCTTGTTGATTGTCTCTTCTTCACAGAGACAGATAATGGAAGTACAGGGGGCGGGGGGGAGGGGCCTTGTTGTGTTGCTCAGTGCTGCCCTCAGCATGGTACCAATGCCAGGGAGGTGGAGCCTTTGGAAGGGATGAGAAAGAGGCTGAGCTTATCTCCAGGACCCCAGTTCCTTCTTTGGCAACCCTCCCAACGTGGTGGACCCCCACACTCACTCCTATAGCAGTGGGTACCACACTGCTGCATCTCCCTTCAGATGCCCTTGCAGGAAAGGGGAGGGTCAAGTAACCACCACAGGCAGGCGCCATCTGTTTTGTCACATAACGGTCATTGCCCACTCTGCACCAGTGATGCCCCCCAAAGTTCCTGTGTGAGACAATGCAGGAAAGTTTGGAGGTGAAATGAGCAGGTTAGGAGAGCCTTCACCTGATCAGTACATTAATGCACTTAAATGGATTAACTGGGTGGTAACTATAGGCGGTTAGGGTGGAGGAAGAAGGTAGGCACTGGGGTGTGCCTTTGGGGTATGTATTTTGTCCCGAGTGATTAAAGATCTCTCTGCTTCCTGATCGCCATCCCCTGAGCCGCTCTTCTCCTCCAAGCCCTTCCGCCATGATGTTCTACCTCACCTGGGGTCCAGCACAAAGGACTGGGCCATCTATGACCTGAGATGAGACCTCTGCTACTGTAAGCCCCCAAATAAACTTTTCCTCCTCTAAAAACTGTTCTCATCATGCCTTTTGGATCACACTGACGAAGAATCTGACTAAAACAGCTGGCATGGTCACCAGTATTAACAAGGCTCTCTCCAGCAGCTCACAGTTTGGCAAAGGTGACAGGTACATAAACATGCCAGAGAGCACAGTGTGGGTAGGTGTGAGAAAGACAGTGGAAGCAATAACAAGGAGCTCACACACAAAGCTCCTAGGATCATGGAGGACTTCTTGGAGGAGGCAGCAGAGGAGCTGAAATTAGAATGAAAACTGGATGAAAATGGATTGGAAGGTATCTTTAAGCATGTCAGCCTGGGCTGCACCTCTGGGGTCTGATACAGTCTTTGGAAGCCTGCACAGCAGTGAGCAAGGCTTGGTCCTTGTACAGGAGGTTTTAGTTCTCAGACAACCATGTTTCTGACTCCTGGAGCAACAATGTCATCAAGAAACGGTGAGGCAAAGCCTTCCGCCTGAGCATCTCTTTGGACTTCTGCAAAGCCTTTTAGAGAACTCCTTTTCCTCTTTGCTATGCCCTTTCGCAGTCAGTCCTTTAATCCTGCAATGCTAAAACCGACTGTCTTTCTCCCATCTGCACCAGCAATTACTCTGGCCTTGCTTTTATGGTGCTGGAGATGGCAGGATTTCTTGCTGAAATATCGCTCACCGTCCTCAGCTCCATCAACTAGCAGGCAGCCATATTTAGAAGGAAGTCAGAGGGGGACAGGGGGCGTGAGCGTGTGTGGAAGCCAATATTCCCCTGTCTAATTTATATTTTACATTTCTGTAAAATCATGCTTAGAGTATTTTGGTAATCTCTGCTGAGATTAAGTATAATGCTGTACATTTAATTGATATAAGTGGTTTCAATTCTCCTTAATATGACAAATCTCCAGTGTGAAATATTCTTAGTTAATGATCAACATAAAATAGAGTTCATTTTTTAATGTGAGTACAAGATTTGAATTAATTTGTAGCTAGAGCGGGGTTATTAAATTTCGTGTACATTCTGTGCACAGGCACATGTGCAGTCATACATGTGGACCAGCGTGTACACATGTGCCTGGGGTAAGGATGAGAGGAGCTGTGTGCTGCTTCTGGTCTGAGCCAAGTGTCTATCCTTCCTCTCTCCTTCTGTCTTCCAAGCAGCTTAGTGCCTCACACATGAAGGAGCTGCCCCACAGAGGTTTCCTTCTCTGTAACTCCTTTCGATTTTTGGTGAAAGGGGGTTGCCTGGTGCCCTGGGTTGCCTGGCTTGAGCCCAGGAGCATGGCGGGTATCCTATCGAAGGTGGGCAGATGCTTCTCGAGCTTTGCCAAGGACGTCTGCTCCTCCCAACTTGGTTTCCGACAAACAGCAATTACTGGCCTGAAAATTAGCATATTGCTTTACATTATCAAAACCATATGATGGCTAACGTCATCCAGAAGAGTTCAATGAAAGTTTTGAGAAGAAGTTCCTTGCAAAGTCATTTCCAGGAGGAAGGGCTCCAGAGAGGACCCCCAGCAGTGCTGATCAAAGCCAAGAGGTTTGCATTCCTCTGCCTCAGTGGCATCCAGGGCTCCTGCAGGCAAGCCTGTTGTCCCCAAAGCACCTGAGCTGGGGAGCATTTGCAGGAAGCCAGAGAGCCATGGTCTGCCACCCTCAGATTGGGGTGAGGGCACACTTAGAAACCACCACTGCCTGCACTGCCTTGAGATAAGAGAGCAATTTTCTTACAACTGTTAAAAGAGAAGGGCGGTGGTAGGAGGGGGTGTGGAGAAAAGCTTCAGGGATAAGTGCCAAACTGAATTTGAATATTGTCTAAACCATGCGTGGGATGGAGGCAGCAACTTGCAGGAAACATCTGTTCCAACCGGACCCTCTGCTGCCCTTGCAGCTGGAACACAGAGCTAGGACTCCTTAAACTTCTCCTTTGTGATGCAACCCATTTGGAGACTGCCTTCAATATGCAAGCTGACCCTGCAGCTCTTAAATATTTCCAGTTTGTAGTCACCTCTTTAATGATGATGGGATTTGAATCCCAATAACAATGAGACTTCCCCACCCCCTCCTGGAGACAAGGCAGGGGTACGGGAGGCTGTACTCGGGCAAGTTCAATTTCTATTGGCTTACGCGGCTGCAGAAAGAATCTTTAATCACATATACAATATTATTGGCAACATGGTGCAATAAAAGGGCTGAATGCTTCGTTTTTCTAGATTTCCTTTTATATTTCAAAATCGCTTTTCTTTCAAATTAGTGTATCCTATACATTTTCTTTAAAAGAATTACTTATGGTTTCACTTTTTTTCCCCCCTTTTGTTGGCTTCCCATTCCTTTTGAAATTACTACCTCACGGGGGCTGCCGACTTTTCAAATGCTTTGCATATGAAATGAAAGGCTTGAGTGTATTATGTTGCAATTTTTAAGAATGGCATGATTTTAATTAGAAATGTATAGATGAATAAAAATAATGCTGCCGCACATTACTAATTAGGTATTTTATTACTCTTTGATTTAAAAAAGAAGTATGTTTGCTTCTAACTAGGCAGAGCAATCCCATGGCTTGGTGGCTCCCACTGGGCTCCCTGGGAGAAAACAGGCTCTGCAGGACCCACTGGGTCATGATGGAGGGACACTGGGGTCCTCTCCTGTGGGAAAAGCTGGGGCCCAGAGGAAAATGTGTGCCCAACAAAAGACAAATGAAGAGACACGGCTGAGTGCTGTGAAGATGCTCTCTCTTTGAAATCCTGTATCAAGCCACAGCAAATGCTGCCTGCCATTTCCGAGCATTTCTCCCCTCCGCTAAGCAATTATCCGGGTAATGCTATCCAAACGGAGGTTCCTTTCTCCTTGAAATTTCTAGATAAATAAATCAGGGGCTAGCTCCGCAGTACCTTTCAGAAAGAGACTACCTTTTTTTTTTTTTTTTTTTGGTTTTGTTTTAAGCAGAGATTCCTGTGACATGTGAGCATGGCCTCTGGGCAGTCCTTTATCCCTTGGTTTCTATTTGGATCAAGTGAGTCTGCCCTCCCCCAGCTGTCCTGCAGGGGGGAAGCTGTGGCTCTGCTTCAAGTCTCTAAATCAGCAGGCCCACCTCTCCCAGGGCACCTGGACAGAAAATAGGGTGCCTTGGGTGGGGCTGGAAGTTTCAGTAGATTCCTTTGATTACTGAACCCAAAACTATATAGAGAGACTCAGTTTGTAGATCTACATAAGGAGACTCATTAGAGTGGTGGGTGAGTGTAAGGAGATAGTGCCCTCTTCTCTAGTCCAACTGCCTTTGTAACCAGTGAGAGGATGCAGGGATCCGTGGCTATGGTCAAGGATGCCTGGGCCCGTGAAACAGAGCATTACTAAAAGGAGGGAATGCAGAGCCTTTGCTCTGTCTCTGTGTGTGGCCTGAGTGTGGTCTCACTTATAAGAATAGAGACAACTACTTTCTTGTCCCTCTCTGTGCTGTCAATCAATTGTGGGCAGCTATTTCACTGAGTTCAGTGCATCAAATAGGGGTCCTCACAAATCCATTTCCTCAAGCCATGGATGCTGAGTCCAAGTACTTTACAGCTTCAGGCTACTCATTCTTGGGCTTCTCTGAACCCCTGGATCTGCGGGCAGGTGCACTGGAGAGGAATTATGGGGTTAATGGAGGAGCTTCCAGTGTGTATAACTTCTGCAAAGGGGTGTCTTCCAAGAAAAGCAGAGCGGCTTTCCCCATTAGGAATGGTTTGTGGCCAGGAACCTCCAGTCTGTCATATCTAATTATGCAGCCTACTAATCAGCAGAGAGCTCGGTAGCATCCTGACTTGGGGAAGCCGGCATCTGTTTTCAGCCCTGCCCTCAGAGCAGGAACAGAGCCAAATGCTGTGAAGACTGCTTAGCTGGGTACAAAAGATGCTGTCAACAGGCCAAAATTGGAAAGGAGTCCTGGTTTGATCTGAATGAGCTATTTTTTTTTAAATGGGGTAGGAAAAAAAGTAATTGAATTACATCCAATAAAAATAAGCACCCACATTCTCTGAGAAGAAAATATAGACAAGTTGTGTTTGGTTAGAAATAGAGATACTCATTGCTTTAGTTTCCAACATGCATAGCAAAATTCATGACCTCTGATTTGGCTTGGGTAATAGTTTTTTCAAAGCTGTTTCTTGGAGACTGTGCATGGCAGGTGCAGTATATTTCTCAGAAACCAGGACTCTGACTTACCTTGTCAAAATTTTTAACTGCTCCTTCTTTTAATTAACACAACACAAAAGGGTAAAAGAGAGATGCCCATTCGTTTCTGCTGCTGTGAGTACTGCCTGGTGTTTTGATGCGTTCACCAGCAAAGGAGTGGATCCCTTCACCATCATCGGCTCTTCTTTTCCTAACTATAGCTCACATTTTTTTTAAATGGGCTCCTATATCCAAAAATGAATATTTACTGAGAATCTTAACTTGGGTGAAGGTCCTGTGCAGGGGCTGGAAGATCACAAGTAGTAAAGAATAATGATGAAGCTCATATGATCTTCGATGGAATAAAATAACGCCTGTATGGAAACTCTGGGATTTCAAAGCTGCCTTGGCATTACTGCCAAGGGATGGTTCATCCAGTGAAAGGGAGGAAGAATGCTCTGAAGGAATTGAGAGGTGGGTGGAGTTCGTGTGACTAGGAAGGTTTTTTGAGATGGGATTTGAAGGGTTGGTGGGGAGGAAGGAGGCAAGCCGAATCCCAAGGCTAGTTGCTTCAAACCTACACTGCAAAGGTAATGGTGGGAAATACTGCAGTGATCCAGTTTCCAACTGTTCAGCAACATCAAGTACTAAGGTATCAAGTACTAAGGGTATTTTTCCCTGGGTTCCCATTAGGTGGCCGACTTCCTTATCCTATAATCATAAGCAAATCTTCACATATGCACGTGAGGCTACAAACCTTGATGATTTTGATCAATAAAAAGAGACCAGATGGCTAAGGGTTTGTCAATTTTATTTATTTTTTCAAAGACCCAGCTGTTTGTTTTGGCAAATTGGTGCAACCAATCTGGAAAGCAGCATGGAGATTCCTTAGAAAACTTGGAATGGAACCACCATTTGACCCAGCTATCCCACTCCTCTCTGTATACCCAAAGGACTTAAAATCAGCACACTACAGTAACACAGCCACATCCATGTTCATAGCAGCTCAATTCACAATAGCTAAACCGTGGAAGTAACCTAGATGCCTTTCAATAGATGAATAGGTAAAGAAACTGTGGTATATATACACAATGGAATATTACTTAGCATTAAAAGAGAATAAAATTATGGTAAATAGATGGAGTTGGAGAATATCATGCTAAGCAAAGTAAGCCAATCCCAAAAAAACAAAGGCTAAATGTTTTCTCTGATAAGTGGATGGTGATCCATAATGGGGGTGGGGGGCCATAGGAAAAAATGGAGGAAACTTAATTGGGCAAAGGGGAGGGGGAGACACGGGGGCAGGAAAGAGATGTACATCCTTACTCTAGGTACATGTTTGACTGCACATATGGTATGAAGCTACATCGTGTACAATCAGAGAAATGAAAAGTTGTGTTGCAATTGTGCACAATGAATCAAAATGCATTCTCCTGTCTATATACCTAATTAGAATCAATCAATAAATAAATAAATTTTAAGAAGAGAAACCAGAATGGACATTTCTGGTTTCTTGATTTGTACAGAAGAGGGAGACCTGGACCAACATCATGCCAGTGATCTCTATGCTGTGTGCCCTGCAGACCACAGGATGATAAGAGCCCTGGTCCCTTCTCTAGGCACTGACAAGGACAGGCATTTGAGGTGGTCTGACCTGTGTCTGGCACTTTCTGGTTTGTGTTGATGTGCCACTTGTCTAAATTTGCAGGAGGATGTGTGGTCTGACAGCTCTGCGGCTTCTGTACCCCACATGGGGCTTTGGTAGCTTCTCAGATGCTGCTGTAAAGCAGCCGACTATGGATTAATTCCGTCTAGACTTGGGGTGGATTGCCATGATTGTATGTCTGTGTCTTTCTCTCTGTTTTGTTGTTTCAAGACTTCTTATTCCAAGAAGTCTACATCTTTTCACATGTCCCCTCCAGGCACACAACGTAGACTGCACAAAGGTCTCATGTTTTCATAAATGGCAGGAAGAGCAGATGTCTCTAAGTTGTCTCTGCTTTTAGTCATGCAACGGTCCCAAAGTGGGGGCTACTCAGAACACAAAATACAAATTCATGTCCAGATACATAAATCCTGACACATCAACTTCTGAATCACCTCTCTGGATTTCGTCTTGTAGGTTCATGTCCTCTATGTTTCTTTACAATCTTCATCATGCCAATCTACCGGATAATCAATTGATTGAATGAGTAATTAGCAAACTGCTCTCCAAGCTGCCTTCTGCACAGACGAGCCTTTTCCAGAGCTTCTTCCTAGAGACCAGAAACTATGATCTTTTTGGAATCAACCACTGCCCTGGCAGACCTCAGTGCTGTCTCTGTACTTTCTTATTTCTTACAAATCTTGGTTTTGGGAGATGGGTTCTCCTTGGACATCATTATCACTTCCTGAAAATTATGACCCCTTTGTTTATTATACAAAAATAAATTTCTGCTCCACTCATGACCCTGCCATAGAACAATACCACACACATTCCCTGACCATTACTCTCTCTGCCCCCCTGGTTGTACCTTCTCTGTCATTGTAGATTTCAGCTCCTGGATCATAGTCACCCTGGTCACCCTGATTCTTCCCAGGATCCTGTGTGACGGTGGCCTTCTGTGTGCATGATCCATCCAATACATGGGCATTTCAGTCCCTCAACACTCTGAGCTCCAATGGCTATTTCTCCCATCATTTCACGGCCACCCAATCTTCTAAACATACTCCCATCACCTGCAACTCCAAGCTCAGCTTCTTGATTTCCTAACCTGCTTGCTTTATTCCTGCCTTCACTGTGATAGGACCTCAGGGATGTCCCCCACCCCCTGACTCCTTTCTTTCTTCTTGTCTTCCCCCTCTTGTCCTCTCTTGCCCCCTCCTGCAACTTCCATTCCAGGCTCATCGATCGATCACTCTCTTGGATTGCCTTCAACTCCTTTGGCTCTTCATCTCATCTATTTTGAAAAAAAAAAAAAAAAACAAAAACAACTTATACCACAAGAATGCAAATGTTATTGTTTCTCAGTCTTCTAAGCATGGCTAAGTCTGGCTATAAGAAATCAGAAAGTGGGACTGAGTGGTGGTCTAGCAAATACTGCGGAACACACAGCCTCGTTAGCGCTCCCACTCTCCTTGCTGTGCGCTATTATATTTCAATCGTCAACTTTAGCTGCTATTGTAGCCCAGAAATTACTTCTGCTGAAGTGACTAATAGAGCCTGTTGAATAAATGACAATAACTCGTCAGCCCAGCACTTTGTCATCTCTGGTGGAAGGCAGGGTTGCCCATTCTGTAACAAATGGTCCCACTGGTCTCCAGTGCACCTCCCCGGAGTGCTGAAGAAGGCTTCTCTGTGTTTTCCTGTACATTCAAGTGAAGGATCTCAAACTATATAAAATCCAGAGGGTGGAAGAGAGTCACAGTGACTTCTCTGATTGATCTCAATTGTCTCTGAGGTCTGTACAGAGGAGCTGTGGCAGATATATATATATATATATTTCCTACAGAGTGACCCCTCATCTTCTCCTGTTGGGTTCGTGAGGAATTGAATTCTTCTTTTTCCTTGAATTAATGGGTGGCCAGTTAGCTATTGCTGATCAGCGGGCTGTACTTGGAACACTATCACTAATATAAGTCCTTCTGGGTCTGCTCCCCCTGTGCCATGACACTCATGTCAACAGATATTGAGACAGAGTCCCCATCAGCCCAGGGTCCTTGGTGAGGATGATGACACAGTCCCTGTCAATGTGCATGAGAGAAAAAAGCATATTTATGTATTTTTTTGGTTGTTATTTATTTATTTCTATGGCATAACAGATGCAATTGCCTGATCCAGAGCCTGTACAAGCAGACTCTTGGGGAACGTCACAGGACCATCTCCTGTCAATCCTATGCCTCTTTCTGCTTCCAAAAGACACTCAGTTCTCCTTGGTGCTGACTCCTCTCTTGTCCCCTCTTCTGTGTGCCCCTCTTCTAGCCTGAGATGTTGGTCATCTCAAGTTGTTATCACTTTCGTAATAACAGTGGTCTTTGAAGAAAGCTAATGTAGATCAGAAAAGAGAAGAGAAAGTGAAATTAGGACCTGGTTTCTAACTCTCAAATCAGAGCAATGCTCAGTCCGGGGGGGAGGGGGTGGTGGGAGAGGGAGAGAATGTGTCCCGGCATCTCCCCTAGTGGCAGATGCCACGAGTCAGGAAGGACCCAGGGAATGGCACTGGGGATGAAGGGCATCCTTGCTGGAAGTGCCGCACACACCTCCTGGGTGTTCCTGCAGAGTCCTTGAAAGGGCTTCTGTGGCCTCTCTCAGCCTCTGCTCTTATTTGCCCTTCCTCCAAAGGGAAGCTATTAGCCTAGGTAAATACTCTCTCTCCGGAGTGACTTGATCTCTCTACTCCCAGATTCAGTTCCTTTGCAAGGTAAATAACTATAAATATTAAAACATGTCAATAGCTTTATTAATAAATGACTTCTGGCTATATAAGAGATTCTGTAATGTGGGCTTTTGGTGAGTCTCTGGCACATATTTTCACAGATTTCATATGGCTTAACCATTGTTGGCTGAAGGATGCATGGAATCTGTCTAGCACATCAGGAATCACATTATTTGGATTCCCCAAGATGTTAACCACCCAAAGTATTTAATAATACGTTTTTTTCATAGTATGGATTTTTTCATTAAATATGGAGCTCTGAAACACATATTACCTAATGTTAATACCAATTGATCTTTAAATAAAAAATATAGTGACTCTGCCATGCCCATGCCTAATGTTAGGATTTTAAACTTCAAATTCCTGACTTCTCACCAAAATAAAGTTTAATAAATTCTCCTCATGAGAGTATTTTTTAAAACCCCTGTGATGGAATACACTTTTTAAAAATTTGCAACCAATTTGATATCACTGTCATATTATTTTCCTAAAACTTCCTCATAGTCTCTTTTTAGGAGTTGTCTTATCACATATTCTGCAAAAAAAACAAACAAACAAACAAAAAAAAACCCTGAAAAATCATGATTCTTAAAACCATGTCAATTATCCTGATAGTACATTCTGGAAAATCGAATTTGATTTTTGACTTTTTCTATGTGGTTTTTGAAATTTCATTTCAGATGAAAAGCTCCAAGAAACAAAGAGTTTTAGAATTCTATAGAATGTGATTCTGGTTTTCCTCTGATTTCTCTCAGAACGAATACTGAGAGTCCCATGCATTTGAGTTGGATAACTGGACCTGATTCTGCCACCCTGGACACTCTGTGGTCACAATGGAGCCAAGCACTGGAAGTCCATTGATCTGACTTAAACTGCATGTTGACTGATCACAGTAGCAATGCTGAGAGTATTTGCAGACACCCACATTTCTCTGGGCAGAAGGAAACTCTTTATCCAGTGAAAGGGCATCTGTGTTTTCTCATCTTCTCTCCCTTTATCCTATCGGTTGTCCTTAACCTCCTCCTAGGAAAGTAGACTGAGCTGAGCAAAGCGCTTACCATGGTAGGCAAATCCACGGAGTGGTCAGTCATTGGTGCTGCTTTGTACTAGCCATCTCTTGAAGAGCAAGCAGGTGACAGGGAGCAATGAGCAACAGGTATTTGGAGAAGTGACTGATTCAACTTATGCTGTGAAAAGGTCACTCTGATGGCTCGTGAACTGAGTGGACAGTGGTGAGAAGGGAGGCATAAAATTCAACCAGGAGGTTATGGCAGTAGGCCCAATGGAAGGTGGTGGTTGTTTGACTTAGTGCAAAAGCGAAGAATTCAGAGATGGAGAAGCAGAGATTGATTCAAGGTTAACTTCAGAGATTTAAAGGACACCCACTTCCCTGGGGAGAGTGAAGGGAAGGTAGAAATTTGAGGTATCTTTTAAGTTTTTGACTTGACCAATAGGGTAGATTGCAAATTCATTTACTGAGATGGAAGAAAATTCAGTAAGAAATAGGTTTAGAGGGAACATAAGTGTTCTGGTTGGTAAAACGAGATCTGTGAATCTTATTATGATACTTTCAGTAGAAAACCCAAATAGTAGTTATCTGGGCACACTGGAGCTCATAAGAATGATGGGTTCTTGAGATCCAGTGGCACTTTCAAAGAGGTGAAACTTGAGTCCTGGAACCGGCTGAGATATGGGAGGCAGGAGGAAATATGAATAGGGAGTGAGCCTAAATGTGCTAATAGTTGTTTATTTAAAATATTCCTTCAGTCTTTAATTATAGGAGACATGACTTATTTTCAAAATACTTATCAATACAGATGACGTGTATATCCCTTTCAACCACCTGAAATTCCCCGATCTACCATCAGCTCTCCACACCATAGTCAGCATTGAGTATAACTGCTTTCAGACCTTTTAAAATGCGTTACCTACATTTATATGTATATCCTAGTTGTACTTAAGCAGCATGCCTCTCTAAAACACTGTATTTTGTTTTCACTTAGAGTGTGTCTCCGGAATCTTCACATGTCAATATTCGTAGATCTAAATTTTTAAAACTGCTACTTGGTATTCCATATAATTCGTGTGCCTTGGTTTATGTAACACTTCCCCCATGGATGCATATTTAGGTTGTTTCCAACTTTGTGCTATTGCACCTCAACAGCTAGAGACTGTATACAGCTCATGTAGAAGATGAGTTCTGAGAGAGGGCATGACTGGACAGAAGGAAGAAAAGAGGGAAATTTCAGAATTGAAAACCAAGGGAGGAGAGGGGCTGAATATTGAACACTGCTGAAAGGTCAAAGATGTTTGAGGCCACTATGGTTTGGACATGAAGTGACCCCCAAAAGATCCTGTGTTCATGTGAAATGTTCCAAGGTGAAGTGATTAGATTTTGAGAATCGTAACCTAATCATTCCATCCTTTGAATGGACTGAGTGGTAACTGTCGGCAGGTGGCGGTGTGGCTGGAGGAGGAAAGTCATTGGGGGTGGGGACTTTTCTCCTGCTTCCTGGTTGCCATGAGCTGAGTAACTTTCCTCTGCCACACTCTTCTCTCTTCATCTTCTGCCTCACCTTAGGTCCAGAGCAATGGAGTCAGCCATTTACAGACTGAGAAAACTGAACTATGAGCCCCAAGTAAACTTTCAATCCTCTGAGCTATTCTTGTCAGGTCTTTTGATCATGGCAGTGCAAAGCTAACTAAAAAAAAAAAAGTAGACCTAAAAATATGCATTGGATTTTGAACATGCAGCTGATTTGGTGACTTGTCAAAATTGTTCCAATGGAACTTTGAACACAAAAACATGAATAGAAGGGGAAGGAATAGGTAGCTACAGGAGGAGGTGGGTGGCCAGAATGTTCCTCTCTTCCTCTTTCATTTCTTCATTCTTTCTTATAGTTGGGAGATACCACTTTCTGTGTTGTATTCATTGGTTAATCCTGACCTCTCAGTGTCTTCTGGGTTTCGAATTGGGATAATGATATCTGCTGGCACATAGTAGATGCTGCGTAAACAATGCTTGCATAAATTAAGGAGCAAAATGCACCTTTCTCACAGGGTTACTTTAAAATAAGAGAATGTGTGAAAACCCTTAGAAGACCACGTGGCACCCAGGAGACACTCAGGACAGCTGTCACAGGACAGCAGCACCTCAGTAATGTTCCCTGCTCCAAGCCCTGCTTGCCTTTGATTCATCAACCGAAGGCACTAAGATATTGGACCTCAAGGATCCAGGAGGTGGCTGGTTTTCTCTGGGTGGTCTCAGCTGGGCTTGTGAAATGCTGTCAGGGACCCTCTGCCTCACAGAAGTATTTCTTCAGTGGCTGTGTTCACTTTGTAAAATCAACAATAAGAAGAAGTTCTAAAGAATCACCTTCTGTAGGAGAGAAAAAGGATGCAGATGTTTTAGACTTTCATGAGAGGCACTCTGTGTAGCTAGAAGTCCGCATGGAAATTTTCATTATAAAAAGTGACCATGCTGAGGGTTCTGGCAAAGGGTCACGCTGCAGGAAGGCTGAGCCCACCATCCAGAGAGATAATGGTCACTTCAAATGCAGGGCAACACAGGTGCGGCGGAGCCAGCGCTACCTGCCACTTGCTAGGTCTGACCACTGCTCTCCGACTCTAGCTGCTTAAAACATAAATCGTCCTTAAACACCCAGGACCTGCTTGGCTCCCACTGCCATCTTTGGACCAATTCGTCAATTCCTGCTCATTCCATGGTCCTTCTTTTTAAGCCTTGATAATGCTTCTGAAGGGAGCTGGGGACACTTTTGCCATTCATCACAAAATAATGCAACATTCTGTACATTTATTACAGTATACATTATGACCGAACTATTAACTATAAAAACTTTCATTTCTCTGAAGTTTTCCTTTATCTTTACCAAACAGATATCCAATATGACTGAGAATTTAATACCCTAAAGTTTAAGACCGGTTTGTAAACACAGTCCCTGGTGGCGGCTATTGATCTTTTGCTATTTTAATGCATTTTTACTGACCGACATGTCCTGTGGTAAAGAATATTGCCTAAATTAGTTATCTGATTGGTTCTTTTGATTAATGATGGGCCTGTGCTTCATTACACATGACAACATGATCAGAATAATCACTATTGCTCTACAAGCCAGGCCTGGCATTTTTTATTCCTTCATTTTTAAAGTTCATTTATAAAATTATTTAATGTATACGTCCTAAGTTGTAATTTATTTACATGACACTTTTTTCGATGGGAACTGTTGTACTGTGTCACAAATGGCTAAGAAAACAAGGTAAACTAGATGTACAGATCAATGTCTCTTGGCTCAAGGGGAAAAAAAACATAATCAAGATTCAGGAGCTGACCTTGTACCAAAGTCCAACTTGTCACAGAACAAACACTGAGATACCCAACAAATCAACAGGCACAGCAGGACGTGCTCTCCTGCAATCTCTTCTCTCCGTCACCTTCCGTCTGCCGGGAACTTGGAGCCCTTCGACCTCTCAACTTCCTCCCTTCTGTGCATGGAAGAGGACCGCGTGAATTATTTCTGGGCCTGTCAAGACAGCTGGCATGGATCTGTCAGGCTTCTCGTTCACATGCTAATTCTGCCAGAGAGGCTAGCAGAGATCCCAAATACTCAAAACCAGAATTTGCACCACATCTGAATTAGTAAATTGTGTGTGTGTGTTTAAGCAATGGTATCATATTCATTCTGGAGAAATGGAAGGATCCCAATGTAGTCCACTCAGTTATTGGTGATAGCACTCCTCAGGGTACCCGCTGTACTGTGGTTTAGCTTCATAAAGCATGGGTTGAGTGATCAATTGTATGTTGTAGGTAAGTGCTACATATTTGGAGCCGCTCAAAAAGATGGCTTGATCCCAAATTTTAGATCAAGATGCTCTGCTAACCCTCTGATAAACAAAATTTTCTTCCATGCTCTTTGTGAATTCTGTCATTTTTGCGAATTTTTAGATTTCAGATTAATATGGTTTCCTGGGAGCCAGAGATGGGCCCCAAGAGTCAGTTGTGAACCTCTTGAGTCAGATTCCTTGAAATCAATAATCCTTCCCACCAAGCTCCATCACTCTGAGGCAACTTGGTGAAACTTCTAGCCATCCCTCCCTCAGGAAAGGACTCCTCGGTCAAAAACAGAAAGGGCTCGGTTCACGCTAGGTTATAGTTTTATTCCAAACACAGTACAGTTGTCTCTGTCTCTTTGTCTGGTCCATTCTCATCTCCCACCCTCTGCTCTTACTTCATTTGAATGGACTCCATTTCTTCTGTAAGAGTCCTGGTCATGCCTCTGAAGTTCCTTTTTGCTCCTGATGATTCCCAGGAGCATTGCCCTGATTGAATCTATGAGGGCACCTGTACTCTGTGGTTTTATGCCAACGAATCACTCAAAACATCAACTCCTAATCCAGTATCTAACACTGTTGAAATGTATGCGTGATATCAGATCTGAATACTTCAGTTCTCCTCCTTTCAGCCTTGGGCATCCTGGGCCAAACTCTAAACATGATAGAGACTTCAGCAGTTGCTGGTGGACACGGTGGCCACTTGCCAGGCTGCTGTTGAACTTGGACAGAAAGGGTGGGGAGTTTGGTTGGTTTGTGTGTTGGAGACCATACCAGGAGGGAGAGTATGTTCCTTCCAACCAATAGGCCTCCACTATTGATCTCTTTGCTCTCTCAGGTCCCAAGGGATAAGAACTCAATCCCTTCCTCCTGCAAGCACAGAAAGGTCCTTGTCAGGTGGAATTCCATCAGTATGCCCTCTCTTGTCTATGACCTTTGTCATTTCATGGCACCTAAGGCATGTTATCATGTTCCAGAAACAAAAAACAAAAAACAAAAAACAGAGCTTAGAGCATCCCAAAATGCAGAAAAAAAGATTACAAGTTCAGCCTCTCGTACTCCACCTGAACATCAGCATAACCAAGATGTAGGTTCCCAAGTGAAAGCACCAAAAATAACATGAATTCATATGCCCCCACTCAGACTTAATTAACACTGTAAATAATGCTTCCTATCTTCTGCATAATGATTTGCTCTGTTATTCTATTTCAAAGTTCCATTACATCAATTCTTGCAGTCATTTGCACAGCTCAGACATGAACTAGAACTTGGGTGAAAAGCCTACCACAGGAAATGACTATGTATTGGGCCTGAGCGCATGCGTCTGCGTGTGCCTATGGCCTTGGGAGGCTTTCTGGGGTATAAGATAAGCAAGCAAGCAAGATTATGTTGAATATGCAAGTTATATGTTAATATGATTAAATGACTCTACTGGATCGCCCAACATAATCAATTGAAATATTCACCAACTTTGTGTTGAAATTGGAAGAAATGATTACCTTGAGGCTGCCAAACACATTTTGCAGCTTTGCATTTGCAATAATGCCTGTCTCACTTAGCATTTAAAAACATATTCTATACTTTAATAAAGCAAGATGAGTCTATTAAAGAGGTACTCATTAGAATGGAAGGAAGAGCCAGCAAGCTCAGGCAAGTACCCAGGCGAAGACACCTGTGTAGTGGAGGGACCTACTTTTCCTCCCCCTCTCTCCCCTATTTTCTTCTTCTTCCTCCCTCCCTCCCTCCTTTCCTCCCTCCTTCCTCCCCTTCCTCCCTCCCTCCTCCCTCCTTTCCTTCTTTTCTTCCTTCTTTCCAGGAGACACACAGCTGACTTTTGCAAGGGAAAAGCATCCTATTCTAAGCCATTCTTACTAATTTATCATTGAATTATTTGCCTTCACTCTCAAAATCCTACAAAATGATTTAGTCTCTTGATGTGATTTACTTGTATTTTAAAACTCCATGCCACACCATCCAGATCACAGGGATGTAAATGTGTCTTCTCTCTCACTGAACAAGCACAGCTAAAACAAATAAAATCAAAGATGCATATTCCTTCGCTGTGGCTTTGCAAAGCGTAAGTGATGGGAGGAAGGCACCCGTCATTTGGCTCTGTTCTATTATTGACAACAGCAGAAGTAAAAATTAGAAAACAAATCCCCCTTTTAAATGAAACGAAGTAAAAGGCCTCCCTCACTCAGAGGAAATACTAATTGGAACTACCTTGCTAATGCTAGCGAGTCACAGGAAGGAAACATTAAGTTATTATTTTTAATAATGTTTACAAGTCTATCCAGCCATTTCCAGCCGGTGAAAGATGTCAGCCTTGGACAAACGTGGCAGACCTACTTTTCACCAAAGATGCTGCTCGTCTTCTCCCTGATAGCAATCATTAATTTTATTTTTTAACCCAGTCCTCAAATGAAGACAGATGAGGTAGAGAGTTTTAAATGCAGGCTGCTTATGTTCAGAAAAATGGCTGTGAGATAGCAGATCGTGGCATCTGAGCCGAGGCCAGTTACTGTTTGGGAAGAAAATAAAAACAAACATGAGATGAACAGCCAAGCCAGGCCTCCGAGGAGCTGGTAGTGAAAGAGGGGGCAAGAATCAGCAGGGAGGAGACCCGTGCTGAACTTTGAGTCCGAGTCATTTTCTAATTGCTTTGGAGACTTAGAGTTACAATGATGGTTAATTGCTCTTGATAATTTTAACACAGCATTGTAATATTTATCTCTTACAAATCTCCTTCTTGGTGTCGGATATCAAAATGCCGACTAGGTCACATTATTGGACAGCATTATGCTGTATCTTACAAAATAAAAATTTTTCTTCCTAACCTATGTAATTTCATCTAGGCCACATTTTAGTCAAATGTCAGTTATCCTTATTTGGCAACTGTCATTTATTTTTAGGTCAAAGAGTTTTGACTTTGATCTCAGTGTAAGAACAGGAAGATTTCGAGACTCCTTCATCTGAGCGGGAGCTTCTTATTTGCCTGCTGTAGATCATTTCCCTCCCAGAGAAAATTGGATTTAAATCTACAAGGTTCCATTTGGTGAATGGTTGAGAAGAAGAGGAAGAAAGGGAAAATAAAGGCAAACAGAATGATAAAAGCATTTCTAGAATGGTGGGGTAAGAAACTCTAAAAGTCTGTTCTTCTATAAAAGCAATGAAAACCCTGGCAAAAGTTGTCAAAAAGAACATTTTCAGAACTCTGGAAATCAACCAAAGACCTCCACCAATCTGAAGAGCAGTTATTCAAGGAAAACAGATGAATCTTGGTAAGAAATAATAAGCATGAAGGCATTTGAACTTGCCCTGTTTCTATGCTCCTCTCCCCAGCTTTCTATTAGTTTTGCAAAGTATCAGTCCTGCCAACTGAGTAGGTGTGAGATCCTTCTCACAGCCACTTGTCAGGCAATGTGGATTTGATGCTCCCACTACAGCCCTGTTCCTAACACGGGTCACTATTTTGCTTGTTGGTCAGAATCCTAAAGAAAACTTCATTCACGGGACTTGTCTTTATCTGACTTAAAACTCCCTCATAGATGGAGCCCAACATCCTGGGCCATTGGTTGAAGACAATCATTGGCAATAACTTAACATTAGAGTGGGCCAAGGTACTAATACCAGTTGGAATAAACACAAAACTGGCCAAACGATGAGATACCCACAGGAGGCTTTGAAAAGTCCCAGCATATTCCTGGGGGTCTAGAAGACCTGCTGTAGCTTTTCAAAGTCACTTCTATTCAACATGGTGCTGAGGATTCTAGCCAGAGAAACTAAACAAGAAAAAGAAGTCAAAATCATCCCAATTGGAAAAAAGTGGAACTGTGTCTATAGAAAAAATCCTAAAATTTTTAATCTGCTAAAAATCGTTAGAACTCATAAACAAATTCAGTGAGGCCGTAGGGTAAAATATCAATATTCAAAAATCAACTGTATTTCCATACATTTACATTGAATAATCAAAAGATAAATAAGAAATTCATTAACACTAGAAACAAAAAAGAATTGCAAATACTTGGTATAAATTTAACAAATCATTGAGAGCATTGTACAATGAAAACTATAAAACACTGTTGAAAAAATAAATGAAAGAAAATTTACATAAATGGAGAGGCATCTTATGATCATGAATAAGAATGCAGGTGGAGCCTATAATTCCAGCAGCTCAGGAGGCTGAGGCAGGAGGATCACAAATTTAGGAACCAGCCTCAGCAAAGGAGAGGGACTAAGCAACTCAATGAGACCCTGTCTCTAAATAAAATACAAAATAGGACTGGGGATGTGGCTCGATGTTTGAGTGTCTCTGAGTTTAATCCTAGAACCAGAGAGAGAGAGAGAGAGAGAGAGAGAGAGAGAGAGATGCAGATGGATTAGGTAACAGTTCTCAAATTGATCTACAGATTCAATGTAACATCTACTAACATCCAAACTGCCTTTTCGATGAAGTTGACAAATTGATCTCAAATTCATATGAAAAGGCAAGTGATCCAGAATACCCAGAACATTCTTGAAAAAGAAGAAACAAGTTGGAGGTTTCATATGTCACAATTTCATAATTTACTATAAAGCCACAGTAATCAATACAGTGTAGTAGTGACAGAAGGTACAGACAGATATGTAGATAAAAGCAATCAAGAAATAAATTCTCATATGTATTATTCATGGGCAACTGATTATCAACAAAAGTGCCAATCCAACTCAGTGGGGAAAAGAGTAGTCTTTCCAAAAAAAAAGGTACTGAGAATATAATTGCATATTCTCATGCAAAAGAACGGAGTTGGGACCCTACCTCATATTGTGCATAAAATTTAATTCCCAAAGGACGATAGGCATACATGTAAGAGTTAAAATTATAAAAATGTTAGAAGAAAATATAGGAGTGTATGTTCATAACTTTGGGTTAGGCAAGGATTTCTTAGCACAGCACCAAAAGCACAAGCAACACAGGAAAACATTAGACAAAGTCGGTCTACTTCATCCAAATTAAAAAATTTAGAAAACACTGTTAAAAAATGAGATGATAACCCACAGAATGGGAAAATATTTGCAAACCATAAATCATATAGGGATCTTGTATTCGGACTATATAAATACTCTTAAAAGTTAACCACCAAATGGACAAAGCATTTAAATATGTATTTCTTCAAGTAAGATATACAAATGTCTAATAAGCACATGAAAAGCTGCCTCTTATCCTTCATCATTAGGAAAATGCAAATCAAAAACCACAATGAGGTACCACTTCACACTCACTAGGGTGGTTAAAATTAGAGACAGGTAATCACAAATATTTGAAAGGCTGTAGAGAAATTGAAATCACCAAACATTGCTGATGGGATTGTGAACCGTTTTTTCAATTTCTCAAAAACTTAAATGGAGAATTATCATATGACTTAGCAGTTCTGCTCTGTGGTATGTCTCTGGTATGTATTATAAAAACAGATTTTCCCATAAAAATGTGTATATCAATATTAAGAACAGCATTTTCAAAATAGTTAAAAATGTAGAAATAGTCAAGATATCTATAAATTTAAAATGTGTAAATAAAATACAGTCTATTAGTACAATGGAATAGTAAAAAAAAAAAAAAGAATAAAATACTGATGTATTCTAAAAATTGATGAGCCTTAGAGATATGATGCTAAGCTAAATAATAAGTCACAAAAGACCAGATATTGGGTAATTCCATTCATATGGAATAAACACATCTACAGAGCCAGAAAGTAGGTTAGTATTTTCCATGGCATACAGTTGGGGAGAGAGGAGTGGCTAACTTCTAATGGGTACAGAGATTCTTTTGGGGTTGATGTTCTAAAAATGAGATAATGTCAGGGGCTATATAACTCTGTAGATACATTAAAAACCACTTAATTGCACATTTTTTTTAAAAAGTGAATTTTATGGTATAAAATTATTTATTAATAAGGCCCTTATATAATAGGTATGATTGATAGGGCACAGACAGGTGGAAACGGTAGAACACGAGGTTAAGGAAATAATTCTATATAATGGGCCTACTGTGTGGACCCCCACATGCTCTTTTCCAAGAAGCAATTTACTGACAGCCTTGCCTGGCTTAAGTGGACAGAATATGTTACATTCCTCAGCAAAGTACCTGTTACATGCAGGAGAAATATAAGTCCAGAAAAATGTTGATAAAAGAAACCCAAGTCACCCTGAAGAGGGAGAGTTTTGTTACCCTTTTCACAGACCAGATCCCAAAATAGGGAGGTAAGGATAATTCCTCCTAAACCAGAAAAACTCTAAGAAACCAATTAGAACGGGGCCAAAGTGACCTAGAGTTGCCATGGCAGTGGGGACTTGAAAGTCTGATGTCATCTTGCTGTCAATCAAAAGTCAAGGGATGCACCTGGGCAGGACTCTCTGGAAATTATTCTGTGGTTCCCCAATAAAAATGAAGTGCAAAAAATTTTTTTAAAAAAATGAAGTTCAGGAGAGGCACAGCGTCCCTCTCCTCTCTGAGACAACCCTCTTTCTCTCTTGAGAGTGTCTGCTCTCCCTTTTCCTATCTCTTCAATAAACGCATTCTTGTTACGAAAATTTGACTTGATCACAAGAGTCAGGGTTTAAATCGGGGGTTGTCTTTGAACTGCCTCAGTTTCCTGGAAGGCCCAGCTCTGTGATATGATGATGAAGAAGGAAAATCTAATCCTCCAGTTGATTTGCTTTTTATACCATCATCAACTTCAGTGAAAGTTTAAAAAAAAAAGCATAATTCAGAAATGATATATTTAATGTATCTATGAGGGTTAAGAAATCCAGCATTTTATGCTGTTACTATTGTCCTTGTTATGGAGTGAGACACATTCCACCTTCACAGTGAGTGTGGCAGCTGATAAAATCCAGGGGTCGCTTGCTCATCCCTATTCCCTGTGACTGTCACAAGGCCTTGAAAATATGAAGACCCCAACAAGTAACATGTATATCAATTGGTTATTCAGCAAATAAATGCAAAGCCCCAGAGGGAGTTTTGAAGTAGTGATGATGATGATGATGATGATGATGATGATGAGTATTATTTTTGGAGAGGCTTGCAAAATTAGCTTTGAAGGAACTCTCCAAAGATGAATTCAAGAAATCATTTCTGCAATGGATAAATTGCTGAAATCAGTGTTAAGCTTCCCCAGGGTTCTGCTGTGAAGTTCCGCTGTGGTATGGATATCTGTGTGTGTGTGTGTGTGTGTGTGTGTGTGTGTTTTAATGCTTGCTAATACTTTTCCAGCAGATATGTATGAGTTGGCAAAGAAGATGAACACAAAAAGCAATTTTAAAACCATTCCCAAATGATACCTCTCCTTGAGATTTATTTGTGTCTCTTCCTCCCCATAAGATTTGTCTTTGTATTTTGGAGGAAGGAGCTCAGCTGAGGACCATAGTTAGCTTTTTCTCGTCCTTGGCTTAGAGTCTGCCATGGGCCATCAGAAAGGCCCCTAATGTCCTTTAGTTGTCTGATTTACCTTCCTAGTCTTTCCTGACCTCTATAGTTTTGGAAATAGTGACGAGAAAGCCACAAAGTCTGCTTTCTTGTTTCCAAGAGGAGCCCTTCTCTCTCCGTGGCTCTCTGCAGAGCTTCTGTTCATTTCCCCTTCTTCTTATTCCTGCTTTCTCCCTCCCCCTCCATATCTGTGTGTGTGTGTGTGTGTGTGTGTGTGTGTGAGAGAGAGAGAGAGAGAGAGAGAGAGAGAGAGAGAGAGAGGAGGAAAGGGAGTCAGCACCTTTATCTAAGTGGAGGAAGCAAGGCTTATTAAGCCCTATAGAGCCCAAGACCTGTAGAGGTGGGCAGTGTGGCACATACCTGTTCTCTTGGCTCAGGAGACTGAGTCAGGAGGATGGTGAGTTCAAAGCCAGCCTCAGCAACTTAGCAAGGTCTTAAGAAACTTAGTGAGAACTTGTCTCAAAATTAAAAGAAAAATAAAACAAGGTCTGGGGATGTGGCTTAGTGGTCAAGTGCTCCTGAATTCATTGTCTGATACTGAAAAGCAAAGCAAAACAAACAAACAAAAAACAAAACCGTTCGAGTTTATTTACTTATTTATTTTTAAGATGAAGACACACATACGGCGGAGTAGCTGGGAAAAGTGGTCTAAATGGGAGAGAAGATAAACACTGTTCCCATTATCATTGACAGTGGTAGTGATTTAATGGCATTCTGTGTCTTGTCTTTAGGAAACTCTTGCATTTTGCAGGTACAGCGACGACTGAATCAGAACAGTGAAAATTGGTATAAAAAAAGGGACTATAGAGGTTAAACAGGTTGAGTTGTCTGGCAACTCCAAAAAACAGGTGAGAAATATGGCCCTGGAGTGTGATAAATTTAATGTTTGAGCAGGTTTATTGTTTTATCAGGGTTTTGTTTAAGAAGAGTTCCATTATATATAACACTGAGATAAATTTTTTGCATAGCAGATTTATTCAACAGGTTTATTCTTTTACCAGGTCTCATAGTATTTCACCATTTGGTATGTGGGGTCTTATTCATCAAGAGAGTTTATGACTTAATCAGTTATGAATTTTAAAAAGTTTTACTAATAATGCAGGATGTGTTGAGATTTAT
Organism: Callospermophilus lateralis; assembly: GCF_048772815.1. Lineage (NCBI taxonomy): Eukaryota > Metazoa > Chordata > Mammalia > Rodentia > Sciuridae > Callospermophilus > Callospermophilus lateralis. The sequence continues at coordinate 21,342,381 of NC_135322.1, read as the reverse complement.
AGGCAGTGCATTTATTCCATTAGGAGTTTTATTTTTTGAGCTAAGACGCACTGGAGATATAACAGAAGCAAATTGCATGGCTTATTTGTAATGAACAGACATGGTCTCTGTGGGACCCCCTGCTAGGAGTAGCGAATTTTATTCTTCATCTTATTGTGGACTGAGATACTCTAATAATTTCCATGAGTCTGGTTGTCAGTGGGTCTAAAGCTTGGTTTAAAATGACTCTTGTCTCTTTTTCCTTAACATAGTGTGGTTTACTGCCCCCACTGGTGGACCTATGTGGCTCTACTGATTACTTTGCTCTGTGATTTTTTTTTTTTTTTTTTTTTTTTTGCAGTACTGAGGGTGAACCCAGGGCCTTTCATATGCTAGGAAAGTGCTCCATCACTGAGCTACACCCCCAGCCCTCTGTGATTTCTTTATTTAAATCACTAATTTTTAAAATAGAGAAAACTAGGACTGCTATTTTCTGAGGTCAGTATTAGTAATTTGCCCCAGAATCCATTCCCAGCAGAGTTGGAGTTCAGGTGAGACCCTTACCTGGGCCAAGAGTCCTTGTAAAGGAGGGTTTCATTTGTTTGGGGTTAATAGCAGGTGTTTCATCATAGCAACAGGCTTAAGCCCTTGTGCATAATCCCAGCAGCCTAACAACTTCTGCAGGCCTGCCCTGCTCAGGTGTCCATTATGATTGATTTACAGTGTTTGCCACAATCATAATCCCAACCTGAGTCATCACAGAAAAATTTTTTTTTTCTAGAACCACTAAACTTTTGCTTCTCTTCAGTATTACATCATCAGGAGATTCACTTTATAATCTCCATTGAGCAGATGAGTGAATTAAATACTAGCAGAGCTCCGACTGTTCCAATCACTGGGATAAATTTTGCTGGCAATGGAACAGACTTCTAACCAAAGTGACTCTAGCGAGGCAATGATTCCAAAATGGGGTAGTTGTATTCTTCCTATTCTTAGGGGAAATCAACTATGCCTTCAGGAGGGAAGATTGACGATTGGTTTTCTTTATCCTGGTTCAGCATAGAATTACCTATTCCTTGGTGGTGGTGGTGCGGGGAGTGGGGTGGGGTTGGGGAGACTGTGCTCAGTAACTAGTCAAGACCTGCTAGGAGGTCTCGACGTAAAGTCTCATGTTTCATGTTCAACATACTCGTTCTTTAGCTGCTGACTCCCAAACTGCCTTTCATCTTCATTCCTCTTTGATTTGCATTATTTTTTTGAATAAGAACTTGATGGGATCCCTTTCTGCCTGAGAGTTGCTTCCTTGAAATCCGTCTGCCCCTAGTTCAATGTTCCTGGCTCTGCAATACCCCCGACCTTGCCTTTTGAGCCTTATAGTGAGGGCTATGGCTGGATCCATCTCTATGGTGCCAGGTTAGCAAGGCAAGCAGAGCAAGGAGCTCTTTGGATCTGTTTTCCCTCGTGGCAGCTCAGTTCAACAGCCCTCTACCCATCTCCCCATAGTCACTCTTGCTCCTTTCTAACCATTTGCAATCCTGCAGCCAGAAAATCTTTTAGAAATGAAAATCTCACCCTATCATTCTCCTAATTAAATCCATCAATGGTTTTTCCATTTCCCTTAGGACAAAACTGAAAAACCCCTAAGCTGCCAATTAAGTTCCTTATGATCCAGAACCAGCTCAGCACTCCAACTTCACCTCCAGTCCATCTCCTCACTCTTCTGGTCCAGGAACACTGCCTTCTTTCTTCCCCACAAATATGGATTAAGTTCCTTCCCATCTCTGAGTTTCTGAGTCTTGGCCACTGCCATTCCCTCTGGTAATGTTGCCTCCAGCTCCTCACCTGGCTCACTCCCTAGGACTGCGTTCAACCCACTTCCTTGTTCTTCTAGACTCTGTGCCATAGTCTCCCACAGAGATGAACCTCTGTGTTTTCCTCAAAGTTGTCAAACCTCTTGCTAGACACACACACACACACACACACACACACGAGAGAGAGAGAGAGAGAGAGAGAGAGAGAGAGAGAGAGAGAGAGAGAGAAGAAATGTCCATACTGGTTCTGAGCTATCTTAAGGAACTAGGGAAGAGTAACACTTTCCTTGTTGTTTATTTGGTATATAATTCCTACCCTGTGGGATTGTGTAAAACAAGGTTTGTTGCCTAACCAAGAGCTATTCCCTACTTCTTTCCTGCTGATAGAGGCCACGTTTGTTTGGGTACCCAGGTCCTGACATGATTTTTAACAGGATGAATGCTTCCCATCTACGGAGGAAAACTCGGAGTGATATAAACTAACTCTCCAAAATGTGGTCTGCAGAGTTCCTGTAGTCCTGGAGACTTGTCCAGAGAATCCTTGAGATCTAAATTATTTTTGTGAAAATACTAAGACAGTATTTGCTCTCATCCATGTTGATATATGCCCACAGGGTAAAAAGGAAATGATAAGTAAAATTGTTGGTCCCTTGGTATTGATCAAGGCAGTGGTACCAAATTGTGCTACCCGACGTTGTATTTTTGCGGCCATATATACACATACACACAGCTAATTTGTTTTAATTGAGAATATTCTTAATGACATAGAAAATAATATAATTTTTTACTAAATCTCAACTTTTGTACATGTGTAATTTTATTATTCTAAGTGGAGCAAGACACACACACACACAGAAATAATTTCTGTGTCATATCAATATACAATAGACAAAGCTCAAGAAAAAGCTGTTGGGCAATGGTTTGACTTATGAGGTGAACTAGCTGTTTTTTTTTTTTGTTGTTGTTGTTGTTTTTTCATGGACCATCATTTTTACTTACAGATTGCCTGATTAGCTATGGTTATTTAGACCTGGGTATTTGGCAGATACTTTATTAAAAAAATTAAAAAAGGAAAACACCTAATGATCTTTGTTGCCAATGATGAAATTTAAGATTTCAGGTGAAACTATACTTTCAAGAAGAATTGTTTTTTTCATTCTGAGACTAAGAGTTCCCCTGTATTTTAAGAATTTCCTGATGAGATCAGTGGAGATATTAATATGATTTTTAAAAGACTATATTACAAGATATGTTAATATTGGAAAATCTGCATGATTTGAGGAACAAATGTTTTCAAAATGATCCAATTCATGATGTTACAAAAACATGCCTGAGTAAAGATCTGTTCAAAGAGCAAGATAGGCTGATGGATGATGATGTAATACAGTATCAAAAGATCTTTGATTCCATGTTGCACCTAATTAAAAAAAAATGCCACTTGTGTTTTAGTATGGGGTCAAAGAACAATATCCCTAATTATCCAAAGAGGTTAAGAAATGTCTCTACCCTTTGAAACTACATATCTGTGTGGGACTAGATTTCCTTTCTTTCTTTCTTTTCTTTTTCTTTTTCTTTCTTTCTTTCTTTCTTTCTTTCTTTCTTTCTTTCTTTCTTTCTTTATTGTTATTATTATTATTGTTTTTTGGTGGCACTAGGTGTAGAACTCAGGGGTGCTTTACCACTGAGCTATGTCCCTAGTCCTTTTTATTTTTATTTAGAGACAGGATCTCGCTAAGTTGCTGAGGCCAGTCTTGAACTTACAGCCTCCCAATAGCTGGGATTACAGACATGTGCCAACAACACCTGGCGCGAGGCCAGTTTTCTTTGTATACTTCAACCAAACAATATATCATAATAGACTAAATACAAAAACAGATATGAGCAATCAGCTTTCTATTGAACAGGGCATTAAAGAGAGTTTCAAAAATATTTTTAAAAATAATGGTCCTTACACTATCTTTTTTTTTAACTTTGAAATATGATCTTTTAAAATAGATATGTGCATTTATATTAACAGATGGTTTCATTTTTAAATGAATTAGTAAATATTTTTAAAATTTCTTGGTTTTAATTTCTGATAGGGTAAATACTAATACAGATAATCTACATAAACAAAAGCTTGATAAGGTCTGATCAGGGATAATCATTGTGGTTCTATTTCCTTCACTGTTGATTGCCTTAATCATAGGACTGTGACGTGGAAAAAAAAATTCTGCCAGGAAGAAGAGTTACTTTTTCAGTGACACAAAAAGAAGGGACTATCTCTTCTTCTCCTCCACTGTCCATTATTAGATTGCAATTCTGTCAGTCTCCTTATATGACCATAAACTGATGCAATGATAGTGAAGAATATAACGATGTGAAAAAAACAAAAATAATTTGGGTCCCGTGAACATCACTGAATCATAGAGTTAACTGTGCCTTGAGCATTCTTGTCCCTGGACATTTTGTTATTTTAAATAATAGGGTTTTTCTTCACTTAATAGCCAAGAATGTTCTAGTACAGGAATTTGCTAATTTTTAAACTTACAAAGTAAGTCACCACCAGCATGAAGAGTCTTGTTTTCTTCCCTTTGGAATTTTTTTTTATTACAAAACTCAAATTCATATCAGCCTCCAAGATCATTAGTACTATATGCCCGATCTCCTGGCTTTATATATGGCAGTTCATATGTGGGTATATGATTTTTCCTCCTCATGGCCCTTCTCACCATCCAAACCAGCAGAAAAATAAATAGCCATATAAAAGAGGTGAATGTTATAGACAACAAAAAAACGGCTGGGATCTATGCCGCACTTCCCCCAAAGAGTCATTTCAGTCTATTAGGCACATAATGCATGTTTTAAAAAAGAACCCGTTGTAAATACATATTTGTTTAGATGGACTGCAGCACAGCAGAGCATCTCCTGGGGACAGAGGATGTATTTTACAACCTGCCAAAAAAGATCCTGTGAAAGGTAAAATAAGGACACACACAAAGGCATAGTACCCCTTCTTCCCACAGTGACTAAAAGGAAGCTGAGTCCCTTGACAGTCCTAGTGGCCTGACATTCAGATGCCTGACCTCAGAGGCAGCTCTGGAAGCCGCTTGTGTCTTCCATGTTCAGTACCCATTACAAACGAACATGGGATTCAGGGAGAAAGGATGCAGCAAAGCTTCAGGCCAAGGGGCCTCTGGGTATTGGCCTGGACCCCCAGGAGGAGGCTGAAAGTATTCAAGAATCTAGAATGGCTTTTTCTGCCAGTGGGGACGTGAACAGAAGTGAGGCACCCCAAATATCTATGGTCAGTTCCAATTGCCTGCATCGCACTGAGAGTGACTCAGGATCTGCACTTGGATCTGAATGATATATTCTTTTCTTGGGCTAATGCCTGACATCACAAAGTTAAACAATGACCGTAGGCAGGACCCCAGCTGCCGGCACTGGAGAATGCCAGGGGAAAGCAGTATTAGCTTGACCATGAGTACCATTCAGGAGAGAATCTCCAGACACAGAAGCAAGGTGTTCCTATTAAATATCCATTTAGGATCTAAGAACAATTATTTGGATGATGACAAGTATTTCCTTAGGCTCAGCATTGAGAGGAAGGTGATGTCAATTTGTCCTGTAAGTTGGTAATGCTAAGGTTGCTCTTCTGGTGAAAGTGGTAACTGGTATCACCTTTTCATGGTGGAAGCACCTTGTGCCTTTTTGTAATTAGTGAATTCTCTGTGGGCTGATAATTGAGAAGCCTGTACATGTCTTGTACCCCAGGGAATTTTCCACTGATGGGTTTAGGAAAAATCTATGACTAATTCAAAGATTGCATTTATGTTTGCAAAATGATGATTTTTCTAATTTGATCATTACTTTCACAATTAATAGTTGATGTTGGTACAAATGAGCATCCATCACTATACACTTGCAGATTCTTTTTCATTTGTTCTCCTGTCATCCCTTATCATCATTATGTCACTGGCATACAAAAAGGTCTCCAATTCAGCCAGTAGGAACCCCTTCAGTTTTGAGCACCTCTTGGCTCCTAAGCATACGACCTTAAGACATACCAAGGTCAGCTTATCTCTTCCTGTCCCAGGTCTGGAAACAGCCATTTCTCTAAGGAACAATGGTTTCTTTTAGTGACAAATGTCATGTAGAAACCAAGATCTAGGTATAGGAAATGTATGCTCATTGCAATTGAGAATCATTCCTTCTAGACTGTTCTTCTTGATAGAACTAGAAAATGTAGCGTTTCCCTTGTGATTTTTTTATTTTTAAAAAATATTATGAGTTCATAATAATCCCTCCAAATTAATTCCAATACCTTAGGAATTTTCCTCCCTTTCTCTTAGTTCACATTTGTTCTCCTTTATCTCTACAGAAGATTCTAGTTCCTAACAAGATTAACATACACTCGGCCTTCTTTATCCATCAGTTGCACATCTGTAGATTCAACCAACCACAATAAAAAAAAAAAAGAAAGAAAAATATTGCAGCTGTATTGTACATGTATAGACTTTTTTTCTTGTCATTCATGTGAGCATGGGAGTGTAACAACTATTTTCAGAGCATTTATATTATATTCAGAATTACAGTAATGTAGAGATGGAAGGACGATGTGTGTAGGTTATAAGAAAATATCATGCCATTTTACATGAGGGACTTGAGGTTTTGGTATCCACAGGGGCATCCTGGAACCAAACACCCATGGATACTGATTCCCAATTATACTGTGTTTCCTTATTTGCTCTGAAATAGAATAAAATACAGGAATTTCACAATCAGTAGTTACTAATACCATAACCAACACAATCTTGCTAATCAAATTTTAAATTTCAAACTTGCAGTAGCTTTTGGTCTTTGTACTGGTCTCCTTATTAATAAGTTTGGCCTGAATCCAATCATGAGGAAATATTAGTAAAACACATATTTAGGAAAGTTTCATAGGATGACTTATTTGGATTCTGAAGAAGTATCAATGATTTGGAAGTAAGGGAAAAGAAAACAAAATGGAAGAATTATTCCATGTTTCTTTTTTGGATCCTGAAAAAAAAAATAAAAGGCCTCAAGGGTCAATTTTAGGACAAAAGGTTAATGATAAGCATGGGCTGCATATTATACCATATTGATGTTAAGTATTTTGGGTGTGATAATGGTACTGTGCTGTATGTCGCAATTACTTATGGAGCAGAGTTGCAATTAGTGGACATTTCTGTCATCAATAATAATGGTTGTTTTCCTTTTAAAGATAGAGATGATGAGGAAAAATATGATTTCAAGTTTATTTATAGCTCCTAGGTATGTACTGATGATGTTTTATCTTTAGCTATGTCTAATCTACTCCTTGACCTATCCACTCATTATAATAACTATGCTCTTTTTCTTTTTTAGATGCTCTGCGAGTTTGTTTCTTTTTTTTTAAAAAAAATCCATGTGTTCTGTTTCAAAGTGAATTATTTCCCCCCGTTCCAGGAATTTAATTTTTTAAAAATATCAAGTATCAAAAATCATTTTAGCTATCCGTCTCCTCCGTCTATACCCAAAGGACTTAAAAACAGCTTACTACAGGGACACAGCCACATCAATGTTTATAACACCACAATTCACAATAGCTAAACTGTGGAGGCAACCTAGATGCCCTTCAGTAGAAGAATAGATTTAAAAATGTGTCATATATACACAATGGAATATTACTCAGCAATTAAAGAGAATAAAATCATGGCATTTGCGGGTAAATGGATGCAGTTGGAGAAGATAATGCTAAGTGAAGTTAGCCAATCCCCAAAAAACAAATGTCAAATGTTTTCTCTGATATAAGGTGACCGCCTCATAGTGGGGTAGGGAGAAGGAGCATGGGAGGAATAGATGAACTCTAGATAGGGCAGAGGGTTGGGAGGGGAAGGGAGGAGGCAGGGGGTTAACAATGATGGTGGAATGTGAAGGACATCATTGTCCAAAGTACATGTATGAAGACATGAATTGGTGTGAACATAATTTATATACAGAGATCTGAAAAATTGTGTTCTATATGTGTAATAAGAATTGTGATCCATTCGTTGTCACGTATTTAAAAAATAAAAGCAATTAAAAAAAAGGTAAAAGCCAAAAAAAAAAAAAAAGATATGGACTTTATATATGCCTTTTGAATTGGTATTTCATTGTCTCCATTTTGGGCTCTAACCTATTTGTGTATTGTTTTTGTGGCTCTAATTCCTAATCTGCTGCTTCCTTGCCTACTTGCTAACTTCTGACTATGAGCACGTCGGCAGTGTCAATGTGTCTTACCTGTGAGACATCAGGTTGCCTGTTTCAGAGTCTTTCTCCCACAGAGGTTTAATGCCATTTGCTTCTTCTGCGGCCCAAGATTAATACCGGTCCAAGAAAAAAAAAACTTTATATTAATTTTTTAGGGCTTCAATGTTTTTAATCCTCTCAAAGATCTTGAAGATCCTGTAGGGATTGCAAATCCGAACCCCAAACAATGTTAGGGTGGGGGTTTTGAATTCTCAAGCAAGCCATTAGAACCACGCCAATGAGTAAGCTTCTGTTGCTTCTTTCGCCATCATGGTCTGTGACCCTTTCTTCTTAGAGTTTTCACTTTAGCTGAAGGTGCAGATGTTTGAGAGTCTTGCCTTGATACAGGGATCACGTTCCAAGTCCTTGGGGACTGTGGCTGCAGCTCTCATCTTCAGTTTCTACATAACTTTGAAAACCTCCTCCCTGAGGATTCCCCAAAGATAGACTATGGTGGGTTGAATGGTGTTCTTCCACCCAAAAGGGATATGTTGAACTCCTAACCCTGGTACCTCAAGCTACGACCTTGCTTGGGAAATCGGATCTTTACAGAGGAAATCCTTTTAAAATGAAGTCATGAAGGCACACCCTGATCCAGGAGGACTGCCGTGTCTTTCTGGGGAACTTCAGGCTCTGAGCTAGAGGCTCACAGAGGGAAATATAACTGAGAACACTAAAGTGAGCCTGGAGGGTGGAGGGATGCACCTTTAAGCCAAGGAACCCCGGAGTCCAGCCAAAGCCAGGAGACAGTTCTTTCCTTGCACCTTCAGGAGGAAACACCATGCTACCAACACCTTGCTTCCAACTTCTGGCCTCCAGGAACCACCAGGCCAATAAATACCTGTTGTTGTAGTCCGCCTTGCTCTTGATGTATCTTATGGAAACCCAGGGATACAACACACAGGATCCCCTCCCTGGTCCCTTATTCATAGCCTCTGGGCAGCTACATCATCAGCAGTTTGCTTACTACTCATTTTCAGTTTCCTCTTTACTTCTGACCCATCAAGATTTCCCTTCTATCAGTTTGACTTCCCCTTTTCAATATTTTTCAGCTGTCACTTTCTATCAGTATGTATACTAGCAGAGATTTCATGTTATCTGCGCTCTCCATCTGCTCCCATGGTGACCTTGTGGGCACAGGGAACCCAAGAAAAAAAAAAAAAACAGCCAGACATTGGGAGAACAAAACGGCAGAACCGGGGAGAATGTTTTCTACAGTTCCTTGTTGGACCTCACCCAAGGGCAGGGCCAAAGGCATGTTGTGCTGGACAGGAAGTGCCCATCAGAGAGGCCAGGCAAGGGACCTTAATAAGTGGTGCCAGCCAGGTGTAGAACACATCAATTGTTTTGAAATACTCAGACTTTATGACATAGCTTCTATTTAAAAAGTATTGGCACTAAGAATTAGACAACTGAAAAAAAAAAAAAGCTTTCAGCTCAAACATAAGATATTTGTACATTTATTTCATTGTTTCTAAGCATAATTTGGTGATTGCCTTTCCAAAAATCACTGGTTTTATAACTTTTTTGAAAAAAGGAAATTATTCTATAAAATAATTTTTTTTTGCAGTTCTCCTCAAACCCCTTGTAACAATTTATACACGGTGATACATCGTATAATTGACACAAATTATACATACATTATAGCAAAATGAAGTTTAAATGGTGGAAGTTAGACTTGTTATTTATTTATTTATTTAAACACAGAGAAGTCTTTGATTCCAAAGGCATGTTTTCCTTTAAGGAAAATGATAAAGAACAAAATTAATTGGAAACAGACATTGCTTGACCCTCAAGTTCTGAAAACAGACGGAATACTCAAGGTCAACACTGAAACTCTAAGTTTAATTTATTCCGTTGTTTTTCTTCCTTCTCTCTCTCCCCAGAATATTCCACATTTTGTTAGCTTCTGTCAGAGAAATGTAACTTCATTTTGCTTTGCCTCTTTGGGAGGGGTTATTAACTAATTGTGACCCTTGGGAGGCCCATACAATTATAGTATCTGCCATTGGCATAATGGGGGGGTGTCTGACTCTTTTTCTTTTTCTTTTTTTTTTTTTGGAGTGACTTGAGAACCAACTCATCCCTAAATTTGGGACCAGAATGCATTTAAGAAGACAGTTACTCCACTGAAGCCCAGCAATGCTTGGGCTGTGTTAGGGGTTCAAGGTCATCCTGTCCTTTACCGCTGCAGGAGTGAGGGGAGGTGAGCCTGGCAGCACCCAATGTCTATGACAATTTTGCCACTATCTTTCTTTCCCTGTGGGTCTGGAGGAAGCAGAGAGCTCCTGATGGCCCCCCACTTGACCCATCCAGCTCCTGAGATGAGATATCTACATTTCTAGTTCTTCTTGATGCCATTTTTGGGGAGTGCCTCTGATATACTTTGTCTCTCCTAATAGCCAAGTGCAGGTTCACTTATGAACCTGTTATGCCATTCCGGAGCTTCTCTGTGTTTTCAGTCTGAGTGGTATTCTTTTTTTCCCCCAAATACTGAACACTTGGTGTGTTGTAGGACCATGGCCCACAGCCTCCAGGGCCAGTTGGTCCCCAGGATCTACTCTCCTGTGAAATGCCCATGTGGATGCTGAGTGTTGGTAGGGTGAGTCTTTAAATAGTGCTTTCTCTCCTGCTCACATGGACTGACAGAGACTTCTCCCTGGATGTAGTCTGTTCATCCTTTCACACCTTCATTCACACAATGCAGTTGGGGTGGCCACTGTAGAACAAAAGCTGGTCTTACCAACTTCCTTACCAAATGGAAGCACAGTGCTTTTAGGCTGCATTTGCTGTCTCCTAGGCATGTAGGACAAGAGGTCTTAAATTCCTCTGTAAACAGAAACTCTATGTACCCAACAACATAGCTTCAAAACACATAGAGCAAAAAGTAATAGAAACACATTCTATTACTTTGCAATAAATCCTGTTACATTGGCAGATGTATGCCTGAACTTTCTCAGAACTTCATAAATTATGAACACACTGAATAAGAGAAAAAAGAGTAATATTATTGAAGTTTGAATAACAATAATCAGCCTGATTATATATGTGTATGTGAAACATACTATTTTCAAATACACATGAGATATTTATAAAATTGGCCATGCATTGTGCCACAAAGAAATTTTCTATAAATCTCTCAAATCAGGAATCATATAGTTGTAAAGATAAGTAACATTAAAAATTCAGACATTTAAAATAATTTTTGTTTTAAAAAGAATATCAAAATAAAAATACTAAGTTTATGATAAAAATGAGAGTTACACAAAATATTTTTATAAAGGTAATTAACCTTGAGTATATAAACTAAAAAAAATAGTTGAAATTAAATGAAGTAAATATGCAAGTTGAGAAACTAGAAAAGGACAATCCTATAAATCCAGAAAAAATATAACAAAATCATGATATTAATGAATTCAAAATAAAGTGAAAAAACAAAAAGCTTTAATGCTTGATTCGTTGAAAAGGCAAAATGTTTAGTCAGAATGGTCAAGAAAAAATAGTATACATGAAGATAATATTAGAAATGTAGAAGAGAATATAACTTCAGATAAAGAGTAAATTATTAGTAAATTATTGAAATTAGATGGAGATTATTCCATTCCAAAATGTTACAAAATAGAAAATTATCCAGTAAATCTAAACCAACAAAATGTATTTAAGCAAACAAATTGAGAAGACCAGAATTTGAAGAGAAATTTAAAAAAATAATTTAAAAAAAACTTTCTGAAAATGGCATCAGATCTAGATAATTTACAGATAAGTTCTTTAAAGATCGAAAGAAAGAAAGAAAGAAAAGGGAAAACTCTTATAGTCTGGATCCTAGAAAAACATGGAAACTTTCCCAACTCATTCTATAATGGCAACATTTTCCTTCCAGAAAAAGAAATAAGAGTAACATAAAATTAGAAATTTCATAGATGAGCATAGATAGAAAATTCTAAATAAAATATAGTCATGTTGTCTTTTTACTAACTTGAATGTATCTTAGGAAAAAAAAAGAGATTTAAACTTGAAGAAATCTATTATGATAATTAACAGATTTCACAAATTAAAGTAGAAATTAAATAGTAATTAAATAAAATTAATCTGTCATTCATGATTTTTAAAACTCACACTAATCTAAGAAGAAAACTTCTTGATCCAAGAAAAATGTAAATAAATCTAAGTTAATGATGTAAAATCAGATTATTCAATGGTCCTCCCTTATTCACTGGGGTCTAAGACCCTTAGTATCCACTAAAGTATCTGAACTTTATATTTACTAATTCTTTTCCTGTATTTACATATCTATGGTAAAGTTTAGTTTGTAAGTTAGATACACTAAGAGATTAATAATAGTCACTAAAAATAAAATAGAAGAATTATAACAATATTCTGTAATAAAACTTCAATGTGGTCTTTCTCTCTCAAAAGACCATAATGTACTCTAGATTTGAGCCATCTCAGTGTACGATATATTTTCTCTCCTTGTTAAGTTCAGAACTTGCACTTTTTCACTTGGAGGAGGCACTTAATGGCATTTCTTTGGCATATCCAAATTGCTAAAATCACAACTCTGAGCTTTGGGGCCAGAAATAAGTACAAGAAAGGTTACATGACTATAAGCACTTGATTCTGAGACTGTTCATAACTGAGGCAGCTACCAAGTGACAAAGAGCAAGTCATGGGTAGGGTGGACAAGGGGATGATTTGTGTCCCAGGTGGGGCCAGGGACAGCATGAGATTCTGTCCCACCACTCAGAACGGCATACGATTTAACACATGAGTTGTTTATTTCTGGAATTTTCCTTTTAATATTTTGGGAACTTCCTATTTAACATTCTGCTTTTGCACAGGCGACCGAAGCCACAGATGTGAAAAGCATGGAAGAGAGAGAATATCGTATTTTATTTGCAGTCAAGAAAATAGACAAGATGCTTATTCCCTATCAGATATGGAACACAGAAATGAAAGTGAGTAGATAAATGTTGAGACAAAAAAAAAAAAAAAAATGCTACCACTAAATAGAGTGGATAGGTTTGTACACCTAAGAAAACCAAAAACTCAAGTACATTTGAAAGCAGTTTGGATACACAATAAAACATACAAAAAGAGCATTTCTAAACACTCACAACAACTAGGAAATACATTGGGAAAATATCCCTTTTAATAGCAACAAAACACACATAACAAACATTCAGCAATAAAGATAAAGATATGCATGATTTTTTTCCAGTCAAACTATAAAAGTGTGTAGTGAAGACTTAATAACTGAATCTTCCTCAGACATAGGTCAACTCAAAGTTGCAGATGTGTCAAATCTCCCTAAATTAACTGTCTATTAAATATTTAGCCCTCTGTTGTCTTTGGGGACTGCTTGCCTAGGGAGCAAGATAGAACTTGTGAATAGGTAGTTTACTTTTAGGAAGTGATCGAAGAGTATCTGGAATGAAGAGGGGTAAGGGATGTGAGTGTCTGATACACTTACAACCAAACCTTAGTAAGAGTCTTTAAAAATAAAATATGGCAAGCTGATTCTAAAAAAAATTCATGCAGGAGAGACACTGCAGAAAACACATGAATATAGTTTTGAAAAACAGGAAAATTAAGGTGGGAGAAAAATTTCCCCACCCAATTCCCACACTTAATCTAAAGGTTTATCTAAAAGTGTGGTCCTAAGAGATCCGTGGATTAGACAAAAGGGGCGGGGGAATGCAACCATGTCATTAAGACCTTATTGTATGACAGAGGCAACGCTTTGAAATTGAGGGAAAAGAACCAATCAATTAACCCAGGATGAAGATGGTTGGCTATTTATTTGGAAAACATCCAAAATTTTGGCACAGATTAAAGAGCTGGTAAAAATTAATAATGGAAAATAACCATGGGGTATAAAAAGTTCTCCTTAATAAGATAAGAAGTCCATGATCTCTGAAGAACATACTGATATATTTGAATGCATTATAATGAAGAGAAATCTTCTGCACAAAAGACAAATGGTAGATTGGAAGAAATAATATGTACAACAAAGGAAGAATTACTATACAAATTTTGTAAAGCACTCCTGAAAATCAATAGTTGAAAAAATTAAAATCACTTAATAGAAAAAGGAAATGACTAGACCATTTGAAGAATAGGAAATACATCTGTAACCAACACATATATTTTAAAACATTCAAACCTTGTAATAATCAGAGAAATTAAAATTAAAATAAGATTGTTACTTTTCACACATCCAATGGGTAAAATTTTAAAAAAACCTGATAAATCCTGAATAGGTGAGTATACAGGAAAATTTGTTCTACCATTTGGGAAACCTAGATTTGCCCTTTGGAAATGGTAATTTGGCAGAAGATCATGGGTTAGCCATGACAGCTAGAATTTACAATTCACATATTCTTCAAACAAATCAATTCTAAAAATCTAGTCTACAGAAACACTTTTGTCTAAGACATATGCAAAGTTGTATACCAAAGTCTTATTTATACTAATGAAAACAATTAGCGACCCTTTAAATAATGTATAAAAAAACATGGTATGTCCATACTGTGGAATACTAAACAGTTGTTAAAAAGAATAATGTCTGTTGGTTTTGAAGATTTTTGGAATGAACTAAATTTTTAAAAATCAGTGTTCAGTATGTCATTTATGTGAAAGCCTAATTTTATATAAATAGATACAGAAATTGGTAGAGAAAATTAACTGGAAAGATGTTCATTGATTTATAGTTATTATATCTGGGGAGAGGCATGGAGGGAGGGTTAGGTGTATATTTGGGGGCTTCTGCATTTGTTCTGTGCATTTTAATGATGTTGGAATTGTTTACTATTTGATGTTGAAATATTATGGAAGGAAATTTTTTTAAAAAATAAAGGCATCATGCAATTTTATTTCTAAATATCACTCCTTCCTAAGAAGAATTCTTCAACAAAGAAACGCTATTTAAGTATATCAGTTTGAAATGGCTCCTAATTATCGACTTGTGGAGGGCATGTGGGGCTCCATGCCCTAGTCATATCACGGGGAGGGTGGGGGGAAATATATGAAAGAAGGCCGGAGCTCCTTGGGGACAGCTGGGCTCCTGCAGCCATGGATAGTCAAATGCGGACATGCTCTCGGGACCCACTGAGACGTTGTTTCACACACGCTCAGCCTCCGAGGCAGGGAGAAGAACTAAGGCACGGTAGTGGAAGCATCTCTGTTAACTCAAACTCAGAACAAGTGTAGGTGTCCAGGCTTGGGTGTGGAGGGTGTGGAGGAGCGTCCTTACTCACCACCAAGCCCCTGTGGGTGGCTGTGCCCAGCCTTCTTATAAATGCAATGTTGATGTGACCTTTGGAGCCTTTGACAGCACGTCCCTAGAGGCTAGTTGGGAGCTGTTTTGTAGGAATGGGGGATTGATGACAATACTTGGACTACACCTAAAGGAGTCTCTTGCTTCTCATAGACCCAGAGCCTTGAACCTTGTACCATCCACAGGTCCACCAACAGTTCAGGCTGATAGCGCTGAATGCCACTGCTTATTCTTTGCACTCTCTGTCACTAAATGAGCTGGGATACAGTTTCTCTACAGAGCATTAAGGAACATATTATGTTTCTGAAAACTTTAAACATCATCTGTCTTTTTTTTTTTTTTGCTGGCACACCAAACTTTTCTGTCCTTGTATAGGTGATTGAGTGCTGGGTATTCTCAGAAAGTATGGATATATTGCCCTCTCATTTTCTTTGGCATCTTTTCAACCTAAAAGTCATATTTCACTTTAACCTTGGCCAATAGAATGAATAAGATCTTGTTTCTGACCTTAGAACCTGTGCTAGTCAGCTTTCCATCACTGTGACAAAATACTTGAGATAAACAACTTACAAAAAAAAGGTTTATCTTTGCTCACAGCTTCTGAGGATTGAGTTCATGCTTGCTTGGTTCTGTAGCTTTTGGGCCTGTGGCAGCACAGTGCATCATGGCAAGAACTTGTGACAGAGGAAGCTGTTCACTTCATGGTGGTCAGGAGGCAAAGAGAAGAGAAAGGGGCTGGGTTCCCAATATCCTGTTCAGTGGAACATACTCAATGACTTAACTTCTTTCCAATAGGCCCTTACCTCCTAAGGGTTCCACCACTTACCAATAGTGCCATAGGATAGAGACCAGGTCTTTAATACCTGGTCCTTTTGGGAAAATTCCAGATCCAGAGTATAGCAGCACTTCTCTGAATCTTCCTCCAATGTTACCCTCCACTTACTGAGCAAAATAAAGCTTTTCTATTTGCTCTCTCAGTATGAATAGAAATATACCTCACCACATGGAAAGTGCCTGCAAAAGCTCACTAATAAGGCATTTAGAAATTGAGGAGCTGCTTTGCAAGAATTTCTAGAATTTCCAGATGGTCTTGCATGCATGAATTTTATTGCTGGCCCTGAACATTCAGGAACACTCCATGAAGCCACAGTGGCATCCAAGTGTAGCCAGTCATAGATGGTATGGCTCATGCAGATTACTTAGTCCTTCTGAACTGCTTATGCAAATAGGAATACTAATATCCACTTTGCATAGTCAGTGTTCAGATGATAGACAGTGTTCCGAGAATGCTGGCAATATCTGGCCCTTGGAAGACCCAATAAATAATGGCTTTTATACCATTATCCTGAGTGCTTCTACTTGCACAATTGGGCCTCCTTCCACAGACTAGGTCAATGCCCAAGAAAGAAAGACCAGAACAATTTGAGTGTGTGTGTGTGTGTGTGTGTGTGTGTGTATTTTTCCTCTGAAAGACACTGAAATGAACTTCTAAGAGTGGAGCAATGTTTCAATTCAGTGAAATTCCTCAGCTGGAAGTCTCCACCCTTTTGTGTACTATATTATTCCATTTTGTTACTATCATAAAATACCTGAGGCTGAGTAACTATTATAAAGAAAAGAGTTTTATTTAGTTCACAGTTTTGAAGGCTTAAAGTTCAAACACCATGATGTTGGCTCTGAAGAGAACCGCTTCAGCTCTATCAAAATCATGGGGAATAGCATATGGTGGGAGTACGTGCAAAGGGGAGAGATCACATGATGAGACAGGAAGCCAGAGGGAGACTAGGAGTTGCATGAGAACTATGTTACTACCTTCTGAGCACAGAGCCTCCAATGACCTACTGACTCTCCACCAGCCCCACCTCTTATAGGTCCCACCACCTTTTGACGTTGCCACACTGGGGTTCATGCTTCCAACACATGAAGCCGTGGAAGACCCACTTAAACCCATATCCAGACGACAGCAGGCATCTTGTGAGACCATCTCAAGGGAAAAACAAATCAACCCAAATCTTCAGTCACTAGAGCTGTGTTTTCTCATGTTAGCATCCTTCATGGACTATTCTATCGAAACTGAACATTTCATTTTGAAACTAGAAACCACAGATCCCAGAGCCAGGTGTTTTATGTTCCACCTTCAAATTTCCAAGAAAAGCAACCTAAATAGTCCAGGGGTTTACCTAATCTATCCAATTAACAGTCACAGGGGAGGGAGGTGCTGTCCTACCATTATGAAAACACCCAAAGGACAAGAAGTAGTTTTTCCACTTGGCCTAGCACCCAGTAGGTGCTCTGTAAAACTGATTGATTGATTGATTATATTCTGCACACCAGACTTCAAAATCCCTACAGTGTGATTGTAGCTTTCAAATTGTCACTCTCGTCTTCTCGAAGAATAAGTGTCAGGTGGCTCAAGCTGAATGGAGCCCTGGATTCATTTATTCCACTTTCTGTAGACCTTCTGGGTAAAAGGCAGGCTCATAAAACATGTGTATGAACTGTAAAACTCAGGAAACTTGCAAGGATGAGAGGTAAAGTGTGATTTAGCATCACATATAGGGTTTAGGCTCTTGGTAGGATGGGTGTGTGTGTGTGTGTGTGTGCATCTTGATAATTAATAAGTCCTTTAAGAGACACTCTTTCTACCCCAGTTAAGATTTCAAGACATAAGAAGCAACTGGTTTTTCCTAATGATCTGAAGTGACTGCTCATTCCTAGACCCCTCAAAACTTTGTTAAAAAAAAAAAAAAAAAAAAAAAAAGCAAGAAAATAAAAGAAATAAGGGAAGGCACGGGAGGAAGAGAAGACCCAAGAAGCAGCTTTGTCAAAGCGTCATCCTACCATCTGTCGCGATATTGGGAGTTTGGGAGCATTCAGGCCTCCAGATGAGCCACCACTTGGCCCTCTTGGGACCACAGCCCCAGCCATTAACATTACCCCACCCCATGTCTCCATAGCACCTGCCCAACTCAAACATGGGCTCAGATAAATGGATCAGGCCATGGTGGCATCTAATAGCTGGTTAGATTAATGATGTGCTTGCTCTCCTTTTGGAAACCCCAGAGGAAATATCTGCAGATTTAATTCTCAGTTAAAGGTGGAAGCGTGGGTTTGAATCTTGGATCAGGTACTCCCCCGCCTATCTGCTCAGCATATCTTTGGAAAGGTCAACTCTAGGAAGGATTAGACTGCCGGAATCTTCTCTCCCGTCCTATATAGACTTCTGACCTTTCAATGGTCCTAATTTCTTCTCTTCCTTCTTTCTTCGTGTTCCCCTCACCCACCCCCCCCCCAACTTTTGCAACACTATTTTTACTGAAGGGTAAAAGATCTTGTGTTCGTATAACACAGAGATATATTTTGAATTTTAAGAAAAAAAAAACATTATCAAAAATGTCCCATGCATATGTTCCTCAAAGTTGCCAAGTCCCTCAAAAAAAAAAAAAAAAAGAAGTTCTAAGAAATTGTTGCAGCTAACAACTAAGAGAGGCCTGACAACTGAATGCAATCAAAGGAGGGGTATCCTGAAACAAAAAAAGGATGTTAGGTTAAAAAAAAATTAAGAGAATTTGAACAAAGGATGGACTTTATTTCATGATAATGCATGGACATGGGCTCCACTGTGACAAACGTACTATACCAACGTAAGATGTCAATAATAGGGGACACCGGACTTGACAGTCTATATATACTGTCTCCTCCGTTCTGCTGTAAATCCAAAAGTGTATGAAAAATAAAGGCTATGTTAAACATGGAAATCCAAACAAAATCAAACGAGGTGTTCTAACACCTCAACTGGGGCTGGACCATCAGAAGATCTTGCCTTAAGCCCTGAGATGGACACGGGCGGGCGAGAGTGGGGGAGCTAGATGCGCTAGTCTTTCTTGGTAACCAGGAGGTAACCAAGCAATGAGCTCATTATACAAACTCATTTTGGGGTTTCTTGAAAAGCTAGAAATTAACCATAGAGGATGACTCCATATGGTTGGTTTCTTTAACCTGTTACTTCCCAAAGAGAAAGCGTTATCAACAAGGATGCCCCAAAGGAAGAAGGAATAGAATGTGCTAGAAAGGAAGGACGGCTTCCACCCGAGGGGTGGCTTATTTCCCTAGAAAATGAGCAATGGCACTGCAGACACTAGTCATCGGCAGCCAGGGTCAGGTAGAGAGCTCAGATGGGCTTGGGTGGCCCCAGGCATTTGAACTATCCAATCTAATTTTATGCATTTGGGGACATTGAAAAGGGTCACAAAGGAAGTTTCATTTATTGATGGTTTTTGAATGTTGTATTTGAATACCTCACTGACCACAAGAAATGGAATGATTCTTTTTTTTTTCCCTCGCTCTCTTCAACCTCTCTGAAATTGAGTCCCTATTGTGGCTCCGTCGGGCAAACCCGGGGAAGGCTGGGCTGGTCAAGTCGTTCAGAGACGGCTTCTGAACTTCTCCCCTCTGCGTCTTTTCTCTCTCATTGACATTCCAGCCCTTGAAACAAGGTCTTGGCTCCTTTCTCATTTCAGGATTTCGTTTTTTGGGGGGGGAGTTGGAACACCTGTCCGCTGATCGCCTGCCACTCTGCATCTGGGCCTGGCTGACAGGCTTGTCTGCTTTGACTAATGATGTGATTGATGGACAAAATAAGGAAGAACATACAAAAAAACATTTCTGTCTGGGCTGGTGTGTCAGCAAGCCTTCATCAAGTGGCTGCTGAAGGTATATTTTGCTGCATGCCTCATTACCCAGTAATGGCATTCCCAGGCAAAGCTGTTTCTTTTCATGACACGAGACAGCAGGCAGCTTTATGGGCGCTGGGCCCACCGAGCCCGGAGGAAGGAGAGGCGCTCTAAAGAGCGGTCATTTCCAAAAGTGCCTCAAGTTGCTTTTTTGTTGTCATGAATTTAATATGAATCAACACAATATGAAATGGGCATGAGGGATTTTAGTGACTAGTGATTTTTTAAGACTGCTGTCTAAACAGCCATCAAGGAAGAAAGGAGAGGCTAAAAAACCACAACATTTTCTTTCTCCAAAACCTGTTGCAAAAAGGAATCATCTGTCAATTTTATTGCATTAAAAAAGTACACAGAAGCATAGAGTCCAAACAAATGTCTTCTTTCAGGCTAAACATGTGGGGAATGCCACATAGCTAATGCCAGAATCATCTCACTCAGCAAACCGCGTATTCCTAACCCCCCACTCCAATGGCCTACTGTGGATGGGGTGACATTCATGAGAATTACAAATGCTACACTGTTGCCTCTTTGTGCATATAATAATGATCTGAACCATCAGTTCTGGCTAGAACAGGAGGGAAGCAAGACACTGCTTTATTCAGCTAACAAGATACCTAGGAGTTATAATCCAGGGCTAGAGGATGAAAGGGAATCATGATTAAAAATAAGAGAAAGAGAGAAGGTGGATTCTTGGTCTGATTGTTTTTTCTTCTCTTTCTTCATTAGGGTCAGGTTGAAAGCAGTCACATTTGAGTTTGGTTACAGGATTCCTACTTCGTTTTTTTTTTTTTTTTTTTTGCAAAGTGTTTTTGCTCTCCTTGATATTATTTCTACTTTAATTTCTTTTTTTCCTGGCAAATTTCTTTTGCCAAGGTATTTTATTACACATGTTCCTCTTTTTTTTTCTTCGACATGTTGGACTGTCTCCAAAGAGGAATACTTAAAATGAAGTTTCATTTGAAAAACACTTTTTAATTCTTTCTCGCTGAGTCTTTAGCAGTGGCTTATTGTGAATAATATGTGATTTTAATGAGTTGTGATTAGACAAAACTCTTCCTATAATAAATACTAGATAATAAATTAGAAAATGTATATGAGATCTTTATTCTTATTTAAAATGGGAGAAAGACATAAATGCAAAAATCTTGTTATGATAAATGTAAGAGATAATCTTTCAACTTGCATTTAATTTTCTGTGTGGATGAGACCGTGGTTTGATTTCTGAGTCTGTTTTGATGTCACAGTGCAAGCTGGCTCTGGGGAAGACAGCCACTTTTCCACTAGCATGATGAGTAGCCAGGTCCCCAAGGGGTGGGGGGGAAACTAACGCAGGGCTAAGGTATGTGAGCTTAGAAAGAAACCGGTTATCCAAACCAAGCAGATGACTTCCTGGGTACAATAATAAATATAAAAAGAAAATGAAGGAGGGCGGGAGGGCAGGGTGCTCTATCTATTTTTTTGGTTGAACAAAAGCAGAAGGAGTTGTCAACAGCTTTTGTTAATGTCCCACATCTGTTCATATAGTTCCTTGCATTTCACTAACAGAGTAAATAAAGGACTATGGAGCAAAAGAATCAGGGAATTCTGTTGACCTGAAAATTAAAAATTTTAAAGATTTAAAAGAGTGACATGTCCCTCAGTAGCAGTCAGAGAACAGGGTCAGCGGGCCCAAGTGCATACCAGCCAATACCAAGTAACTTAGCCACTGGGAACTGAGCAGCAGGTGGTTCTCGTAAAGGCAGGCGCCACTGGACCAGCACGTGTTTTCAGTGGCTGTGTGCCACTCACGTTGGAGTGAAGGCCCATGTCAGGGGGGTGGGGCGTGGGCACCTTTCAAAGGCCTCTTCCATTCCAGGGCTGTGATCTATCCATCCTCCACTTCCTGCATTTCAGGCCCGAGAACCATCAGCAAGCCACAGGGTTCTGCAGACCTGTGCTGTCTTCTGGGCCTGGCAGGTTGTTTTGTGGCCAACTTTCTTGATTGACAACTTTGAAGCTAAAGCAATGAGATCAAAACCCACACGACTTAGAGACGGGAAGACTTCCTGAAGAATTCATTGTTAGGTGCTCTCAGTGTCATGCACATGTCACAAGAGCACACTTATGCACTCCCAGGTGGTCCAGGTCAATCACTGGGTGTGGTCTCCAGATGCAATCCCAGACACCTGGTGAACATGAGATGTCAGACGCTGCTGCTGCTGCTGCGGGTAGTGACACAGCATGCTGTTTACAGTTAACCTTTTATTTTTATAAGTAGAAGGAGTATACCTTGAAATAATGACTTATAGTAAATACATCGCATAGTCATTCCTTATCCTATCAAGTATGATGTGCTATACTTGGATACGTGGGGCAGTGCTGCAGCTTTGCTAGCACGGGTATCATCACAAATGTGAATTCAGTGTTGCTCTATGACGTCAGAATGGCCACAATGTCTGGAGGTGATAGGATTTGTCAGTTCCATTATAATCTTATGGGACCACGTTTGCCTAATCTGTCCTTCATCGTTTACCAAAACACATGCAGAGTCTGACTATAATATAACCTAGACACATGCAGAGTCTGGGTGTATTTTAACCTTAGATGTTCCCTCCCTCTTCTTGTACCAAAAGACCTCCTCTGCAAGGGAGAGTCTCACAGCAGATGTGGAGCCCATATTCCCGCCCTAGCCCTAACTTTCCATTTGTGAACTGAGCACCTTTTCAAAACCAGGAGCCGACAGCAGGGTGGGGCATGGGCATCTTGCAAGGGCCTCTTGCACTCCAGGGCTGTGATCTATCCATCCTCCAGTGAGGTCATTTGTTTCTGAGCTGGTGACTGCAGGACGCACTGGGGAACAAGATCATTTAGCAGGAAAAATATTCTTTCTCAGCAAATTGCTTGAAGCTAGGGGAAGAAGCTTCCAGGTGGGTGAGACTCAGCACAAGAGTGGAAAGGGAAGGGAACCTTCACCTCGGGTTATTTTCTTTAATCTTATAGGAACCAGCCACCCGTTCTCAGGCCGCTCTCTATGTTACACCATGCATATTTTTTTTTCTTTTCCTAATCAGGTTTGTGTATCTTTCTTGATTGATTTTCGCTCACAAAACTCTTCATATTTTTCCAGATGCCTCCTGCCTTTCGTCCTTTCCACTGCCACTCACTCAAGAAGAGTTCTTTGGAAAATATCAGATTGCAAGCCTGGCTGTCAGCCTCTGGATCCCTTCAACCACTTTACCGTGTTTAACCTTGTTTTTACAGTTTTAATCGAAGTGGTGGCACTATTAGATTTGGCCAAAGAACCTTCCTAAATCCACTTGATTCTGGTCTTCATAATACAAATATATATATATAATTTGGTATATGATTTCTTGACATTAATATTAAGGTCATTTATAAGGTTATTTATTTTTATCTGGGGGATTGATTGGGTAGATGCTTCATATTGAAAGAAGGATCACAGGTTGGGGCTGGGAGACGGAATTCCCTAGCATTCCAGAGAAAGGCTGCCATCCAGGGTCAGGTGGCTTCCAGAAGATTCAATGCTTCCTGCAAAGAAAGGTGCTGTGCTCCCTGGTGTACAGGGTCTGGGGACTCTGAAGGCTGCTCCCAGACACTTGACCCACAGCGACCCTGCCAGGCAGGATGACCCTGGGGTAAAAAAGTCTCCACCTGTATCCCCAAGTTGGAGGAGTCTGTAGGAGGAGGTTGAGAGCAACCCCCAGCCTTTAGAATCTGGGCTGGGTGGTGAGTGGATGTGAAGGGGGCTTGGATTTTGAGACACACTCATGATCCTCTGAGCTGGACGTTTCTTCAGTAGTCAGCTCTGCAGGGTTCCCCGGATTTTACATGGGTGCAACTAACATCAGTTTACAGCCTCCGAGGTCTCTGCCTCTTCTACTCAGTGATTCCCTGTTGATTTCAGGTTGGGAACTATCTTGGAACTCACTGGAGGTCCACCTTTGCCCAGCTCAGAAGGGTGGGAGATTTAACACCATACAAGACAATTTTCTGACTGATGATTTCAGATTGTTTCTTCCACTTGGACTGTATCCCCCACCTCTGCTTGATGAACCATCTTGGGATGTGGTTTTACATAGTTTCTGAAATGACAGTTGTACAAAATGATGAACTCAGGCATGCTCAGAGGAGACCAGCATGTTGACATTCACCTCCTTCCTGGCTTTGATTCCTTTTGTCCTTACCTCCTGCTTCCTGGGTTTGCACTCCCTGAGTGGTATCATCTGAGCCTTCTCCCCAGGGCTTTGCTTTATGCAGAATGTGACCAAGGCAAGGGTGTTTGGGGGCAGCAGATTAGTGGAGGCCCCAATATTATCAGAATAACCAGGCTTAGCAATTTCTCATCAGTCATTTTCGGAGCACCCAGTGACTATAGGGGGAATGGGTCCCACATCCTATGGGTGCCTTTGGGGGACTTATGGATGTGAGAGAATGTGGTCAGGTGAATGTGGTACCAAAAAAAAAATGATCTTGTTTGTACCACCACTGCCAAGATGCCGCAGACCCAAAGGCAGCCTGGAGCAGACATGGAGACATGTGTCTTTGTCTCCATGGCATGTCAGATGGCGGCGGGCCAAGTCTGAAAGGGCCAAGACCCCTCCAGCTCCAGCTGTACACATCTGCTCTCCACCTTGGAAGCACAATACTCATGGCTGCCGTCTTTGAACTTGGATGAGGTGTGTGAAACACCCCATCGACACATCATATCAGATATCTTTTGAAATGAAAATCTCTTAGATCAGTTTCAACTCATTCCAAATGTCGCATGCATCCTCCAGGCTGAAAATCAATCTTCTCTCCACCCTCGAGTTGTTTGAAAAACGCAGTGTGGGTCTTTGGGCAGAAAAGCTGGCCAATGTCAAGTTGGGGATTTAGGCTAGGACTGGGTTCTTCCTGGGCTGTGCCCACCTGGCTGCTTGTCTCCGAACTTCCCATTTAGGATCCTTCTAGCTTCTTCTCTTCAAGCAAAGGAGCCTAATATTGTCCTCATTTCCTCACTGAATCCCCCTTGTCCTATCAAGGCCAAGCTAAGCCTTAATTTCTGCAGTGGACCCAAGCTGGATCTTGCATTCCAACCGCATCACCCCTGAAAATAGCTTATGCCTTCCATGTTTTCTTCTCCAGCTGCCTCATGTGTGTGAATCTTGCCCCTCTAAGAAGTCTCTTTCTCCTTTGTGCACATCTCAGTGTCTAGCTTGCTGCCAGATACTGGGAACTTGGTAAATCCTTGTGGACTGATGGGCGGGCATTGGGAAAAGGGAAGAGAGATTCTCAGTGTTTGCCCTGCTTTTCCATTCCACACAGATCCCTGCCCCTCCCTCTCTATTCCAGCCACGGGCTTACTTGTGTGGATTTATGCAGGCCCACCCTCTGACCCTGGTGATGGCAGTTATCAGACTCATCCTCGGAGGGTTGGGTTAATCACCTGGTATTTCTCCAAAGGCGCTTGACATAAAACAAAACAAATCAAATGCACAAATCATGGCATATATAAAACCAAAATGAATACCATAAAAAGGGAGAAAAATTTAAGCTACAGTGAATACCAACTTTAACCTATAAATAAGACCAGGGCTATTTTTCTGGTCCTATTTTGAAATGAGAGCTATTGTAAAATGAAGAAAGAAACTTAAAATAATAGCAATTTAAGGCAAAGTGTGTATTATTAAAAGTTCGTGGTGTTGAAGAGCCAAACTCCTATTCCAGGACTGCGATTTAATATGTACTTCACACAAAAATAAATCATGTAATATTTTCATGGCAGGCATAGAATTTTATGGCTTTTATGACTATCATGGAATTGGGATTCATATTTTATAGACAGCTCTAATAACATCAAGAAAATGCTCTGGGAAAAAATGGGGGCTTAGAGAAAGACGAGGGATCACTCAACAGAAGCTGAAATCAAGTGTAATTAAAGCCCAAAGGTGAGAGTGTTTCCCAGCCCAGACAGGTAGAGCGGGGACGGTGGGGTGAGTGAGGATTGTCGCTCCGTGAAGGGTCCTCTCGGCAAAATAGGACACCCCAATGCTGGTTTATTTGGTCTTGCAAATGTCCATCATTGAGACTGAAGGATAAGCAGAGTAGCCTGTCCCCCAGGGGAGCACTTTGGGAAGGACAGTCTCAGGTGGGATTTCCTGGATGTCTGCTTATCTCCCTCAGCAGGGAAGCAGTCTCCATGTTTTTTGTTTTTGCAGGGAGAAGATGCAGTCGTGAAGGAAGACCCAGGACTGCCCCCCGCCATGCCCTCCCATCAGCCCAATAAGCTATTGGTTTCCTGCAGCAGGATGTTCCAGAAGAACACCGAACAGTGACCACTGGTGCCTACACACGTTGCCGAGCTCTGCAAGAATTAGCTAGTTGAACCTTCTCAGCCACCCAGCTAGGTGGAGTGCCAGGGGTGCTTCCGTCTACCTGCTGTGGGCACCACCGCCGGTACTGGCTGATCATGGTAGTGGAAAGCACGGGTCCTTGATGAAGCAAGGCTTGAGACGCTTGTTGCTACTTCCCTTCAGATTCTGAAGGAGCTCTTTTCATTCCTGGGGCGCGGTGACACATAGGCTACCCGCCAAGTGGCCGCTCTGCCCAGCTGCAGGTTCATCCACTTCAACAGTCCTCCCTAGTCACACGGTGGCCATCTGTCCTAAGTCTCCTTGAGCTTGGCTCAAGCTGACTCTCTAATGCAGACATGGTGCAAAGCAGTAGCAGTCAAAAAGTGACCAGCAGGGACAGCCCTGATCCCTGGTGGGTTCTGGACCCAGCTCCATTACTTGGTGACTTCAGGCAGGTTCATTCATGTTCCCACCAGTGAGAGCAGGACCAGCTTGAAGCTGTTCCTCTCTGGGGCATTGTCCTGAGCATCAAGGGTCAGCAGAGGTGAAACCTCTGTGTAAACCGGAAGGTACTACATGCAAAAAGCCCGAACATAATGACTGGTGTAACATATTTCCTTTCTCCTTTTATTTTTTTGCCTCATGTGAACTCAGGGAGGCATACACCAGCCAGAGGGGCCGAGCATCAGACTCACCTGGCCTTCCAGTCTCTCCAGGCCACTTTAAATGGGCCTCCTCTGCCCACTGAGTATGGCTCTGTATCCGTGAATGGTATTTTGCAGCAACAGCTCTGCTTTGCTCTCAGGAATGTCTGAGCCCTGCCTTGAACAGCATCTGCAGAGACACTCAGGAGGAAGCATCCTCCCCTCAGGCTGGAGAGTAGCAGTCCCCTTTCCCAAGCTGGGCCCTGGCCTCTCTCCCCGTGTGTGGTATTCTTGTGAGGCCTGACCTCTCCATAACCCTGACGAGCAGCCGGTGATGGATGCGAGCCCTGTGGCTTGGCAGAGGTGCTAAACACAAAGGAGAGCAATGGCCCCCATTCTCTGGAGCACAAGCATCACATGTCCCTGTGAGTGGGATCCCAGGAGGAACGGAGATCTGCTTGGGGGTTAGAGACCAGAGGGGCTGCCATCACCCAGAGCAGACCCTTCTGGAGGCTGCAGTCCCAGACCTCAGCCTTACCCAGATCTTGGCCCTTTTGATATGGCGGAACAGGTTTCCTGTGCTGTCTGAGAGGTGCAGCTCTTTAGGATACCTGAAAACCTCTCTTTAAAGGTTTGCGGTCATTTGCATTCTTATTAAATTGCTTTGATGAAATATTCAGCCACAGCCCCCTCCATTTGACTCTTAACTTGATAAGGCATAATTTGCAATTGATTATTGCTCAAACATTCCTGGCACCGCATGGTGACCTGCTCATACATCTCACCCTCTCTCGGCCAATTCCAAATGGAGGGGGAAAAAGAAATGGTTTCTTTGACCTTTGACCTGTCTGAGGTGGGACCATTTGGTCATTAAGGCCATTAAGAATCACAGCACCCCAGTCCGTAACCAATGTAGACAGAAATAGATGTGTGCAGTTATGAATTGACCATTTTTCTCCTCTTGGTAAGGTACAGGTATTTTTCAGAGTTGGAAAACGTCTTGAATAAATGAGCTTCGTATATATATGTTTTTAATGTGATTTGCCTGTATTTATTTGGGTGATCACAATTTATGCCAAGTGAAAAGGTTAAGAGTCCTGGAAACTGAATTATTCCATTTATTTGCAGACATGATACAGTGCAGAACAACAGAAGGGCGCATCCTCATTCCACTCTGCCCCTGACCTCACCCCTGACCTGTAGGTGGGCATCCCAGCCCCAAGCTGCCTCCTTAGGGCTGGAGTAAGCACCTTGCAGGGGTGCACTGGGGAGCCAGGGGGTAGGTAGTGGTGTTCGTTTGTAATTAGTCACTTCAGTGAGCCTTTCTTGAGTAGCTCTGCGTCTTTCTCCTTCCTTTCCTGGGGCCATTCTCCTGGGCCTGTGCTGCTGTGAATTCCCCTCTAGGGACTGGCTAACCAGGAGTGGCACTCATCACCACTCCTACCTGTCAGTGTGCAAACCTGTCTTCACAACCACTTAACAGCCCCGACTGGCCCATTGTAAACAGGAGAAAACTGGAGGCCCAGAGAGGTATCACAACTTGGTGGGGGTGAGGGCGAAGGCCTTGGCAGGGTGCATTCCACTCTCTCTCCTTTTCCATGAGAGAATCCATTTCCCTGTGGCCTCTGGCAGGCACTGAGCAGCCTTCTGACTCCAAGGAGGGGCTCTGGTGATGAAGGAACAGCTTGGTGGTGAGGCGGTGGCTCACCGAGGATGGGGCTTTCCACCGCCCCTCCAACCCTACTTCCCCCGTGCGCATAGCATGGCTCAGGCCTGAGCCAAGTTCCCAGCTTCCTTGTGCACCTGGTGATCCCGAGCTGTGCCCTTTTGCCTTGCTCCCCCATCACTTCCATATTACCCTGGACTAATTGGATATTGGCAACCGATTATGGAATTTTTCACGTCAGCTTCCTCAGTGACTCTTAGGCAACCGTGCCAGAGTCTCTCGCAGATGAAGAGAAGCATTATAAGAATTTGCATTAGTGTTCGATGAGACACGGAAAGTCAAGGACCTGGCTGGCCCAGGAGAGGGAGGAAGGAGACAGCAGGCCTGGCCCCCGGCACAGGGGCAACAGCCTGGCCTCTTCCCTGCTCACATCCTGACCTCAAACCTGCATCTCTCTCTGACCCTGTGCCTATCCCTCATTCCTAATGAAATAGGGGCAGTGCTGACTCTGGGTAGAGGAATCGTGGAGGCTTTCGTAAGTGACCATAAAAAGCCTGGACCTTCCGGGATGAAGAATATGGCATGTGGCTCTAGAGAAGATCTCACTGGTTGCAGGAGAGGCTGTGGGAGGAAGAGGGTGAAAGCCAAGGTGGTAGCCAGACTGTTCCTATCTTGGAGGTCCTTAGCAGATAGTTTTAAATGCTGATGGCTGGCTGTGTCTCTCTGTTGCAAATTATTCTCTGGCCATAGAAGTGGGTGATCCATACCTGACGCAGACCAGAAGTGCTGAAGAGTTAAGGACAGGAGTTAGTGGGTAAATCCTCCTGCTGCTCAGAGGATGCTGGTGGGATTGAGCCCCAGCAGCCCACCAAGGTAATCTGCTCCCTCAATTCCCCCTTTCCTTGGCACCTTACTTCCTCAAACCTGCTCCTCTGAGACAGATTCCCTCCCAAATCAACTACTTGCCTCATATTCTCTCACAATTTATTTCTGGAGGAAGCTCAATGAAAGGCAGTCTTGAAAATCAAGTGAGAGGTATTCAAGGCTGTGGCAATGCTGAATGGATTATTGGGGACCCCGGCATCCTGGATTTTCAGCCGTGGGAACAATCAGGATGCCCAGCCAGCAGCCTTCCCCCATCCCACCTCCTCCAGCTCACCGCCCCTGCAGCCCACATGTTCTCTGGGTGGTGGGCAATCTGATTTATCTGGAGTGTCTGTGCCGGGGAAGGGAGTGGCGCACTTCTCACTGGGAGGGATTTTCAGCTCATTTCACAGATAAAATCAATCAGATCTAAACCACACGCACTGCGGCCATGAGAGGGAAATCCAAACAGCAGGGGCCAAAGGGGAGACGGGATCTCTCCCTTCCCGTCTGGCTCTACCTTGGCCTGGGAGCAGCAAGAGCCTCAGACCTTTGGGCTGTGGAAAGCACTGTCACCTTTGTGCCCGTGCTGCTGCAAAGAGGCTGGTCCCCTCCTCAGAGTATTCAGGGAGCCCAGATGAGGAAGATGGGGCTGCAGCTAGGGAAGGGGGAAGAGGCTAGGCCATCAGTCATGCCAAAATTCATTTCCTTTGTTTTCTGGACGGCAATGGTCAGCACTAGGGCACTTGGAGGGCACAATAATAACAATTGTAAATGCACCGGTTCCTTTTGTCTTCCTTGATGACACTGAATGGTAGAAATCTGTAACAGAAGTCGGATGGTGTAAGGACCGTGCCTAGAACCAGTTTTCTTGGGTTGTCTAAGGCCTTTGGACTTTGCATGGCGAGGTTTCTCTGTGTCTCCCAACTGTCCTCAATGAGGAGAGAGCTGGGGGTTCATCCCTTGCTAGGATGCTTGGGCTCAGTCCTGCGGCCCCAGATGGCTTCAACCAGGACCTGCACTGACACTTGCATCTCCCTGCCTCAGTTCTCAGTCTTATCCAGCCCTGGAATTCACCCATCTGTAGCATGTCCCTTTTTTACTGTAGTTCTGAAGCTCTGGGCAGGGCTGCTACTCAGACCAAGAAGCTCAGAAGGCGTTTGAATAAACAAGAGCCTTCTTTACTTTTCTATATGAAGAATAAGAGCCTAAGTCTCATTTCACCTTCCAAGCTCCTTGCAGATAGGAGGGAAACCACTGCTTCCTTACAAAAGACTGCTCTTTATAAGTTTTTTTTACAGACTCAGGGAGGCTGGGTTGAAAGGCCTGTATTTTTGGCGAGTGGCTCCTGTTCTCATCCAACTGTGTTCTATACATTACACAGTGAGGGACCTGGGTTAGTGACCTAGAGGGAACCTGGGCAGTGTCTGCAGAGAATGATTCAGTTGGATCAGCCCAAGCAGTGTTCACATGGCCTAACTTAAGCCAATCTGAACATTAGAATCTTTTGGGGGAGAAAGGGAGACATCATCTCTCCTTCAGTTGCTTGGAGGACTTGGATGTGAGCCTTATGCTTTCGGCAGCCTTCCTGGCACCATGAGGGGAAAAGGTACCTGAAAATGTAGCCAATGCAGTGGGAAATGGGGAGAGATGGAGAGAGACAGTTGAATGACATTGTTTGGAATCAGGGGTCCAGCAGGACCTAAGGCCAGATCTAGTCCTGCAACCATGTTATGTGAGCTTACAAATTTTCTTTCTTGTTTAAGTCAGTTTGATTTTAAGCATTCTGGTCATCTGTAACTGGTATGTGGACAAATACCCAGGGCTCAAAGGCAGCCAGCCCAACCTAGTCCCTTCCATACATTTCAATGAAATTCATTCCTTTCCATTTAATCCAACAAACATTTATTCAGCTCCTTTCAAACTCTGTTCTAGATGCTAAGGAAACAAATCAGACTTTGATCCTTAAGGAACTCCTAGTGAAGAGTGGGAAACAGATACACTAAGAATTACCTCCGATCCAGGGAAGTTCCTACTCCAAATGTGTTGCTAAAGGAGTGCATTACAAATGTACACATTAATTAATACATGCTAATTAGAAGTTGAAAGCAATATGGTGTGGGAACACAGAGAGGCAACAGATTAATCCCGGCTGAAGGAACCTAAGAAAGCTCAGAGGAGGAGGCAGTATTTAATCTTAGCTTTGAAGAATGGGCAGGACTTTGATAAGAAGAGAATGAATTAATAAGTGAATTAACTTGACGCTACACATGTTTATGCGATCTATTATGTGCACTCTTTCAGCGCAAGGCACTGGTCATAAAAGGTTGGGTTGTATATAGGTCACCTCTGCTCCAGGCTTCCAATGGAGTGGAGAAGAAAATTCCCCCCCGATGACCTGCCATGGAAATGGAGCATGCTGAAAAATGGCTTCCAGCTGGAGGTGAGGGAAGGGATCCACAGGAAGAATGAGAAGGGATCAGGCAGGAGACGAAGGGAGCCATTCTAAGACTGGAGAACAGGCTGCGGAATATTCTCAGTTGGAGAAAGGAGCCTTGAGCTGAGTAGGCAGGAAGGTGGGAAAGTCTTGGAGAAGCTTCCACATGATGTCATGTGAGGGGTGACGGGAAGCCAGAGAGATTGTGACCAGAAGATTCTATTTTGGGGGAAATTGATTTGACTAGGAGAGAAGGAAAGACCAGGCAGAAGAGAGTGGTATTGCGAGACATCCCTGACTAAGAGCCTTACCCATGACCAAGGGCAGTCTGCTTTCTCTGTGCAGTGGGTGGGGAACGTGTATTTCAGTCTTTCTGGTCCAACCTCCCTGTTTTAGCATGAGAGAAAAGAATTCCTCTTTCCTGCCCCCGTTGGAAATCCTTCCACAGAAGGCGGTCTGTTCTGAATTAGGTTTGTGTCCACTTGATGAAGAAGGAGACATCAGAATGGAGAATTGGTCATCAGCCTCACCGGGGTATAGAGTCAGTACCTTTTTAGCCAGGATACAGGCACCAGGGATGAGGGGAAATCCTTACTAGAGCAAAGGTCTCCCTCTCGATAAAGTGTCAGATGTCTCAGACCTGGTGACCAGGCAGATACTCAGGAGTCATGAATTCCTGGAGATTTGTGTCTGTTTCATAACGTCCTGGGCATGGCCTAGGATGGAACAACTGGGCCCTGAATGAAATTGGGGAAGGAGGCTTAGAGAGAGGTGGGGAAAGTGGAAATGTGGGTGGATGATGAGCCACTGGACACTCTGCACAGGCCACTCAGAAGCCGCCATTGAAGGAAAGCATCTGAGCTTTTCCTGCAGACACTCCTCCAGAGCCTGTTGGAAGCAGGAAGATTCTATAGCTTCCACCTTTTGCCCATAAGCATTCAGAAAGCCCCTCCACAGATCCAGGAAAGGGATGGTACCATCTTGTCACTCTGTTCAATATTTTACAACATGGCCGGGATATTATGTATTCCATTGACAAAGGCCATTTTGGGGGAGGGGGATCAACTATAATGGGCCTCTTCATCCCATATGAGGACATAATCCCTGGAGAAATTGGCACCATTTAAAAAAGTAGGAGCCCCAGAGGAAATGTTTATCCACTTGGCTCTTAGGGCTACAATCCTTATAACACACCAGCTGGAATTATACCTCCGTGTGAGGTAACAGCAATTAGGCCTGCACCCCCAGCCCCGGCCCCGGCAGCCTGGCTGACAGACACGTCAGATTAATACATCACCAGGTATGAAAGCGCAGTTAGAATTTGACTGAGGTACTTCCAGCCTGAGAAAGGGAACGATTTATCAATGCAAACTTAATAACATCTATTTGAATCTAACTAAAAATCAATATTTCATTACCAAATTGTTAGTGAGAATGAAGAAAAATTGCGGAAGTCGGGCAGTTTGGTGCTAGGGAAGCGTCAGGAGTTCAATGTGAAGACGGAATGATTCATGAGGCCGCACTGGAGTAAGGGTGAAGGAGGACGAGTGGAGGAAACTTGGAGGGGCCTCCTCGCTCATGACCTTGGCCATGGGGGGGGGGAGCACAAGAAAATGAGAATGACTGTCAGTTCCCTTCAGGGATGGAGCCCTCCATAAATCATAGGAAGCCGGCCCAGGGAGAGGAGAGGAGCCAGGCTGGGTGGAGGTGGAGGTGAGGACTGGGGATGGGGCGGCAATTTAACTCTTTAGAACCTGCCATCTGAGTTGTGCCACCCAAGATGGAGACACAGCAAGAATGAACAAAATCCAAGGGTGTGGGAGGGATCAGCGCCTTGAGAAGATGTCATGCAAAATTAACAAGGGGATAGAGAGACTGTGAAAGATTGTCATCTACTGGATACAAATAAACCCAAGAGCAGCACACCTTCCATCCCCATCAGAAAACTGGGAAAAAGCCAGGTTTGCTGGTGCACACCTGTAATCCTAGTGGCTTAGGAGGCTGAGGCAGGAGGATGACAGTTTTGGAGTCAGCCTCAGCAATTGAACAAGGCTGTAAGCAACCTAGTGAGACCCTGTCTCAATCTAAAAGATAAAAAGGGCTGTGAATGTGCCTTAGTGGTTAAACACCCTTGAGTTCAATCCCTGGTACAAAAACAAACAACAAACAAACAAAAATCCGGAAATGATATGTTTGTCTCATGGGACACTAACTTAAATCAAGTGGTAGTGGTGAGGTTTTGGTGAAGATGTTCAAACTGAACATAAGTCCCCAAAATGCTTTGTAGCTCCATTACTGGAGTTGAGACTCCATATGAATATAAAATCCTTGACTTTGTCCCCAAATCTGAAAGGTAAATTAAACCCTGAGGGTTTATCTTTGCTGTTATTAGGAATCTAATTCTCCTCCGTGTTTGGCCTTGTTTTGCTAGAAAGACATTTGAAGAATATGCATTTGTCCCTTAGCAGGGAATAATGGAGAATCCCACCGAATGTGACTCTTGTAGGTAGTGTCCCATAAATTAAGTTTGGCCTCTGTTTGCTTTATCCACTGAGGAAGGATGCATGGGGACCTGCAGCCCCTCAATGGAGATTACACCTGTATTTTGGAATCATAGGAAAGGAAGTGTATTTGGCTTTATTAGCCCAAGTCTCAGGCTCTGATTAAAAAGGGAAGGTTAACCTCATGGCCCCAAAAGAAAATGAGATGTATTTTGCAGAAGATGAGAATATACACTTTTACTCAAAACTTTATCTAAAGCAAAATTGGTGTGCATGGGAACTAAGGATTTAAGGCTGTGGGTGGGACATAAAGTAATGTAGCATTGGTTTGGAAATAAGATAGGCAAAGGTGGGAGATTCTTTCAGATCAACTCTTCATGGGAATAAAAAAATGCTCTAGGTCATCCCCATTCTAAACTCCTAGAGAATGCACAATCATGTGGCCCCCATAAGAGCAAAACCCTTAGATCCAGGCATACCCAGTCTTCAGCATTTAGGGAACACT
This sequence comes from Callospermophilus lateralis, assembly GCF_048772815.1. NCBI lineage: Eukaryota > Metazoa > Chordata > Mammalia > Rodentia > Sciuridae > Callospermophilus > Callospermophilus lateralis. Next base: position 21,307,357 of record NC_135322.1, on the reverse strand, counting down.
CATTCAGATAGGCCCTCTACCAAACTGTTTTATGTATTTCCTCATTTATAACTGTGTGGGGGAAGTAGTAGAAGCTCTGTTACAACAGAAAGGAATTAGGATTTAGCAAAGTCAAGTGACCTCCCCAGCTCAGACAAGAAGTACCCCTGATTACATTGCCCTCCTACCCCTACTCAAAGATGCTCTAAGTTCAGATCCTTGCGGCATCCTTAATAGGATGCACTGTTGTCCCGACTTAACATAACGTTGCTATGTGAGCCAGCAGCCCATTATGGTTCCAACCAACTCAACTGTGGTTGAATGTCTGCGCTTACGCTAGATCACAATGCACAGTGGAGCCAGTTCACAGATTGTGGTTGGAAGCCTTTAAACCCCTGCTTGAATATTTGCCCCCAATATACACTTAGATGACAAACAAAGCAATCCCAAAAGATAGCAAAATGACTATCTGCTCTGCAAAGCCACACTTTTGCCTACATCTTGACAATAGAGTGCTCTGCCTACTTCTGAAGCCTGAGCAAACCGTGAGTTTAAAGTATTTGCCCAAGGCCATGCTGCAGAAATCAATTTCCATGACCTTTCTTCCAGGATTCTCATGCTGGGAAGTTTTCCCATTCAGGGTTAAGAGCCATTATCTCAGGGGTTGACTGTACCAGCCACCATGCCAGTCAGAGTTGGAGAGTTGGTGTTGGAGTTTAGTCTAGTAATCAAAAGGAGTGGTACCTCTGAGCATATTGTCTATGAGTTTTCTGCAAATCCTTCTTGGTGCATTTTTCATGACAGCAGCAATTGTCTGGCTAGGAAATGTGCAATGTAAGGAACACATCCATTCAGCCTGAAGAGCCTGGTTTTGAGAGGTCCATAGGAGAAGATTTTGACTTTCCTTATTGCTAAGGTATGATATCCAACTACTTCCAGTATAGCTGATGTCCCTTGCTGAAAATCTGCTAAAGAACCCCTGTTTGCCATGGTATCTTGACTTGTTGGCTGGAAACGTAACTATTTCAAAATAGAAAAGAGCAGACACCATAGTAAGCGTCTATCAAACAATTTGACCTCAGTTTTTCTCACACGTACAATGTTCCACACTAACAGGCAGGAACTTTTAAGACAGGGTGCATGGGAGGTCGATACCACACACTACTGCAGCTGAGACTCAGCGGCTGCAACCCATCAACTCCTGGCTGAGCATGCTGAGGGAAGGGTCTTTGGGAAACTTGACCTTGCCTGAGCTTATCAGCACCTGTTTGTCAGTGATACTCCCTTGCACTCATCACTCATCAAAGACCATTTTCAGTTAAATGCCTTCAGTTGGGAATTTTTATGGTCCCTGGATTTTTCCAAGGCTTCACCGAGAATTTCTAGAAGGGTTCTAAATTCCAGTGAAATCTTGGCTTAGAATTCAGCAGATAAATACACAGAAATGCCTGGGAAAGTTTGGATGTTAGATATCAGTGAAGAAAAAAACATTTGGACTCGGAACTCCCCAAGTAGGAGTAGTTCATAGGCTGCCGTGCCCACGTGGAAGAAGACAGGTTTCTTCTGCCTCATTTATGCACTGCAAAATGTTGCAGGAAATCAAATATAATGAGGTAACAGATGCAAAGTGCTTACTGCAGTTCCTGGCACAGAGCGATTGATATGTATTAGCAATAATAATTGCTTTATTATTTCTATCACTACTTTCACCACTCTTGCTAGAACTAACTTCCCCTGTAATTATTATTACTTCAACTTAAGTCCAGGTTGGCTTCAACTATTACCTAAATTCTCTGAGGTTCTATGCAACCGATAAGGCTGTCCCTTACATTCTATACTTCATTTAGCTGATTTGTCATATTTCACTCTAGATGGCTGTCTTGGTGTTTCAGAATGAAGGAATATGTTAGCTCTCTCTCACTGTAACAAATACCTGAGACAAATCAGCTTACCAAGAGAAAAGTTGGTTTTGACTCACAGTCTTGGAGGTTCCAGTCCCTGAGTGGTTGGCCTCATTGCTTCTGGGCCTGTGGCAGCAGCATGTGTGGAACAAACCTGTTCACTTTGTGGTGAGGAAGGAAAAAAGAGAGGAGTGAGGGACTGGGGTCTCACCATCCCGTCAAGGGCATACCGCTAATAAACTGAATTCCTCCCACTAGGCCCACCTCAAAGTTTCCACCATCTTCCAAAAATGACAAACTTGGGATAAAGCCTTGAACACACAGGGCTTTGGAGAACATTTCATACTCAATCTAATGCAGCGGGCTGCAACGCAGAGGTATTCTGTAGCTGCATAAGAGAACTCAGTGTCTCTCTATACCATGGAGAAACGAGTTCCATGATGTACTGTTTTATGAAACAAAGCAAGATAGGAAAAGAATGTGCATACACACCATTGTTTATTTAGGAAAATGGGGCTGCCAATACATATTGTTTATTCAGTGAAGTTATAAGTCATAGTTGTAACTATAAGGAGGGGAAAGGAAAAGGGTGGAAACTCTCTAGAAGGTAGAGTGGAGTGAGTATATCTTGTTTGAAAATTTGGTTTTGGAACCAGATGAATCTTTTATGTAGTTATCAAACAACTAATTTAAAAAAAAAATAGCTTGTTCAAAACCAAGGTTAAAATGAAGCAGAAGTAACTAAATATGTATTGAGTTGGCTATGTAACCCTACAAAGAGAATTTACCTTCGGTGAATTTAAAATAGATTCCTCCGTCTGTTGTATTCTAATGAGAAAAAGAACTGTGAGCATGTTTTTCAGTATTGTATTATTAGTAATAATATTGGTATTGTTACTCTGAAAAGAAGCAATGAAACAATTATGCTAATGTCATGAGAAGGGTATTAGGATAAAAAAGTAGACCCAAATACAAAATTAAAACTTAAAGTTGAACTAGACATGTTCTCTTGGGGAAGATGTGTTATTTCTTATCTCCTCACTGAAAAGTCCTACAAACAATGACCAGCTCAATACTGCTCAGAATCCTGAACACCAAATTATGGTATCTAATTACCTTTTGCCACCGAAAGAAACCAGGCCTCCTTGAAGAAAAAATGATCACTTTTTCTTCACATCTAAACCATAACACAGGTCTATTGAGTACAGATATTTTGTTTGGTACTTGGATCACAAAGTGATCCAGGTACAAGGCAAGAATTTTACAAATATCTTGTCATTTAAGAAAGTGAAAAGGCTCTCAAAGACGATTGGTGTCCTGTCAAAAGAATGTAAGAGCCAGTTTAAGGATTCTTCTGGCCAGAAATGTAGCAAATTCCAGTGGAATGAATATGAACATTAATTGTATGGATTGAAGGGCACCAAACACATTAAAATCCATTAGTTTATAGTAATACTTAAAAAATCAACCGCATACCTTATTGGTCACCTTTGAAGCCCATAGAATCCACTTTTTATTCTGGAAACTGGTAAATAAAAACCAATAAAGGGAAAGAAAACAACATATAACCTTTATTTTTTTTTCTGTGAGAATAGTACCTTAAGGTAAAAAAAAAAAAAAAAAAAAACTGATAAGAGAACATTTCTCTTAATAGAAAGAAGTATCACAGCTAATAAAGAAAGACTGGTAGAATTCTTAACCCAAGGAAAATATGGATTCAGTGTTGATGATAACTAACCACACAAGCAAAAAGCTAATTGGGCATCCTGTGCTTCTAACCCTGAATCCTAACCAGTTTCTAGATCCAAGCACCAGTTTACAGGAAATACAGGGACTAGAGAAACCGACTAAAAGACACAGTGAAAATGCAATGCACAAAATCCAAATGTAAGAAAATCTCCAGAACAAATGGCATAGTTTCTTAGCAAGTATAACTATAGGGAGAAAAATGGGGGTGGGGGAGGAATTCAGAAATTGAATTTGAATAAGTGAACTGTACACAAATAAGTAAATAAAATTAAAGAGATAAAATTTCTATTAAATATTTTCAAACTGTCTGGATATTTGATGATATCAATAGATCATTCTCATTTTTCTTAATACAAGGATATTGTCTTTCTGAATTACCAGGTGAGTATTTGTTTATGAAAGGGTGTGAGGCCTGGGATTTGTGTGTTACTATATCTCAACTTGGTGGTGGTGGAAAGGGGCATGTTGAGCAATGGAAGCAACAAGATGGGTCTGGAGCCAGACAGTGTACAAATGAGAGCTCATTCTATTATTTTTTTTTTTATTGTGTGTGTGTGTGTGTGTGTATTGAAATGTTCCACAAAATTTTTGGATGTAATATGTGATATGAGCTTTGTTTTTCACCACTATGACTAAATGACCCAATCAGAACAACTGTAACATTTAAAAAATCAACTGCACACCTTATTGAGTGTGCGGTTGATTTTTTAAATGTTACAGTTGTTATCTATTTGAGAATTCCCATTTTCAGAGGTCTTAGTCCATAGAAGAATGGCTCCATTCCTTGGGCCTCCCAGTGAGGCAGAACATCATGGTGGAAGGATATGGTGGGAGAGTAGAGTGGAGGGAAGCAGTTCACATAATGATCAGAAAGCAAAGAAAGAGAGACTCCACTCCTCAGATACAAAATATATACCCCCAAGCCACACCCCCCAACTCCTACCTCCTCCAGCCACACCCTATCACTTCAGTTACCACTGAGTTAATCCCTACCAGGGAATTAATTCACTGATTGGGTTAAGACTCTCACAACCTGATCATTTCTCCTTTGAATCTTCGTGCATTGTCTCACAGGTGAACTTTAAGGGGATACCTCACATCCCAACCATAACACAGGTCTATTGAGTACAGATATTTTGTTTGGTACGGAGTTAAGCTCGGAGTTACAGAGCTCCAGTCCTCCAGCGATTTGTCCAAGTTGGAGGGACAAGCCTAAAGTTGAGGGACTGATGGGTTGCTGGGAGCAAGGGGGAGGATGCTGATGCTCTGCACTGCTGGACACCTGCTGCCCAGAGTTGTCTGACACCAGCAGAAACCACTTCTCTAGGGTATGTTCTCTCCTGAGGATTCAGTTGAGCCACAGAATGAAGGAAGTAAAAATCACCCATTTCTACCTACTAGTGAAACAGGCCAGCTTACTGAGTACATTCCGGGCCAGGTAAAAATATGTGCTGAGTCAGTTACAACGCTCCATTGTAAAGACCATGTGCTCAGTGATACTCACGGCAGCTTCAAGTCGAGTGTTTGACTTCATCTCAGGACTACCCGAGCCTCTCAATTACCAGATGCTTTAGGGAGTGGAGGCAGGTGAGTAGAGTAAAATTATACCCTTCATGGTTGCTCATGATAATTCTAATTCAGGCAAGTGGCTTTGAATTAGAAGAATGAGGCTGGAGGTGTAGCTCAGTGGCAGAGTATTTGCCTAAGCAGGCATATAATCCCTGGAAATGATCCCCAGCACTCCCTCCTCCAGGCTCTGCCCCCTAAAAGAAAATTAGAAAATCACTGCAGACAGTGCACCAGGTAACTGGGGAGGGCCACCGGGCACCCCCAGGGAACACTGGCATCCAGGGAAGGCCTCTTTAGTTCTTTGTCTCAACACATGTCTGTAGATTCTTGCTGCCATGTTTAAGATGAGCCAAGGGTCTACTCTTAGGGTCTCGCTCCCCTCCACCACCAGACTTGATACTCAAGAGAAACCTACCACCTGCTTGAATCAAGAAGACGAATCCAGGCATGTGAAATGACAGGCTCCTAGGACAAAGCAAGTAACAACCCAGCCCTAAGCCTTGGCATTGTGAAGAGGACCATGAGGTTCATGGCAGGTTTTCGGGAAAGGTGATGTTATGGTTTTGTGGGCAGCAACATGTCCAGGGCTGCCTCATGCCATATCTGTTTGTTCCAACCCATCGGTTTTGCCAAGGACATCATTTTGTGGCTTAGGAAGTATAAGGTGACCATCTCCTCCATTTCCTTTTGCTGTGAGTGGTGGTTACAGTGTTCATCAGTGATCAATAAAGAGAAGAGCCACGTGTTAATGTTTGCTCCTTGGTTCTCAAGGACATTCTTTTTCTTCAAACCTCACCTGCTTTTGGAGGAGTTCCAGCTGGGAAGAAATAAATAGACTTTTAAACAGTTGAGTTTCTGCTGAGGCCCACAGTGTTTCCTCACTCACTGTGGCGGAGCCGACTCTGTGACCTCAACGTGATGTCCTTTGACTGAGTCTATGTTCCCATAATTCCTAGAGCCACTGATGGGTCCCCCTTATGTGGGCTTATACCATGTCCAAGGGCTTGGGGCAAAGAGCATATGTCTGAGTCATTTTATTTTGCCATAGCCAATGCTTGAGATGGGGCAATTCATAAGCAATTGATTCTGGAGGCTGAAAAGTTCCAAAGCATGGAGGCAGAGAAGACCTTGGGCTGCTTCAACTCAAAGTATATGTGCATGTGTGGAAAACAGAATGGGCACTGAGCTCCTGCATACATCTTTAACCAAATCCTGCAAGAAATGCATTGATCCATGATGGCACCAACCCCATGATCCAAACACCTCCCATTAGTCTCCACCTCCAAATGCTATGGTTTTGGGGACCAAGCCTGAATATGAGTTTTGGTGGAGACAAACCATATTCAAATCATTGCAGCAGACAAGCAGTAATGGAAACAGGTGAAGATCCCAATCTGCTTCTGGACACAGTACCACCAATGGGGGAGCAGGATGCTGAACTCGCTTCCAATAAGCAGAGCTGTAGGTTGTGGGCAGGTCTCAAAGCGTACACCTTCAAAGAAGGGAAAGGGAGGGCAGTAGTTAGAGGTAGGCTCTTTGCCAGGAACCATCCAGAAGGGTGAGTGAAAAATGGGTTCATCCGGGGCTTTCGCGTGCAGATCTGGGTCCACGGGTGGGTGTCTGCTCTCAGTCACTGGAATCATGACAGAATGGAAATTTTGACACCCAGGTACCCTGAAGTGACTCATCCTTTCTGCACATCTGCTTTTCCAAGTTCACCTTCCCAACCTCCCCTTTTTGACACCGAAGCTGGCCCTGACTGATATTGCAGGGGTGGCGGGTTTATTTCACATAGGAAATGTGTAGTAAGGAAAATCACCGGGAAAGAATATCATCAGGAGCCTGGCAGAGCCTGGGCTCTCTCTAGCCTTTGTCTTCTTTATCATCGTTCTCTCGGACTAGTTAAAGCCGGAAAGGAACTTACCGGACAATGTGAAAGTGGTTGCCCTTTCATGAGCATTAATGAAGAGTCCCTGATGATTCAAATCTCATTTGATCCCCAGACTCAGACCTTTCCACAGACAAAGGGGAGATTTCTTGGGGATTTTATACGATACATTCGACTCTTCTACATGCAAATGGCTATAAGTCTTCTGGCTTCTTCTCACTTCTTACCGCCATGTTCATTGTCAAAGGTGTCACACGTTATCATTAACCATTTTAATGTCCTCCAAGGACTCACAGATGTTCTCATGGATGGGGGCTGGGGTGGGGGGTGGAAAGTGCACTATATCGAACATCGTCTAAGTTTTGTATAGAATACATCGGGTTATTTAGGATACATAAAAACGTGTGTGCATATGTGTGCAAAGTGGACTTATTTTCTGATCAAGGAAGACCCTGAGATATAAGGTTTTTATGTGAGATTTCAACACTTTCATGTCTTGCCTTAAAAGCCATATAGTTTGATCATCTGTGTGTATGTGATATCGAATGCACCCAAAACCCTCTGACTAAAAGCTTCTAGTGTAGCTGTCTTAATTTGATTTTATAATACAGAGACACGGGTGCCTCTGTGATATCAAATTCCGGAATTATTTGCAAATTTCAGAATTATGCTTGAATTTTTGCCTTCTTAAATATATGCAGTTAGGAAACAATATGAAAAATCCACTTAATCATGATGAGATTAAAGGATTTTTTAAAAGCCGAGTTGCAGCCACATTTACATTCCCCGATAATTTCTTAATTTTCTTTTAAATCACCTTTCATCTTCATAAAATGAACTGTAAAAATCCTTCTGAATTCCGTAATGTGCCAAGAAAAATGGGGGGAAAAATTAAGGAGGCCCCTACCTTTTAATCATTCTGTTCATAAAGTGCTTTAACTGCACGCCAAGAAAAAAATGGAGACTGGTGTCTGAGGTATTCTGTGCCATAAACTCCCATAATAGAAACAGATGGTGAAACTGCCTTGGAAGTGAAGAAACTAGTGTACACGCGGCTCACCCGAACATATGAAGAGATTCAGGGCTGACACATGAAGGAATGCATTTGGCTCTCCGCCAGCGGTACACTCTAATTCAGCCGCAAGTGCTCGAGCTTGAGATGGGAGACCCACAATTTCAGGATCTGGAACACCAGGAGCTCCAGGATTTAGAACCCTGCGGAAGGCTTCGGAGCTGGCCCTGTCCTGCCGTGGAGGACAGCGTTCTCACTGTGGCAGGTGACCGTGGGCTCCCGCGGAGAGCGCATTCTGCCTTTTATAAAGGGTTCATAAAAACAATAGTGGAGAGTTGCCAGCTTTGCTGGAGCCTCCTTTAACTAAGTTAGAATTTTGCTTTTTTACCTAGAGCTGCCACCAGTGGCTGCTGAAAGAAGGGGAAATCTTCCCTACAAAGAGGCATCCGCGAAAATGATCGTCCGTGGGAGGGCAGGGGCGCCAGGGCCCAGCCCCATCTGGGACCCCGGTTGACTGGATGACACTGTGTGTGTGAAGGGACCTCTCCTGATATGATGATCTCCAAGTCACACCCCGGTGTGACATCAGTATGCACATAGGTCGTGTATGGAGCAGTCTGAGGTGTTCAGGTAGGATGCTGACTTCCATACAGCTACGAGTGGATTCAGGTTCAATCTGCATTGGGACTTCACCATCCCATGGGGTCTTATCACTCCTGCATCAAGGGGAGGGGAAAGAATGTAGAGAAGGCCTACTGTTGTGCCCTAACTCCCAGAGGACACCCATTGCCCTTCTATACATAGTCCAGTGGGCAAAAGAACATAGGGGCCATGTGCCCAGGATGTGTAGGGAAGAGTTTTGGTGGGCACCTGCAGCTTGGCATGTGGGTGGAAGAACTTTCCAGAAGGGCTCCGCGTGTGCTCACCACCTATTCAGGCCTGTCTGATGTGGATGCTCTCTCTTTTCTTGTAAGACATCCTTACTGAAAATCGTGGTCCTTGAAGATCTGCCAAGTCCAGAGGTGCCCAGTGGTGCTGCCTTTCCCTCAACCAGGGTCACCTGGAGAAGTCAGAAGAAAGCCGTACCCTCCATAGCATCCATGCTATTCTCAGGGAGGGGCTGGGGACCTGACCCGATGGAACTCTCAACACTGCTCCGACACCGTGTGCTTAGGTTCCAAACGTTTGCATCCTGGCCTCTTGACCTCCTTGGAAATCACTCTGGTTCCTAGAGACAGCTGTTGAGGGATAAGGGGAAACTTGAGCTCCATGAGCCAGTCTCAGTTTAGGATCAACTTGAACTCTGTGCATCCCTGTAAGAATTCTCCTTCCCAGCTCTACAAATGCTCTTTGTTTTGCAGACACAAGGGATGTGAAAGGCACAGAATGATATTTCCACCCAGGATAAGACCTTCCGATAGGAATTGCTTTCTGCCCTTAACACTCCTCAGTCCAGAAAGGAAGCAGTTCTAGTCTCTGCAGAGACTGATTCAAAGGTGCCTAGCAGGATTTGGAAGACGAGATGAGCTGGATCTCTGACATTGCTCTGAGATGCCTCCCATGTCATAAACTGAGTTGTGATCAAGAATACTACAAACCTGGGAGTGAGGGCCAGAGGAACACAGGAGCCAATCCCCAGGAGTAGGTGGCTGGCACCTACTTGGAGAGCAATCAGTTTTTTTTTTTGCGGGAGAGGGAGGCCATGATCTAAAAATCAAATAATTTAAGGGCACTCTAAGCAAAAAAATACAAAATTATCAATTCAAAATTGCTAGAGTCCTTGCCAAGTCTGTGCCTGGATAGGTGGGGTAGAGAATTCCCCAGATTCACTTGAATCTTGCTGAATTTGGCTGGGGGGAGGGGGGTTAGGTTGTGTGTCGATGTCGTGCAGACAGACCCACCAGTTAATATTGCTAATAACAGGAGGTAGGAAAGGATATCTGGGGCTGAAAGATTTTTGGAGAGCCACAGATGGAGAAAAGGAGCCTCTTCCAGAACAGAGGTCCCTCCTGCTCAGTGAGGGCTAGAGACTAACTGCATAGATGCACAGCCTCTTCAGAGCTCCCTCTGCACTGCTGACCCTGTCTAGGGGAAGGGGAGATCAGCTTTCTCTGACTGAACATTCCCCACCCGCTCACCCCTTTACCTCTGAGCCACAAGTCTTCCCTTCACTGGGATTTATAACTGCCTTCAAGTTGGACTTATGGCTTCCATTAGACCATGGATTCCCAAGGGCATGCTCAACATGGTCTCTCCAAGAAGTTCCTCCATTCCCACTCTACTCCTTATCTCTGAATATTTTAGGGAATTATCTGTGTGCAGTAAATATTGAGAAGAAACTTGTTTGGATGTGTGGAAGGATGAATAGATGGATGGAAATCCTTAGTAGGTCCATATTTAGTGGAAAGATCAGACCCTACCTGAAAGCTTCTCCAGCGCTCAGCTGTTCCCCTTGGTGAACTTTTTGTTCTGACCAATTGCAAGCCCTCCACAAGAAGGCTGTGTTTGACTTATCATTGTTAACACCCCAGTGCCCGATAGAGAATCGAGTATCTTAGAGAGATCTGAAGAGGGCTGGTGGTCTGATCTATGGCGTTAGAATGATTGTGGACCTACTGTGTGCAAGGAAAAGATGGGCTGCCTCCAGTTTATAGGAGGCTGCTTTCGTTGTCATTAAAAAGGGGATCCTTAGAAAACCGTAGAGTTCTATAACAGTCTCCGTAGGCACCAGGCAGGAGTGGTTAGAAGTCACCCCCCAACACTAAGTTTCTGCCCTTCTTGACCTTCCATTCATACCCTGCTCCTTAGTAGCCCCATTCAGCCCCTATGAGGTGCAGAGGCCTCTTGGGAAGGTTCCATTTAGCAGGGTCAAGAGTGGCGGTGACGGGGCCACGTGGGCTGAGAGCACTGGGACTCTCAGGCCCCAGTGAGCTGTTTCCTAACTGATTCTCTGGGCCCATAGACAGATGGGTTCCCTGAGGGCCCTGCACTCTGTCTGGGGGAAGGAAACACCCAGGACTGGTTGAATTCCAGTGAGAACGTTGCCGGCGTTGATTTGCGGTTTGACAGTCAAAAATAATCCAAGCATTGCTTTGCATGTGATTTATACAAGTGTCTTAATTGGCATCTTGATTATATGATTGCGTGAAGTGCTGTTTTTAAGAAGGTGTATCTCTAAATAGAAAAAAGAAGAAATATACAGCTGCGAAGTGTATGTGGAGCTTGCAGTAATCTATGCCTTTCCCCCTATTTTTTTGGCACGACACCACATTTTCCGGTTTCTGCCCCTGTGCCGGACCTTTAGTGGGAAACATTCCCCCAAATTACATAAATCTTTCCTGAGACGTGGCGCTTGGTCTGCAGTTTCTCCCTGGGATCTGCTGCTTTCTTCCTCTGCTGCACAAACTCAGAGATGTGGTCTCTCCTAGCCTGATTACAGCTAATTATTTTAGAAATACATTTTAAAGGCAAGTTATCTTAACTTTATGGCTAATCCGATGGAGAAGATCTAAGGAAAAACCTGAAAATCATAAAACGTTCCAGAACATTATATTTTATGCAGTCCAGAATGTGACACATGGGGTCTTTAATAATTCACTGCTTGTTAACATTAAACAACTGTTAACATGCTCAAATAATTAGTTATGCTTGCTTGACATGTTTGCATCTTTAATAATTGATGCATTTATCTTAATTACTAACAGTATTATGGTCGTAATATGCATCTTTTTTCTATCTTAAAATTTTAACAAAAACTGACTTTTTGCCAAAAATGATTATGCTCTAAGTTTTAATTACTCATTGTAATTAAATTGCAAGCTGCAGTATTTTACTAAAATATCTTTCACAAAAATATTTAATTGAAAAGGGGTGATTTGTTGTTTATGCAGCCAAGTTAGTAAATATTTCATAAGTTTGATATTACCCTTTCAGAGTGGATATAAAATAACATTGCTTTCAAGATATGAGTCAATTTAAAAGTCTTCTATAGCTGAGAATTTTCTGCCATTTCTGCCCCAAATGTCACCCCCCCCGACAGACCACTGTAGAAGCCTGGCACCATTCTTTGTATGAAAAAGAAAGATTTCTTTAACAAGCCAGGCAAATGTGAATTTTAACCTGTTACCAAAGGTGGTCTTGATTGGAAATCAATGCAAGAGCGACGTCCATGATGTCCATGCGTTTCCTATCTCCTAACCCCTGGCCCTGTTTGATGGTGTGAATGAGCCCAAAAGAACGGCATTGAAGTGACCTTTTTATTAGATTTCTCTTGAATGAAGAGGCAGATACTTGCTCCATTGTCCAAGCTTCGTCAAGGTTCCCACATGCAACTAGAAGGTGACAAATGGACTCAGGAATACCTACTGTCTAGAACCATAACCCCAAGAATGGTCCAGAGGAGGAGGGAGAAGCAGCTACCTCATTGAGCAATGAGGAAACTGAGGCTTATTGACCTACCAGCCAAGGTCCTACAGAGTGACCCAGGTAGAAAAGAAACCAGGTATTCAGATAGCATGTCCAGATACCTGGAAACCTTCCCCTTAACCTGTAGGGTGGTGCTTTAGGATTCAAGGCAAAATCTTGTCATCCCAGCTGCCCAGCTCCATAAAAGTCAAGGTTATGGGCCAAGACCTTGACATTCCTTCACTTTTTAGGCCCCTTAACTGGGACCTCATTCAGCTGGGCTCTGTTTTCCCTGCCCTGGGACTCACCTAGGCCCAAAGCATAAAGAACTCCATGTAGCTGGGATTTGGGAGAAGCCCCAACATGTTTCACTAGTTGATTAGTCACTGCTGTAAATCATTAGAGGTTTTCAAGATGCAAATCAAGCAATTATGGGGCTCTTTGGAAATGACTAGCAGACCAAGAGTAAATCTGAGTGCTGGCAGAGAGAGGCCTGGCCAGCTGAGGACCTGGCTCTCCCACACGCCTCTGCATCTTGATTATATGAAATCCTTTTCTTTGTCAATGAAAATGCCTAAATTCTTGGAGACCTAAGAGGAAGACAAGGCTACTGGATACCTTGTCTAATTCAACAGCACCAGGATCAGTTAATATGCATTTAGTTGCAAATAGCAGAAAGCCTTGACTTTTGCTGTCTTTAAAACATGGAAGTTGGTTGGGGATTTAGCTCAGTTGGTAGAGTGCTTGCCTGGCATGTACAAGGTCCTGGGTTCAATCCCCAGAACCACAGGTAAAAACCAAACATGGAAGTTGATTTCATTTTTCATTGGATTGTCCAGCGTTTCTGGGAGGAGATGGAGTGAGATGGCTTCGTTCAGAATACAACGGTACAATATTCTCATTAAGGACACTGGTTCTTTCCAATTCCCCAGTCTGCCACCCTCAGAATCTGCTTCCTCAGAAGCCTGGACCCCTTTGGGTCACACCGTGGGTGCAGCTGTTCCGCTCTCACCATTAGAGATAACAAACACATGGAAGAAGGCAGTGGGTGCCTTCACTGGGCCATCTCAGAAGGGCCTCACAGATTTCAATTCATTTCTCATGGCCAGATTGGTTGGCTGCTTCCTCTTGAGCCCATTACAGGCAAATGGGGAAAAAAATAACAAAGCTTGGCTTATGCTTCCCATACCCAAGTGGATTTAGTGCAGAACTCTCAGCCATTGTCTCCAGCACATTCTCCCACGTCCACCTTCTCTTTCTCCGCCGTCATTTGCTGAACACAACCTCCACACTTGGTGTAAGGCATTCCTGGGAACACAAAGTGAATAGACATATATCCCAACCTAAGAAAGTTTCAGATAATAGGAAAATGAGACATGTTCAAAGAAAAAAATGGAAAAAAAAAAACTAAATGGAAACCAACTGCAATTGTTTAGAAGAATAGCTAACAAACGCTTAGCTCAGCACAATTCACTAGAAATTTTCTAAACACCTTCTATGTGCATAGGCACAGTTAAGGTGTTATTTAGGAGATGAAAGAACATAAAAAATGCATTTTGCCTGTTATAGACCTTAGTTAAGGACACCAGATATGTATTCAAGGGATTGTCTCTTTCTTTTCCTTACTCCAGGCACAGGTGCAGATGGCCCTTGGCTAGTTTAAAGGAGTATTTATGAAGAGTAATTTCAAAGCTTCTGTTGGGACTTTGCATAGCTAAGAGAGTGGCCATTAAGATGTGTCTGTCAGTTGAGAAAGCTTTTCACTCTAAGTAACAGAGGACCAGATTAACTGTGTCTTAAACATCAAGGACATTTATTGTTAAGATGTCTCCAGGCTGGCAGTCAGCTCAGCCATGTAATCAAGGTTTCAGAATTTTTCTAGCTTTCTATTCTCTCACCTTTAGCTAGAGCTAGGATTTCATATGTGTGCCTTTTGCTTCGTGGTGGCAAGATGGCCGATGCTACTGTAGGCATCAAATCCATATTCAAAGTAAGAGAGGTGGCCGAGCCTGGTACACTTCCCCTTTATATCTGTCTTTTTTTTTTTTTTTTTTTTAATCAGGAAGAAAAATAACTTGCTCAGATGTCAACCAGCAAATCTCCCCTATATCTTAGTGTTCGGAATGGGACTTCTTGGTCACTCCAATGTGCATGGGAGATTGGAAATTCAGAGTGAGGGATGAAAAGAGAGAGGGGTTTGAGAGAGGCTTTAGGTTCTGCAACCAATAGAGGGAGATGTGGCTCAAAGCAGTATGTCTTTTCCCTATAACTGGCAGGAAGACCAGAGGGGGACACCAAGTGATAGCAAAATGATGGACGAAGAAGAAGCCTTCAGTGTCGTTCAAGGTCTTAAGAGTCCTTTCTTCATAGTGTTGCTATTCAAATGATGGAGCAGTTGGGCAAATATTGATTTTCTCTTTTGTGGCATTGGTTAGTTTGTGTTTGTGTGTGTGTCTGTGTGTGTGTGTGTGTGTGAGAGAGAGAGAGGGGTGGGGTGCTCTGGGAAAATTTGAAGAACCAAATCAAAACAGATCAATCCTGTGTAGAGGTGAGAGAACAGTCTCTCTCTCTCCCCTTTTGAGGGTCAACATTTAGTTCGGAGAAATGAACTGGCAGTAGAGCAATTCACAGGATAAAAGACCTACAAATTCATTACATACATAAAGGGCTTAGCAGGAAAGCGAGTACCCAATACCCAGTGGGGTTTAGTATCTTAAATACCTCTTCATGGAGTAAGGGAAGGGGGAGATGTGGGCACCAGAGAGAGGGCAAGTGAATTTTAGAGGAGATGAATGGGCCTGAAAAACAGACGATGATCTTAGACAAAGTTCCTTTGTGCTGAATGGGGTGCTAAATCCAGTCTTCCATCCCATGAGTGAATCTGGAGAAGTAGAGAGGGCAACTAACAAAGAAAGTCCTTCTCTTTGTTTCCAAAGGGAAAGAGGGGCTGGAGATGCAGGCATGGGTGGGGAGAGGTCAGGAGGATTCTGGTTCTTCTTTAGTTTAAGGCACTTCCATGCCAAAGTGTCATGATTTGGGGTATCATATTTTGAACCCCAATTTCAACAAACGCCCTCCCAGGGCCAGAGAGATCTCTGCATGAAAGGACTGGGTATATCTGATCTCATGCCCCCTCTCCATCCCCATCCCTCCACCTGCTGCAAGCCCAGGAATGACCAAGGGATACTGAGAAGAGTGAGGAATGGTTGGTTAAGGCGAGAAGTGGAACCACTCCTGGGGGTGCTCAGATTACGTGAGAAAAAAAAGACCTGACATTAGCACGTCTGGTGCAAATTCCACCCAGTGCCAACTCCTTAACTCAGCACGAAGAATCCTCCAAGACTTGGCTTCTCCAACTCTCAGTCCCACCATTCACACAGCTGCAGTCATCTTCATGCTATTGTCTCCACACAGTCCCCACCTGGGTCCCCCTGTGTCTCCACACCTCCTGTCTGTGTCCAGCTCTCCCTTCTGCTCTCCTGCCCTGGATTTGCTGCACAGGTGGCCTGTCTCCTGTGCACAAGGTCTGTGAGAGCATGAACCACGACCAGCTGCATGGGGTAGATGTCTCTTTGTCGTGGTGGAGAGAGGGGCATTGCAGGGAACACAGGTGTTGGCCCAGAATATTGGAGTTTGACTTTTGGCCCTGTCAATTCTTAACTATGTGACCTTGGGCCAGTCATCGAACCTTTCTGTACTTACATTTTCTCATGCATAAGAATGGGGATGACAATAGCTCTTACTTTCTCCTGTTATTTTAAGGATTATCTGAATAAAAAGCTGGGACTCATTTGTATGGGTTCAACATCTGTGGACTCCAACACTTGCAGGCTGAAAGTATCCACCCCCCCACAAATTGCATCGATACTGAACACATACAGTCTTTCTTCTTGTCATCATTCCCTAAACAATACAGTATAGCAACAATTAACATGGTTTTTATATGACTTATTATAAATAACCTAGAGATGTGTGAAAGTGTACAGGGAAAATGTGTGTTGGTTATATGCAAGTTTATATAAGGGATATACAAGTTTAGTAATATAAGGGATATACAAGTTTATGTAAGGGATGTAAGTATCCTTAGATTTTAGTGTCCACATGGGATGGGGAGCTGGAGTCAGTCCCCCATGAATACCAAGGGATGACTGTACAGGAAAAGCCCTTAGGACAGGGACTGACAATCCCAGCAACTTAGGAGGCTGAGGCAGAAGGAATGTAAGTTTGAGGCCAGGCTGGGTGAGTTAGTGAGCCTGGAGTAGCTGAAGACATATTTCATGGTATAACCAGTTCTGCCAACTTGGAGCAGAAACTCTTGTCAGCTTCTTCATCTTTCTAGTGAATTACTTGAGTTTCTCTATGAAGAGGGAGCCCAGTATTTCCCCCTTGAAGCTCTCCTATTCTTTAAATTTTCCAGGGTTCAGGGGCCACTTCTGCCTCCGTGGGTCAGGAGTGATTGGCAAAGTCCCTTGGGTTCCTGTGGTCACTTCCGTTGCTCCACAGTTTTGCTTCTCCCAAGGGCACCTGCCAGGCTGGATTGGGCTTCCTTCTGAAGAAGGAAGGAAGAGGCTTCCTGACCACGCCTCTGGGACGAGCTTGCTGGATCTAGGTCTCCGTGTTCCTGTCCCCTTGCCTCAGACCTGCTTGGCCACCGATCCCTGAAGCACAACAGAAGGGCCAATACAGCCAGGGAGGTCTCCTTCTCAGAATCCCAGTGACCCTGCATCAGGTGCCTCTGTTGAGCTGTTCATCTTCGCCTTCCTGATTGCTGAGCGTTGTTCCCTTGGGGTCCGTGGAGTCCTCTCTACCCTATGGGCAACCTGGGATCACCTTATGTCAATTCGTAGAATGAAGATAGTAGAACTGGATGTCTTCTCAATGAAATAAATACATTGCATATGGGCAGTGATTTTCCTCAAACAAAATTTTAATCATCTGACATCTTTAAAACAGAATTTTATTTTTGCTACTGGGGATTGAATCCAGGGGTGCTTACCCCACTGAGCCACATCTACAGCCCTTTTTAATATTTTTTTTTAGAGACAGGGTCTTGTTGAGTTGCTGAGGACTTCACTAAATTGCTGAGGCTGAACTCACAATCCTCCTGTCTCAGCCTCCTTAGCTGCTGGGATTATAGGTATGTGCCAGGCAGGGTGGTGAGGAGGAAGGTGCACCCCAGCCTTTCCTCCAAATACCCTCGTGGAGAGTTACTCTGGCAGGTTCTTCAGAAGCATGCCCTGAGTGCAGAATGTATGTGCAGGAAATCTCAAGGAAGTGCTTCCAGGGAACTATCAAGGGACTAGGAGAAAGAGATCAGGGAAGAGAGTGTTTCATTCAGATTTTTATTGCTGTGACCAAAATACCTGTAAAGAACAATGTAGAGGAGGAAATGTTTACTTTGACTCATGGTTTCAGAGGTTCAGTCAATGGTCGGCCGACTCCACAGCTCCCGGCCTGGGTGAGGCAGAAAGAACACTATGGTTCTACCTTCTAGGGCTTGGTGGAGGAGAGAATCTCAGTTCATGACAGCCAGGAAACAGAGATCTCCACTCACCAGGGGCGAAATATAAGCCCCAAAGTCACACTCCTAGTAACCTACTTCCTCCAGACTCACACCACCTGCTTACAATGACCACCCACTTAATTCATGCAAGTGGATTAATCCACTGATTAGGCTACCGCTGTCATAATCTAATCATTTCACCTCTTGCATTGTCTCACATATGAGCTTTTGCAGGGACACCTCATATGATTTGCAGGACAAATCATAACAAGAAGAAGCCAAGCAAAGGTGAGGTTTCAGGCAAAGTCTCACAAAAGGTGGCTGCAACCTGATCCCACAGGGGGCCTCCAGAGTGTTAGTTACACTCAGAATCTTTCAATTCCAGGAGAAGTGACTGTGGTTTTTCACATCTGTGGATCCTAGATTAAGGGTGACACCCCCCTCTGCCCTGTGAGAGAGGTAAGCACTTTCCAAGGCATTTTACACTCAATCTTCTCAAGATGGTTCTCCCAAGATGAGATGTTTGTGCTGGAGGATGAAAGGGAAAGCATTCTCAAGTGTGTGGGTGGAGGACACAGGACATGATAAGATGAGAGATCGGGAATGAGCCGCAGTGACAAGGTGGCTTCGTGGAGAATGAGACTGAATCTGGAGAGAGAGGACTCAGGGGGACAGGGAGAAGTCCTGGGGCTGCAGGGACCCCTCCAGCCTCCCTTCCCGTGGACCTCATCCCAGGGGCCTTCAGAGAAGAGGAGGGAGGATCCAGGGAGGGAAGGTGGACGGCAGAGTGAGGGCAGCCTGTGCCCCTGCAGAGCACTTTTCCACGGATGTGTTTTTCTTTCCAACTATATAGTTAATTTATTTATCTGACCACTCGGGAAAGGAAGAAAAGTACCATTTTATGAGTCCAGGACAAAATCAAAAACAATAGCACATTTAGGTGCCTTAATTTTTCTGTTCCCAGAGATTTATTTCATTTTATTATATTTGACAGCAGTCAACAAACAACAAATAGGCGGCCGAGTGCAGCCCTCTCAGCACATAATGGTTTGTATTCTCTGTGCACAGGGCAGAGATTTTTTACTGCATACATCATTTGGAGCTTGCTGCATTGATCCCAAAAAGTAACATACATAACTTCGTTCTCCTGGCACAAACCAGCAAAGCCTATCCGGTGCTGAGTGCAGCCACACATGAGGGCATGATCCCCTTGGGAGAAGGGAGTGGAGTCTGTGCAGTTTCAGGTCGTGGGTTTGTGAAGCCCATGCATGTGAGGGTGGTGTGTGTGTGTGTGTGTGTGTGTGTGTGCTCAAGCCTGGGGCTTGATTGTGGGATTGTGTGTTTGTGGATGTTGCAGGCAGAAAACCTCATGGTGCCGTGGCACTTTCTAGTAAGCATCAGAGAAGTTGTAGTCTTGGGGAGTCTTTGGGCGGGCTTGAGCACCCTGAATCCAAAAAAATGTACAGCAATGTCAGAGTAGGGTTTTGATCTTAAGAGAGTGATCATGATTCAATCAACTTGTGCCCTACGTTTGTCCGCCTGGAAGCCTTATGGAGGGCCATACCTATATTCAGATTTTAATTCCTCCTTGTCTCATCCTATATCTGCTCACACTGGGATTCTAATCTGCGCCTTAAGACTCCCTTGGTCATCTGAGTAGGTTCCCAGGGTGCTGATCTTTCTCATGGGTTTCTGCACCCACCCTCACTGCCATTGTTGCTTGGATTCATGTCGATGATGTCCACTGTGCCCATGGACACCACTGGAAGCTCACAGACCACCCTCCTTACACTGTGCTGGTCACAAGGCAGGAGATGAAGTGAGGCCTTCGTCGATTACTGGCAACATAACTTCTGGGAAACCTTCACTGAAGCCTTGCTGACAGCATCCAGAAGGAAGCACTAAAACAACAAGTAGGAACAACTGGCTCCAGAGCCCACAGGCCCAGCCCCAGCCTTGCAAAGTGTCCCAAGAGGTGCAGCCTTCTACCTCCTTATCAGTGTGCCGCTGGGATGCCAGCGGCAGGCTTGTCCCCAGCAAGGGTAAGTCCTATCCATCTGACTCCGTGTCCTCAGAGTCCAACTGCAGCTTGAAAAGAGAAGGAACCTGCTGCACTGATCCCTAAAATTAGGAGAGGCTAAGGCTGGTCTGTTGGTTTCTGTTCCTTGACTTCTTCTGCTGTGATGATTGACAGTTGGTGAGTCCAGCTCTTTCAGAAGAAACCTCTAACCTCCTTAATTATGGCCATCAAAGAACAATCCCTAGGAAGATGCAGAGTCACTCAGGAGGTAGCCTTTTTAGACTGACATTCCCCAGACTGAGGCATCAGCCATTCACAGTGAGCTTGGTCAGGACCATGTGCTTGCTCCCTGCAGTTGGAGGATGCTCAACTGTACCCCAAGTGACTGCTTAGGCTCAACACTCAGGCCTCTGGAGCTGCCCTCCTGCCTAAATCCAGAGGCATAAAAGCTACACTCCCCACCAGAGCAACAAAACCACTCAAGAGCAGTGCTGGATCAATCCAGAACACCGACGTTCCTGCATTCCTGACAATGGTGAAGTCTAGTCTGTCCAGGCGCACTTGGAGAGGACGTGCTTTACACTCAGAGCCTGCAGGGCCATGCAGGTGTGTTTACCTGAAAGAAGACACAGTTTTTCCAAAGACATTTTTTCAAATATCCTCTTTTGAGAGAGAAAACTTCTGGACATACTGACAGAGAAGCTCTTGCAATGTTTGTTCATCAAATTTGAAACAAACTTTTTTATATCTCATCCCAGAAACCTTGAGATGGTTGGATTGTTTTGTCAGGAATTCAAATTTTAATGGCATTGAGCAGCCACAGTGTACCCAGCACTGTGCCTGACCCTTGGGGCTACAGAGATGGACAGGGCACAGTGTCAGGCCATGGGGAGCTCAGTGCCAAGAAGAACACTGACGTTTCCCCCAGAGAGCCGCGTGGTGAGCAGCCATGACAAATGCCAAAACCAGGATTGGAGGAAGTGACAAGAAAAGACGAAGCAGAGGTGCTCTGACTGGGGAGGTGGCTCTGATTGCCGTCATTCTTATGTATCCCTCTCTGCTTTAGGGAAAAGAAGTTCTACACAGGCTGGCCAGCTCACATGTATATAAAAAGTCAAAAAGTCAGGCATGCCTGTAATCCCATTGACTTGGGAGGCTGAGACAGGAGAATCGCAAGTTTGAGGCAAGTTAGTAAAGCCTTAAGCAACTTAGCAAGACCTTGTCTCAAACAAACAAACAAAAAAAGTTAAAAAGCTGGGGATATAGCTCAGTGGTGATGAGTCCCTGGGTTCAATCCCCAATACTAAAAAAAAAAAAAAAAAAAAAATCCATAAGAAATTCTGAACCTTGTTGGAAGTGAAAAGAGTTCATGTTTTCATTTTAAAGCTCACACAGAGAACTGGCTAGAACCTGGGAATACCAGATGCCTTCATGCTCTCCGTCTACCACCAGAAGATCACAGAGCTGCTCAACAGACTTGGTTTCCTACAGACCCTCCCAACAGCAGCAGGGTTACAGAGGAGACCCCAGAACCTCCCTTGTGGCCTTGTGATTGGTTCAGGGACCCAGATTCTAGGTGAAAGGAGACACAGCCCCACCCCTCCCCAGGACTCACAAATCTCTGTATTATTTTCTCTGTGCTTAATATGGTCTCAGAATCTTCTAGATGTTGACCCAGCATGTGCAGAAAACTCCAACTGGAAAGGGTCTTCACAGGCATGCCTCTGTATCTGTGAGATTAAGTCACGCACCAGGATAGCGCCGTGGTGTCCAGGTCAGCGGAAAGACAAGGGGCTGGGCCAGACATTATCCCGGATTCCATACAGCCCCCATCCACTCTGCTGCCCCAAGTGAGTGGCCCCCTGAGTGATTGGGAGCCTGTGACTTATTAGAGAAAGACGCAACAGGAGAATGAATTCATGCATTTAATTGTGCTTAGTGTTGGGACCTGAGTGGACAGAGTTCCTCATCCCCAGCCTCCCTCCATTTGCTTCACCAGAGCATGAGATTCAGAAAGGAACTTGAGGCCTGGGTTATGACCAATGGCTGAACTTCAGGTCTGGATTGACCGCTGCCATTGCCCATTCTCAGTCTGGCCTTTCCAGGATTTAACTCAGAAGAAGAAAGAATCATGAAATGAGGAGGCAGAGCTGCAGGGTAAGGTCATAGGCCCCCAGATTCCCACAGAGAAGACCTTTCTTTCCCTCTCTTTGTGTCCCAAATGGCCTGGGCAAAATGGTGCAGGTAAGATGGGGAGCTAGATTATCACCAAGCTTCCTCAGCTACCTACTGGGTTAAGTGCAGACCAGGAATTAGGACACATGGGGGGATCATTTTGTGAGTTAGTGGCATACAAGGTGATCTCCACCAAGTCACCTTGGGGCACCTAGATATTCACAGAAATCACATACCAGGAACCATGATGCTACCTGGGAACCAAGTCTCTGCATTCTTCTCTGAGAATATCCACAAGGGAAAGCCCAGCAAGTAAGGGAGAGCCTGGGTCTTCCATTGTCTTGAGGGTCTGAAGCCTGAGGTCTTTGGGGTCAGTCAAGTTCTTTCTGAAGTTTGGCCACAAGAACCTATCCTACCTGGACAGGGTTCTGGGGATTCAAGCTCGTATCTAGGATAGAGGCTTCCCAGAAGAACACATTGTCTGACTTTTCAGTGGGACTCGATGGCTCTGCCCCAGGGAGACAGACTTTCTGTTCCCGGGTCTGGGTCTGGCATTCATGAAGCCGAAACACTGAAGATGTAACTTTAATGGTCTCCACTAATTCATGGTCTGCCTTTATGCACTTAAAAAGAGAACCCTTCCTTCTCGTGACACCTCCATTTATTCAGAATTAGCATGTAAAACCCTAAATTAGGCATTCTGCACTTGGATTCTGACAGAGCCATTACTTTTTATGCTGAGAGAGTTGAGTTAATTTTAAATTATTGAGGCCCAGCACCTGAGTGAAGCAAACGTCTTCACACAGATCGGGCATCTGTGGGCTCCACTAATGCAGAAACACAAACCGGATTAAAGTCCATTTCTCCTCTGTTGGCCAGATTCATATATACGATGGACCCAGAGAGAAGCCTGGTGTGGCTGTTAATTTTGCCAGAGTGGATTTTGGGCAGGAAGAGGCCAGCCTTGGTTCTGCAGTATCCTCAATACTGATTTACAGGTATCATCTGCCTGCTTGACCCAGCTAGGGAATGAAAGGCATCGTTTCTGAGCTCCTATTCTCTGTCTGCCACAGTGCCTAGCACCACAAGGAGTCCTTAGAGGCAGAGCCACCTGGGACAAATGAGAAGAATATTATGATTAAAGGGGACAAGGAGCCAGAGCTCATTGTTCCTGTTCTCAGTATGCACCCAGTTCTCTCATTCCCCTGCCTGCAGGACTCTGGTGACTTCTAGGACCTGCCAAGGACCTTAGCAATCTGCGTGGCCCTTTAGTGAGTGATCACTGCATGATGGCTTTTGTTTTCTAAAACATCTACAATAATTCCCCATGCCCCAGTGCCCCCACTAGATTGCTTTAAGATATGACTTTCAGCTGGTCCCAGGGGTGCACGCCTTCAATCCCAGAGGCTCGGGAGGCTGAGGCCGGAGGATCGCTAGTTCAAAGCCAGCCTCAGCAAAAGCAAGGTGCTAAGCAATTCAGTGAGACTCAGTCTTTAAATAAAGTACAAAATAGGTCCAGGCATGTGGCTTGGTGGTACACTACACCTGAGTTCAATCCCGGTTAAGCCCCCCACCCCCCAAAAAATAGGTACAGCTTTGAGCCACTGGAAAGAAACTGGCAAGACAGTTCAGGAAAAGTAGAAATGGTTTCCCCCTACCAAAGCTGCCCCCAGGAACTCAAGAGCTGAGTTGCCAGCCAGCACTTCACAGAGCTGCATCTCGGGGTGCTCCCATCCCCCCGAGGACCTGCACTCTGCTCCCAGGAGGCTCCTCTCTCACCCAGTGGTTCAAGCTTTCTCCAGGAACCTCCCATTGTTTGCCTTTAGCACTGTCCTTCCCCAAGGACACTCCCAAGGCAGCAGTATTCCCAGTTGTAGGTCTGCACTGTCCCCATTTAAGGTGGCACGGGTGAGCACTCTGGCCAGGTGTCAAACAGTCCAGAATTTATGGATAATCACATCTTTGACATAAAGTGCTAATTCTACTCTCTGCAAAAATTTGAGCTGCTCTCTAAGCAAATCTAACAAGTATGTTGATTCTGTAAATCGGGACTGTCAAAACGTTATTGGCAGTTTGGTTTTAGGCCATCTTAATAGCTCTTAGAGGCCCTGTACTCTCTTAACCAGAGCTCCTCTCTGCCAGAGTGGAGAGATCAGAGCCTGGGAACTTATGTCATGGGTAGAGTCATTTGTTAGCCTCTGTGAAAACTGGGGACTTCGGAGAGAGGGGACTGGGATTGTTATCTACCTTAGAGCCTGGGAGACTCCAACCCAGGGCCTGTGGGGACAGCAGAGTCATGAGCTAAGATCAGCATTCAGCAGACTGCCTGCAGCTGTGTGGAGCCTCCTAGGAGCCTAACCTGATCAACTTTCAGCCTGAGCTTGAACTAAATCCAATAGAGATTGGCTTGGAGCAAGAGACAGCTGGCTGCCTGGGCCCTCTGGAGTGCGGAACCTTGGGAGTGGCAGGCCAGAAACCTGGAGAGGTAAAGCCCAGCCTCACCCTTGTGTGAAATGCAAAATGGATTGAGGGGCACCTTGCAAAGACTCTCTTGGATCTCTGCTCCTGACCTTGATAGCAGGAAGAACCCTAGGTTCCTGCCTTGTCTATCCCAGGACCACAGCAGCCCAGCTCAGCCCAGACTCTGAAGGCCTCTTGGCCTCCCTGTGCTGCAGAGCACTCCCATTCATCTGCCGGGAAACAGGCGGCGTGGCACCGAGGAGTGTCGTGTTCAGTTTTAAAATGCCACAAATAACAGATTTATAGATTTTTCTAAATACATTATTTTAGCTTGACAGCATTAATCATTCATGCTTCCTTCTTTCATTTTTCTACCTGCAATGGATTATTGAAACAGAAAATAACAACGAGAAAGGCTAGCAGCAGTATCAAAATGTCAAGTTTGTACTTACAGTTGTATGGGCCCAGACAGGGTCAAGAGCCCCAATTATTTGTGTATGTACACAGTGGTACGACACGAAAGGTTATGTCACCTGCAGCTATTTTCTTGCAGATTTAAATAGGACTGATATTCAGCTGTACAGTGAGCTGCTGACATGGAACAGAGAATTGTAAAATACTGCAAACTCTGGTGTCAGAACCTAAAATATGAATTGGGTGATTGCAAGGTATAGCTGTGGGCAGCACCGCACGTCGTGGTGAGAATCCACTCAATTACTTTGGGTTATTCCCAAACTGCTTTTTTTCACTTAAACATAAGGCAAGACTGAAATCACAGGGCCAGGTGGTGGGGAGGACTTCAAGCGTCTACTTTCCAACACGTCTCCTGGAGATCAAGAAAGTGCATGCACACCAACCATGCCTGACCAACCAAGAAAGGACAGATCAATAAGTGTCACCCGGGGCCCCTTGGCTGGTGATGTTGTTGCATGGATTGGATAAGCAAGGCCCGTTATGCATTTTCTGTAAATTATTGTTCTTCTTTAGAATAAAGCCATTTCATGGAAAGATCTGTACGAACAATTTGCTGTTTGGTCAATAAATGTAGAGCTGAGTTTCTCTTTTCTTTTTCTCCCCCCTCCTCTCCGTCCCACATTGGTGAATGTTGAAATTCACCTGTCTTCCTCATAAGTATTCATTGAGTATCTGTAGTCGATGAATGAAATTGTACATGGGAATAATGTAGTAGATTCTGCAACATCTTTTCAGGGACAACTCTGCATCTTATTGGATCCCCACCACCACTGGATGAGATATGTTTAGCCAAAACAAACAAAGAAAGAGGAAAAGGGTCAAAGAGATTCCTCAATTATTAAAGGCCACTCAGCTGTCAATTAGTAAAGAGAGCTCAAGACCACCATTGAAATTTCTCCACCCCATGTGCTGTGGATAACTTCTGTCCCCACCTCAAAGGGCTGTGGGCCGCATAGTTTAACTAGCAGTGCAGGTGGTATATATTCTGTTCCTGGTTTCACCCAGCATGTGGGGCATTAGAAAGCAACTGGGCTAAATTAGGTCAAGGTTTTATGTACCAGTTTGACAAAGGACTGGAGAATTCAGAAGGTGGTTATCCCCAATGGCAACATTTTTTTTTTTTTTTGTAGTGCCATAGAAATGTCATCTTTACAAATGACAGCATAGTGAGAAGATGCCTTTTGAACAGTCTATCCAGTAATTCCTTATCTGGGCACTGTCCCATCACTCCATGTGTATTGTCCCTATTCTCACAATTCCCAAGCTTCAGGTAAGCCACTGTGCCTCCAGTGCTTGAGGACATGTCCAACATTTTTGCGGGTTTTGCCTCTGCTATCTTAAGTGGTTTTCCTCTCCACGTTTTATCCCTTCCTTTTCTTTTATCAAATCCTTGTTGCCCTTTTTCCTGGCTCTGCTCAAGATCTCACTTCCTTCAGAAATTCTTACTAGGGCAGCTTCTGCTGTATTCATTCGGACTGATGGAAGAAGCCAAAACTGATCGCCGAGAATGTAGGCAGAAAGGAAAACAAATATCAAGATGAGAAGGGTGCACGGGAGGAGCTCCAGAAACCAGAGGGGAAGCAAGATGTTCCCAGGCCTCCAAGTTGGATGGAATGAATGGATAACAAGGTAAGAAGGACTGACACATATCCCGATATGTTAAGTGAAAAAAGAAGTCACAAAAGAATACATGGTATTATTCCCTCTTACGAAGTATTCAGAGAAGGTGAATCTATGGAGACAGAAAGTAGAATATAGTTGTCAGCAACCAGGGAAGGAGAATGGAAAGGCGATTGCACAATGAATCTGTTTTCCTTTTGGGTCGGTGTGAACACCGTGGCACCACTCTGCAAATATACAAAACCCACTGAATTTACAAGGATAAATTTTCCGATATGTGAATCATAGCTAAAAAAGAAAAAATAGTGGGAACCAGGAACAAGATGTTCTCAGGAGCCTCTCCTCACTCCCCTCATCTGTTTCCTTCTCTTTTAGGAGCAGCTTGCTTACTTTCTTTGTTCTGAAATCCAAAAATGTTAGCAAATGGTCTCCTGCAGCTCCTGAACTTCCATTACTTTGAACAAGAGAACAATCATAATGAGGCTGGGATTTTTGAATCATAACACCAAATGTCCAGGGAAGGAGCTAATTGGTCTGGTCCAGATTGGGTCAAATTCCCACTCTTGGATCATACTGCCATAACTGGGGTGAGAGTCGTAGCATTAAATAATCTGGATTCTCAGTGTAAAATAGACAATGGAAGGAAAGAGGAAATTCCTGAAAAGGGGCTAAAGAAGGGCAGACCATCCTTATAAAGGACCATCCACATTAATACTGATCTTCCAATACACGACTCACGTTAAAAAAAAAAAAGAAAACTGTTATGTGGATAGACACAGACACGTAGCTCTTTCTGTTTTACTTTTAACAGTGATTATAGTCATACATAATAGCAGGGTTCATTGTGACATGTTCATAAATGCATATAACTTACATTTCAATCCCTAGTCCTTCCCCTTTCCTGCTGCTCCTCCCCTTCCTCTCCTTTATTTATTTATTTATAATAGTGCCTTATAGTTCTGCTTAAAAGTGGGTTTTATTGTGTACGTCTGCATGCACATGCATAATTTGGTCAGTTTCATTCTGCATTTCTTCCCCTCTCCCATTCTTCCTCCCACCATCTCCATCCCCTTCTTCTCCTCCACTGTTCTCCCTTAGCTGTTTCTTTAACTCTTCTGGTTTCATCTAACTACATTTTTCTACCTTCCACTACTTGAGTCTAGCTTCCTCTGATTTTTTTTCTTTTTTTGCTGTAAATCTTATTTTCTCAATTATATTAAAATTTTATGAGGTTCAAGGGCCATTGTCTTCCCTTTGTCTTCAGATGTTGCATGAAGGCATATACTAGAGTTCAATATGGGGAGTGAGGGTCCAATAGGAGTTGGACCCAGATTTTATACAAGATCCTACAATTTTGGATGCTATCTTTAACAATATGTTATGCAGACAAAAATTAGGATTGCAAGTAAATATTGACTTAGAGTAAGAAGAGAAATCACCAACAATATACTTTGACAAAGCTGACACGTGTCACAAATATGTCCGAAGAAAGCACATTTATTAATCAAATTTTTATTAATTAATATTCTGTTGCATCTCTACAGTACATTTTTCCTACCATTTTTTTTCACTCTGCATTCTCTTTGATCAACAATTTTATAATGTCATTTTCTATAGTGGGAATAGAAAGATCCTTCCTCTAGCATGCATAAAACATGCAAATTCACACTCAGATGAATTTGCTGGGTGACGTACTGCTACAGATTTGTGTCTTACAAACATATGAATTCTTATACATTCTGTTTTTCTTATCCTTCATCAAAAAGGAAAAAAAAGAAGCATGGTGTGTTTATAATTATATTTTATGTTAAATAAATTCCTTATAAGAATTCACTTTCATTTTGAGTAGGCATTGATAATAATATACTCTACATTAATAATTTTACATGTCTGATGACTGGAAGCATTCTTTTACAAGCTAGCATTTGGCTTCACACAGCACAAAACTCTTCAATCTTTCAGAATCCTGTGTAGGTGCCATTGGACACATGAGTATCTCAGTAGAACCTCTGGTCCTGCGTGGATTTCTGTCCCTGTCGCATGCATGGGGTAGACTGGGAAATCAGAGAAGAGGGATATTCCTCAAGTCATTCCTGCAAGCCATCAGTATGGCAAACATGCAGCTATACACAAAAGTGACTATAAATTCATGAATGCATTTTTTGCAAACCAAAAATGGATTTATCTGCTTTAACCTCCGTTAATCAGAATCCCGAAATGCCTATGGCCCATCTAACTCCGACCTGTATAAGAGGACATGTCTAAGAGAAGTCAGAATAGAAAAAGGCAGGACTCGTTTTGTTTAGAGGATCCCTGTTTGAGGATAACCATTCCTATTTTGGGCAGACATTGATCCCATTCACCAAATCAGTGAGAAAGAGGCACCTGATTGGCAGGAAGTCCAAAGACTCGCTGATTCATATTGTCGCCTGTCAGAAGTCTGTGAAGAACGGGAGAGGGAAATCCCCAAATCACAGCCCAGATTTTATGTCACGTCACTATTGTCAAGGGTGAAACGACATAAATTCATTTTTGATAATCAATAAAGAGCAGACATTAGCCCATACAGGTTTTATTTTAAAGTGAGCCTAGTCTTCTTTCCTGCCCCGTCACCAACCCCCTTTCACCCTAAGTCTCTTACTCTGCTCAGGGTTTTTATTTATTTAAAGACAACTTAGTAAAATGACTGGAATTGCTTCAGCCCATACAGAGCAAGTGACCCTTCACAGAGAGGCTTGAGTAACAATGAGAATGTTCTTCTTGGATTAGGTAAAGGAAAACTCCAGAGTCAAATGGCCTTGGGCACAGCTGAATTTAGGGACAAAAGTGATATGAGTGGGATTTGGCTGTCCTCTCCACTCAGTTCCTCCCCTGGTGGTGGGACAGTGGTGGCCTGAAGCTCCAGACTTTCATCTTCTTGGCTTTGAGTACCCTGGAAAACAGGAGACATCTGCTCTTAAAACATCACCACAAAGTTGCAGTTCTGACTCTTCAACTGTGGTAAGATCACAGAGCCATTTCTGCACCAATGGCTGGGATTGCAAAGTGTGATCTCACTGTCGGGGACTGAGACACGAGTCCACCCTGGTTGGAAGAGCAGAGTCTACCTCGCTCTGAAAACACAGGCTGAGAGTGGGAGAGAAAGGGGGGTCCTTCAAAACATGGATGTCTGCCAGTCAACCACCAACCAACAGCTTTCCTTCCAAACTCACCTTGAGACAATTCCTCTAAGACTTAGAGCCATAAGACCAGGTTGTAGTACCCACCATAAAGGCATTTGAACTGTCCTGTAGGGTGGTTCCTTGTGAGATGACATCATGCCAACACAGGTTTGTCATAGCCAATCTACCGAAGCAAAGGTGACAGCCTCATACCCCAAATCCACAGCATAGGTGCAGTGACATGGAATGTAGTTATTCATAGACAGCTGTTAACTGTGATTCTCCATAAAGGTGGTACAAACAGACCACTGACAATTGAAAGTTTTATTTAGATTTATTAATTCCAGAATGCAGTTGAAATGTGGCGAATATTGATTGTAATGGCCTCTGTTTTAAATATAATTAATTCATGATCTGCATAATTGCTCATTACCTGTACCTTAATTATGGGGCATAAAACATTGTTTATCACTAACATAGTACTAATGGGAAGACAGGCTTTCTCCGATAACTTAGGATTCTTGATATTTTTGTTGAAGAGAGCAATGAGACATTTCATTTTCTTTAGAGGGAGAGAGAGAAAATAGGAGACTGTGTCTCCAATGACAACCAGTATGCAGAGACAACCTGATAAACACAGGGCATTTATGATTCTTTTATGACTACATTTTCTGACAAGATAAAGTAAATACTCTTTTGTGGGACTTTACAACTGCACAAGGCTAAAGCTACTGTCCAAGGAAACTGAAAAATCTGAGTATAAATATACTGTGTTGGAGGCTGGCTGGTGGGCAATAAGGATCTCCTAGCAGCTTGACAATTTTCATATAATAACATGAAGAATTTCATGGTTTTTCTTCATCTTACTGCTAGTACCAGCACAATACATCTTTTCTAGGAAAAAAAAATTATACAAATCTATGGTACTTTCTGTTTTTTCCCATACACCATAAATCCTAAAGATAGTTCATGTGCCTATTACTGTTAGCAATTTTTTTTTAAGATCGACCAACAAAACCTGAAATATACTACATATACAAAAAAAAAAAAAAATCACATTGCCAGAGAATCCGAATCCGAGTTAGGTGAGATTTTAGTGACTTTTGATTCTGTTGAAATTTTTTGAGAGTTATTTTACAAAGCCCATGGTGAAAAATAAGTGAGAAGAGTGGTCCACGGGCATCTGTCTGTGTTGGTGCATGAGCTCAGCACTTGCAGTGGGAGAGTTGTGCACTTGTCTAGTAGAGCTTGTGAGTGCCACCTATAGTAATGGACTTCATCTAGTTATAGGAGAGGTGACTTTTCCCAAATGTTGCTCAACCTCTGTGGGTGTAGTTTTTTCTGGGGAAGGGCACGTGTTTTTACTGGTGCATTATAGTTGTACTTATTGATGGGATTTGTTGTTACATATGCATACATGCACACAAGGTAATTTGGCCAATACCACTCCCCAGCACTTCCCTGTTCCCTCTCTGCCTCTCACTCTTTGGTCCTTTTCCTTTATTGATTTCCCTTTGATTTTAGGAGATCCACCCCTGACCATTCTTTTCCTTTTTCCTCTCTAGTTACTGTATATGAAAGAAAACATAAAACCCTTGACTTTCTGAGTTTGTCTTCTTTCACTTAACATGAGGGTCTCTAGTTCTTCTGCAGATGCCCTAATTTCATTTTTTTGTATGGCTGGATAAAATTCCATTGTGTATATATACCATGTTTTCTGTATCCATTCATCCACTGATGGACACCTAGGTTGTTTCCATAGTTTGCTTATTGTGAATTGTTTTACTATAAACATGGGTATGCATGTATCCCTGTAGTAGCATGCCTTTTATTCTTCAGGATAGATATCAATGAGTTGCATAGCTAGGTCATATGGTGATTTCACACCTCGTCTTTTGAGGAATCTCCATATTGATTTCCATAGTGGTTCTACTAATTTACAATCTCTGTGGGGATAGTCCTGGAAGCAGACCTGTTATTGTAGGCATGTTTACCCAAGTGGCCAAACAGAGGTATGTCCCACTCTACGCAAAGCAGGGGTGCACCTTAAAGCAGAATTTCTTCACCATTGATCATATATGTGTGGTCATATTTTATGATGCATACATGCAAGCCACATAGTGCTGTCACATGTCTTCAATCTTAAAGTCTTGAAAAATCACCTCAAGTTGGTGACTTATATAATCACTGAAATGATCAACCAAATGATACGCAACTTTGTGCTATCTGCTGAAGACAAAGGATTTATTTTATCAAAATGCCCAAATCTGTATTCGTTCAGAAGGAGTTTTGAAAATGAAAACAAACAACAACTGAAGATAAAGAAATATACAATAGAGAAAATAAAGAAATATATTTGCTGAAGACAAAAAAAACCCAGAAAACAAAATGAATGGATATTTTGAACCAACTTTTAATTTCATTCATCTACCTTTTTCTCTACCATTGGTAAAAGTGTGACTGGACGGTTAATAGCATCCAGGTTGTGACATTTAAAAAAAAAATGAAATAAGAGATTTCCAGAAAAATAAATTGTTGTGTTCAAAGAAGGTACTGCTTCCTTTATATCGATCATAAAGGAAGAAGTTTACAATTCCTCTCAATAGAAAATCTCTTTTTGTTGGGCCTCTATTAAATACATGTTGACAGATATTAAAAAGCTGTCTGAAAGGAGCCTGGGACTTTCAAGACTTCTGTCTGACCCCACATCCCACCAATGGCTCAGAGCCTCTGAGCATGATGTTTTGCCTCCTCTGAAACAGCAACTCAATTTTGCTGGGTTCTTGGAATAGTGTGTGAGTCTGCCTGGGCGGCCCTAACAGCTCACCATTTAAACAACAGACATTTATTTCTCATGGGTCTGGAGGCTGCAAGTCCACCCTCAAGGTGTTAGATGTCAACATGGCTGTTTTCTTCTGAGGTCTTCGTTCTTGGCTCCTAGATGGCTCTCTTCTCTGTCTTTATCCTCTGCACCTGTCTGGGTCTTAATTCACTCTTTTTATAAGGACATGAGTGATATTGGATTAGCACCCACCTGTGGCCTTATTTTAACTTAATTACCTCTTTAAAGACTCAAATTCAGAATTCTGAGGTTCTGGGGGCTAATATCTCAACAACGTGAAGGTTGGGTGGAGTATAAATTGGCAGAGCATTTATATAGTCATGACAAAAATGCGAGCAGAGGGGCAGGAGCTTCCTACCTCTCTACCCACATTGATGGGTGCATCTTAGTAATGATTCTCAAGTTGAGGGGAGAGGGGTTATTTCACCCTTGGGGACATATGGCAACACCTGGAGATATTTGTAACATTTAAGATGTCCCAGTGGGAAGGCTTGCCACTGGCATCTAGTACTCACTAGATCCTCCACAGGATGCTCCAGCAACAACAATCATCCAGGCACTGACCCCTAGAGTGCCAATGCTGTGAGCCCTGATCTGGCCCTTGTCTTTTCTTTTTGTTGAACTTGCCCCCTTGGAGGAAGGAGGTGCAGGGTGGGGCAGGGTGCAAAGCTGCAGTGTTTCTTCTTGCTCTGAGGGTCTGTGGGCTCTGGGAACCCTGTGGCGATATCCAGGCTGCCTCAGTACTTAAGATCATTTTTCAGCAGTTGGGGAAAGTTCTCTGCCACGCCCCCCCACCCCCACAATTATGATTGGTTTACTTTTCAGTTTTTCTAGAAAGCTCCTCATCATGTCCAAAAAGCTAATAACAAAATGGATGAGTTCAAGCAGGGGCTACCTCCGCGAATGCTCAGACAGCTGGGAAATAGCGCTGCTCCCCAGTCCTGCAACAGGAACATTAGGACGGCCTCATTTTTTTCCCCCTCCCCTTCCATTTTATCCCCTGCTACATCTAAATTTAGCCCTCTCCCCAGTGACCCTCAGAAAGATCAAAGCGCTCTTTACATTCCTGTGATACGGAGGAGGCAGCCCACAGGGAGAAAGCCCTAATGGTTAATTGGGCAGGGAAATGGCAGAAAGGAAGGGGGAAGGCACCCTGGCATCGCCAGGGCCTGGCAGACCCCAGAGACACTGCAGAGGATCAGAAGGCATGGGAGGTGAAGGGAGGTTGGGTTCTCTAGTCCTGGGTCTCAGGAGGTGGCCTTAGGGAACAAATGCTCCTCCCCACAGGCAGGGCACAGTTCAGCACATTGTTACCGACTCCAGTTCCCACTCAGCAGGTTCCCTTCCAGTCCTGATGTGCTGCCCTGGGAGGAAAAATCTTTTGTGCTTCTAGCAGCTTCTTGGGAGAGCTGAGAGAAGGCCAGCCTCTGTCTCCTGGGCCTGTTCAGGTGCCCTGCTGCAGACAGAAGGGTTATTTGGAGATAGATCCGGCTACGGAGTGGGTTGCCGCAGACTGGCTGGGCACAACTCAGGAGCCACTTGTCAAAAGAAACTAACTTTATTTTTAGAACTACACACGCCAAACAAAACAACTCCTCAGGAAAAAACCCTCAGAGCCCAACTGCCACCACCAGCTTCCCACAAGCCACACCCCAACCCAGCCACCTCCTCCCACAATCCTCCTGCTCTTGAGGCCGATTGGCTGGGTCGCATGGGCGGAGCCAAAAAAGTCCCCCAATGAGCAGCCCCGTGGTCTGAAAGGGCAGGGAAACAGCCCAATGAGCATCACCGCAGAGGAGCCAATCAGCTAGATGTTGCTGGGGCCGCTGTGAGCCAATCATCAGCCGGCAGTCTGGAAGTTTGCTGGCAGCTGGAAGTTTGCTGGGGCCCCTTCAGCTGTGGCTCTCAACAGTGGGTGCCTGAGAGGCTCACCTGGATGCCTTGCCACTGGTTCCACAGGTACTCAAGGGCTGAGAAGAACCTTCTGACTTTGCCAAGCAGAGGCAAGGAGGCCAGCTTTGCACCTCCCTGGACCCTCCCTTGGGAGGGGGCATTACTTGGATCCCAGTGAGAAGGAGCTCTGTGCCTGGTGTGGGCTGGGCCCTTGACAAGAAGATCTGGCAAAGCCCCACTGATGATTCCAGCCTCTTTGACAAACAGAGTTACAAGTTTAAATAAGGCTACTAGTTGTCTCTCTATGGTCACCCGCTAGAAAGCAAGTAAGCATAAGAGCAAAAGGATCAGTTCATACGTAGCTTTGCACTGAAGAAGTCACTTGACCATCATAGCGTCCTTGAAAAGCAAAAGTCCTAAGAGAGAAGGCTAATTTTTTTTTTTTCATGATGGAAAGGGGTTGGGAAAGGCTGAATTGGTACAGACAGCTGGTGTGGGCTGAAGGCCTGCCCGCCCATCCCCAGGCCTCATGCAGAGGGTTGCCCATGTCTCTGCAGTGCAGATTTTGGAAGGTGGGAGACTGTCAGGGAGAGCATCAGCGCTCTCAAGACACAAGACACCACCAGAACTTCCTTAGTCAATATTTCTTAAATTCCTTGGTTTAAATGTGTTTTTTTAAAATAGAAATTACCATGTGGTCCAATAAAGATAATAGTGACTATAGATAAAATGCAGTGTTCCTACCATATGTACAACCTTGATTTGAACTCATTCTGTGCATTAGAAGCATTTATTCCATTTTCCTCTACAAGGTAGATACAACTCTTGACCTCTTGATACCTTAACTTCCCTGCTTATAAAATGGATCCAAGCAATTTCTCCCAGTGACTTAACTCATAAGAGGTAGAGCTGGGTTGTAGCAGGGAACAACAGTTGGACCCTTGTGCTGCTCTCCCTCTGCAAAGAGCCAGGGTCAAGGAGAGCAGAGCTAAAAAAAAAAAAGCTTTGGGCTCCCTGCAGATGTGCTCCTGGGACTGATAGCATCCATCAATTGAGACAAATGGATTTTACAAGTAAACCAGAAACCACCTTCCCAACTTGTAAACCAGGAAACAGGTTTAGGGAGTGTCCCACGATGGTGTTGGTAGAGAAGCCATATACCTACGTTGGCCCATGCTGAACACTGCATTCATGATTCACTCAGAGATCTTCCAAGGAATAAGGAAAACACAAGCTTCTATTATGTAAAAATAATAATAATAATAATAATAATAATAATAATAATAATAATAATGTCAAGTAACACAGTACCATGCCTTTGTATAGTAGAATTCCAGACTGGAAAGGGATTTTGGAAAATACTGGCTCTGTCTCTGTCCTTGAAGGCTGAGAGACTGAGACATGAAGTCAGGAAGTCCCCTGCCTAAGGCTTCATGGCCGACTAGTGGCAGAGCTAAGATTAGGTCCCCGAATTTCAGCCATCTAGTAACTATTCATGAAGCAAACCGTTTTGGAGGGTGGGGAATGAGGAGAGGATTGCTTGATTATCAGTGAAATCGATCAACAGAGTCACCATTTAATTAAAAAATATATCAAAACCTTTCTTGATAATGATCGACCTGTTACACTGGAGCAATTAAAGTGGTGATTTTATTTACTGAGTTACTGCCAACTCCTATGATTTTTTTTTGTAATACCCTTGTGATAACTCAATTGGAAATATGTGGTAAGACACAGTAATATAATCCCTTTTCTTAAGATAACTTGTGCCACAGCCAACCAGGGAGCTCATCTGATGGGTCCGTTGAACAACGGAGATCCCCTCTGTGTCATTCTGTCTCTGATGGCTCTAGAGGGACCCGTCAGGAGTCTTCGATGGGGCCCATATTTGAACGGATGGAGTGCACCCCCCACGTGCCCAACAGCTCTGAGGCCGCTGCACAGTAGAGGTAATTAGGAATGGATGCATTTTAAGATGTAAATATAAACTTTTTAATATTAAATTTTCATTTAAAGTTTCATGACACAGAAGGACAGCTGCTATGGGCTGAGTGACTGTGTCCCCTTGATATTCATATGCTGAAAGTCCAATTGCTCAAGTGATGGTGTTAGGAAGTGGGGCACAGGTCATGAGGGCAGATCCCAATCAATGGGATCAGTGTCCTTACAAGAGGCTCCTGAGAATTTCCTTGCCCTTTCAGCCACATGAGCACACAGTGAAAAGGTGCCATCTATGAGCCAGGAAGCTGGCCCTCTCCAGTGGTCAAATCTGCTGGTAACTTCAGCTTGAAAGTCCTGTCTCCAGAACTGTGAGCAATATATTTCTGTTGTTTATAAACCACCCAATTTATGATACTTAGAGCAGCCAGAATGAACTTAGACAGCCACACATCTCTATTTGTTCAGTTTATATCCTTGCAGGATGAGAAACTGAGACAGAGCCGCAGCTGGGGGTTAACTGGTGGTAACTGTAGGCAGGGAGGGTGTGGCTGGAGGAGTGGGTCATTGGTGACATACCTTTGGGGTTTATGTTTTGTCTTTGTGGAGCAGAGTGCCCTCTCTCCTTCTTGGTGGCTATATCCACTTTCCTCTACCACATTTCTGCCATGATGTTCTGCCTTTTCTTGGGCATAGAGCAATGGAGTTGGCCATCTTTGGACTGATTCCTTTAAAACCACAAGACCCAAATAAACACTTCCTCCTCTAAAATTGTTCTTGTCAAATCTTTTGGTCAAGGGGCGAAAAGGCCGACCAAAACACTAGTGGAGGTGAAAGCTTATGTCCTGCTATGCAGAGGCCAACGCTCCTGGGTTTGAAAAGGGAGATGGTGCCTTTCTCCATGGAAAACTGTGAGTGGTTCACATTTCCCTAGTTATACGTCTCAGTCCATAATATTCAAAGAAAGAATTCTGTGTTCTTTGAATTCTGTGTTCAGTTAAAGCTGGGAAATGCCACATACAGTACTGCTTCTGTGGATCAACATACTAAAAGCTCTGGATGTCCTAAATCAAGAGTCAGTTTAATTTTTGGCTTATTATTTTTCCAAATTATCTGACTGAAAAATAATATCTTTATGTCATACCTAAGAAAAACGTGAAGAACTGATTTTTCAAGCAGAACCAAACTAAAACGGATTATTAATCCAAGGAGGTACAGGCAATAGAATGAACTGTCAGGGGTCATGAGAACTGGGTTCCTCCGATTTAGACTATTCCATTAATTAGCTGAGTGACTTTGGGGAACTCACATCTCTTTGGACTTTCTTAAGTCATTTAGATACACAATAATTAATTAATTAAATAATTAATAATAATTGATAATTAACAAATTAATTATATCATTCCTAAAAACCCTTTCTAGGTCTGATATAGAATGATTTTCCTGATTTTTTCAGACTTACCTGCAGTAGGCTATCTGCTGTCTCATCACCTGTCACAGTTCACTCTCGCAGTTGGAGAGACTGTGAAGTACTCTGGAACCTCTTCTTGGTCAGGCAAATGAGTCATGATACCCCTGAAGCCATCTGGATAGGATCCCTGTCAGTGTGTTCCTGGCCCTCAGTCAATCTGTCTGTCTGTCTTTCTCAGGAGCTCTATCCTTTATGCCCATCTCACTAGTCATAAGAGAGAGCAGGAGACCGGACCCCTTTGTCTTAGGAGCATGAGATTTGCTAAGGAAAGACCCAAGTCCAGGCATGGACACAACTTGGCCACATGCACCAGTGTTGATGGGGTCAGTACTTACAAAGATCACGGAGAAAACATCCTCCGTGGCTAGGTCATCATCACAGAGACCCCATGGGGAGTGAGAAAGACCTGGAAGGCCGAGGAATCCAGATACCCAGGTATGGTCTGAGTCGGGGCTTGGTGGGTCTCTACACTGGCGTGAGTAGTCAGAAAGTGAGAAATCATGTGGAACCGAGGGCTGCAGACAGAAGCTGTGGAGCATCAATGTGAGCAGTCTCCTGGGTGATGTAAACAATGGGGAGAAATTGACATTTCTTCTGGAAAATGATATTCTAATAAACAGATCTTAGGCAACAATTGGAGCCTGATGACAGAGCAGTCACTACCCATGAGTTTCATGCATAGACCCAGACAAGGAGCCCAGAATGAGTTGCAAGCTTTTGTTTCCCAGCCAGTGGGATGCTCAGACTAAACCCCCCTCAACAAAGAGCACATCAGGACAAAACTCTCAGAGCGAGAGACCTGAGGACTCTTAAACAGGAGTGAGTCATAGAAGGAAGCCCAACTCGACTAGGCTTAGCTGCAGGGAAATGGAGGCAAGAGCATCCCAGGAGCAGAGGGTTTGGAGCAGTAAGAAAGAGCCATGCAAATTTCACCTTAAAATAAGCAAGCTCTGTCTGTCAATCCTAAGTGATCAACTGAGGCCCCCGGCTGTAATGGAGATGATGCATTGTCTTGTGCGATCCCCTCTCCTCCAGCTGTGCCCTAGGCTGCTAAAGGTCCTCATGAATGTCTGTGGTGGGGTCTGGGCCACTCACCAGGTGCTGATGGGAAATCCCTGACCCCCGTGTCAGGCACGAATCCCAGAACACCGTCTTAGGGGTTCTGTTAGAACACTGCACAGAGAGACTGTGTGCCCATGTGTTCTGACTGCAATACCTTTGTCTCCAAGTGACAGAAATTCCAGCTGAAACTGATAAGAACAGTAAAAGGAATTTGTTGGCTCACAGATATGGGAAGTCTAACGGTAAGAAGGACTTGCGGATCGCTGTGATGCTTTCCTTTCCACCTCTCCATTCTGCCTCTTCTGGCCTCAGCTACCTTCTATCTATAGCTACCTCCTCCCTTTGAGAGAAAGTCCGATTCCAATAAATCCTGAGGAATTGATTGTATTTTCTTCTCCAAACCCGGGGAAATGAGAGAGAAAGGCAGAAAAGAGACAGAGACACGGGGGCATTTCTGTTCTAGAAGAGTGAGAAGGGTCTCCTTTGACAGGAGCCCTAAAAAAATGCCTTTTTTATATCTCATTGGCCACAAGTGGAGCCCAAAGTCATTTCTGAACCAATCACTGCGGCTAGAGGGCGGGACTTTGCTTCTTGTCTTACCAATCAGCACCTACCACCAGGCAGGGGGACAAGGCCAATCCCCAGAAGGCGCTGGATACAGAATGAAGGGGAGGGGAATCCTACAGGGGAAAGGGAGGGAATTTCCAGTTCAAATACATAAAAAGTTAAGTAGATGCTGGGGAGTCCATGAGGAACTCTCCACTGTTAGGGATTTGACTCCCTGTGGAATAGTGTCCAGTCAGCATCATTCATGAGCCACCACTCCTGCCTTCAGCACCATAACTGTCCCCTTGTGTATGTCCCTTGACTGGTGAAGAGGCTTCTGACTCCAGCTGTCTTAAGTAACGGGAGACTACGTATTGCCCTGGAGAACCTGGTGAGCTACTCAG
Source organism: Callospermophilus lateralis (assembly GCF_048772815.1). NCBI lineage: Eukaryota > Metazoa > Chordata > Mammalia > Rodentia > Sciuridae > Callospermophilus > Callospermophilus lateralis. The sequence continues at coordinate 21,267,286 of NC_135322.1, read as the reverse complement.
CAGTCATCAATGGCCCAGATTGCTCCCGTCTGCTTCACCCCAAGGCTGCTTGCCCTCATATTTTCAAGGTGGCTATTGCAGTTCTACACATGACCATTCGGAGAAATTTAGAGAAACCATCTCCTATGCTTCTCTCTCAGAAAAAAAAAAAAAAAAAAAAAAAAAAAAAACACATTTTTTTTTTCTCAAAGCAACAGCTCAACCCAGATCCCAAATCCACCACTCCCTGGCAGGTGGCCTTGGGCAGTGTTTCTTAGCCTCTCAAGGTCTTGATCTGCCCTCTGTAGTCAAAGGGACAATATTAGTTAGTGAATCATAAGAGCCCATAGACATCAGTGGAGTGACCCCCCTAAAGCATTCAACACCAGCCTTGGTACCCTGTATTCTCAGAAATGACGGCTTGTCTTTCCTGGCGTGTCCTGCAGGTTGACTGGGTCTGAATGCTCTGTGTAAATTGTCTCTTCGTATCCAGGATTACATGTGAATCTTTCAGGTATCTGTAGTGAAATGCAGAAAATGAAAGGTTTGGGGGACTGTCTTTCTTTTGTTGAGCCTTTTGATCAATCTCACCCTTAACATCTCCCTTTCTAATAATCCTAGGATGGTCACTATTTTTAACTATTATCTTTGCAGAAAGACCCCATCTGCTTTCCTCTGCCTGCAAAAAATATATATATAAAGGACTAAAAGCGTGTGTGTCAGGACCTATTTTTAGTGCTTTAGAAGTCAGATCTTTCCTCCTTGCCTTTTCCAGTCCCTCAGGACTTCTAGATTTACTATTTAAATATTTATAAACTGTTACAATTATTTATTAAAGGTTTATGTTGTTATTATATTTAGTGTGGAATATTCATTTCTTCCTCCAAAAATAACAGGACTTTCCATTAAGCGACATGTGTTAATGATGCAGTAAATTGTCTCTTAAAGCAATAGAGAAAGTTCCCCTCTCCTTTGACAACCTAAGTACCCTTATTTAAAAGTAGGGTTCCTACCTCACTGGAAAATACATTGCTCCTGATTTCCCAAATGTTATTCTATGCAGGCGGAGGAAATTTTTAATGCTTATAGAGAAAATTTGCCTTCAGAAATCACTGTCTATTTGGAAGCAATAGACACCCTTGTAGTTGGTAGTTTTGCTTTTCTCCACGACTACTGTTTGTGCGTGTGTGAGTGCACACACAAAAGTACACGTGTGCCTTTTTTTTTCACATGTGCACACATATACATAGAAGTCTTAGACTCGGTTTCAGAATCGTGCATTCATTCAACTTAATCTACTCTGTGCTAACACTATGCTTAATGCCAAAGACAAAGACATGGATAGGAAACACTGCTCTGAGAGATTTACAGGATGTAATGGAGGAGAAATTAACAAAACAACAATGGCACAAAAATAAATATTAGGCAAAGTAGAGGTACAAATACAAAGCCATGCAAATAAGGAAGAGGAGATTATTTCGTAGGTGATCTGGTTCTTGGATATATGTGTACCTCTATGTCCTACCCAAGGCTGAATTCAGGTAGAATTAGCTGGCTTTGGCTTGGAATGAAGCTTTTTTTTCCCATCAATCAGTTGTTCCATCATCTGTCCAGTTGTGTTCCCCAAACCATGATCTAGTTTCATGACTATTATCTGAGGAAGACTTTGTCCTCGAGGGATGTCTGGTAATGTCTGGGACCATTTTTGATTGTCACAAATAATAAGGTGGTCCTGGCATTTAATGGGTGAAGGCTAAATATCCTGCCATGATCAGAAAAATCCATGCAACAAATAGTTATCAAACCCAAAATACCGTTAGGGTCCAGGTTGAGAACCTCTGGCCACCCTGAAAGAGTCCTCAGTGGCTCTGAGTCTTTTTAAAAGAAGGCAGTGAGGCTGAAGACGCATGGAGGAAGCCTAGGGCCCCAACAAACAGTCCAGAGTCATGAAATGAGCATGAGTCCCTCTGTGTGACCTGGCAATTTCACATCCAGAAATCCTCCCCCAAGGAAAAGGTCAGAATTACTAATACCACATTATACACAGAGAAGCTCGAAACTGCAGGAACTAAATAGCAGCAACAACGTTGAAATTAAAAAACAACTTAAATAGCCAACACCCATGCTAATAGATAGGCAAAATAAACCTTTTGATTGACTTTAGGTTTCTGCATATGACTTCAAAGAAACATATGATGTGTAATTTTAAATTCAGTAAAAACAAATCCCCCTTCGACACACATAAAGAAAAAAGATGGAGGGGCTGGGGATGTGGCTCAAGCGGTAGCGCGCTCGCCTGGCATGCGTGCGGCCCGGTTCGATCCTCAGCACCACATACAAACAAAGGTATTGTGTCTGCCGATAACTAAAAAATAAATATTAAAATTCTCTCTCTCTCTCTCTCTCCCTCTCTCTTTAAAAAAAAAAAAAAGAAAAAAGATGGAGAGAAATGGATTAATACATAGGTAGATGGTGGGACTAAGGTAGCCTCTTTTTAAACTTTAATTTTCTTGTATACTTTAAGTTCTCAAAAATGAATAGAAAAACTTTCCTTAGTTTGTTTTCATTGTTTAAGGGTTATTTTTAACATCGATTATTTTTTGTTTTAAAAGGCACGTGAGTCTAGGATCCGAGAGACCAGGATTCTAGGCTGGTCTCATCCACCAATTGTTATGACTTGGGGCAACCCACGTCCTTTGCTTTGTGGCCCCGCTTCTACTCCCAGTACCCAGGGATCCCAGTCACCTCAGCCTTCCTTCCTTTCAGAGTGGCCCTGAGTGAAACTTGCATAGGGAAATGAAAAGCTAAAGAAATGAAACGTTTCAAGATCATCCTTCTGGTAGGAAGAATTCAATAAACGTTTAATGGACCTGTGCCTAAACTGGCTATCCCCTTGTTCTTAGCAGGTCCGGGGCACAACAGGACATTGCACTTTACAGATGAGTGTCCCTATCTTTGCAGGAGGGAAAGAGATGCCCCTGTGGCTACTCAGACACTGAGAAGTTAAGGCTGCAAATAGAACCCACAGCCTGCTTTTGTCTGTGGTTGGAATTTGAGGGACGTACAACCTGCAGCACTGGAACAGGCTCATGGATGAAATCAGTCCTGGAAGCGACTTCCTAGAATTTCCAGCAAGGAGCTGTCTTTGCCCTTCTGTCTATCCCCATACAGCGGGGTTCCCAAGCCACTGATTGGGGTCTAAATCCTACCAAATGGCCATTCCCTTCTGCCTGTTTCAGGGGTCCCTCCCCACAAAGCCCTTGGCCCACCCGTCATTTCCTTTCTGGTGGCTGGGGAGATTGCTCTACAATCTAAATGAAACCAGCTTAGGTAAATAGACCCCCCCCTTTACCTTCCCACCACCTGAGCCTGCAGGTGGGTATCCATCTGCTCTACCAAACAGACCTGCCCGCAGGAAGACTGCCTGAAGCCTGTGCAAAACCAGAAATTTCTGGGGCTTGACTTAGAAGACCCAGAGTGGCCCCAGAGGGCACAGAGAGATCTCAACTACGCTGTGCTGCTTGCAGAAGACAGCGTGGCTGCCAGTCCATTCTTCCCACTCAGAGAGTTGGGGCGCCTACTAAATAATTGAAGTATTAGTAACAGTTTCTTTCCCCTTCTACAGTCATTCCCAAAGGTCTGCCGTTTTCTTTGCAGGAACAGTTGGCATTAAATACGCTGGGTGTCAGTGCAGCAGTGAGGTGGTTAATTTTGACTGAATATTATGCTATATAACCACTTGGCATTTAACTTGAAAAATGGCTTTCTGCTTCACCTGTCAGCATACCCAGTTCTCATCAAATAAGTGAGTGAGAAAAATTTTTAAATTTCAATTTCCTGATGCTATTAGACACTACTTCTTCCATACTTAAACAGTTTAGCAGTGCATGTACAGGTTTTGGTATTCAGACCATGCTTCACACTACATGCTATTACAATAGCTTTTTTGTTTAAAGGGTAAAGAGATGCATGGATCTTTATCTTGAGGTTAGGAAAATGTATTGCAGGAACACGGCCAATCAGGTTCTGAATAACTTTGAAACATGGTACCGTCACCCCAATGTAGTACAAGGAATTCCAGCGCCTACTGTAGAGGGTTTGAGTCTGTCAAAAGGAAGCCTTAGAAATAAAGTAACTGCAGAGTAATCCCGCATGGTACTTCAGGGGGAAATTGATCACTCATGTTCACATTAATCTATTTTTACTGTTTCTTTTGTCAATTATAATTCGGTAAACCATGCCAGAGACTTGCATTCATGAACTCTCTATGTTTAGGATTAAAACCCCAGGCTCATTCACTTATATGAATTAGAGATCTACCATTATTCGTAGTTCAAACAGCTTGGTTAGTGTCACCTTATTTTGTCGAGACATTCTGAAAATGAAAAGCCTAAGGAGAGAGATGACAATATTTGATTTCTGCATCTCAGAAGTACTTTCTAATAACTCCTTATTTTTATGTCTAGGCCAGAATGGAAAATTTGTATTGGTGGTTTCAACAGAAGTCAGAAAACTTGTGGGAGGGGACTGCATCCATCCTGTGCCAGCCTTCTCCAGGGCTTGGCTTGTTTTTGTAAATAAAGTGTTACGGGGTCAGAGCCACACACATTGGTTTACATAGTACGATTTGCAGTCGGCAGACTGGAAGAGTCTCACTAGATACCCCACGTGGCTCATGAAGCCTGAAATACTGACTATCTGGTCCTTTACAGAAAAAAGTTTGCCACCCTGCAATTAAGAATCCCAAACTTGATTTTTTTTTCCCCCTTTATCCCTGAGCCCAATTTTGCCGTATCCTTGATGGAGTTGTTTCTGGAAAAAAAATGCATGGCTTGAGAAGTTGCGTACTTGGGATAACATTTTACATCTTTACTTCTGCCAAATGGGGGGATGTGAGTTCAACCCTGTTTTACGGATGCAAAAACTGAGGCTTAGAGGGGTGAGTGACTTGTCACAGGCCACAGAGTGGGAAATAGAAGCACAAACTCTGTTTTGCACAGGAGCTGTAGGGATTAAACAAGATAGCAGATGTGAGTTGAAAAAGGGCTCCCCAATAGAGTAAATCCTCAGTCCTTGGTAATATGACCACTACATTCTCCTTACTTTTGTTAATCCATACCCCTCCCTTTGGTATAACAGGCATCCAACAAGAAAGGATGTCTAGTGCTCTGGGCCTGTACCAGTGACCCAGAGACCCAGGCCGTCAGCCTGAGCTAGGCTATTTGTCTCTATCGGAAACATGAACCAGATTTCCCTGTAATGGGCTCCATATTTTGGCCAAGCCGCCTCAGATGTCTGGCCAATAGGAAACCCGTGTCCTTCCTGCACAATTTCAGCCCTAAGAATCTGTGACTCTCTCTCCCTGGAGGCCCACAGAACAAGAAGAGGGAGGGCTTGAAATCAATAAATGGATTGCACACCTCCAGGGCTCTGCCATTTGTCATCTCTGACCTACACAGGCATTCTGGGGCTTGCACTAACCTGTGCTACGTGTGTTTCCCCGGCTCTCTCTTATCCTCCACTTTGACCCCTCAAAATATTGCTTCAAGTTCCAGAGGCCTGGGTAGGGAAAGCAAGGGAGGGAGACAGCAAGCCAGCAGCAAGCTGAGAGACGGAGCACGTCCAGAGTGCCGGCTCCTGCTGACCAGTCTCACGCGCCAGGTGCCCATGCCATCTTAGTCCCACGGAGGTCAGCTATGTGACGGCAGCCCTTCATTGGCTTCCAGGCAAGGAGACTGCTGCTCCCAGAGGAAAGTCAGCCCTCCAATGTGGCCTTGCTCAACTTCCTGAGAATCCAGTGAGGAGGAAGGGGGCGAATTAACCAAGACGTTCAACATATGGTTCTCCAGGGTGAAATGCAAACTAACCAGCTAGTCCTTCAAGGCCACGCATTTGTCTGTTCAAAAACTATTTCTGAAGTGACCATGGTGTGTCTGTGAGGAGATGGAACAGGAACTGACAGCTCCTGGCTTGAGGAATTCTGCATGCTCCTGCCATTAGCCTAAGGTCTGATTTAATAGAGGAAACTAGTTATAAAATGGTTGGAAGAATAAATAGGCCTCAGTAATTGCAGGAGATCACCTGTAACTCCAGAGCTGGAGGTGCAATTGGAAGAGGTGTCATTTCAGCAGCCCAGGGTCTGGAACTGTTCCCACAAGCTGGAACTATAAAGGAAGGGGCTGTCTGGGAGCTCTTGAGCCATGGAGGGGATGCAGCTCCTGGTAGATTTGCTATTGCTTCACAAAGCTGGGGACTTGGGACAATTCAGAAGGTCACTGGGACTCACTCTTGAAAGCCCTTTATTTGGGAGGGGGCGGATACCAGGGATTGAGCTCAGGGGCACTCAACCACTGAGCCACATCCCCAGTCTTATTTTTGAATTTTATTTAGAGACAGAGTCTCACTGAGTTGCTTAGCGCCTCACTGTTCCTGAGACAGGCTTTGAATTCGAAATCCTCCTGCCTCAGCCTCCCGAGCTGCTGGGATTACAGGTGTTTGAAAGCCCTTTCTTGCCTAACGGTGAACTGAAGAGGCTCTGGAAAGTAGTGTGGGGCACATGTGATGCAGGAGAAAAGACCCAGAAAGGAAGAAAGTTCTGGTTGGCCTGTCGGGAGAATCTCAAGAAGATGGGCCATGTAATCCAGGGCTGCAGATGACTCACTTGATACAATAGGTGTCTCTGTCTTTCTGTCCCAGCGGACCTCAGTACTCCTACCTATAGTGGAGGTCATCCGAAAGAGGTTACCCTTAAATGACAGCCTGGGGGACAGTTTTCAAGTTCATCACTTGGAAGTCAGCTTTAAAGAAAACTCATTGCCTCTGCCACTCACAAGGGCGTAGGAGCACCATCATCAAACACTGGTTCTGCAGAAAGCAAAATGACCACCCCAGACATGGAGCCCCATCTGAGAGAGCCACCAGGGCCACGCTTTGCCAGAGGTGTTCACTGCCGATTCCCACCGCCCCCCCTCCCCAGGCCTCACTCCCCACCCTCCCAGTTAAGAGAGCCTGACCACAAGCTGATGTGTGAACGCGCCTCAAGGTCCGCCTGTGTCACAGGCCTTGGTGATTTATCGCTCCCGCCACACCTCGCACTGGCTGTGGTGCGCTAATGCCCTGTCCTTCATATCTTTCTTTAATCATGAGAGAGTAATTGCAGATATTTAAACACTCGAGTTTCCTGCAGGAATTTCTATACTGGGTTTTATAGGCCTTTTATAACAGAACAAATCACAGTTTGGATGAAATTCTGGGAATTCTCTTGCAGGATAATCATGCTCAGATTGCTTCCCTACTGCTAGCTTAATGCGGCTGTCCAAGTTTGGGATTTACTGGGGAGCCAATTTGTTTTAAGAAATTAACAAAACCAATACCTAAGTACCGCACTGAACATAAAGTTTTTTATTCATTTTGGTGAAAGGGAAAAAAAAAATCCCCAACATTCTAGTACTCACAAAACAGCCCTTGAAAATCATTTTTATGAAATTGAATCTCTCTCCCCAAATGATTCCCTCATGCTAAGAGGGATGCAGCATGGTCCTGCAATAATCATTCCCTTCTATTTGTCGGCTAACCAGTTCGAACTTTGCAGGCTTTGCCTGACACAAAGATTTCATTGCACCATCTTTATTCTTTTTTTATTTTATTTATTTATGCTTTTTTATGCAGGGAGCCATACTGATGACAGAATTCTAAAACAAGGATAACCCTGTGAGAACTACGAGATGGAGGTACAAAAGAGAAGATTGTATCCCCCACACCCTATATCTAACCCATACACAAATTGTGGGGTTTTCCCCCTCATAAAAAACGTAGCTTGGGAATGAGAAAAGGGAAGAAAGAAGAATGCACTTTCACTGAGTTGCATGCAGGAAAACCTCTTTGAAAAACAAAGGTGTTTCCTCCTGGGCAACTCCATCCCCCCTGCTGTCACCCGACCTGCCTGATTCTGGTGTGTATTGGACACAGAGGGGACTGGACTCTGTCTTCAACATCCATCACAGCCACTTGGGAAAGAAATCTTATTTAAAGCATGTCCTTTCTGTCTGCGGGCAGCTGGAAAGCCACCGGAGGGATCTCTCCTGTTCAAATCCCTTTCAGGGTAGGAGACCAGCCAGAGAACAGTCTTTGCACCTGGGAGGGGAGGGGAGCTGCCCTGGAGCCTCCCTGTGCGACCTTAGCTGATTGTGCACCCTGGCCCAGATCTGGTGCATGGACTGAAAGGCTTTGGGAATGGGTCCCAAGGTTCCATTTGCTCACAGGGCTCAGTGACTCACTCCAAGGCATTTTCTCAGTCTGACTGCAAACTAAGGGTCATGGAGCGGGGAGCGGTGGGGGTGGGAGAAAACCCCCTGAGAGCACAACAGGAAAATCCCTGTTGGGGCTCATCCCCTTTGCCCACTTCTCAACCCACCCTGGTTCACCACAAGGCTGTTGGAGCTCAAAGTCTGAGGCCAGTCAGTACTCTTCGGGTGGGCATTTATGCAAGAAAGGATTGAAAGAAAGGAAGCAGCCATCCCAGGAACAGAGTCCAGTGCTACCACTGTGTGGGCACAGTGGGGGCTCTCTGGGTGAGAGCGTTCACTGAGGTATTCACACCTGGGGTGTGTTTCACACTATCTGCAAACCTGCACGTGCTGTGTCATTCTCCAGGCGAGGATGCTCACTGAGGGAAGTATCGCATGTCACATAAAAGACAGAGAGGATCAGGGGGCCAAGTTGTCATTGCTCTCACATATTCTGACCCAGGCAAGGCACCTCCTGGGCAGTGCAGGCTCCTGGCCTTCCTCATTGTTCATCCCTACTTGGTTTCTTGGTCCAGTCCTACACACCTGCCCCACTGAACCCTCTGCTGCCCTGTACACCTGCCTTGTGGACAGGCAAAGGCCCAGCCAAGGGTCCTGGTGGGACCCATGCAGATCTTGGCACCTCAAGGAGAATGATCTTAAAGCCCACGTGGCCCCCTCAGGCCTTCGACATGATCCTAAGTGTCCTAAGCTTGTGGTCATCATCTGCATCTCTCACCATCCAGATGGACCCCTGGGAGAGCTTTTGTCAGTCTGGAGTTCTGGGTCAGAGCCTCCTTAGGACTCTCCAGTTATGACACAGCTGGCTCTGGAAGGACCTTGGTCACATCTACTTTGGTCCTGCCTTGGCTTGAAGCTGGTGACTTCCCCCAAGTGGTCCAGTTTCAGTGCTTGAAGCCTCCTTGTTGTTACTCGTGTTGGATCCTAGAACCTACAATGGCGCTGGTATTGAGATAAGCCTATGGTGGTGAGATGGGGCTGCAGGAGAGTGATTTTCTCTGTTTGGGTAAGGGGCAGCTCCATCCAGCCTGTTTCCCTCCCACCCACCTCCTGAGCGCCCCCTGCTGGCCCACCCACACGCTGCAGCTGTTTTGAGACCCCTAACAGGCCTGCAGATTCCCCCTCCAAGCCCAAGACTGCCCTTCTGGAGGCAGAATGTCCTTGGCCCTACCTCCCTTTGCAGTTTCCGGTCTTTCAAAAAGGATTAATTGAGCACTTACTGTGTACCTTTCTCAGGCTAACAAAGGCAGACAAAGCGGCGAAGTCCCTGCTCTTTTGCAGAGTACATCCCATTGGAGGTGACCGACCATGTAGAAAAAAGTAAAAGTCATTTTAAATAATGGCAAGGCCAAGAATAAAACAAAACAGGGTGACAGGACCAGAGGTGGGGTGTAGGTGTTAATGTTAGAAGTTCAGTTAAGAACAGTGTCCCTGAGGAGGTGAAGGAAGACAGCTGCCAAGCTAGGATGTTGGAAGGTCATTTCAGGCAGAGAAAGCTGCATGGGCGGGGCCGGGAGGCAGAACGAGGATTGGCTAGGGATGAGGGGCGGGGGCGGAGCCTGAAACTCAGGTAGGCGGGGCCAGGTCCTAAGCCCAGCAGGAACCCTGGATTTCACTGGGCTGGTTGAGAAGAAGCTTCAACCCTAACCTGAAACTATCCCAATGCGTGGAAAACACCCATTTGGCACAAGCTCAGGACTGCAGGGATCAAGGGAGCATTGTTTTCTCAAAAGAATACGTTTTTAATTAGCAGGTTTTATTTACCACAGCCAAATTCACTCTGGTTCACGGTCCTGTGGAAGAGCATTTTAAATTATCAGCTTTTATTTATCACAAGAAAGTGTCCCTGGGTAGGGGCATTTTGCACTTCTCTCCATAAGGGGCCTGAGTGAACAGACAGAAGAGCCTGAGAGCTCAGCCTGAGGTCCCCCTGTCCCCTGCAGTTCCTGGCCACGAGTCTCAGTGAGAGACACAGCCTGCCGGAGGACTTCCCCAGAAGGAGGCCACACACAGCCTCCTCCCCTTCCCTTTCTTTGCTGCAGTCAGTGGCACAAGTGACAGTCACCTTCTTGGATGTGGGTGGCAGAAGCAGCGCAGGGATTAAGTCTCATCGTTGTGTCCTCCTGGAGTGCCTCTGGTGTGGGCAGCTTGCTGGTGTAGAAGAAGAAACATCCTGGGCTTTTGCACCCTGGCTAATTCCAATGTCTGCCTTTCAAGGTAGACTCTATTGAAATCCCTGTCAGAAAGCCCTTAAGGACAGCCAGTTTTATTTACTGTCAATACAGCCGCTCCTTTGATAAAGACTACCCTAAACTCCGTCAGGCCAGGAAGCACCCAGACTCATAAACTGGACATCCACCCTGCTGCAGGAACAAAGAACACTCCCTCCTCTCCTTGGCATATGTGCATATTAAAAAATTTATTGAGCCCATTTTAATATCCTTCGACTAATGGGAGGATTTTAAGACCTTTCTAAGTATAGTCATAGTAAATCCTGCTTCGTATTTCACCTAAATAACAAAATAAAAAAAATACCTGTGATTGAGACAAGAGAATAACCGGCGTGGCCCATACCTGCAGTTTTGGTAGCTCAGTTTCCAGCAACATCAACAATAACAACAACAACAAAAAAAACCACATCGTAGCAATCAGCCCTCTAATGAGCCTCTAACTCGGTTTCTACCTTATCCCAAAGGTATAGAGAATAGCACTGCCTTTTTTAAAATATCAAGAAAACATCATTTGCTCTAAAATGTCCCTAAAAGCAGGTCTAAATTGCCAATAAGGGCTAGGTAATTGTATCAGCATGGATCAGAAAGCATTTCTCAGGCCCGATGAAAGAGTTTGCAGGGCTGAAGAACTGAAACTTGCAACACACTCAGGGCTCTGGAACAGCCCACACCAGCTGGGCAGGAGAAGGGGGAGATTCTCAGCACAATGCGATTTCCCTTTCAAAGCCTCATCCCTCTCTCGCCCTGTCTTTTTGTTCTAATTTGTCCACTGTGATTTCTTCTGAGAAGTCTAGAAACTCAAGTTAAATCAGAGAAACTTTCCAGTTATTTGTTTTATTCAGAAGTAGACCTTTCTCATTGTCCCTCCTTAAGCCCTTGGATCTGAATTACTTAATTATTCTCCCCACGTCCAGGTTAATGAGGTATGGGCTGAAAGAACCAAATGCTTGGGTGGCTCGTGTTAACAGGACCAGCCTCACCCTCCACCTTAGCACTCTATAATCACTTGACTAGCAAACACATATACAGTATAAATATTTAAGAAAAAGTAAATTCCATTAAGCTGCTGTGTGATAGATGCAGTGGTAGGTACTTATCTTTGAAATATTAAACTCTAGACATTTATATCCATACAAAAAAGAGTTTCCTGCCATTTGATGAGAATTATGTGCCTGGCACTAATAAAATATTAAACTCCAATTTAAAAGATAAGTATCTTATCCACTTTTTTCATAATAAAACATTTTACAGTGCTCAGGAAAGCCAATATGCATCGGGATTTCCATACAATACTGTATTTACAAACTTTCATAAAAGTTTTGTGTCTGCATTTATCAGTGACTGGTTTTACACTAGAATCCTGATTATTCTCCCTAATGACATGGTGCATTTCAATAATGCATGATGGAAGGTGTACAAACAGCCTTTGTTTTTGTGGATGATAATCCCGTATTTTGGGTTAGTGGCTCTCCCTGTCAGTTAATTAAATGGAGGTGGTCACTAAGATTGCATTATCCTTTTCAGTCCCCATTATATAAATTAGTGTCAAACTGATGCAATGTTTCATGTTTAAAATAACAGATACAAGTGTTAAAAATTATAGCCTACAGTTTTCCTATTTGACAATGCATTATTTTCAGCCGCAAATGTCAGTGTCTAACCCCTGCCAAGAATATTGTGGAGAGGGCAATGAGTAATAAGTGTTAGTTATCAAATTTAGTGTCTTTTGAAATTCACCCAGGGTTGCCAGGATGGGGGTGGGGAAACAGGGGATGCATATGTGTGAATTTATGAAAGTGCTACACGGGCCCTGTGGGGCAAGAACAGAAATGCTCAGTCCACTGGAGTCTGCACAGTAGTAGCTTCCTCTGACCATAGGCTGCAAGTCCTGGATGATATTCGGAAGGACCAGCCTTTGGTGGCATCCCAAGCATCTCTTGGGCAAGGGATATTTCTGATTAACAGTTTCAAATTGCTTCACTTAATTTCACCAGGACTGGGTAAGCCATAGTTCTTTTGATTATAACATTGTATCAGACACTGCCAATTTGCAGTCTCACCTTTGGGTTGGATATGACTGAGTTAGTCTTTGGCTGTTGAGGAAACATTCCTGGTACCTTAAGAACATTTTGGTCTGGGACAGTGGGAGTCACACGGAAAAGCTTCTCCATCCCCATGGAGATGCACTTTGACGAAAAGATTCCTATTAGCAGTTTTTTTCTTTCCCCTTTTGTTTTGATAAATGTCAGAAGACAGTTCTGCCTTAAGAAATGTAATGACTCGAGAGGGTGATTTGGAGGTAAAAAGCTATGAGAGTTAAATAGTTAAGGTGTTTTAAAATAAACAACAACAACAACGAAAAGAACATCACAGGAGCAAATCTACTACACCTTCACCCTCAGTTTGGTAATAGAAATGAAATGTACATCCCAAGTCTGTAGTCAGTTGACTCATGAACGAACACAAATATTTAGCGTGGGGGATATGTGTATAGTAAGACTAGCTAAGTGGCTTCTAACACCCAGAGACATTTTCAGTTCTCAGAGTGACATTGGACATCCTGAAGCAGAGTTCCCCCCAAGGAGACCTTTGGGCACTGGGAACCTAAGAATTATCATCCATGAGAGTTGGAGTGAGCAGACAGGTCACAGCTTCTGCAGACCAACCAAGCTTATCCAGTGGTGGCCAAATCGTCCTGCCGAACATCACCCATTCAACACCTTAGGGAATAGCACTGACAAATACCAGCAGAACAGAAGTGGCAACCCACAGAGGTTTTTAAAACAATGAACACCTTGTAGCCAAAGAGACAGCAGGTTCACAAGTGTTATTTCCATAGGGTGCATGTCCTGATGAAGCAGATGAAAATACGTCTAATTTTATCCAGAAAATGTGAGCACAAAGGGCCATTGGTGCAGAAGAGAGGGATCACTTCTAACAGTGGCAGGTGACTCATGCATTGTTTGGCCACAGTCATCGAATAATTCCTGAACAGCAGTCCCCCCTGCCCTTCAGGGAGATGAGCAGCGGTAGAGTTCCTTATTTCTGTAAATTACTGTAGAAACAATGAGTTGCAATTATCATCACATTCAAAAAGCATCTACTAATTACACTCAGGATAAACTGCACTTAATACCTATGATATCTATTATGAGCAAATCAGTTTGATGTCCTAGCATGCACTGATCCTTTTATCTTCCAATATTTGGAAGGAATAATTGCTTTGGAAGGAGTTTTTTAAAAGCCTGGACTGCTGGAGTTCTCTTCAACAGCTTTTTCATGGGTTGTGGTCTGGAAGGCACAGCTCAGCTTAGATTCCTTGATTCCTGGGGTGGTGGGGAGAAGAGGTGTAGCATCGCAGAGTACAGCTTCAGCCACTCACTAGCTGTGTGATCTCAGGTGAGTGTCCTAACCCTTCTGAGCCCCTGCTTCCTTCTCGGTGAGCTGGGGAAGACAATAAGACTTAATTGTAGTGTTATTAGGAGGATTCAATGAGTCAAAGCATCTGAATTACAGTGTATGATGCAGAGGTGCTGAAAGGCTTGGTTTGGAATGTTTTCTTAAACAGTTCTGATAGGAAGTGACAATGTCAGGTTAAGGCCTTGTCCTTGGAGTTGGTGTGGGGAGCTGGGGTCTGGTCAAACCTTCCATGAGCAGAGGTGGGTCCACTCCAGGGTTCCTATGGAACACTCTGGGAATCTTTGATAGGTTTCTGGTTCAGCCTGAGTTGTTGGTGAAGAGGACCTGCATTCTGTAGGAAGCTGGAGTCCCAGTGTCACTTTCCCAACCTCAAATGAAGCAAATTTCATCTAGAACTGAGTAAAAAAGGAGATACAACAGCACTATTCATTAATTTACTTATTACAGAAAGCTCATTCTGAGCCCACCTTTCCAAGTGCTGTTTTTCCAAACCAAGCCAATGAAACCTCGTCCAGGGTCCCATCTGACCCTTCCGCATCTCCCAACTCACAGACACAACCATCCTCTGAGAAACACTGGCTGTGGAGTGCCTTGGGTAAAAGGCTCGGTTGGTTGTCATTGCCCCTGGCTCAAGTTCAAGCCCCTTGGCATCGTGCTGTGGCCCCTCTCCCTCCAGACTCATCTCTGTTAACTCTCCTTTCTCTTCGTGGTTGGGCTAGATGGAAACTGTTGTCGTGCCTGGAATAGGCCACATTCTCCTGCAGGGCATTCAGTGGGGACAGGCGCAGACTCTACAGCTAGACTCCTCATGCTCAAAGCCCTGCCTATCATTGAGAAGCTGTTGGGCAATTGACCTTGGGAAAGTTACTTGGCCTCTTTGGGCCCTACTTTTTCCATCAATATTATGGAATGTCTATTTCCTAGGATTGTAATGAGGATCAATTGGTAAAAAATACAAAAGATGCTAGTGGCTTTGGGTGATCGCCCTTTTGCTGTGCATCTTAGGAAGGGGTAAATCCTGAGATGGGAGAGCCTCTCTTCTCTACACACAGACCCTAGAAAGCTTAGGCCCCACCCCTGCCCTTTCTGGAAGGCTCTTCCATCCCTATACCATGTCCATCCATTCTGTCTCCAAACTCCTCTTTCCACCCCAGAGGTTTTAGTTCTGCATTCCTTGCTATTTGGCCTTTAATAATTCCAATCCCATCTCTGTCAACTGGTCAGATTCTAGAAGAAGGGATCTTCTCCCAGATCCACCCATGGCCTGGGCTGGGCATACAGTGAATATGTGGCTAGGGACTGATGGTCACACCAAATATCTGTTTTACTGGTCTATGGACTGTACACACAATGGCCACCTCTACAGAGACCCTCCTTGTGTATTCTGTTCTACTTAAAAGTGTCTCTCTTCCCTCTGCCCAAGTCAGGCAGATACCTGGCAACAGGTACCTGGTGAGATCAGTGGGAGAGAAGACAAGAGAACCAGGTGTGAAGTCAGCCTGAGGCCCCATTATGGAGTCGACATGGAACTTCCCCAATGCTGTGTCTCCCAGCTTGTGACCAACAGTAGCACCTTAAGAAGTCGGAGAAGCCCAAAGCCAAACAGGTGCTTCCATTTGCCATACCCTGCCTTTTAAATCGCTTTTATGTCATCACTGTTTGTATCCCAATAACCTGGTACGTGACAGTAGACTCGTTTTGAGCACCATTCTGGTCTTGCCCCTAAGTTCCTTCTGCCTGGAAGTCAGAAGGAAAGGAGGGTACAGTTCTCTACAATATGGCTTTTATTTGAGAGATGTTACCTAGAAGAAGAAAAAATGAAGAGGAAGAGGGAGGAGGGGGAGGAAGAGAAGAAGGAAGAGTCAAAGTGGAGGAAGAAGAAAGGATTAGAGAGAAGGAAGAGAAAGAAAAAAAAGAAGAAAGGAAGAGAAGAGAGAGAAAAAGAAAGAATGAAAGAAAACAGAAAGAAAATGAGTGAAAGAAAGAAAGCGAAAAAAGAAAGAAAGATAAATGGAGAGAAAGAAGTAGTGACCTCTCCTCCGGGGAGCCTGCACCCCAGAGTGCTAAGGAAGAGCCGCCAGCTCACTTCCTTCCTTCTAACTTAAAGCTGATCTCATGGAAAATCTGATACCTCAAATCTGAACGATCTTTTCTGTGTGACAGGGACAGGGTGGGTGGCTTCTGTCTGCAATTTAAGGTAAAATTAACGCATATGCTTCTTCAGTATTTTCACAGAGTGAGACTTCCAGCCAAATGCGAGTGTTTCCACACACTTCCTTCTTGAGAAGCCAGATTTGCATATGCATTAGGGCCATTTCATCAGAACGCACACGCAGAGGAATGACACATCTCACTGACAGCGCCCGGGTGACGGATAACTCCACACAAAACATACATTTGAAAGGAAAATAGGAGGAGGAATAGAATTAAGGGCCGGTGCGCGAGCGGCTTCATGTTTTGAGCGAGGAAGCACAGATTGGTTTGCTTGACTCACTTCCCGGGGGGCTGCGTGAGTCAGGTGGTGACAGGTGCTTCTGTACCTACCTGCACCAGGTGGGCTGCTGAGTACCAGCGTCTCTGATCTTGCATCACCTCCTGGCTTAGGTAAATAGCGAGCCAACAGTCTTAGTGGTGCCTGAGGTCTGGCCCTGACCACTTCACCGTCTCATCTCCTTGCCTGTCACTTGGATCAGGGGCTTTGTTCACCAGAGCAGGGTCTCTGAACATGCAGATCTTGCTGCCCCGAATACTATCCTTGCCGAACGGGAGAACCTGCTGGAAAGTTCATGCCGCTGAAGCTCCAGGATGCCTCACTTGCTGGGTCTGAGCACCAGGACAGGTGGAGGATTCAGATGGGCAGTGAAGGCCAGCCTGTGGTCTGGAAGATTTTTATGCTAGCGTTTCAAGTGAGCACCTAAGGAGCTCTTAGAAGGGCCTGAGTCTCCAAGGCCCCAGTGATTAACTGTGATCTCTTGCCTCATTCTCAGAACATGTTTATTTTCATAGAGACACCATGTGTAAGGCAGGTTGCGGTATCCTTGATCTGCCTTTGTAGGGTTCATTCTATTAATTCAGTTCTTAAACGACTATCACCTTCTCAGGCCTTTCCTCACAGTGCCCCCAACAGTCATCACACACTTTGCCTTGGTTTATAGAATTTTTTTTTTTTTTTACTCTCTGAAGCAGCCCAATTCATTCTTTTCTCCACTCATATTTTGCTTGTTCTGTGTCTAGACTGTCCACGGACACAGTGTCGGATCTACACACTTTCTATCCTATGCCCACATCTAGAAACCTAAACAGCTTACAACAGGAGTGTAGAAAAACAGAGGAATGAATGAAGGAATGAAGGAAGGGGTGGATGGGTGACTAGCTCTTGGCTTTCTCTGCCTTCTGGATATGTCATTTACTTCTCTGAGATTACAGGCTTTCTTATGAAATACAGAGGGCTTTGTTAGGTATATTAAACTATTCAGCGCATGCCTTCCATGCCTCGGGAAGAGTGGTAGGTCTTTGGTCCAGCCAAGAGCAAGCTGGATGCCGTCCCTGTCTTCATGGAGAATGCAGTTGATAGAAGACACAGATATTTAGTAGAAAATCACGCTGTTATTCCATGGGAGTTGTGAGAAGTCATTTGAATGCTCTTGTTAAGAGAATGAAGTTGGGAACAACTAGATCTTATGAAGGTCTGTCCACATTAGCATGGTTTCTTGGTGCTGTGAGTCACTGATCCACGAGATGCTGGGTCATCCTTGGTGCCTAGCATTGTGGGCACAGGAAGAGGGGCATCACATCCTTAATCTTCCTGAACCTTGCTTCCTCCGCCTTGCCTTGTCTGACAGCAGCATGGGCAGGAAGGACTCTCTTGCCACCCGTGGCAGCTGTGTTGCCAGATGAGGTGTCTCCTCTCACATGTCAGCTGGGTCATCCCCTCTGGGCACTGGTTATCCTCTTGCCTAGAGTGGCTTCTCAATAGAAGCCTTGGTGACCATCCTGGACAGGTCATCACCTACGACCCTCTGAAAATTCATGTTGAAAAATTTAACACAAACAGACCCCAAATCTCCTCTTTTCATTAAATTTCTTTTTAAAAAATTCAGCTGATTCATTAGATCATAACAATCTAGGATGTTAATATGGCACCACGCGCTAAATAATATATGTACACCTTGTAGAATGTTTAAATCAGGTTACGTAGATCTATCTCTGTAAACCTCTGGCATTTGTTCATGGTGAAAACATAGAAATACCTAGTTTCTAGCCTTTGGAGTTAAATGGTACCATGTCCATCTATGTTAACTATGGTCACTCTACTGTGCTCCAACACCCCAGAAATTCTTGCAACTAATTTTAGCTTAGTACCCACTGATCAACTTATTTCCACCCCTCCCTCCCCACTCCTTTCAAATGCCTTTGGTGACCACTGTTTTATGTTTTACTTCAATGCCCACATTTTTAGGTTTCCCCACGAGTGAGACCATGCCGTACATGCCTTTTTGTGCCTTCTTTATTTTATGTAATACAATAATCTCCAGTTTCATCGATGCTGTAGCAAAGGACAGAATTTTACTCTATTTCTTAGGGCTGCATAGGATCTCCATATGATACATATAGATAACAAACGTGTATTTGTTTGTTCCGAAGGACTTAGGTGAGCCACTTGGCTGTCTTCTCTTTCGGGAGTCTGTGGACCTGGCCTCCTTGGGAAATCTCATGTGCAGACTCTTTACTTTTATTCTCTCAGTCTCTGGTGGGGCGAAGAGTGATAGCCAGGCACCTGGGTCTGGTTTATGTACTAACGAAAGTAGCGGCTCCAAGGGTGTGTTCCTAAGAGACCCTCAGCCAAACTTTGCGGGGTGATACGGGGCTGCCACAAGCCAGATCCACACTCTTCCTGTCCCCAACTCATCCCATGCAGGAGTAAACAATGCAATGTGTGTGGGCGGGGGGGGGGGGACTTACCAAATTATATGTAATTAACCGAATTAGGCTTATAATTAATCATGTTAGCCTGCACTGCCTATTCATATGACCCAACGCTTGCCAACTCTTTTCTGTTGTTTTTCACAACAGAGAGGCAGCAAGAGTCAGGGGCATTTATCAAGGTCCTCTGACTGTCTTAAACTCTGTCCCCATCCTGTTCTCCAAGCCAGCACTCAGCTGAGGCATGTGACGAGTGGCGGGAGGAAATGAGCCACCACCCATCACCAGTGATAATTTGGAAGAGGGCAAGATAGTTAAATGCAGTTAACCCCGTTGTCAGTATTTAAGGCTGTTGAAATGGCAGGTGTCTCTGAATTTCAAGGTATTAGAACCGTGTGCTGAATTCCCAGCCTAGAACTCTTTATTATTTTGCTAAGATATTGTAGCAAATTCACTTTTTTTTTCTCCCCCCAATCAAGTGTCTCCCTGGGTGCTAAGTCTATCACTGTTGCAATACATTAATTTTTTTTTTTCTACCGGAGACATCAATGAGGGCCCACGTTTTCACTCTCTCTAACCTGGTAGCTCCGGCTGTGTCTTTAGGAGAGAATTCGTAATTGTTGGAATATTCTTGGCCATCCTTCATTTGGAATTTATGTGGTAATTTCAGCAAAACCGAGACCTTGTACAGCAGTTTTCATCTTTTTTTCAAGGCTGCCTCTCTTTCTTGATGTTGGAGAGCTTCCAATTATTCCTTCTGGTCTCTTTGGATGTGAATTGTAACAGATCAGCTGAGAGTCGCAGTTCAACATTGTTAAGCTTATCAATATAAATATAATGTTAAACCCCTTTTAGATAATTGGAGCTATGTGTGAAAATGTGACCAATTTGTGCATAAATTGGTCCTACACTTCTTCCTGGCAAAAGCAGAGAGAAAGGGAAAGAGAGACCAACCATATGTGAAGCTGGATCGCTTCTTCTGGGGGGGGGGTGGACTTTTTCTACACCTTGAACGCTTGATCTGGTTTTTGTGGTCGCTGGCACTTGGAAACCTGCACAGGTTGTGCAAAAAACCCGTACGTCCCTTTTGCCCTTGTGAACCGAATTTTCCCAGCCTAGAGGCTGCGAAAGAAGTATCAACAAGGCACGTAGGCAATACACCAATGGGTAGCTTGCAGACAGCCTTGAGAATTAGACATCTCTGCTTGGACCGGCACCAAATTCAAACAACCAACTGGAGAGGCTGACGCCCATGGAGAGGGGAAAGAGGGTGCTGAGGGAGATCCTGGAACTAACTCATCCCGCTTGGAAACCTTGCTGTCACTTCGGGATCCTGGAAAAGCTCATATTCTCTTCCTGGCTTCTCCTTGCTGTGTGATTGTGTGCACGAGTGTGTGTGTGTGTAGGGGGGAGGTAGGGAGAGATGGGGGGTGGGAATTAGGCTAGGGGACCAGAAATAATTATTATAAAACTGCTCCCAGCATTTTGCAGTTTAAGAAAAAGCGTTTAGGGGAAAAAAAAAATCAATCCTGCCTTCTATAGAGAGCTAAATATTATCATCCTAATTCAGCACTGAAGGAGCTGAGGTTCTTAGAAGATTTAAACTCACCGCAGAAACAATCCAGAACAGCTGTAGAAGGATACTGGAAACCTCTTCTCAAGTCCACCCTGTAGTTTGTAAGGCTTGAAGAAGCTGCCTTCAAAGCCGCTGTGAGAACATAGTGAAGGAAAATATATTTGAGCCTTTGTCCTCTGTGGAAACATCAAGCAGGTCTTTAGCTGGCCTGAGCATGGAGCTGGCATGCAGTCTCTGGCCTTGCCCACGTGTCCATGGGGCTGGAGAGGTTCAGACAGGGGTGCGGGTGTCACCTTTCTGGTTTTGTGTAGTGTCCATTTCAGGACCCAAAATGATAGTCCCACAGAGAGATGACAGAGGTTTTTGGGAAAATGTAGAAAGACCTCTTCTCTGATTGCTCCTTCAGACACTGTGAAGAGGGTGACAGCACAGAGCCGGGCTTTACCAGGAAAAGGTAAGGCTTTACCAGGATTCTCACTTCCTCTGCTCTAGCTTATGCAGAAAATGCAAAGGCTAATCAAGCCCCTCAGGCTTGACCTCTGACTTTGTGGGTACTCAGGATGGAAACACATAGAATACCTTCCTCAAAGCTCAAAGGTGACCCCAAATTTTGTCCAGGAAAAAAAAAATCCGTTGTTTGCCGGAGGAACCAAAGTCAAGTGGTTAGATTTCATTCCCAAATGGACCCCCAAACCAGCCATCACAATACTTCTTCAACTCTTCGCCTCTTCTCTGTAACTTGGGGAAAGGGGAGTGTATAATGAGGTTTCTTGGACATCAAATGATCTGTTAAAGCAGCAAGATGAGTTAAGCAGACATGAATCAGAAAACATATGGATCCAATTTTGGTTTAAAAATTAATGGGAAAACACATTTTCATCAAACTCAAAACAATGAAAAATATTTTTTAAGCAGACAAAAAATCCAAAATACAGCTGGGTTTGCCCAGCTCTGCACAGATTCCTAACGCCCATGGTCTCCTTCCTTGGTTTTCAAAAATAGCATGTTGAGCTGAAGGGTGTGTGGAATAAATCAGGGCATCCCAAGTTAGGTGTAGGCTTCCAGAGGACCACCCAAGGGCAGGGCCCTCAAAAGGTATTGTTGATGGCTAAATCGTTGCCACCAGCTCCTCTGGTGTTGTGCCTGATGGAGCTGGTCCCCAGGATGGAAGAGGAACCCAGATACTACCAGAATAAACAGGACACAGATGCATCCATGACAGGTAAGCTGGGTTTGTCCACTGACCCAGGATCTCATAAAATGTAAAAGACAAACCAAACCTAAAGTTCATTGTCTGTCAATCATTGGCTGTGACCTTGTGTTCCGGGAAGAACAGTTTAACCTTCAGGCAGAGTTTCCAGCCTGTCCTTCCCTTGGTAAAATCCTCCTTTCTCTTTCCCCCACTGCAATCCTCCAGCCATGAAACCTTGAAATCTTGGTCACTCTTAGCTGTCCCCTGGGGACAGTTCCTCTAAGCAAAAGCCATCCTCAGGCACCTCGGCAAGCCCTGCTTCAGGATCAGGGATGAAGCGCTCTGTTGACAGAGTGATGGGCAATGGGAGGGGAAATCTGAAATGTCACCCTCAATGGGGATTCAGCCAGCCAGACTGGAGCCTCTAAATTGCTCCAAGTCTTCCTAGATTTTCCTGGTCGACAACACTCCTGGAATCCACTCTCTTAAAACCTCTGAGCAACCTCCTCACCTTGCCCTTTCTCCTCGGCAGGAGATTTTGTTTCTTACGCCAAGCACAAGACAAAAAGCGGCTTAGACCCATTCTTCTGTTCCCCTTCCTGGGTCAGAGGGAAAGAAGGGTGCTTCCTGTTGTCCAAAGTGCATCTTCTGGCCCCTGCCTTGTGCTTGATCCTGTCCCTTTTACCTCCCCTGGAGTGCTGATGGCCTCCATTCTCAACTCCTCCTTAGACTGCTCGCTGCCATGTGGGGGATTTCCAGCATGGTGGCTAAATGCAAGGTCACACCACCTGACCTTGTAACCTTGAGGTGGCTTTCTTGTGCCTGATGTCCCTACCTGGGAAATGGATGTTATACTCATTCCTAATGAACGGACTTGTTTTAATGATAAAGAGTTAGCAACCACAAAACACTCAGCAAAGTGCCAGGCACCTCCTAAACACGAAGCAAAGCTAGACTATCTTATTATTCCTGCTTCCATCCCGACAACATTGAGAGGTGCTCAGCGTCTCACGCTAAAGAAGGAATTCTTTATCATCCTGATTGTCTTGGTCTATTTTCTGAGGCTACTAGAAAAAAAAAAAAAAAAAAAAAAACTTGAGACGGGGTAATTTATAAAGGAAAGAGGTTTATTTCTGCTCCCGATTCTGGACGCGGCAATGTTCGAAGTCAGGCGGCCTCATCTGGAGAGGGGTTCCCACTGTTTCAACTCATGGCAGAACCTAGACGGTAAAGAAGGCATTTGTGGAAGAGAGCACACACAGGGCAGACTTGAGGCAGATGATTCAGTTCTGTGAGGGTGAGTTCTCACTGATTCCTGCAAGAAGGTGTCAATCCCTCCTTGAGGACTCCAACCCCAGGACCCAAATGCCTCCCACCACTTCTGCAATGGCAAGTCCACATGAGCTCTGGAGGGAACCAACTACCTTCACATTATGGCACTCACCTCCTCCTCTAAATTCATCCTTGCCATCAAATTTCTGAGGAGAGAGAGCTGCAGGTACTTGTTTTTCCCTCCTAAATTCTCCCTTCTAAATCCACAGGGGTCCAACTCCAACCCACTTCCCATGATGTGCAATGCTCATGCCTTGCACTTCCAACCACTAAATCCAAACAACAAGTTCCACTCCTGTCCTCTCACCTTCACATGCCCTTGACCCTGATGATATGTTTGCTCCCTCCCAATACTATTCCACCTGGCTCTCACACACTCCCCCTTTCTCTGCTGACGATGTAAGCATGGATGTCCTCTTTAGGACCTTGACCTCACGCTGGCTGCTGACTCCTGTTTGCCCTCCTGAGCTCTACTGAGTGTGGACTCAGATCCCTCCTAGGCTTCCAGCTTCACCTCTCCCCTTCATCCCTCAGCTGTTCCTCTTCAGGAGTCTTTATATCCATGAAACATGGCCCTACACACTTAGTCCTGAACAATGTCTGAAGGTCATTGTTAAACCTCTCTTCTTCCTCACATCAACCTTATTTTCTAAGTACCTATCAGATCCCCAGGCCTCTCTCTAGCTCCAGAGCTAGAGACTGGTATCTAACCCAGACTGCGGCTGTCCCTCCTCGGGATAACCTCAACTGCCCACGAGTGTTCTCCATCCTCTGGCCGTTCTCCCCTCCAATCCACCCCCGACACATCCAGTTGAGAGGTCGCTCCCACGGTTTGTGTGACAACCAGCCTCGCCCACCCCAGTGAAAACCCACTGATAGTTTCCCATTGCCAGAGGATAAGGTCAGTTTCCAGCACCTGCTTTGCCAAGACTTTGACTTACCAGCTTTGGCTGATATGGTCAAAGGGATTTCTCCACGTCTCCTTCGATACTCTGCGTTCCATCTGTACAGGACGTGGTGGGCCTTTGTTATGTATTAGTTGCTCAACATCTAAATACTTTATTTTGATTTGGGAAAAACCCCTCAGCATGAACCTACAATCAAACATTTCTAGATGTGGCCATTCTCTGCTCATGGGTACTAAGCTCTAGAAAACATGACCAAGACTTCACAGGTCAGGTATCCAATGGGGACACCCCCAGTGCCAAGTCCTATTGAACATTCCTTCTGGAATGACCTTGACTGAATTCCTGGCAGCCCAGCTTCCTTTGGCTCTTGCCTGATTCCTTATCCTTCCTGTCCTCTGATAAGCTATCTAATACTCTTCCAATAAATTCCTTTTATCTTGAAATTAACCAGAATAAGTGTCCAGTGCTGTAATCCAGAATTCTAATACATGGGGTTTCTTGCAAGTCCTCTAACATGCAAGACACATGACGCTCGGTGTACATCCTTCACTTAGCTATTCATTCTACACACCAGAATTTAATTATACCTTCCTATCTAGAGCCTCACCCTATCCTCCTTACTTCGACCAGGTTTGGTGCCCCTGAGAGACATTTCTGTAGCACTGTTTATTTTTTTTTAATATAGCACCCTTCTTTCTGAAATATGGTTGTTTGCAAAGTTGTCCCTATCCCTAGATGAAAGGTATTCAGGGATCTCACCTGCCATGCTACTCTTGCTTTCTCAGAGCAGAGAACCCAGCACGGCATCAGTCACATAGGAACTCTTGCTGAATATTATTTGTTGAACCAGGGAGTGCATTAAAGCTTCATTTCAGTGCCTGATGTTATGTCTGAATTCCCTTTAAAATGTAAAAGTTCTGGAAGATCTAAGCCACCAACACTCTAGTTTGAATGGCTTGCCCAACTCGTCTCCAAGCTCTCTACCCATGTTCTCTTTCGTCAAAGCTCACAGCTCTGGCCACACCACAGACCTGAATTCCATCCTTCGAGGAGCAGATCTGTGATGTGCCATTTTGTGGAACTTTTGCAGAGGATGCCACGGAGGCACTCGACTGAAAATCAGCTAGAGTGAAACATCCTGCCAGAGGCATTGGAAGGCAAAATGCTGTGCAGTGATGGCAGAAGCGAGAAAACTAAAAAGGAACAAGGATGAGAAGGTGTCAGTCTCCCCCACTAGAATGTCAGCTCCATGTAAACTGGGTCCTTTTTTTTTTTTTTTTTTTTATCACTGCTACATCCCCAGGCCTAAAGCAGTGCTTAGCACATGATGGTTACTCAATTTGCATTTGTTGATTGATTGGATAAATGCAGATTACTTCAAATAAAGAAAGCAACATAAAACACAAAGGTAAAAATCTTAATAATTCCAGAGGAGAAAATTCACAAAAGATTATAGCAGGCAAAACACAGCAAGGGATTTATACCTATCATCATGGAATGAATGTGGACAAAGTGTGATTGTCATGATTTTATTTAGATACCACCAGACATATTTAGCAAGTACTTTCACAGTGTCACATCAGCAGTTGGACTTCTAACTCCCTTTTTCCTCACAACAGCTTAATTCATTGCAACTGAATTATCCTGATTTGGGGGTTGTGTTGCAGAACCACATCTTGCAAAGGAGGATGCAGTCCTACCTTCCTCCCTCTCTGTCGGTACCCCTCTTCCCATAAGGCATTTCATCTCTGCTATCTTTTTCCAGTTCATACTTTATTCATTGCCCCCCTGCTGCTCCACCCCACGGCTACTCCGAAGCCTCCTTCAAGTCTGACCTCCTTCATGGATTTTCTCAACATCATTCCAGCTTATTTCCTCATGTCCTTCTCCAAGTGCTTACAAGACCTGACTCTGGGCTGATTGGGTATTGATGACCATTGCTCTGTGGTTGTGTCCGGAGTGGGTTAACTCTGTCAAAGGCGAGACCAAATCCAAGGCAAAATGATGTTTATTATGCTCATCCGCAAATATGCAAAGGGGAATCCATCTTTGTCACTTTTGTGGACAAGGATTCAAAGGTGTCAGAAAGGAGACTGTATTTTAGAGAGTAAAAAGAGGAAATACAGAAGGAGTCTTTGGCAAATTGCCCATTAAGGTAACAGTCTGGAAGCTGGGTAGACTTCTTCGTTGGTCTTCAGGTGTATTTGGAAGTGCTTGGTTGGCGACAGTTTGAGAATTTTCAAGTGAACATGTATGGTTTTAGGTTGGGGTGGAGGGGTTTTCTGTGGCTGGTCATTTCCTAGAACCAGTGGAGGTAGAGGTGGAGGTGAACTGGCTGCCATGGCCAGCGATCTCTCAAGACTGATCATGTAGTTCATGGGCTGCCACAAGGCAGAAATCATGTCTCACACGTTCCTCGTATGTGCTTCACGCCTTGGCATGCAGCCAACTTTCACCCCTACTTCCCTATTTAATTTGATGACTTGTTGAATAGGCTTTGGGGGAAGAAAGGTATGACTATATATTCATAGTGTGTGTGTGTGTGTGTGTGTGTGTGTGTGTGTATTCCATACCTAAATTCCCATAGCTGAAAAAAGTGAATGATTGATACGAGGAAGGAGCATTCACTGATTGGTACAATACATGCCATTCTATGTCCCCATCAAAGAAATCCTTTATGTGTGTCCCCTGTGTCTGGCTGGGCCAGGCACTGAGGCATTGGGAAGGGTGCAACCAGGAAACTGTTGATAACCTACAGAGAGCCATCCTGGAACCACACGTGCACAAGTCAAAGTTAAGCTGCACTGGCTGCATTTCTAAAGGAACCAGTGAATATTTATCAGGACTGGGATGCTCTGATGGAAATAGGAGTTGTCTGGAAGATTTGGGTAACAGGAAATAAGACAAAGAGAAGGAATAGTGCCACCAGGCTGCCAAGTGTGGGTGAAAATGGAAACTTCACCTTGGGATTGTAAAGCCCCCATGTGCAACTGCTCATTGAAAATCCTAACACACACTGGATTTAGTCGATAGAACCCACAGGGAACAAGACAACTTTTGGAAAAGTAGGTGCTCAAGAAACAATTGTTGAGTGGTGGAAATTCTTAACAGAGATTCCCAGATTCCGCCTACAGCATCACAGTGTCCACCGTTGCTGGTGCTCTCATGCATTTTGGTCACACTCTGGCTGTGCTGGTGGGGGTAGCACATTGAAGAATGGCAAAATGATACAAGATTTCATAGCTCTCAGTCTGGGGAGACTCTAAGGAGCTAGGAGGTTGGGAGACAAGGCAACAACCAATAAAGCCCAGTTCTCCTGCTCTTCAGGGATCAGGTGCTTGGAGTGAGCAGGTGAGCCTCCCAAGGATGGATGGCATTGAATCGGCTGCCTCTGAAAACAAAAACCAGACCCAGCAAAGAAAACCTCTCCAGTTGCTGGCTGTGACTTTGTATGTCTCTGCTGAATTTTTTTTCCCCTTCAAAATCAAATGACAGAGTCGTCATGCACTCGGAGTTTCCATGGTACAAATGCAATAGTCGGTCTTTTGATAAATAGACTTTGAAATGCTCTACATATGCCCACAACAAGCTTTTATCCATTTGGCTAATTTTATTCTTTGGAAGCCACTGAAGACAGGGGGAAATGGCCCTGTGATTAGATCTAACTCGGAGACTGGGGAAGAGTTTGTGCTGCCCTGTGAAGCACAAGCAAGCATCCTTTGTAGGAAAGTTGAAATCAGCATTGGAGAACGTTGGGGCTGGGAAGAACCTGAGGTCCCTGTAGACCTGTGGCTCCTAACACTAATCCTCCGGTCTGGGGCTCAGAATCTCCCGGGGAAGCTGCAGTATATACATGCTTTCTGAGTCAAATCAAAATGTCTCTTCAAGCAGCTTGGACAGGCATATTTTTCGAAGTGCTCTCTTTGATTGGTAGTGGGAAGGAAGTAGTATAATAGGCAGACTCGGTGTTACAGTACAGGGTTTAAATCTAGGCTCTACCACTGTTCTGTGCCGCTGCTTGTTTTTCTTACAAAAGGAAGGAAATGGTATATAGTAGTCCCCTCTTATCCATGGGAATATATTCCAATATTCCCAGTATATGCTTTGAACTGTTAATAGTATCACATCCACACATCATTTTTTTCTATATGTACATACCCAATGAAGTTGAACTTATAAATATAGTCACAGGGAGAGATGAACAATAATAACTGATATTATAATATAATAGAACATTGGACTAGGGATGTGGCTCAAGTGGTAGCGAGCTCACCTGGCATGCATGAGGCACTAGGTTCGATCCTCAGCACCACATAAAAAAATAAAATAAAGATGTTGTGTTGAGATATATATATATATATATATATATATATATATATATATATATATATATATATCTCAGAACAATGTACTGTAATAGAGCTTATATGAATGTGCTTTCTCCTCTCTTTCTCTCTCTCTCCCCCCTCCCCACCTGTATCCTAAAATGTCATTATGCTTTTATTTTTTCATTTACAGTATGCAGTGTACAGCTTCACTTTGGCATATCTTGTTTTTTTAGACCATTCTTAAGTAAAATAAGGTTTACTTGAACACAAGCACTAAGATACCACAGCTAAAAAAAAAAAAATACTAAAAAAGGCTACTAAGTGACTATCAGGAGGGTAATATATATAAGGTGGACACAATGGACAAAGGAATAATCTACCTCCTGGGCAGTACAAAACGAGATGCTACAAGATTTCATCACACTACTCAGAATGACACACAATTTAAAACATGAGTCATTTATTTCTGGAATTTTCCATTTAATATTTTCTGCCCTCAGTTGACTGCAGGTAAGTGAAACCATGAGAACTGAAACCTTGGATAGGGGTTACTACCCTATGTAGCATAAGAATAGTACATATGATCAACCCTGTAATTTTTTTAGAGTGGAGCCTAGCAGTAAGTGTCAATTATGATCAGGATAATGAGGAAAGGGTACATTGAAGCCACTGATCCAAACCCACTGTTCTCCCAGCCCAGTTACCTCCCTTCGTAACCCCAAAATACCATCCCTCCTCATTCTTCTTGTCTCCATTAGAGTGTGTCCTGATCTAATATTTTGCAGTAATGCCTTTGAATACTGTTGCAGACAATGCTGGCCCTTGCTCTCAGGACAGTTTTAGAGTAGGTCACGCTGAGTTTGGTTATGGATCCTGCAGGTTCCCTGTAGTCCTGAAAGCTGAAGCTTATGTCCAGGGCTTGGTCTTCCCGGACCACTGTGAAAGGCAGTTTCTTATAAGAAAGATCAGGAAGTTGTCAGTGAAGAACGGTTGCAGGGTCTTCTGGTGTTAACTTGCAAGTTCTCCTCCTTAGCTGGTGTCCTAGATCAATGTCCCCACCACCTGCAGGATCCTCCCCGCAAGTGCCTCATGAATTGATGAGAGTGAATCCCTATATAGGGCAGCAGCAAACACCCAGCAGATAGCTACACTTGACACCAGTGCACGTATTGCTCAGAAACAATTACATGAAATAAATGCAGTGATCCCCTAAGATGCACATTTCAGCATTTAACCCACGTCCCAACTTCTCTGGCCAATTCAACCAACAGTTAGGCATGCTACCTGGGTGTGAAACCCAGAGCTAGGCCATCACAGAGGGAAAGCAGAACTCTCAGGGTTACAATGCTTGGGAAAGTGTGGAAAGTGAATTTCCCCCCTAGATCAGGTGTAAATTGGGGATGTGTAATCAGGGCCCGCTTCACGCATGTGTCTACATGTGTCACTTACGCAGTCTCATACACCTGCCACTCACTAGGGTCCTGTGCTTGAAATCCTGTTGTTGCCTCTTGAAATTCTGCATAATCTTTGAACAAAGCTTCTGTATTTTCACTTTACGCTGGGGTTTTGCAAGTTATGTAACTGGTTCTGGATTTAACTGCAAATGTATGTGGCCCTAATAACACCAACAGCCTATGCATGCACACCTTTACAACATACACCCCCCCTCCAGAATTGAAGTTTTGTGGTCTATGCCTTGATCAAGAGGAGACTCTGCTTTTTCTGAGTCCTCGGCTATCCTGATAAGTTCAAGAAGCTATGTTCAATTCTTTTGAAAAAACACTCAAAATGAGACAGCCGTTTGCCTCAGGCCCCACCTCCTGGAGGTCCAGCTTGGGCAGGGTACTGAGGTGCAGCATCAGAAAGCAGGTTCATTGTTTGGATCACTGCCTGTCCTGCATCTTCCACCCAGACTTCTCTGCCCTCCGGCAGCATTCAGGACCGCCAGGCACATCTCATGGAGGACACAGAGGCTCTGCACACTGACTGTGATTTACTAAGCTGAAATTTAAGGGAAAGGAGCGGGAAATCCCACCCACAGGCTGTCAGCATTGTCATTTCAGTGCTATTCTCAGGTGGAGCTCTGTGGTACCACATCCGTCTCAGGAAGAAATTGCCCCCTGAGTTTAAGTAGAAGTCTGCACACTGCAGTGGGCGGGGGTGGGGAAGGGTGCTGGGAAGGACCGAAGGACCACTCAGCTCCTTGCCAGGAATCTCCCCTGGAACAGGCCTCCTGTGGAAAGAGAAAGGGATTCTTATTGTATCCTTAGGTCTAGGTGTCCAGGGCTCCCCAACATTTGCCTTCAGGGGCATGGCCTGAAGGTTCTTACACTGTTAACAGAGAAAAATCAGCCACCTTTAAGAGACCAGGGTAGATGCAAGAAGTCACAGGATCCCATTTTTTGTAGAACTTTAAGGACATACTGGAATAAAAGTCCAGGCCAATTTTCATTGTGTGGGAGAGCAGGCTGCAACCGAACAAGTGGGAAGAATGGGCTGCTACTCACACAAGCCAACTGGAAACTCCCTTACCTT
Source organism: Callospermophilus lateralis (assembly GCF_048772815.1). Taxonomy (NCBI): domain Eukaryota; kingdom Metazoa; phylum Chordata; class Mammalia; order Rodentia; family Sciuridae; genus Callospermophilus; species Callospermophilus lateralis. Next base: position 21,236,556 of record NC_135322.1, on the reverse strand, counting down.
CAACCCGAAGCCTCTGCTAGAGGATTGGAACCTGTCACCCAATCCATCACACTGGAGCAGGGACATGCACCTAACCCCAGAGTGCCCCCTGGTCTTTCTTCTGAAAGTTTAAAGTCTGAACTTCAGACTCTGGATGATTGACGGTCTGGAGTGGCTGGTCATGGTCTTCATGGTCCCTTCAACATCTAAGGGTCTCCCTCCATGGAGTGATTTCAACCATGGATCATCCTCCAGGTCACCTGTGTGCACAGTGTGCATCACCCAGTCTTGGGGGACCAAGAGGTGATTGACTACTGTGAGTCACCTCCTCTGCGCTTATATAGCTTCATGTGTTTTTAAATGTTCTGGTTTAGATTCTGAATGGGTACCCCCCACCCACCATACACACACACTGTTTCCCATTTCCACAGGGAGTTGCTCATTTAGGACATTCTATGCACTAATTTTTCTGAAATGATTTGGAAGAGATTATAGGAATGCACCTCATGGTAACACCCAGGTCTCTGGAAGAGGTAGGTTGTTCATTAAGTGCACACCCTTTGTCCCCACTGTCTTGCTCTGCAACTCCTGAGGCTCTGATGCTACAAAGGGAGATGACTGAGCTACCACTGTCCATGCCGCCTTGTGTCTCCACCCCTCTGTCCTCAGTCTCACCTCCCAGACTGAGTTTTATGGGAGAACGTTGGGTCCAGGGGCAATCACTCTTAGAAGGGGAACCTCTTGGGTGGGGAAGGTAAAAGCTATTTTCACTACAGCATCCCCGGCCTGACATAATCACACCTAGAGCACAGGGGTCCTAACTCTCCATCCTACTAAGATGTCTCCAGAAACAAGCCCATGACAGACCCAGGGATTGGCACTGACTAGGTTGATATTTATGCACTTTGAATGTATAGTTTTACGAGTTTTTATACATGTCTACCATCAAGCAGTTGCCACAATAATCAAGACTTTTAACAATTCCATCATCACCCCCAAATTTCATCAGGGACCTTTGCAGTTAATACCCGCCTCCCCACTGCCCAGCCCTGCATAGACACTGATCTATTTGTCTGTTGGTATAAAATTTTGCATAAATGAAATCCAACATTTTGTAGTGTTTTTTGTTGTTGTTGTTGTTGTTTGGAGTACCAGAGATTCAACTCAGGGGCACTCAACCACTGAGCCACATCCCCAGCCCTATTTTGTATTTTATTAGAGACAAGGTCTCACTGGGTTGCTTAGCGCCTCACTAAATTGCTGAGGCTGGCTTTGAATTTGCGATGCTCCTGCCTCCGTCTCCCAAGCCACTGGGGTTACAGGCATGTGCCACCGTGCCCAGCCAGTGTAGTGTTTTGTGTGTGTGTGTGTGTGTGTGTGTGTGTCTGATTTCTTTCATTTTTTCCCTAATATTTTTACATCCATCCATGTTGTAGCATCTATCAGTACTTGTTTCTTTTTTATTTACTGCTGTGCTGTATTCCGTTGTGCGGCTATACCACAATTTGTTTACCTACACACAAGCTGGTGGACATTTGTATTGCTCCCTGAGCTTGGCTCTTATGAATAAAGCTACTAAGAACATCTCTGTGCGAGTCTTAGCATGAACATATGTTTTCACTTCTTTGGGGCATATAAATACCTAGGAGTGGGATTGCTGGTTCATAAGGTATGTACATGTTTAACTTTATAAGAAACTGCCAAAATGTTTTCCAAATGTGTGTCCCACGTTTGCATTTCTACCCTCAATATGTGAGAGTGACAGTTTCCCTGCATCTTTGTCAACACTTAACACTGTCCGTCTGCAAGGCTAGCTGTTTCAGTGGGTGTACGGTCCTATCTCATCGTGGTTTTAATTTGCATTCCGCATGGCCAGTGATACCGAACCCCTTTTCCTATGCTGATTGGCCACTCCCAAATCATCTTGCCTGAAATATATGTTGAAATCTTTTGCTCATTTTTTAGAAAAAGTTCTTAATTTTGATGAAATCTGATTTATCATGTTGTTATTATTATTATTATTTGGTTTGGTATGGTTTATTCCCTTCGTGTACTATCTAGGAAATCTTTGCCTACAAAATTTTTCTTGACCTTTTTCTCATATTATACACAAAAAGTGATTCAAAATGGATCACAGACCTAAATGTAAGAGTTCAAACCATAAAACTTTTAGGAAAAAAAAATAGAAAAGCTTTGTGACCTTAGGCTAGACAATAAATGCTTACCATTCCCCTCTCTCCTTCCTGTCTTCCTTCTAGGGAGAAGGGGATTGTCATGGTCAGAAGTTGAAATAAATTGCATTGAGATCCGATAGGCAAACTTAGATTCTTCCAATATTAAAACTAGAAGGAACAAATAATATAATGAAGCACAATCTTCTTATTTGTAAAACCAGGGAAGAGAGTCCCAGAAAGGTTAAGTGACTTTCCTAAGATCACACAGCAATGACACACATGAGAGCAGATCCTACATCTTCCAAGGGCCCACTGGTATCTGATGTTCATCTTCCGCACCGTAACTTTCCTCACAGTGATTTCTTTGAAGACCAGAAGATGCATCATATATTGGACCTTTACAAAACCATCTGGAGAAGGTGTTGTCTTAAGTGGAGTGTGACGTAGGCCTGGATGTGGAAGGCAAAGAAGCAGGAGGCTTTAGTTAAGGACACCAACGCCTCTCCGCACTGGTCATCGGAAACTGCTCAGTAGTTTTCTGATTGCTCCGGAACTGTCAAATATTTCAGGCCTTGGGGTTTTGTCATCGTTGGGATTTCCACCAGCCCTGGACCCCTGCTCATTCCTGTGACAGGTGGAGACTGGCCACCACTGGTCGCAGGCAGTGTGTAGCAGATATAGGTGCATCACAGCAGAGTGGGGGTGAGGGCTGTCCCTGTCCCTCTCATGTGCCTTCAGGGTCTGAAGACCAAGTGCTTCAGGAGCCACCAGGGATGGTGGGAATGCCCTAGAGGAGGGCACTGTCCGAGATCACAGCATTCGGAGCATCAACCCTGGGTGTGACATTGTAGGCCTCTGACTTCCTCCCCTGCAGATGAGGAAACTGAGTCCTGATGAGGCCATGCTGAGTTCCCAGTGCCATACAGTCCAGTCACCAACTGAGCACACTGTGACATAGAGAAACTCAAGTCTGCACACCACTCTTCCCTTTTGTTTGATTAGACAGAATAAATTACATTTTGTGTTTGTATGCTTTACTTTATACTTTGTAATTGTGTTGACATTTTTACATACAAATTACGGAATGGTGCTATCTAGACAAATCCATGGGTGCCGTGTTTTATGGATGATCTATAGTATATTCAATCAAAATAACCCTTGAAATGTGGCTTTCATCTCACCCTGTGTCTTGGAGCCCAGCCCTCTCTGAAAGATGTGACCTTAATAAGCAGCTATTTAATTGTGGGTGGATGGGGTGATGTGGGGGAAGATCCTCATTCTGACTTAAGCACTCTTTTCCAGCCCCAAGCTGCTTTTATTGAAATGCCCAGTTTTTTGTCCAAATCTGTCACACCCCAAAAACAAAACAAAACAAAAAAAATGGAAAGACACAGGATCGTGATTTTGCCAGGAAAACTTGCAGATGAGGGACAGCAAAAGGAGGAAATGTCCATGAAATAGTTTCCAAAGGGCTCAACAATGAGGTTTGAATTTGCAAAACCCCCGCTTCCCACTTCCTACCCCCTTCCAGCCCACCATTGCTGCGACTTGGCTCCCTGGCACTGTGCACACAGCCGGCACCATGTCCCTTTAATGCTGGGTTTCCGTCTCCCTGGGAAGTGACTGTGTACCAGGAGAGTGTAATTGGCAGGCTGTGACACTCCTGTCTGAGAGTGTCTCTCTAAGTGGAGCGCATTTCAGCCTTTATCTGGTGATGGCTGCTACCTGAGAAAGGCCCTGGGCCATCTCAAAGGGCTTGTAGCAGCTAATTGTGCCTGTTAGGACCAGCAATTAGCAGGAGATCTCTGGACTTCGAAGCTCCAACACCCACCAACTTTCAGCTCGTTTCTTTCCCTTTCTCTTAACTAGCGGAGCCTAATAGAGGTGGTGAAGGACAGGCAGGTGAGGCCGCAGCCGCGACGAGGAAGACGGAGGCCGGCCGGGCCTCATCCACCACCCCTGCACTCTGCCCCCCCCCTCAAGAGGACCAGTGCAAAGAAACAGATGCTAGATGCTGATCTCACACCATAAATACGCCCTGTTTATGGCAGGGCCAGAGCTGGAGGCTTATGAATCAGTATCGGGAGTCATGCTGCCCCTGTTTGTACAGTTTAAGCGTTGAGTTAGAAGATGACAATAAAAAACTAATTAGGCGCAGGTCATAAAGGAGACTACACATGCCTGGTGTCTGCTGGTTACTATGGGCACACAATGGTTTCGGTGGAAACATAAGGCAGAACATCTGAAAATTAAGACAATAAATCAGTTTCATTGAAAAAAAGACATGCATTTACCCATTAATTAAGGATAATAGTATCCTATAAGCTTTTGTGTACCATAGGTAATTTGTTATACTTTACCATAATTATATATACATTGAAAATTAAAATTCAGCACACCTTACAGGTAATGGATATCCGCACATGGCTCTTCCTCTATTTCCAGAAAGAACTAAAGGTTTATTCATTAGCAATCCCACATTTAGGCTCAGGTGATGTACTTTTGTCCATTGACTAAGGCTTAATTATTGGGTGTTCCTCCCCTGCCATTTTGAAGTGAGAACCAAGCAACCCTCTATCCCACTGTGTCTAGTATAAAGACATTGAGTTTTAATTTTTAGCAGCCCACCACTCATTTTTCTTCTTTAAAAAAAAACACCCTGATATTCTTGTAGGGAATTGCCTTCCCCCCCCCCACCCCCCTGCATGGTTTGTACTCTCAACGGGGCTGTCAATCAAGTTGCCCAAGGGGGGCATGTAATTACAGCTCAGCCAATCAAGTTTACTCTCCCAGGACTCAGACTCCTGCAGAGTAATATAAGGATAGAGAAAACATGGTCTTAAGAGCCATCTGAATGGGACTGTCAACCAGATTCTGCCTTGGCGAGCACCAAGACATCTCATAGTCAGTGTTGGTGGTGGGCAGAATAATGACCTGGTCCACCGATCATCTGTACCAGTGAATATGTCAGCTGAAATAGTAAAAGTGACTTAGCAGGTGTGATTAGATGTTCTGACTTTGAGATGGGGAGATGATCTTGGGTCATTCACGGTTGCCTTGTGTGATCACTTTCCCCAGCTGGTCTAGGAAAAGAGATAGCAATCGAAGAGGAGTCAAAGATGGCACATGGAAAGGGCTAAGCAACCACTCCCGATAACCCTTGGAAGTGGAGGAAAGGCCCTGGACAGAGGCATGCGGGTCAATATTGGAAGTGGGATGTGTGATCCACTAGAGCCTCTGTGATTTTTGATGCCATGATTTTTGCCCAGTGAAACATGGTGGATTTGCACAGGTCTACAGAATGGTGACCGTGAGTTTGTACTCTTCAAGTCACCAACTCTGGTTGGTTGTTATAGCAGCAATAGAAATACACTCTTTTGAGGCTGTGACCTCGGACTTATCCAGAGTGATGTTCCACTGCTCTTGAGCATCCTACCTAAGAAAATGGGGGAAAGCAACGTTCTCTTCTGCAGCCCCAAGCGTGTGCTGGTGGGCCACGTGCAGAGGTCACAGGCTCAGGGCAGGGTTGTTGGCCTTGAAGATGGAACGGAGCTGGAAATGGAAGACACCAACTCTGTCTTCCTGTTCCTGATGCCATCCACAGACACTTTGACAAGAGGCTGGACTGACCTCTCCTTCACTCCTCACCTTTCCTCTTCCCTTTCCCCTCCTCCTCCTCTTTCTCCTCATTTCCCCCTACTCTTGAGTTTTCTTTTCTTTTTTTTTTTTGCAGGTTTTCATATGAACACAAGTCTTTATTTCTCTGCTTCGAAGTACAGTTGGTGGATCAGATGGTAGGTGAATGTTTAGTTTTAAGAAATGGTAAACTGTTTTCCAGAGTGGTTTTACCATTTTAGATTCCCACCAGCAAGGAGCTGTGCCACAGGCAGAAACTACATACCAGATTTCACAATGAGTGAGATTTAAAAAGTGAAATATCTCAATATCATCTTTACATTAATCATATGTTCAAATAACATCGTAGACATAAACATATCATTAAAATCAATTTCACTTGGGTCCTTTGATGATTTCCAATGTGGCTGCCAGATTCCAGTCGGTTCTTGTTTGCCACTGCGCTGTGTCCCGTGGTCTGAGTACACCAGTTTGCTTAACCAATCACCCGCTGAAAGCCATAGAATGCTTTTTAAATTCTCCTGAGAAGAGAAGTAGGAAACTCCTTTTTAGTTTCTATTTATTAGTACTGTTTGTGGTGCCAGGGATTGAACCCAAGGCCTTGCATATGCTAGGCGAGCACTTTACCACTGAGCTACATCCCCAATACTAGGTATTTTTTTTTATTGGTTGTTCAAAACATTACAAAGCTCTTGACATATCATATTTCATACATGAGATTCAAGTGGGTTATGAACTCCCATTTTTACCCCGTATACAGATTGCAGAATCACATCGGTTACACATCCATTGATTTACATAATGCCATATTAGTGACTGTTGTATTCTGCTACCTTTCCTATCCTCTACTATCCCCCCTCCCTTTCCCTCCTATCTTCTCTCTCTACCCCATCTACTGTAATTCATTTCTCTCCTTGTTTATTTTCCCATTCCCCTCACAAACTCTTATATGTAATTTTGTATAACAATGAGGGTCTCCTTCCATTTCCATGCAATTTCCCTTTTCTCTCCCTTTCCCTCCCACCTCATGTCTCTGTTTAATGTTGATCTTTTCCTCCTGCTCTTCCTCCCTGCTCTGTTCTTAGTTGCTCTCATTATATCAAAGAAGACATTTGGCATTTGTTTTTTGGGGGGGATTGGCTAGCTTCACTTAGCATAATCTGCTCTAGTGCCATCCATTTCCCTGAAAATTTCATGATTTTGTTATTTTTTAGTGTGAGGAGTAAAAATTTGTTCCCATGATGTAGGCTCCCTATTTATCTCTCTTGTTTCTCTTGCTGAGAAAAAACTTTTTAGTTTAAGTAAGTCCCATTTGTTGATTCTTGTTATTAACTCTTGAGCTATGGGTGTCCTATTAAGGAATTTGGAGCCCGACCCCACAATATGTAGATCGGAGCCAACTTTTTCTTCTATCAGACGCAGAGTCTCTGAATTGATACCAAGCTCCTTGATCCATTTTGAGTTAACTTTTGTGCATGGCGAGAGAAAGGGATTCAGTTTCATTTTGTTGCATATGGATTTCCAGTTTTCCCAGCACCATTTGTTGAAGATGCTATCCTTCCTCCATTGCATGCTTTTAGCCCCTTTATCAAATATAAGATAGTTGTAACTTTGTGGATTAGTCTCTGTGTCCTCTATTCTGTACCATTGGTCCACCCGCCTGTTTTGGTACCAGTACCATGCTGTTTTTGTTACTATTGCTCTGTAGTATAGTTTGAAATCTGGTATCGCTAGCTATACTGCCTGATTCACACTTCCTGCTTAGAGTTGCTTTTGCTATTCTGAGTCTTTTATTTTTCCATATGAATTTCATGATTGCTTTATCTATTTCTACAAGAAATGCCGTTGGGATTTTGATTGACATTGCATTAAACCTATAGAGAACTTTTGATAATATCGCCATTTTGATGATGTTAGTTCTGCCTATCCATGAACAGGGTATATTTTTCCATCTTCTAAGATCTTCTTCTATTTCTCTCTTTAGGGTTCTATAGTTTTCATTGTATAAATTTTTCACCTCTTTTGTTAGGTTGATTCCCAAGTATTTTATTTTTTTTGAGGATATTGTGAATGGGGTGTTTTTCCTCATTTCCGTTTCAGAAGTTTTGTCGCTGATATACAGAAATGCCTTTGATTTATGCATGTTGATTTTATATCCTGCCACTTTGCTGAATTCATTTATTAGTTCTAGTAGTTTTTTAGTAGACCCTTTTGGGTCTTCTAGGTATAGAATCATGTCATCCACAAATAGTGATAATTTAAGTTCTTCTTTTCCTATTTTTATGCCTTTAATTTCTTTCGTCTGTCTAATTGCTCTGGCCAGTGTTTCGAGAACTATATTGAATAGAAGTGGTGATAGAGGGCATCCCTGTCTTGTTCCAGATTTTAGAGGGAATGCCTTCAATTTTTCTCCATTCAGAATGATGCTAGCCTGAGGCTTAGCATAGATAGCTTTTACAATGTTGAGGTAAGTTCCTGTTATCCCTAGTTTTACTAATGTTTTGAACATAAAGGGATGCTGTACTTTGTCGAATGCTTTTTCTGCATTTATTGAGATGATCATATGGTTCTTATCTTTAAGTCTATTGATGTGGTGATTAACATTTATTGATTTCCGTATATTGAACCATTCTTGCATCCCAGGGATGAATCCTACTTGATCATGGTGCAAAATTTTTTTAATGTGTTTTTGTATCCGATTTGCCAGAATTTTATTGAGGATTTTTGCATCTAGGTTCATTAGAGATATTGGTCTGTAGTTTTCTTTCTTTGAGGTGTCTTTGTCTGGTTTCAGAATCAGGGTGATGTTGGCCTCATATAATAAATTTGGAAGAGCTCCCTCTTTTTCTATTTCCTGAAATAACTTGAAATGTATTGGTATTAATTCTTCTTTAAAGGTTTTGTAAAACTCTGCTGTATACCCATCCGGTCCTGGGCTTTTCTTGGTTGGTAGTCTTTTGATTGCTTCTTCTATTTCATCCATTGATATTGGTCTGTTCAAATTATGTGTATCCTCCTGACTCAGTCTGTGCAAATCATATGACTTAAGAAATTTAACGATGTCTTCACTATCTTCTATTTTATTGGAATATAGATTTTCAAAATAATTCCTAATTATCTTCTGTATTTCTGTAGCATCTGAAGTGATGTTGCCTTTTTCATCCCGTATGTTAGTAATTTGAGTTCTCTCTCTTCTTCTCTTCATTAGCATGGCTAAGGGTCTGTCGATCTTATTTATTTTTTTGAAGAACCAACTTTTAGTTTTGTCAATTTTTTCAATAGTTTCTTTTGTTTCCATTTCATTGATTTCCGCTCTGATTTTAATTATTTCTTACCTTCTGCTACATTTGCTGTTGTTTTGCTCTTCCTTTTCTAGGGCTTTGAGATGAAGTGTGAGCTCATTTATTCGTTGTTTTTTCTTTTTTTGAGGAATGAACTCCAGGCGATGAATTTCCCTCTTAAAACTGCTTTCATTGTGTCCCATAGATTCCAATATGTTGTGTCTGTATTTTCATTTATCTCCAAGAATTTTTTGATTTCCTCCTTTATGTCTTCTGTAACCCATTGATCATTCAGTAACATATTGTTCATTTTCCATGTGATGTAGGATTTTTCCTTCCTTCTTTTATCGTTGATTTCCAGTTTCATTCCATTATGATTAGATAAAATGCATGGTATTATCTCCACCCCTTTATATTTACTGAGGATTGCCCTATGGCATAATATATGGTCTATTTTTGAGAAGGATCCATGTGCTGCTGAGAAAAAAGTATATCCACTTGATGATGGTTGATATATTCTATATATGTCAGTTAAGTCTAGGTTATTGATTGTGATATTGAGTTCTATAGTTTCCTTATTCAAGTTTTGTTTGGAGGATCTGTCCAATGGTGAGAGAGGTGTGTTGAAGTCACCCATAATTATTGTATTGTGGTCTATTTGATTCTTGAACTTGAGGAGAATTTGTTTTATGAACGCCACGGCACCATTATTTGGTGCATAAATATTGATAATTGTTTTGTCTTGTTGGTGAATTGTTCCTTTTAACAGTATATAATGTCCTTCCTTATCCCTTTTGATTAACTTAGTCTTGAAGTCGAGTTTATTCGATATGAGGATGGCCACCCCTGCTTGCTTACGAGGACCGTGTGTGCGTGGTATATTTTTTCCCAACCTTTCACCTTCAGCCTGTGTATGTCTTTTCCAATCAGATATGTCTCCTGGAGGCAGCATATTGTTGGATTTGTTTTTTTAATCCATGTTGCCAGCCTATGTCGCTTTATTGGAGAGTTTAAGCCATTAACATTTAGAGTTACTATTGATATATGGTTTGTACTTCCAGCCATGTTTGATTATTTATCTTTTTTTTTTTTTAATTTAGTTTGTCTCTCCATGATTAGCTTTCCCCCCGCCCTCTGTCTTTACTGAGGCACTTCCGACTGATGGTTTTGGTTATTGTTTTTCATTTCTTCCTCGTGTAGTGTTTTGCTCAAGATGCTTTGCAATGCTGCCTTTCTGGCTGCAAATTCTTTTAATTTTTGTTTATCGTTAAAGATTTTTATTTTGTTGTCATACCTGAAGCTTAATTTTGCTGGATACAAAATTCTTGGTTGGCATCCATTGTCTTTCAGCATTTGAAATACGTTATTCCAGGATCTTCTCGCTTTCAGCGTCTGTGAGGAAAAATCTGTTGTTAACCTTATTGGTTTACCCCTGAATGTAATCTGCCTCCTTTCTCTTGTAGCTTTTAATATTTTCTCTTTGTTCTGTATATTGGATATCTGCATAACAATGTGTCTTGGCGTTGGTCTACTGTGATTTTGTGTGCTCGGTGTCTTGTGTGCATCTACAATTTGTATATCCGTTTCCTTTTTTATTTCTGGAAAGTTTTCTGTAATTATTTCATTCAGCAGGTTGCTCATTCCCTTGGTTTGAACCTCTATACCTTCCTCTATCCCGATGACTCTTAAGTTTGTTTTTTTTATGTTATCGCATATCTTTTGGATGTTTTTCTCGTGGTTTTTTACCAGCCTTTCTGAGTTGGCTAGACTCTTTTCAAGATGATATATTTTGTCTTCATTATCTGACATTCTGGCTTCTACTTGCTCCACTCTGTTAGTGATACTCTCATTTGAGTTTTTAATTTTGTTTATAGTTTTCTTCATTTCTAGAATTATTGTTTGATTTTTTTTTATAATCTCTATCTCCTGATAAAGATGCTTAATTTCTTCTTTTATCTGTTTATGTAATTCATTTTCAATGTGTTCTTTCACTGTTTGAATTTGCTGTCTCAGATCCTCTTTAAGGTTCCATTCCATCTGTCTAAGGTATTCCTTGAGTTCTTTATTTGACCATTTTTCTGATGCCTCTAGGTCCTCCTGAATATTTAGGCTGTCCTGCATTGTTTGTACTCCTTTTCTTCCTTGCTTTTTCATGCTTCTCATGTTACTTCTTGTTCTGTTTGACTGCTGAGTTACTGTTTACTCCTATAAATTTATTTGATGCTTGAGAGGAAAGGTATTAGAAGGGAAGGGAAGAAGTCACTAAAGAGAATGAGAGTAAGCAGGTATAATTCAAGGAAGGGGAATAAAGAAATTGAAAAGAAATGAAAAGACAAAAGAAAAAATAGAAAAGAAAAAAGAAAAAAATTAAAATAAAATAAAAATAAAAATTAAAGAAATAATTTTTAAAAATTTTAAAAAATTTAAAAATCAACAAAAAATGAAAATGAAAAAAAAACAAATTAAAAAAAATTAATAAGTGCAGTCTTAGAGTTTGATTAACTTCTCTTTCAGTAGGTGGAGCTGTGCGCACCGGGCCAAGCTTCTCCTCTCAATATGCGGGAACCAATCACTGTGCAGGAGCTCCTCCTCCCAGACTGGGCGGGTCTCCAATCCTGAGTGCCTAGGGCCTTCTCTTGTGTCTAGTCACTTCCCCACTTTTCCTCAAGCCAGGCCCAGCTCAACGGTGACACTCACCACAATACTGGCTACACGCCAGGTCTGCTGTCCAGGGAGCCCTATTTTCATGAATGACTGGGCACACTTTCCCTGTTTGCCAGTCCCTCAGACCCTAAGGTTGTAGAGCTTGGGGCTGAGAACCCTCAGCGAATTTTGCTTGCCCTCCGGTAGCCACGCCTCCGGTAGCTGATGCAAGAGACGTCAGTTGTCAGCACTGGTGGGAGCCATAGCCGGGAGTTCCGAGCCACGGGTCCCGCGCCACTCCTGATTCTATCGCGCTCACGGGAGAGCTGGGAGGGACCCTTAAGGTTTCCCCACTGTGTGGAGAGGGAAGGTTAGGGGGTTACACACCTGTCGCCGCTGGTTTCAATGAAGTTATCTCCTCCGCCGCATTCTGGTGACGTCAGTTCTCTGCCATGGTAGTATCCCATGCAAATGGCGACAGTTCGTTCCCTTTGCTGGGTGACCAATGCAACGGGTGGGTCCTGATTGTCTCTCCCAAGCCCCGTTTCAATCCTGTGGCCACTGCCTATGAAGGCTCAGTTGGCATTTACCTCCATAGGATCAGAAGGGCCGACCAGTTGTTTCAGCGGGATCGTTTAGTGCTGAGTCACAGCAGTTTGTCTGCGAGAAGCAGGCGAACGGCAGCTTGAATTCAGCCCATCTGGGCTCGGTGTGTGTTCTGAGAGACCCAGACTGTTGGCCCCAGATCCACGTCAACTCAGCATTGCCTAATGATCCTGAGCAAACAGCACTTAGACGGTTTACGACTCCCTATGCCCACGCAGCCGAAGAGGTCAGAGACTTGATCTCTCCGTGCCGGCCGCCATGTTGGATCTAATACTCTTGAGTTTTCAAAGCCTGAGTGCCTGGGTCCTGCAAGCATTGGCTTTCCCGAAACCCCATTCATTGATTCTGTGAGGGGCAGGGATATAGAATTATTTTCCTAAAAAGCTCACCTGCAGACTGTAATGCTCATGGGATTCAGATGCCTGGGAAGAATCACTGGCCTAGTTCAAAGCCAACATTTCCTGATAAAGTAATGGAGACTAGAGAATTTTAATGTCCTATCTAAGGTAACAGAGCCAGGCAGTGCCAGAGAACTTCAGGATCCTAATTCTTAGCTCAGTGCTTTCCCAAACCCACGGGCTGCTGTCAACCCAAAGACGTTATAGAATTCAGTGAGCTCTTCATGATCTTTCCATTTGAGAGTCCTTATTTTTTTATTAGTTAAGCATTTTATCTATTTGCATTGCAACATAACTATGTTGTATCTGAGTTTAAATCTACCATCCTGCCATGTGCTTTTTAAAAACTCTACTTTGTATATTAATTGCTTTTATTTTGATTAGTCTTACATGCTCTATGATCCTCTTTTTAAAAAAATTTTGGATTATTTCATTAATCCTTCCAGTGCTTCCTCTATACTTTATAAGAAATACATTCACTTACTACTCTTTTCCTGCTTATCCCAGTGCCATGGCTCCCAATTGGGAAGACACCAAGGGATGTTTGACAATGCCTGGAGATGATTTGGGATGTCACTCTGTGGTGGTGGGTGAATTGAAGAGAGTTGCTACTGGTGGCCAGTGAGTAGAGGCCAGGAGTACTGCTCAGCTTCCCATACTACACAGAGAAGAATAGAGGACATATGGTTTAAAATGTCCATAGTAATATCCTGGTCCATTTTGTGATACTACAATATCAGACCCAAGGCAGTGTAACTTATAAAGAATAAAGGTTTATTTCTTACAGTTCTGGAAGCTGGAAAGCCCAAGGTGGAGGACCTACAAGGGCCTTACACTGTGCCATCCTATGGTGGAAAGTGGAAAAGAAAGCATGTGAGACAGAGAGAGAGGGAGAGAGGGCTCAACTCTTCCAATGATCTGGACCCCCTTACCCCATAGCCGATCCAATCAGCCTTAAACCATTCATAAGAGCTCTGCTCTCTTAACGCTCCTCCCAATCACACGGTTGCACTGGGGATGGAGTTTCTAACATGTGAACTGTGGGGGATGCACTCGCATCACAGCAAGTGCTGAGCCGAAGATACTGACAGAGGGTGACCACTTTCATCCCTGATTAATCAGAATCCAAAGACAATTTGGTGACTACAAGTTTTGCAGTCAACACAACGACTGCTCTAACTCCTTTGCTTAGTTTCAACTCAAGCGCTATCAGTGTTAAGTATCCTTTGTACATCTGAAACCCCACGAGATACCCTTGTTATTTTTGATATAGTCAGTTCTTCATTTAGATTTTTTCCAGAGCTCTTCATTCCTTCCTGCATCTCTGACCTTCCATCTGGAATCCTTTCCCTTCTGCCTAAAGAACTCCCTTCATTATTTCCTGCAAATCTGCTGGTAAGAAGTTCTCTTAAGACTTTGTTTGTCTAAAAACGTCTTTATTGCATTTGTTCTTTGTTTTTCTGGTTTCTAACATGTATACTGATGCCTATTTGTAGCAGACTCTGTTCCTTTAATAATAAAAGCTTTCTTCTACACCAGAATGCTATTCTCACACCTAAAAGAATAATATTGATTTAATAATGTCTAAAATAAGGCTAATAGGCACATTTTCATATGTATTCCAAATATGGATCGTATAGTGGATCCTTTTATGAAGACTCACCTAGTTTGTATGTCTCTAGTGTTTTTTTCAATCCAGATTTTCCTCTGTCTTCTTATTTTTATATTATTAATACCCATGCATTTTTTAATTTTATTTTTAACTGACACATAAAAATATAAAAATTGGATATAATAATGGGGTACCGTGTGATAGTTTGACAAGGTGTGTATATTGTACAATGTTTATCTCAGGTTAAGCATACCTGTCTCTTCAACCATCTATCGCTTCTTCATGGTGACAACATTCAATATACTTTCTTTTAGCCTTTGGAGATAGCACATAATTATTGTCTTTGGTCACCGAAACAAAATCCTCCTTTCCTTTCCAAAACCACGGGTGACACTGGAGATCATTATGTGAAATAAGCCAGACCCAGAGAAACAAATATTTCATGACCTCACTCTTATGTGGAATATAGAAAAATTGATCTCATAGAAGTTGAGAGTGTACTGGTGGTCACCAGAGGCCGGGGAGAGTTGGAAAAGGGAAGGGACATGGAAGGTCACTTATGTGTTTTTTGAAGCACCAGGTAAGATGTCTGGTAGAGTATCTCACATGTTGGGTTTTTAAGATTATTTCTCCATGATTTTATTTAGGTTTAATACTTTGGGCAAGGATATTATGGGGTAGGGGTAGGGATATATATATCCCTACTGCCACTTATCAGGAGGCACATGATATTAGATTGTCATGCTGTTCACATGGCAAAGATGGTAACTGTCAGATCTCCTTAGCATAAAGATTTTTCAGCATTGAGACTTTGAAGCTGGGACATTATTATCTCCAGCAATCTTTCACCCAGAGTTTTTAGCCTCCATTACTAATTCCTGCCTGAATCAATTAATGGAAGGGGGATTGGAAAATAGTAGTTTTCTTCTTGTATAATGCCATCTATGCTGATGAGTGGTTGGCATTCTGTTGAAAAGTTTTGAGCACTAACTTCTTGTTTTGGAAAAGCAGCACATCTCAAGCTTAATATGTAATTTTTCCTGTCTCAGGTGTATAATCAGCTACTTTCAAAGAAACTGTGGTGTTTCTTTTGTGTAGAATGGAATTAGAAACCAAGACCTGGGCCCTAGGTGAGATTTTTACTAGCTGCTTGTTATGGTTTTTAGTCCCTTTTGAGGGGAAGAGATTAGGAAATATATTTTTCCCTTAACATCCTGAATTCATATTTATAACCTCTACTTCAATAAGAAATTAATTTCAAATTTGCATTTCCTCTCCAACCATGAGAACCCAACTTAAAGCAACATATTTACACATCATCACTATTCTATAACATATAAAAAATGGTTTTAGAATTGCATGTTTACACTATCATCATTAATAACTCTCCTGGCTGAGGTCAAGATTCTTTTTCAGGGCTTTTTGTTTACATATTTTAATACTATCTCAGTTTTTTAAATTTGTATTAGTTCTTTTTAGTTAAATATAATATTAGGAATCATTTTGACATAATTATAAAAGCAAGTAAGTCACATTATTTGATCTAATTTTTAACTTTAGATCTCTGTAAAAATGTCTGCTAGAGTATGTATTTGAAAGTTACTTGAATGGACTCTTTTATCTCACTGGTTATATATACTTATACATATATTTATATATGTACACATATACTATACATATATATAATCTGTGTGTGTGTGGTGCTGGAGATTAGAACCCAGGGCCTGTGCATGCAAGGCAAGCACCAACTGAGCTATATCCCCAGCCCAAATTTGTATATTTACGTGGCCAGATGACACCTTTATGATGCTAGATTTTTCTGTGAACAAGGAGTGCATTCCCATTTCCTCAGGTCTACTTCTGAGACTTCCAATGTGCTTTTAAGTTCTCCCCACGTGGATTTTTATGTATTTCTTAATACATTTGTTCTTCATAAGAATTCATCTTTTTAATATTTTAAGTTGGTGTTCTCTTCATTTCATCTTCTAAATGATTATTATTTATATATCTAAAGGTTCCTATTTTTACACTAATTTTATTCCCTTTGACATTACTGAAGTCTATTTTGCATGTCTCCTGTGTGTGGAATTTGTTTCAGCATTGATTTGTTGGGTTTCCCAGGTACATTTTAATCAAATAGAGTTTTACAGTTTTCAATTCATATGCCTCTTATTGTTGTAAAAAATTAGCCAATCAAAGCTGAGAAGAGAAAAAGAGCAAAGCAGTAGCAGAAGCAAAAATGGTAGGAATTATTGGTCAACAGACATATGAAAAAAATGTTCAACATTTCCAGCAATTAGAGAAATGCAAATTAAAACTACACTGAGACTTTATCTCACTCCAATCAGAATGGCAATTATCAAGAATACAAGCAACAATAAATGTGGGCAAGGATGTAGCGGGGAAAGTACACTCATACATGGCTGCTGGGACCGCATATTTGTGCGACCACTATGGAAAGCAGTATGGAGATTCCTCAGAATGGAACTTGGAATGGAACCATCATTTGACCCAGGTATCTCAATCCTTGGTTTATACACAAAGGACTTAAAATCAGCATACTTCTGTGATATAGTCACTTCAATATTATAGCAGCTCAATTTATTAGTTAAATTATAGAACCAACCTAGGTGCCCTTAAACAGATGAATGGATAAAGAAAATGTGGCATATATACACAATGGAGTATTACTCAGACATAAATAAAAATGAAATTACAACATTTGCCAGTAAATGGATGGAACTGGAGAATATAATGATAAATTAAATAAGCCAATCCCCAAAATCCAAAGGCAGAATGTTTTCTCTGAAATGTGGATGCTTGCTCAAAATAAGTGGAGGGAGGAGGATGATAGGAAAGAATAAAAGTACTTTGGATTAGACAAAGGGGAATGAAGGAAAGGGAGGGAGAATGAGAATAGGAAAGATAATCGAATGAATCAAACATTACTTTCTCCTATGTGCATATATATAGGATTACATGACCAATGTAATTCTACACCATGTACAACCAGAGAATGAGAAGTTACATTCCATATATGCATAAAATGTCAAAATACATTCTACTATCATGTATAACTAAGAAGAACAAAAAACATGTTAAAAAGTGGTAGGATTTTTGTTTATACTCCCTTTTCAGGAACTTGGTAGGAAATACTTTTAGTTCTTGCCTTCTGAACTGCACAGGAAACAACTCTAACACTAATACAGCATCCAAAATTTCTGAATCTATTGAATGTTTTTAACAGCAATAAATGTTGACTTTCATTGATGGTCTCTCTACATCTATGAAATTAATGTTAAAATCTAATAATGGGATAAATTTTATTGGATTTCTTGGTATTAAACATTCTTGAATGCCTGAAATAAATTTCACTTGATTAGATAAGATCCCCCTATAAAACATTTTTTGTGTTATTTTGATGAATACTCATCCTTCTTTGAACACTTTCACCATTTTCAATGGTTTATATGCTGCATAATTTTCTATCCTTTTATTTTCAATTGATCCATGTCTTTGCATTTAAAGGGCATCAGTTATAGATAGCATATTATGTGATATTACATTTTAAATATTCTTTCTGACAGTTCTAGTGTATTATATTTAATGCAATTATTGAGGTTGATTTAAATTAATGGTAAAAATTTGATCACCATTTTACTATTTTTGTGGGGTTGAGGGTACCAGGGATTGAATTCAGGGGACACTGTATGATTAAGCAAATCCCCAGCCCTATTTTGTATTTTACTTAGATACAGGTTCTCACTGAGTTGCTGAGAACCTCACTTTTGCTGAGACCAGCTTTGAACTCACGATCCTCCTGTCTCAGCCTTTGGAGCCACTGGGATTACAGGCATGTGCCACCACGTCTGGCCTTTTTTTTTTTTTAAATCTTATTTTCCTGTCTTCTTTTGGTTTAAAATCATTTATTTTGTGGTATTATTTCAATTTATTGATTAAACTAATCTTAATTTTTTAATAGTGGCTGTGGAGACATATATATATACCATAAGCCTTTCACAGTCTGCTTAGAATTAGGTTCATTACCTCCTTCTTTCATCCTTTTATCCTTATGCCACAACTGTAATATGGATTAAAGTTGCATAATTTATAAATCTTATAATGTTCTATAATTTGCCTCATGTTGGATTATGGACAGCTTTTTTCTTTGTATCCAAGCAGAGATATAAAAAATTGTGCTCTGTATGTGTAATAAGAATTGTAATTCATTCTGTTGTCATATATAAATAAAAAAATAATAAAAAGTATGGCATTTTCTAGATATTAATCATTATGCATCTCTTTATTCCTTCCTGAAAAAGATCTAAGTTTCCATCTGATATTATTTACCTTCTGCTTGGAAAATTTCATTTAACCTTTCTTATACCATATATCTACTAGCAACCAGTTCTCCTTATTTTAATGTATGTAGAAGTGTCTTTATTTCACTTTTATCATGAAGAATATTTTTGCTAAAGAATTCTGTATTGACGGCTTTATCTTTCAGTAGGTTAGGAATCTCATTCCACTGTCTTCTGACTTCCAGTGCTTCTGATGAGAAGTCAGCAATTGACATTGTTCTTCCTTTAATATGTGCTGTCCCCCCCCATACTTTAAAGAGTTTCTCTTTGTTTTTCCAATGTCAGTAGTTTGAATATAATATTTCTCAGTTAAGCTTTCTTTGTAGTGTTTTTACTTGGGTTTGCTAAACTTCTAGAATCTGCAAATCTATGTCTTTCACCAAATTTGTTAAAATTGAGAGCATTAATTTTTTAATATGTTTTTTGTCATATTTTCTATATTATTCTGGAATCTCAATTGCATGTGTGCTAGACTTGGTATTACCCCCCAGATCACTGAGCCTCTAGTATTACTTTAATCCCCCTTTTCTTGGTCCTTTAGACCAGATAATTACTATTAATTCATATTCCAGTTCAATGGTTCTTTCATCTGTCATTACTAGCATATTGTTGATCACAACTTGTGCATATTTTAGTTTTTTCAGAATATTTGTATTTTTTATGAGAAAAATGGTGAAATGGGAGCTACTCTACTATTACTAGAAAATAAAAATTCTCCTCAAAAAAAAAAAAAAAAAGAATGTACCAATTTGAGATGCAATTCCCTTTCATTCATTTTTGAAGATTATTTTGAGTGGTAGATAATTCTTGCTTGGCAGATATTTTCTTTCAACACACACAACACAAATACACACATACACAACAAATGTAATTTAATTATTTTCTAGCATCCATTAGTTTTCCTATTTAGAAGTCAGCTGTTAATATAGTTGTTGCTCCTCAAAATAATCTTTTTCACCTAACTCTTAAAAGATTGTTGTTTATTCTTAAGTTTTACTATTATGTGAATGAATATGGATCTATTTTTTATTTGTAATATTTAGTATTTCTTAGAATTTTTGAATTTCTATTTCTAGTCTTTTGAATTTCTAATTTGTCTGTCGTTAGTTCTAGGAAATTTTCAGCCATTTTGTTCAAATTCTTTGCTCTGTCCCACTTGTCCTTTTGTAACACTAATTAGTATATATCAAAATTTTCAGTGTTATTATTTACTAAAGATTTTGTGATAATTTTTTATAATTTTCTTCATATTCTGTAGATATTTTATATGTTTTTCTTTCTTTTAATTTTCTCTTTAGCTGTATGCATTTTTTTTCTGTAAAACCCAGCCACTCAGTTCCTCACTTCAGTTGTATTTATTATTCCAGAATGTCCTTTTTAAATCAACGATCTCATTTTTTTTAGAAATTCCAACTCAAAAAATTCAGTAGTGCCTTTTTTCTCATTGAACATAGAAAGTAAAATTATTTAACATAATTAACTTAAAGGCTTTGTTGGTTTTCATGATTTGGAGGCTCTGTGGATCTTGTTTCTGCTAGCTTCCTTTCATCTTGTTTTTCCAAGTAACAGAACACAATCTTTGTCTCTTTCCTGGACTAGGCACCATATTGACATCAGCTGTATTAATATATGGCTTACACCCACTTTGCAAATAAGGAGAATGATACCCAGTGATATCAAGTAACTCCTCAAAGCTACACAGATATGAGTAGATTTCATGGAATTCAGATCTAAATCTGCTTGCCTTGAATGGCAAAAGCTGAGATTTTCATCCTTGGCTACTTGGGAGAAGTTGAAATGATGAAAACTCATTGTCCCAAGTGACAGTGCCAGAATCCAAGCCAAATCATTAACAGGGATGAATATAGTGGTCAATGCCAATGCCACCTTCCATCTCAAGTTCCCTCTGTGGACTGATTTTGCAGAAGTACTGGCTATGACTTCTTTTTTGGTCTACTACCTGAAGCCACACAGCTGGTTCTCTGAGTGATCAACTTTAAATAAAGGAAACAATAATTTTATGACCATTTTAGGGAAGCCTACTGGAAATTTAGAGTGGGGCAATGACAAGGGACCTATCACCTTTTGCCAAAGCAGAGGACAACCAGGAACAGCCACTCTAATAGACCCCAGGGCTATCTTCATTGCTGTACATTGAAAATCCTCTCTTTATAGGCTCTTATCAAAACAACAACAGTAGATGACTATTATTGAGCATGGTGTGCTCATCACCACTATGTATTTTACATTGATTTGTACATTCAATACTCATAATAACACCACCAACAGATGAAGGAGCCAAAGCACAGAGAGATTGTGTTTCTTGCCTAAAGTCATCTACAATGACACATCTATTTAGAGTCAGACACAGGACTCACATTCAGTCCCTGCTCTGAGTTCACATTCTTAACCAGTTTTCAACAACACTGCTAGTTCGTCCCCCTTTGTGTTAGTGCACTCTGTGAGTGAAAAAAGTATACCATTGATTTAGAAATAAAATACAGAATGTGGATGGGCCTCAGGCAGAAGCTAAGTCTTGGGTCAATTGAAAACCAAACCAGGAAGAGTTAGTGATGAGAGGAAAGCCTATACAGTAGAGGGTGAGGGTGAAAGTACCGCCATTGGAGAAGGAATCCAGGCACAAGGAAGAACATGAAAATGACCCGTAGCAAGGGCTGTGACAGAAACGATGTGGGATAGTAGTTGGCTCTATCCTAGTGATGGAACTCAGTTCTACATGGCTACAGCCAATAAAAAGGTGTGTCTCTTCAAAGCTGCCATTTACTACAAATTTTAAACACAATTTCTTTTTAAATTTTTTTTAAATTTTTATTTATTTTTTATTAGTTTTTATTTATATATGACAGAGGAATGAATGCATTGCAATTCATATTATACATATAGAGCCCAATTTTTCATATCTCTGGTTGTATACAAAGTATATTCACACCAATTCGAGTGTTCGTACATGTACTTTGGATAATAATGTCCATCACATTCCACCATCATTGATAACCCCGTGCCCCCACCCTTCCCCTCCCACCCCTGTGCCCTATCTAGAGTTTATCTATTCCTCCCAAGCTCCCTCTCCCTACCGCACTATGAATCAGTCTCCTTATATCAGAGAAAACATTCGGCATTTGTTTTTTGGGGATTGGCTAACTTCACTTAGCATTATCTTCTTTAACTCCATCCATTTACCTGCAAATGCCTTGATTTTATTCTCTTTTATTGTTGAGTAATATTCCATTGTGTGTATATGCCACATTTTTTTTATCCAATCATCTATTGAAGGGCATCTAGGTTGGTTCCACAGTTTGGCTATTGTGAATTGTGCTGCTATAAACATTGATGTGGCTGTGTCCCTGTAGTATGCTGTTTTTTAAGTCCTTTGGGTATAGACCAAGGAGAAGGATGGCTGGGTCAAATGGTGGTTCCATTTCCAATTTTCCAAGAAATCTCTATACTGCTTACCCTGCTGGCTGCACCAATGTGCAGCCTCACCAGCAATGCAGGAGTGTCCTGTTCTCCCCACATCCTTGCCAACATTTTCTAATAAGACTTAATGCTTTCACTCAGGATCTCTTATCCAAAAAATTCTTCCATTTAGAGATCAATGTGTCAGAATGGACTCAAGTGTTTCAAGGTCTGGGCTAATTTTCCTCATGAGAGAAATAAGAAGAATACTTACTATTGGTTAAATTATTCAATATTTTGTCTCCTTAATTTCTCATTTGTTTTCTTTCTTTTTTTTTTTTTTATTTTGGCATGGGATTGCTTACTATTTGAATTTCCCTTTAGCTGGTAATTGTCACTCAGTTTCTGATGGCATGGGGTAACAGTTCTGGAATCAAGGGGATTCACCTGAATCCTGGATAAAGGCAAACTGTGTGATTGAGTGTGTAGCTTAGTCTTAGTTAGACATCCCTGTGCAGAAACAGGCTGAATGAAACTAGGGCCAGTAATCTAGTGGGAGTGGAGACCTGAAAATAGAGGTATTCATTAAATACCCCTTGTCAGATTTGGAACTTTTTTCATATTTTGAAATATTTATATATACATAATGAGCTATCTTGAGGTGGGAAACAAGTTTAAACCTTATATATAAATTCTGAAGATAATTTTATATGATATTTTAAACAATTTTGTACAGGAAACCAAATTTCATGACTTGGAATATTTCTCTTGTTTTGAAGTATTTGTTGTCTGAAAATTTCCCATTAGGGATACTTAATATACAGTGTCTTTGCTCACCCAGCAGATGGCTAGATCTCTCAGGGGGTGCCACTCCACTTGGGGCCACCTGACCTCATTGGCTTTGTCATGGAGAAGCCTAGGGGTGCCCTGGTGTGGTTGATGGAGTACCCAGGAGATTCCAGCTTTCTCAGTCTTCAGTTTTCTGTCTCTGCTAGCTCTAGACGATAGGCGCATATACAAGTTAGATGCAGTGCCCCGCCAAGTGCACAGGCTTCTCACTTTGACAGATACTCCCAAAGTCAGGTGAGGACATGCTGGGACCTCTAGGGTCCATTGAGACCTGTTGCCTGGGTCTCTCTGAAGCAGATCCTTGGGTGAGTGAGGTCTAGATAGTAAGTGGAAAGGAAAACAGTGAGGTTCAGGAGAAGGATCTCTGGTTGGGGTTCAGGAGGACCAAGGCATGGTTGTCCTTGAACTAAACTCCAGATCTTTTCAAGAATTCACCTGCTGGGGCCAAGGGACACACTCACATCTTGCCACACAAGGAAGCAGCAAACTCAGGAAAAGAGCTTCCAACAGACCTGGGTCCTCCCCAAACTGTTGGTTACTCACTCAGTGACTTTGGCCAAATCTCTTCATTGTCTTCATATAAAATGGAGCCTGAGCTGCTCCTAGGAATTCCCAACCAAGGACCCTACAACAACAGCACTTCACTGAGCTTGAAGCATGATCCTGACACAGATACAGACTTACGTGCACTGGTAAAAATGATAACTCAAAGAACAAAAGAGCATTGAGGGAACAGATGTGGGGCTTGTGTGACCCCCGATTTCCAGGTGGGAACTCAGAACTATTATAAGATTCATCAGGAACAGGTAGAGTTGTTTCCAAATCCCATTTATAGCACATAGTAGGGTCTCAGTGCATGTTTATAGAATGAATGCTGACCCCACTCAGTCTGTATTTTACGGAGGCAATGCCCGCCCTCCTCCTTCTTTCCTTCCTGGCAAGAGTGTGCAGCCCCTGGCCACTGTCCTGGAGTCACTTTTCATGAGGGCGGAGAGTGGTCCCTCTCTGACCTCCTGAGAGTCCACAGTCACACCAATATGAAAACCGATCCTCTGTTGTCTCACTCCCTGGCAGGTGAGGACTGATGTCTTTTACCATTTATGAAAAAAAAAATGTAAATGGCGACAAAAGCTATTTTTATAATGTTTTTATCTATTCCGTGCCTGACATCAATAACACATAACAGTTTCATTGACATTGTATCACATCCAATGGGCCCAGTGACCTGATTCAATGTCAGTGGAAAAGCCTCGTACATCATCTCCGTGGCTGAATTGCAGCAGATCCATTATCGACGCTTCAACCCTAGAAGTGCCCCAGAACGGATGCCAAGTCCATTTCAAGGGTTTGCCTCCTTCCTGATCTTCCTTTTTCATAACTGTCTCAGCTCTCCAACCAAGGAGTCTGTCACCCTTGTTCTCCCTTGTTCTACCCATGGACTTGGCATTAGGCTTAATGATTCTTGAGGGTTGGGACAAATCTTTGCATCTAGTACTTGGTGTGTTGCATGATAGGAGTTTGGTTTAGGAATGAGGGAGAAGAGGGGAAGGTGGGATGGAAGAAAGAATAGAAGCTGCAAATGCTTCTCAGCTCTGTTGCAGGGCAAGCACTCCTGTGCATGGCTCCCTATTCCCCAAAGCCGGTGGGCTGGCACTTCAGTGACAACTTCAAAGGGGTCTTGCAGGAGGGAAAGTAGTTCTTGTCTCAGAGGCTGGTACTATGGGGTCTGGATGGGGGAAGTCTTTGGAACGCTTTTGCAAAATGAAAAACTAGTGTGGGAAACCCTCTGATCCAGACTTCAGCCCAGGGACTTGGAAATTGACCAACACACAGGGAAAAACAGAAGTCACCAGGGCAGGCTCTTGTGCTGAGTTTGAGGTGAGGAGCCACAACAATCAGGCTGTCGTGGGTTCTCCTGAACTTAGCTGTGCAAAAATAGGAACTAACATTGACTCCACAGTCTTACATGAGTTTAAGGAAACCTTTGCTAATATTGCAATATATTTGTCATTTGTCTCACTGGTAAGGCTGTTTAGTAGTCAAAACTGTAGAAAATTGAATATACACACTGTATAAAAATGATATGCTTGGTTAGGGATAGTTTAGAAGAAATAAGTACATCTATCATAGAAGAGCAGCCTGTCAGCTCTTTATATGTAAGAAAAATATTGAACAAAAATGTGATAAATGTTGGGTACCCACTTACAAAAGTTGCCCACAAAGTTGGCTTACAATAAGTTCTTCCAAGCAAAGAGGAAAATGAAAGAGGGAGGGAGAGAGAGAGGGAGAGAGAGAGAGAGAGAGAGAGAGAGAGAGAGAGAGAGAGAGAGAGAGAGAGAGAGAACATGAAAATCTCTAAAATGGTCAGAGGAGAGACCCAAGATGTTGCCCTTGCTCAGAAGTGTAGTCATGTCTGCTTGCAAAGTCCCCAGCTGGGGAAAACCGCCTGCCCCCACAGGAGTTCAGAAAAAGAAGGTAAATCCTCTGCAGATGATTCCACATCACAGGAAATAGCTGATAAAGACTTGGTTCTGTCCCAAGCCACTAGGAAGGGCCGCTGGGAGGGATCTTGGTGTGGCTCAGAGGAAAGAGTCGGGCAGATTAAGATGAGCACTTAGAATTAATGATAAACTCTAGGACTTGGACATAGGCTCATAAATAAGCAAGCACCAGGTGGGGAGGAAATTTAAAAAATGATGCTAAATGCTCCAGGAGGAAAGCTGGGGGTCCCAGTGGAACAGAGGTGCAGTGAGGAGCATCGCAAGCTGGCTTCTCCGGGCAGGGCCCTCTGGGGTGGCCCTGAGATGGAGGCATGGTCTTTGGGGCAGAAGGTCACCGAGACCATGGGTGTCAGTCCTAGGACCTGCAGGACAGTGAGTGTTGCAGAGGAGGCCAGAGAAAGCAGGGCCCACTCCTAGTATAAGTGGAGTGTATCTGGGTCTTGAGGCCTGAGCAGATAGGAACCAGTTCCAGTGTGGGAAGAGCCCAAGGGGGAAGGAGTCTGTCCCCTTCCTGTTGAGGAAGAGAGAGAGGGCATTTGAGGGTAACCACCACAGAGGTAAGTCTAGGAAAGTTTAGTTGGATAATACTTGGCAGGGCTTGAAATCCAATTCAAACGACCCCCTCTTGTATTTAATACACAGGGAGCTGCTGTGGATCTCTGAGCTGGGCAGAAGGATGGATATTTTGACAGTGTGTCAGATAAGGACTTTGAGATGTAGAAATCCATCCTGGAGCTTGCACTCTTCACCCATAGGTTTTCCTCTCTCCTGACTGGGACCCATTTGTAGGCACAACCCCTAAGCAGAGCCAAGGGGCTCGGGGGAAATTCAGAAGAGCTTAGCTGGCAGGCGGTGGGATGGACCTGCAGGAGTGTGGGCAGACAGAGGAAGGCCAGTCTACACCCAGGTTCCTGTCAAGCTTTTGAGGAAGGTGAATGAGCTCAGGAAGCTCTGAGACCTGTTTACCTTTTCCTGATTTCCCTGGTAATATTTTCTCCCATCCTTTTTTTCCTTCCTTCTTCTCCCTCATTCCTTCTTATACTTCCATTCTCCCTTCCTTCCTTTTACCTTAACCAACACTAACATAGATAGCACTCACGACTGTCCAAAACTTGTTCAAAGCACTTGATGGATATTATCTCATTTAACCTCAGAACAGCTCTGTATATAGTAGGTGCTATAATTATCCCCATTTCACATACAAGGACACTGAGGCAGGAGGATATTAAATAAGGTGCCCAAACACCCCACAAGTAAGTGGCAGAGCTAGAATGTAAATCCAGGCTGTTTGGTTCCGCTGTCTGACCTTCACCACCTCTGGGTCGCCCTCCTTCCCTAAGACATCCATATGGGTGTTGCACACCTAGGAACCAGGGAGACTAGGCCTTCACTCAGACCTGGAAGCACAAACTTTATAACTCTGTGTTTGCATTTGCTGTTCTCATCTCCACATACCTTCTCATTTTCAGAAGAACCTGTTTCGTGTAGCTGCAATGCTGGTCAGCTGGGCCAGGCCTCCATTATCACCACAGCTAGTGACCAGAAGAAAGGCCCCTAGGTTCAGAGCTGAAAATGGCTAGTGAGTCACTTTCAAAAAGTCACTTAAGTGAGTGTGTTTGTCCTCGGGACTTCCACTGAGCTGCTAGATCCAGCTATATCTGAAACCGGTGCCCTTCAGCTTCCTGGAAACATGATCCAAGAGTTTGCTTTATTTTCTTTAAAGTATAAGCATTTGCCTCATCGGATGCAGTTTATATGAATTCCTCTCTCTAACTGGCCTTTCTGGAGGAATATCACCAGATACAATGACGACTAGATCTTACAGGATAAAGGCTGATGGCTCATCCAGCAGATAAGATGGGAAATGCCCTCTCAGATGATTTGGAAGAGGGAAGTTACTCTCTGGTTTCAGAGTTGACCATTTGTGCTTTGATTCTGTGGGGTATTGGAATCGATTCTTGAGACAGTGGCTTTTGAGGTTTGATCCTCTGTGAACTTCAGGGAACAGCGAGCCGAGATGCTACACCTTGTGGAAACAGCCATGCAGCTCAAGGTCAAGTGACTTCATTATTTGGAAGTTGGGGGGAATAGGAAATGATGATTTTTTTTTCTAGCATTTTCAATATGCTAACTCACTGGAAAGACTACTGGTGAAATCTCAGGCATATTATCAAGCAAGATGAATAAAATTTGGAGCCAAGGAGAAAGTTTCAGGGTTTAGACCCAGTCTGATAATGGGCAGCTTTTCCTTACTTCTTTCTGAACAGACTTTGAATACAAAATCATTTTTAGTGTCAGGGCAGTGACATGGCATTACAAGCACATCCCAGGGCTGCGGTCTGTTTGTAGGGTTCCCAGGGTGAATTGAGGAAGAGTCAGGCTTGCAGGACTCAAGATCCAGCACTGGAGGTCCCAGGATGTTGTGGCCCATTCCTGTGACCAATGGCCCCTTTGGGTGAGATTCAGAGGACGTATAAGTCCCGTCTGTGCCCAGCTCAGATCCATCAGCACCAACATGAAGGTAGAACTCATCTAGCATTTGCTAACTGGGTAGACGCAATCAACTGAGGAGCTTGGAGAGGCCACTTCCTGAGCATGCAGGTCTGAGAGAGGCAGTCTGCCTTCCCTCGATGCAATGGGTGAGATGCCTCAAAACCACAGCAATTGGACTTTGGGGAATGTGGATCTACAGATGTGCAGTATCCTCAGAGGCGATTCGCCTTCCATTCAGCAAAGGAGTCCCCTCTCGTTCTGTTTTGTAAATTTGAATTTTGTTGGGCTTCTTCAAAGAAGTGCTGACACCCTCATTACTGGGGTGTGGCCACACTGGGCCAGCTGTGGCAGCCCATGCCCCCTGTGAATGCAGTGTCAGCATTTGGTCTGTACTCAGTTGCTGCTGGGTGAGAATTCTTCACACCAGCTTCCTTCCAGGCTGAGCACTCTCTAAAAAAGGCATCTCCATGCCCAGATGATCTCACTGGAGAAGTCTACAAATCTTCAAAGAAAATTGGCACCAATTGTATGATTGTATATAATTTCTTTCAGAAAAATGAAAGAAAAAGGAGTACTTCCCAACTAATTTTATGAGGCTAGTATTACTTGGATCCTACAACTAGACAGGACAGTACAAAGCAGGAAAAAAAATACGGACCAGTAATTCTTATCAGTTGGCATGCAGAGAATTTCAACCCAATATTGGCAAATCAAATTCAGCCGTGTATAGAAATAATTGTATACCAGGACTGTATTAGTTTTCTGAGATTGTCATAACAAAATACCAGAAACTGGGTGGCTTAAACAATAGAAATTTATTTTTTTCACAATTCTGGTGGCTAGAAGTTCAAGGTCAAAGTATTGACAGGTACGGTTTCTTCTGATGCCTCTGCCCTTGGTTTTGCAGGTGATCTCATCCTCAACTGTGTCCCACATGATCCTCCCTTGGTCTACATTATCCCAAGCTCCTCTTTTTATGAGGACTCCAGGCATATTGAATTAGGTCCACCCAAATTACCCCCATTTTAATATAATTACCTCTTTAAATTCCCTATCGCCAAATACAGCCACACATTGAGGTACTGAGAATTAGGGCTTCCATATAAATTGGAGGGAGACATGATTTGGACAATAACAAGGATTATGCAGGTTTTCCCAATACAAAAATGTGTTATAATATATGAAAATCAATGAGTATCAATAAAATAAATAAATATATATGCATATATATATATATATATATATATATATATAAGCATATATATATCAACAGGCTAAGAAAGAAGCCATAGGATCACGTTTATTATTGCAGTGAAAGAATTAGATAAACTTTCATAACCTCTCTGGATAAAAAAAAAAAATTAGCAAAAGAGAAAAACTTCCTTCACATGATGAAGTGTTTTATACACACACACACACACACACACACACACACAACCTTGCTTTGGTATCCTTACAGCTGCAATCCTCCCCACAGGACAAGGGGATGTGGCTAGATAAGCCCCTGCCTCCTTCTCTGGACCACAGCAGCTATGTGGGGGTCCCTGCCAAATGGCTCAGGTCCCACTTCCAGACCTCCACTGACTTCTTCCTTGGATCCTACCTCCCAAGTGCAGACCACACACCCTGGGTTGGAGTGAAGGCCAAGGGTCTGCCGTTTGCAAGCAGTGTGGACAGAACTTGGACATCAGGCTTGGTGTCCACACATGTGAATAGGACGTCTTTATAAAGATAGTAGATGGGGAAGGGAACGACCCGCCAGCTATGGGGGAGGGGCCGAGTGCATTCTCCATGTGTGGCCAAAACTCCAGGCTGTGTGGGAGTTCTCAGCCCACGCCTGACCTTCCAGTCTGCTATGAAGCTGTACCTGCCCGGATAGGAGGGTCTCGCAAGTTTAATAGCTTGGGATTTGATTTGTAACATTTAGAAATAGTTGTGCTCTTTTGCGGGGCTCTGTAAAGGTTAGTCTAGGACCTGTGACAGTACCCTTGGAGGGAAGTCCTCTCCCTGACCACATGCCAATCCACTGCCCTCCTACAGAAGCAGCAAAAACCCATGAGCCTACTTCCATGAGCCCTTCTAATGCCAGAGGTAAAGTGTGTGGCCTAAGTCAAACCATTGTATGGTGGAATGACTTTGGTTGACATAAATTTAAGTGATGGTCATTCTAGCAGGAGTAGATCTCTGGGGCCAGGCAGCCCTTATTGTGGCTCAGGTCGTGGTGCTCAGCCACATGCTTGAGCCTCCTTGCCCCTTAGGTTCTGGAAGCTTCTCAATACCCACCTCTTTTGTGCTTAGCTTGGCCAGTAGGCGTCTGTTGCTTATCATCTGATAAACCTGTGACGCTTGGTAATTACCTAAAAGGGCTCACACAGTTCTGAAGCTCTATAGTCTAAGCTGGAGAGGCTTCAGAAGCTACTAGGCTTTCTCCAATGACAGGTGTTGTCAGTGGAAGGTTTGTTAGCTCTGGATGACCAAACAGCATGCATTGGGTAGAGCTGGTGGACAGGAAAATGAATGGGCCAGAGCATTGGGCCTGGGGTAAAGCAGATAGATGTGCCGGGGAACCCAAAGTGAACCCCCTGAGGAGTCTCTGAGTTTAGTCTTGTATACCAAAGGCAACTGTATGTCCTTCATTGCTTAATGTTGAATGTATCTTGCATGACCCCGAGCCATTCAGCCACAGGCAAGAAGACTTCAACCCCAGCTACATGGTTTTCATTGATGATTTGAAAGCTCAGAACTGGTGCCAGTGGAATGTTCTAAAAGTCACTGGATTCTTCAAGGTGAGCACGAATTAACATCTACCCTCGAAGATCTCTTAGGCAATCCACTGCTTTGTCAGGACTTCCCAAAGTACCGTCCCTTCTCCTTACCCTTATCCCTCCTGAACAAGGGAGCATGTGCACCCACCTCCACTGTTGGAGATTTACAACATATACATTTTAAGAATTCCAAAAACAGATATCTGATTTTTCAGAATTCACAGAACCAAAATAAATATATGTTTCTTACTTACCCTCAGCTCTCTCCCCTGCCCACCGCAACCACAAATATGGAGAGAGGGTGATTCAGTGCAGTTCCATTTGGCCACGGCTAGAGTTGTGTCTTAAATACCCCTGAATTGATGGTAGACAAAACCTCCTTATGCTACAGACTTGAGGCTGTTACTGGATTGCAAAGTGGTGGGGATTGCGTTGTCCTCTTGGTTCCCAGCATTGGGAGGTTCTGGCAGTGGGTCAGGGTAGAGATGTTTGGGGGCTTCATGAGTTGGTTCTTTTTCCTACACAGCTCACTCATTTGCTAGCCCCCTTTTCAGATGACAGGAGGTGCTAGACAGTGAAAAGGAAGATGTGTGGTGTTACAGGCAGAAACTTGATATGGTGTAATGATTGTACATTAAAATAGATGGAATTTGGATATGAAAGCAGAGCAGACCACGTCTTACGTGATGCTGTGAAGAGAGACATCACCCCATACCGCATATGCCTGTGCCTGAAAGTGCATTCCAGTCTCTGAAAATGGCACTTGAACCAGAAGTACAAACAAACCCCTCACTGCCGAGAGGGGAGTGTGGGTGGAGGGGCTCTCACCAAGGTAGATGAGAATAGATGTGAATTAGAAACCACAATCCTATGAATCATCTTTGATTTTAAACTCTTCCTTGAATATGAGGAATCGCAGCTCTCTTTTCAGAACCAAACCAAAGCCATGCCGATGTGTATTTTTTTTTTTTTTTTTTTTTTGGAGGGGTGGATAGAGAAAAGTAAACAAATACTCCTATGCCTTATTTAACAACTGTGCCAGATGAGGTCAAAGAGAAAGAGGAGGAAAAGCAGGTTCAAAGGCATATACAAATGTATTTGACAATTTAAAAACGAGTACAAATATTTTTTTTTGAACATCCTATCTATAGTGGAGTGTTATTATGCACAATTCAAATAGGGTTGTCAAAAACAGAGGCTTCATGGATAAGGTGCAACTTCAGTGGAGTGAACTGAACGTGACAAAGGGGAGGAACATGTGTGACCTGGTTGAGGGTGGGAGAAGAGCATGAGCAATGGCCCAGGGGTGACTCCTGAGATGACGTGCATGACAAACAGGAAAAGGAAAGAGGCTGGCATCACACGGATGGCATCAGCCAAGGGAAGCCAATGCTGAGTGAGGCCTTGATTAGAATCTGATGATTCCTTCCTGTCCATTTCAGCCCTTACAGCCCCTGATCATAAAACACCAGAACAAAGTGCTGAGTCCCAACGTCAGAGGGTTGGGACAATGAGAATGAGAGCACAGTGACACTCTATTGGGAAGGGTGCCATATTGGCAATGCTGATCCTCAGGTTGTAACTGGATTTTGAATCTTACCTTTTTTGTTAGTGGTCACATCACCTCAGTTCGTGGAAAGAAAGAATAAAATAGCCTGGATTTATCTGCAGAGCATTACTGAATTTTTTGAAAAGAAGGATGTCATGCTGGGTGTCCTGCTCACCAGACGGCTGTCTTCCTTTGGGTCTAACACTGAATTTCCTGACCTCTCTCCCAGGTGGCGGAGCGTGTGCAGCTGCCATCACTGAGATGCACCTGTTAGGGTGATTATCTGAAACTGCTCTTAAAATACATTTAAATAGATGAAAGTCACTCCTGGAGGTAAGGCCATTTTGAATGCAAAGTGATCATCACACCTCTTTCAATCTTATTTTTAAACTTCTTTCCTAGAGCCAGAAGAGTATGGGCCAACTAGTTAAGAAGGAACTGAAGATAAAGTTTGGGCTGATGATGCCATTATCAGAGCTCATGGGTGAGATAAGAATAAATCACATAGTTATACTTAGGCTCCACCTCTCAGGAGAGCCGTCACTTTTCTTTACTCCACTGCATTGAGATCTCTACCAGATTGACTCATGGGGAAATGAAAGATAGACAGTAAGCAGGCTCATGGATGATCTCGCCGTGGGCTTCCCAACCAAAATGACATCCATCTGGGAGACTTTGATTTAACTCCACCCACAATCTTATGTCTCCCTCTCTCTCTCTCTCTCCCTTCCCCCCCCCTTCTCTTACACACACACACACACACACACACACACACACACCCCACTTCTCTACCCACTGCTCAAGTAACAAGGAAGGCAAATGAGGAGGAAAGAAAGGAAACATATCATCACCTAAAACAGGGGCCAGCATACATTAATGTCAGCAGGTGGAAGGAAGTGATATTAGTAATACTATTTTTAGAAACATAAAGAGAAAAGAGAAAAATACAACTATGACAATATCTTTGACTTGCTTTTATTTGTAATTGACAGATCCTATAGGGAAAAAAATTCTGAAAAATGTGATATTTTACCTT
Organism: Callospermophilus lateralis; assembly: GCF_048772815.1. Lineage (NCBI taxonomy): Eukaryota > Metazoa > Chordata > Mammalia > Rodentia > Sciuridae > Callospermophilus > Callospermophilus lateralis. Next base: position 21,203,256 of record NC_135322.1, on the reverse strand, counting down.
GTACAGAGTGCACATTACTTTCTATCACCCATAAAATACATATTACAAGATGATCTTATAATTAGGCAACAAATATCATCAACAAACTTCAAAAAAATCAGAGTTTGATGTTTCACACCCAACCAAAACATAACTAGGATAGTAATTAATGGTCAATATTTACAAATCATAACCATGAGGAAGTTAAGCATTGCTCTTTTATGTATACACTTGCCAAATATAAACTCAAAATTTTGATTACATATTTATGTAAAAACAGTGAAAAAGCTATATATCAAATCTCAAAGTTTCTGACACAGAGAATTTAGAAACACTATATAGTTTTATTATCTAACAAAAATTTTAACAAGTTAAACCTTAACTCAAGGACTTGGAAATAAAACTCTAAAAATAAATCTTCACAGAAAATACAGAGCCAAATAATTAAGACCAGAATTTAAATAAATTAGAAACAATAAAGAAGTAAAACATATTGTGTACATGTGCACTTGTATATAAAATAGTGATGCATGGCTTAAAATTGGGGACCCTTTTCCCAGGAATGTGTCATTAGGCAATCTCATTATTGTGCAAGCATCATAGAACAAACCCACCAAACCTGGATATATAGGTCACTCAACACTGTCTTTATGTAATCAAGACTTGTGACAAGCTTGAGATGGATGAAGCTATGCTGGCATGACATGACTTATTATTTTACAGTGAACTAAAAATAAAAGTAGGAATGCATGCTAAAATAATGATAAGTAGTAAAGTAAATGGGTAAACATAAAATACAGTCACGTGTTCCCATTAGCATGTATTATGTGGTGCACACAATCACACATGCTGTATATTTTTAAAAAAATTTTTTTGTTTTAATTAGTTATACATGACTGTAGAATGCACTTATGCACTTTGATATACCGTACATAGATGGGATATAATGTATCATATTTCTGATTGTACATGTTGTAGAATCACATTAGTCATGCAGTCATATATATACATAAGGTCATAATGTCTGTTTCATTCTACTGTCCTTCCATCCCCATATCTTCTCCCCAGCCATCCCTTCACTTTACCTAATCTAATGTAACTCTATTCTTCCCTAGTGCCCCCCTGCCCTTATTGTGAATTAGCATCTGCATATCAGAGAAAACATTCAGTCCTTGATTGTTTGGGATTGGCCTATTTAGCATAGCATGATATTCTCCAGCTCCATCCACTTACAGGTAAATGCCATGACTGGCAGCGCAGTAGGTCTACTTACACCAGCATCACCACAATGTGCTGCTCTGTGACATTACAATGGCAATGGCATTGCTAGGTGATAAGAGTGTCAAAATTCCATTATATTCTTGTTGGGACCACTGTCATATAACAGTTCATAATTGACCAAAATGTCTTTATGTGGTATATGACTGTAAATGGGAAAATCAGTAGGTAAATTATCTAAGAAAAAAAATATATACATACAGTAATTCAACAAGTTTTGCTTAAACACGTTATAAAGATGCAGAGATAAAATCAGTGTGGTTTGGCTTTCTGTGACAAACTTATGTATCAGAAGAGAAAATTCAGAAGCGTGCCTCTTTTACCTAGTGTGAAATTTAAAATCTGTGGATAAAGAGTCTATGGTACATTTAATATGTTTAGGTAATGACAAGTCACTTTCAAAAAAGAAGTGTAATAAGTAATTAATATTATGGAAGAAAGCAAATTCCATGTGGGCAGAATTTAAATGTAAGTTATGAAAGAAAAGACATGGTAGAATCAAATGTGGTGTGCCTATCACTGCAGATGAATGGATGAAAATGGAGAATGAGAAAAATATTCATTCTTAAAATGTATAATATTTTCCCAATTTGATAATACTACTTCTAGTGAATTTTGACCCTAATAGAGTTGAAATAATTTTGTTGTGTCAAATCTATAAATAAACTCCTTTATGGTATCTGCCTTTATTTCCTTGCTTAGAAAATCTTGAGTGTGTGTACATATGTATGTGTTCCTTCTATAAAGAAATGCTGCAGGAATATTATACCCATAACATTCAAGGGTATGAGTCTGCCAGTATGTCAGTATTACTTCTGACTCTGTATGATCTTATGACCCTAGGTGATTTAATCTTATTATACCCCAATTTCCTTATCTGTAAAATGGAAATAATAACATTATCTAATTTACTGGGGTGTTTGTTCTGATGATTAAATTAATTAGAACATGTAAAGTACTTAGAACTGTAGTTGTCAAATTTAAGCATCATATAGGCACTATTATGATCATTAGAACACTACTAAAGGACAAGAAAAGGTTATATAGAATTTTAAAAATGCATGTGACCAAAAAACATACTGAAATTACCAAAATTATTTTACACTTATTTTGTTTCAAACAAATGCAATTTGATCATTAAAAATTCATATTTTTTTTTACTCACAAAAATGGCAAAAGTAAAAATATCAGTTTTCGGCAAGCCTGTAAAGAAATAAACAGCCTATTAATTGATATCAAACTTATTAGCACAACTTGGTAATACCTAATGAAAAGTTAACAAGGCATGTACTTTTTTCCCAGGAATTTATTCTACAGAAATTATTATACGTAGAGGAATATTCAGCTGCAACAATGGTTCTTCTAATGTTATTTAGGAAATTGGTATTATTTTTTTGGAATGTTTGATAGAATTCACCATTAAAACTACATGACCTTGATGTTTTCTTTATTGTTTATGTAATTAATTATTATTAATTATTGATGTTAGCATGGTAATTGTTGATTCAATTAGTTTAATGATTATAGGCCTACTAAAATTAGCTATTTCTCCTTCGGTGAGATGGCAGAAATGTCTTCCACGGAACTGGACCATTTCACCTAGGTTATCAAGTTTGTGGGTATAGAGGTCTTCATAACCTTCATTCATCTTTTTCTTTTCTTTATTTAGTTGCTGCATTATAATTATACATGATAGTAGGAATCACGGCCTATTCATACATGCATATATTGTTATGTTTTTATCAGTGGGTTATAGCCATTTAAAATAATAGGGTTCATTTGGTATAATTGTACAAGTATGGGAAAAAATTGGTCCCACTTCAGTCCCCAGTACTTCCTCTTTCCTCCCCTTCTTCCCTCACATCATTCTCCTTCATCTACTCTGCTGATTTTTTTCTATTTATGTGTAGTTGTTTTTAAAATTAGTCCTTCATACATATACATAAAGGTGGAATTCACTGTGGTATGTACATAGCATAATGTGCTCAATTTCATCCCAACATTCCTCTTTTCCAGTCATTATAGCCTCACCCTCCACCCGCTTCCTCTCCTTTGCTGACCTCCCTTTAATTCTCATGAGATCCTGCCTTCTGCTTCCTTTTTGCCTTACTTGGGTCTGGCTTCTACATATGAAAGAAAACATCCAACTCTCCACTTTTTGAGTCTGGATTATTTCACTTACCATGATGTTCTCCAATTCCATCCATTTACCAACAAATACCATTGCTCTTTATTGTTGAGTAAAACTCTATATATCAGATTTTCTTTATCCATTGGTCTGTTGAGAGGCACCTGGGCTGGTTCCATAACTTGGCTATTATGAATTGTGCTGCAATAAACATTGATGTTACTGTACCACTATAATATGCCCGCCTATCTATCTATCTATCTATCTATCTATCTATCTATTTTATGATGGTGGTGCTGGGAATTGAACCCAGGACCTTATGCATGCAAGGTAAGCACTCTACTAACTGAACTATAATCCCAGCCCCTGATTTTAGTTATTTAGGATAAATATGAAAGAGTAGGATAGCTGGGTCTTATGGTACTTCCATTCCTAGTCTTTTGAGGAATCTCTATACTGCTTTCCAAAGTGGTTGCAGTAATCTGCATTCCACCAATACTGTATGAGCGTAACTTTTCCTCCCACATCCTCACCAGCATTCATTATTATTTCTATCAATGATGATTGCTATCCTAATTGTAATTGTCTTTTTATGTAATTTTAAAATTTACATATAACAGCAGAATGCAGTACAATTTTTATTACATATATAGAGCACATTTTTTCTTCTCTAGTTGTATACATAGTATATTCACACCAATTTGTGTCATCATATGTGAACTTTGGAGAATAATGATCATCACATTCCACCATCATTAATTACCCCATGCCCCCTCCCTTCCACTCCAACCCCTCTGCCCTATCTAGAGTTCATCTGTTTCTTTGTTTTATTTCTTACATACATGACAATAGTGGAGTGCATTACATACATAATCTTTTTTTTGCATTACAATTCTTAATACACCTTTATACCACAATTTATCAAATCTCTGTATTTATGGTATGTTGACACCAAATTTACATCTTCATACATGAATTTTGTATAATGATGACCATCTATTTCTCCCAAGCTCCCTCTCCCTATCCCACTATGAATCAGCCTCCTTATATCAAAGAAAACATTTGGCATTTGGTTTTTGGGGATTGGCTAACTTCACTTAGCATTATCTAACTCCATTCATTTACCTGTAAATGCCATGATTTTATTCTCTTTTATTACTGAGTAATATTCCGTTTCATTTCTAATATTAGTAATATTTTTACCTTGATTGGCCTGATAAAGTTTCGTCCTTTTTAGTGATGTTTTCTAAGAACAACTTTTGTTTCTGTTGATTTCCATGTGAATTTCTTGTTTGGGTTCCATTTGTTTTGGTCTAACTTTTATTACTTATGTCTTTTGCTGACCTTAGGTCTGATTTTCTGTTGTTCTTTTTCTAGTTTCCTAAGGTGGAAGCTCATAGAATGGATTATAAATCTTTCTTGTTTTCTAATATCTACATTCAATGCTACACACTGCCCTCTAAGAGCTGCTTCTGCTGCATCTCACAAATGTCAATCTTATATTTTCATTTTGCTCAAAATATTTTGAAGTTTCCCTTAATATTTCCTTGATTATATGTGATATTTATAAATGTGCTACTAATTTTCACAAATTTAGAGAGGGGTGTTCAACTTCTTTCTGTTATTGATTTCTGGTTTCACTTCATTATGGTCTTAGAGCACACATTACATGATTTCTGTTCTTTTAAATTTGTTAAGGTAAGAAAATAAATTTGTTAAGGTGCACTTTATGGCCTAGAATGTGATATATCCTGGCGAATGTCCCACAGGAACTTGAGGAGAATGTGTAATTTGCTGCTATTGGATGAAGTATTCTATAAATATCAATTACAGGCAATTGATTGATGATTCTGTTCAGTTTGACCATATTCGTTTTGATTTCCTACCTGATGGATCTGTCAGTTACTTCTGATGGCGGGGTGTTGGAAGTCTTCAGCCGTAATAGTGGATTTGTCTATCAATTTTTGCTTCATTTTTATTTTGACCTCCTGTTGCTAGGCACATACATTTAAGCACTGTTATGTTTTATTAGAGAATTTATTCCTTTATCATTTGGTAATGGCCTTGTTTATTCCTGATGATTTTCCTTGCTTTGAAGTCTGTTTGGTTTGACATTAATGTGCTGTTGGATTTTGATTATACTTAGCATCCATCCTGTTACTTTGTGTGCCTTTAAACTGAATGTGAACTTCTTGTAGACAATGTATTAGTTGGGTTTTGTTTTTTTAAATCCACTCTGACATCTTCCAAATTTTATTTGGTTTATTTAGACTTTGGAAGTGCTGGCTAACGTATCTGTGTGTTTTTCATTTGTTGCTTTTGTACTTTATTTCCCCCTTACTCTTTCTGCTTTCTCTGATTTTAATTTTCCCATTTATATTATTACTATTATACTTTTATCACATATATTATATTTCTACTTATTCCATTTTCTTCTCTTAGTGTATCAATTATACTTCTTTTAAATTTTTTGATGATTGTAGTAGAATTTCCACATAAGAATTGGCAATACACATTTCCAACTAATCTAAGTCTGCTTTCAAATAACCCATGCCACTTCATTGTTATTACAAGTACTATTCTTCCTAACCTTAAAAACATGCTGTTGTTTTCTTTCCTTATCTATAATCACCAATTCATTGTTACTATGATTATTATTATTTTTTTAAGAGAGAGGTGAGAGAGAGAGACTGAGAGAGAGACAGAGAGAATTTTTAATATTTATTTTTTGGCAGACACAACATCTTTGTTTGTATGTGGTGCTGAGTATGGAATCCGGGCCGCACGCATGCCAGGCGAGCGCGCTACCCCTTGAGCCACATCCCCAGCCCTACTATGATTATTTTGAACATGTAGTTATCTATTTGATCATCTGAAAGTAAGAAAAGTAAAATATAATATTTTACTTTACCTTCAGTTATTCCTTTCTAACACTCTTCTTCTTCTTCTTCTTTTTTAATGTAGATCTAAGTCTTTGGTCCCTATATTTCCTTTTCTCTAAACCTGTGTTGTTTCAAATAGCAAAAAATTGGAAACAAAATAAATATTCAACAGCAGGATAAAACTATAGCAAATCCAGGTCATGGAAAACTATGAAGTCATTGAAAATGAATTCAAGCTTCCAACTTGGTTCTGCTCTCCACCTTCTCATTGGTCATCAATCACATTTCAGGAGAGCTCACCCAGGTACCCTGTGAGCAGGGAGGATTAACCATTTCCACTTCCTCTTGTACTTCTGAGAGTGTTTTCTAGTGTTGGCAGCATGGGAGAGGCTGTAAAGAAGGTAATCCTGTCCAAGATCATGCAACCAGACCCACGGACCTCAGTGGGAGGGCACCAGAGAGCACAGGACCCCCAGGAAGCCCTGGGAAGTGCATGCCTCGTGTGTACAGTGGGGTGGCTGCAAAGGAGGCCTTTCCTTTGGCCTGGTAATTACTGGGGAGGGTCGGAATAGGATTTTTTTTTTCTCCACCAAGCTTTACCTTTGTCTGCTTATGCAGTACACTAGGATATTTTTCTCTTAGAACCTCAGGAAAGGAGAGAAAGGAAAGGCAGCTCTGTCTTCAGAACCTCAGAGCCTTGGCCCTTGGAGGAGCCTGGGGGTTCTTTTAATTTTACAAGAAATTCTCTTGACAAAGAGTCTCCTCTCAAGACTAGGGAAGCATGTCTGTCTGGAGTGAAGCAAGGGAGGAGAGGGGTCCCTGTGACCTGTACCCTAAGTTGAGCCCCTCAAATAGAAAAAGAAACTGAAAGGTTTTGTAGAAACCTAAAGCAGTAGGGCCTTGCACTTTTCTGGGATAGGAACAGGAAAGGCATAAAGCTTAGTGAGGGCAGACAAAGTTCTGAGTGACCCAGAGGAATCCTCAGGCAGCACCAAAATGCCGGAGAAGCAAGCCCCCAGCCCACGTGCCTGAGTGCAGTGTGGAGGCTGGTAGAGAGAGCCCTCAGGGTGGGACCCACTTCATGGCAGAATAGACCAGTGACCCCGACTAGACATGAAAATAGGCACAATGGTGAATGTCCATGCAGACTAATGACATTGGGGGCGGCGGGAGATTGCTTGCCTTAGAAAGAACCTATAGGGAAGGGTTGGCCAACCCTTTACTGAACTCAAACTTCTACAACTCTGGTAAAATGATTGTTCAGAATTAATGTTAACTGGGTTATTTAAAAAAGAAGTTGTTGGTTACAACAGTGCCATTCAGAATAGCCAAGCTATGGAGCCACTCAAGATGAACCGATAGAGAAAATGTAGTAAATAGAAATGCAGAACATCATGCCAAGTGAAATAAGCCAAAGGCTGAAAGTCAAAGGTCAAATTTTTTCTTCTATGTGGAAGCCAGAATGAAATGAAGAAAAAAAAGTGGAGAATCCCACAAAAATAGAAGGGGGCTCAGTGGATTAGAGGAATGGGATTGAGGGGAAGGAAGGAGGGACTGGAAAAGGCAGGAATGGTGATTGATGACCAATGAGAAGGTGGAGAGCAGAACCAAGTTGGAAGCTTGAATTCATTTTCAAGTTATGCCATAGACAATATGTATGTGCCGCAGTGAATTTCACCTTTATGTCTGTCCATAAGGCAGCAATTAGAAAAACAATAAATATAATGTTGGGTTGGACTTAATTTTTCAAATATGTAAAATTGTATTTGCAAAACCCTTGTATCTGTGAATTAAAATTCCTATATGAAAATTTTCATGGTATGTTTTTTCACCCCAGACTCCCTTAGGGTGATGATAGGTGGAGAAGAAAGAGGTAATATTTCTATTACCAAGTTGTTGGGCCTGAAAACTCCCTCCCACTAAGGGTTAAGGCAGACCATTTTATATCTAGACTGAGTGAGCCAGCAGCCCTGATTGTAAATAGGGAATTAATGAATGCATCAAAGACAATGTTGAGATTGCATAAAAAATGAGCAGTTCACACCTTTTTTCAAAGTTAACTTTGTTTCAGCTTAAAAAACCTGATAAATGTTTTCAATTAACAGTTACAGAAAAAGAAAATTATATTGCAAATTCATGCAAAATCTTCCTTCAAAATCACTTGCCTAATTACACAAATCAATTCTTCAGACTGAGAATCGAGCTCCAAAATAGAAAGTACAGATGTTTCAGAAGCAGTTGAATGGATAAGGTGGAGATCTCAGGGTGGCCTGCCCCTGCTTCTCTTTCATGAACATAAAATGAGTTATAGATCATAGACACCTAGTCTTTGAGGGCCCGGTGTTGCTTCATAAAGAATTCAGCACAGTGCCTAGGACATTTGGGGACTAAAGAGGTACAACATAACTAGTCCTGTTGCCTCCCCAGGAACAATGAATAATAAACCCATTCACCCAGGAAAATATACTAGTTCTGGAACAATTAAGGGCTGCCAAGCAGCAATGAGCAGACGTGTGGATGCTCTGTGACATTAAGATCCAAATAAATATTTGTTGTCCCCATCCTTATCATCTTTCATTGTTATTATCATCATCCTTTGAGAACCTTGCAGTCATTCAGACAGATTTTAATGCTATAGAAAAGGAATTGGGCTTGGGAGGCCCGGTTGCAGAACTGACTCAGCCTTTAGCTGACATTTAATTTTGGCAGATTGCTTCCCTGCTCTGGGATCCCATATAATGCATGAGTAGCTGAGTGGTTAGTCTAGATGAGCTTGGGATGACCCTTTCTGCCTTATCTATTGTCACATAATAGTAGAGCAAAGACTTTTTCTTATTGATCACAGTCACTCTTTGCTCTGTGTCTGTCTCAGAGTATGTGCCCAACACTTGTTGGCTAATGTGAGTTAGAGTTTTGTTTTGCTTTGTGGGGGGTGTGTGTGGAAGGTATAAAGAAAGACAGAGGAGCCAGTGATATGCATGTCCTCACAATTCCCCTTACTCATGGACAGATAAAGATTCTAAAAGCTAGGTCCTCAAACCTTGAGTGACTCATGGAAGTTTTGCAACATGTGTGTTTGTGTTTGCTGAATCTATAGCCTCCCATTTCCTAAAAGAATAAGGGATTGTTTTTATATTTTATCCCCGAATCCTTGCTGTATCTTAAGGATGGAGCAGCCCCTGCTTGATTCTCAATGGTAGTTCTGCATCATTAATGCCACTAATAACTAACTAAAAACCTAAGACAGGAGTCCCCTGAATGATTCTCACTCCTGATTATGGATAAAATTTTAGTCCCTGGATTAATAAACATGCAGAAAATACCAACACCCCTCCCTAACATACCCAACAACAACAACAACAACAGAAAGTCATCAGTAAGTTCAGAGAAAGAAAGAGAAATTTCTTAGAAACCTCCTGTCTGGAGGAACCTATGACATTTGAGCAAAAACCTTGATCTTGAATTTTTGGGGACTAAGGAAATGGAGGAAATAGAAAGATTCAGGGTCTCAGACAATATCATAGCAATGCATGGGGAAAATGCATTCTTAACCCTGGGCTTCTCCACCAATGCTTTTGGAAGATGCACTGATTAATGTCATGAGCAAGAGTTTTCAGTATCAACTACTGCTTTATAATGCATCGTCTCTTTACAGCTTGCTAATGGCCTAGAATAACATCCTAAAATTTGTGATTTCCCTGCAGTCTATAAGTCAGATGAATATTTCTGTTGATCTGAGTGAAGGCCAGCTGATCAACAGGGACAACTCATGATACTCTGGTCAGCTGGGTTATATTCACAATCACTTCTTCATTGTTCTCTTGGCCAAAGTGAATAACAAAGGTAGTCCAGAGGAAAGGAGCAATACATTATTTCTGCATGGGAGTAGCTTCAAATTCACTCTGTGAGGGTCATGGATAGGAGGTAGAAAATTTGAAACAATTTTAAATAAACCTACCACAGTCAGCCATCTGTCCACCTCCCTTCACATATAAAATGCACTAAGCCCTCGTACCAGCCTCCACTCACACAACATCTCATCCAATGATGACATCATACTCAAAATCAAGATCTTGTTATTGTATCAATTTTAGTCCCAGGTACTCTCGATCTTGGAAACTAGGAACTGAAACATCAAGTCATCAGGCCCCATACACCCTACCTCCAAGATTTTATGAGATAGTAAAACTTCAATAAACACTCCCATTCCATAGAGGGAATAGTAGTCAGTGGTCTACAGTAATCTGAAATTGTACTTAAATCGGCCATGTTTCTATTTCTCGGGAGTGACTTTTCATCTACTGTTTTTCTTAGATCTGGGCTCCAATGCTTGATGTACCCTTTCTTTGCTATCATCCTCTCTGACTATGTCTAAAGACAACAATCAGCTGTTTCCTCCATCTACTTCTTGACCTTCAGGAGCTAGTGTTCCAGAAGTGTCTTCATAATTTAAAAAAATGTCTGTCCTTTTATTACACACTGGAATCATTTTGCCAATTTAACTCCCTTTAAAATTTTGTGGGCTTTCCATGCATCTAATTATCATCTACTTCATGCTTCAAAATTATCTGTAATAGCTGCTAAGACAGACCCCTCTCTTTGATGCTACTACTATTTTGGGGTAAGACTTCTATATTGTTCAACTTCCCTTTAGTATGGCAAGAAAGGTCTACATAAAGTTACTAAAGAATCCTAAAGCAACAGGTTTGATTTGTTTGTTGTAGTCAAGATCATCTTATTTTACTTATTTTTAAGATTTATGTACAATAAAACAAATCTACTTTCCATATATAGTTCCATGAATTATAACACATATTTATGCAACTATCATAACCCAATCACTTCCCAATAGCCCGATTTTCCAATATTGCTGCATTGAGGATTAAGTTTTCAACATATGAATTTGGGGGACACACCCAAGTGACAAAATAGACAACCATTTAGTCATCCTATAAAAACTCTTTTATAATATTCCTTTAAAGACACATTTTCCCCAAGCTCTAACTTCTGATAACCACAAATCTGTTTTCCATCACCATTTTGTCTCCAAGAAAGTCATGTGAATGGAATGGAAAAGTGCATTAAGTTTTCAACGTTAGACGTATTCAGCTCAATGCCTGTAAGTTTTTGCTTGTATCCTCAGTACTTTTCAGTTTGCACTGATGAGCAGGATTCCCATGTATGGATATACCACAGCGTGCAAGTGACATTCATCCATTGAAGGTGCTTGGGCTGCTTCCAGTCTGGGGTAATTATGAATAGAATCTCTCTTAAATATTCGTTCACAGGTTTTTGTGTGGAAATAATGGTTTAAAAAATCCAGAGTAAATATCTATCAATGAGATTGCTTGGTTAAAGCATAAGTGTATGTTTACATTTATAAGAAATGGAATACTGTTTACCACAATTCTCATACCATTTTACATTCCCATCAGCAAGGTATGAGAGCTCAAATTGCTCTTCACTCTCACTAGCACTTGATATTGTCAGTACTTTTTTATGTTATTCAAGGTAATAATTGTGCAGTAGCATCCATCTAGCTGTAACTCACATTTCCCTAGTGGCTAGTGATGAACATGTTTGCATTGACTTATCTGCCATCTGTATATCATCTTCAGTGAAATGGCTGTCTTTTACCATTTTCTTATTAGATTGTTTATTTTTCTGTTGAGATTTGACTTTTGTATACATGCTACATATGAAGCCTTTGTCACATATGTTTTTTGCAAATACATTTCCCAGTCCATAGCTTTTTCCTCATCCATGTAATAAGGTTTTTCACTAAGGTCCATAAGGTCCAAGGAATAAGATTTTTCACTAAGGTCAAAATTTGTATAAAGTCCAATTTATTGATTTCTTTTCTTTGATGGGTCATGCTATAGGTGTCATGTCGGAGAACTATTTACCAAGCCCTTGCTTTTGAAGTCTTCATTATTTATATATTCTTATGAGAGTTTTATAGCTTTATATTTAAGTCCATGATATGTTTTAAGCTAATTCTTGCATAAGTTGGGTGGTTTAGATCAAGATGTATATGCATCTATGGAATATATATATATTATATATATATTCACCATTTTCCCATTCAATTTATTTTGTACCTTTATAAAAAATCAGCTGTCTGAACTTGTGAGTGACTACTCAGGATTTTCTATTCTGTTTGCTGATATCTCTGTGCACCCCTCCTATACCACTCCATAGTCTTGATCATTATAGCTACATAATAAGTCTAGAAGTAGAATAGAACAATTTGTCTAACTTTATTCTACTCTCTTTTAGAACTATTCTGGTTACTCTTGCTATTTTTTTCTCTTATATATTTTGGAATAATCTTGTCTATATCTAGAAAATCATCTTGCTGAGATTTTGCTAACCCAGAAATTGTGTTATCAATTCAGTGTGTCAATCAGCATATCAATTTGGAAAGAATTGGCATTCTCACTATATTGAGTCTTCCAATCAGTGAACATGGAAATTTTTTATTAATTTAAGTCTTTGATTTCTTTATTTATCATTTATATCTTGGCATACATATTTTTTAAAAATTTATGCATAAGAATTACAATTTATTAATTATAAATGATATGTTTATACGTTTTACTTATTTCCATGTGTCCAAAATACAATCAAATTTTTGCATATTGACTCTAATTCCTATGAACTTTGCCGAAGTCAGTTATAACTTCTAAGGTAGATTCTCTGTTTTCTAATTCAAAGTAGTTTAAAATCTGAAATAATACTCAATCATTTATTTCAGCTGTTATATTAACTGAATGTAATATTACAAATGACAAAAAAGTTTAAATAATCAGATTTTAAGAGAAATAAAATCTGATGACCCATAGTCCCTGATGGTCTGGAATAATTAACTACAATGTACTTAATATTTAAGCTGGAGTTTGGCTGATATTTATTCCCCAGAATCTTTTCCATTATTTTGTGTGTAGATAATCATGCGATCTACAAATTGGCACAATTTTATTTCTTTCTTTCTAAGCTATATACCTATTATTTCTTTGCCTTGCCTATTGTTTTATCTAAATCTTCCAATTCTATGTTTAATGACAAGTAGTAATGACAAGAGAACATTTTTGCCTAGTCCCAAACCTCATGGGGGAAACATTCAGTTTCTAAGTATTAGGCATGATGTTAATTTTAAGAGGCTAGATGTAAGTGACTCATTGTAGATGCTGTTCATCAATCTGAGGAAGTTCTCATATTGCATATAGCATATAGTTTGGTCATTCCTTTGTCCTTTTAAATTTATTCTGCCAACCTCTGCCTCTTAATTGGAGAGCTTAATCCATTTACATCTAGTGTAACTACTGGAACAAATTAGATTTATGTCTGCCATTTTGCTTTGTTTTTTAGATGTCTTGTCTTTTTAGTTCCTTGATTCTGCAGTTACTGCTTGTGAGTGTGTGTGTGTGTGTGTGTGTGTGTATTCTAGTGTTCAATCTTACTGTCTTTTTCATTTCTTTTACTATATATTTTCATTACTTTCTAAGTGATTTTCTTGGGAATTGCCATCATTATGTGAATTGTAAATTTATAACTATCTAGTTTGGATTAATATCAGTTTAACTCAACTTGCTTACAAGAATTCATTTCCTATAAAGTTCTGTTTTTCTCCTACTTTATACTGTTTTTATAAAAAATTACATCATTGTATATGTGTGCACATAAACAAATTTATATTTTTTGAGATTTTATTGTATATCTTTTCTCCATTCTTCTATTTTCAATCTGAATTTATCATAATGTTTGTAGTAAGTTTCTTATTCACAGCTTATAATTGGGCCATTTAAAAAATATGGTCTCCCAATCTTCAATTTTTAAGTGTTATTTTAGATAATTAAAAAAATATGATTATTGATATAATGAGTTTAAATATGCCACTTCATTTTGTTTGTTTGCTGGTTCTTTCTGAGGTCTTTTATTTTGTGCCTGTTTTCTTTTTATAGCCTTCCTGTATAACATGTGAACTTGCTTAAAGAATACCATTTTGATCTTGCCCTTGCCGGTGTGGTGTCATTTCTGTCTTCCTGATATTCCAAAATTCCTTCTCTTTTATCATTTTCTCTCTGTTTGGAGAATTTCCTCTAGCCATTGTTTTAGAATAGGTCTTATGGGAACAGATCCTCTAAGTTCCCTTCATCTCAGAATGCTTTGATTTTTTTTCTTCATTCATAAAGGATATTTTCACTGGATATTGAACTCTAGATTATCAATAATTTTATTTCAGATCTTGAAAAATATTGTGCCACTTCCTTCTGATCTTCTGATGAGACATCTATTATCATTTGAATATTTTTACCTCCATAAATAATGCTTTGCTTTTCTCTAGCAAAAAAAAAAAAAAAAGAAAAAACAAAGAGCTTGGTTTCAAGATCTTCACTCTCTTCATTTAGTTTGGGGATGATAAATTATAATGTATCTTGGCATGGTGTTCTTTAGGTTTTTCTTGTTTGGATTTGTTTAGCATCTTGACTCTAAGTTTATGCTTGTTGGCAACTTTTGGAACTTATCAGGCATTATTTATTCTAATACGTTGTTAGCCCTTGCTGCTTCTCCCCTCTCCTTCTGAGACTCTAATTACACAAATGCTCAATCGTTTGCTATCATCCCCAAAACCACCAGTTTGATTATGCTTTCAATTCTAGTCTTCATTTCCAGTCTGCTTAATACTATCTCCTATCAGAGTCATTGGATAGCTGATTCACACATTTTGTCTAGATTTGATTCTGTGGGTGGTAGAAGAGACAAAGGTGGGTATGCTCACTCAATCTTACCCAGAACCACAATTGGTACCTCCTCACTTTATGTTGAGAATTTTTTTTTCCAGCTGGGGAGCCTAGAGATTAAAAAAAAAAAAAAGATTTTCTAATATGTTGAGTTCAACCCCTCTATAATCTATGAAATTCTATTGCAAATTGACCAAAGTTTTCTTTAACTGTCAGTCATTTTTATATTACAATCATATCCTGGCATCTAGGTGTTACCACTGAACCCTTTCAAAATACTACCTAGAAATCACCTTTCCAAAATCCACAAGTCCATAGATGAGTACCTGATCTTTCACATTGCTGCAGGAATGTATTTTTAATAATTGTTTGCCCCTTTCATAAGTCAACATTTTTCTACGTTCTATAATAATCTCCTAGACATTTTCCTACTTTAATTATCAGTTTCCCCACTGTCTTTTCAGCTTCCACAGTCCTTCTAGTACCAAAGCCAATGCTAAATATTTCAGGCTTTTGTTATAGCAGCAACCCTTTTTTAGATACCTACTTCTGTATCTGCTAGTTCTTCAGGCAAAACCATTCCAAAATTGAAAGGTTTTAAATTACAATAAAATGTAATTTCTCATGAGCTGAAGAATCGTATGAGTGATTTTGCTCAGTGGCTTTCAACTGAAGGTGCTATTGTGTCTGTGGTCAGCTGGGGTCCATCAGGGACTGTCTGGTACAAGGTAGCTTATGCTGAACTAATTGACCGAGTTGGCTCTGTTCTATATGTTCTCTTATCCTTCACCAGGGTAGTCTGGGCATATAGTTCAAGAAATATGGAAAGCACACAAGTTCACTGAAAGTTTATTTCTAAGACTCATACACTATCCCATCTGCTACATTGTATTGGTCAACCAGGGTCACGAGTCCAGTCTGCATCCAAGGAGAGGGGAAATAACATTCCATCTCTCCATAGAGGAAGTTGCAACAAATGTTTCAGGAATGCACAGACAGGGAGGAAAACATTGAGATCATTTTTATAATCTGTCTACTTTATCAATAACAGTTTGACCAAAAAAAAAAAAAAAAGTACAGAGGCTTTCCCCATGAAGTTGGATCTTCCAGAAAGCCAGGAGCTCAATGTTGAGATCTTTTTAGTTCCTGAAAGGAAAATTCATGGGCCTTGGAGATTGAATGTAGATATTATAGAAGTCCTTCTGAAGAGCATAGGACAAATCCAAATACAGCATTTGGGGATGCACCTGATTTAAATCATTTACTTGCAGGATTACCTAAATTATTTAAAGCTTTGAGTATGGTTAGTGTTGCTATTTGCAATCTGAATATCTCTAGAGGAAATAATCAAAGAAAATCAGAGATCAAGAGAAGGAGGAATGACATAACCAGGGTCAGAATAAAAGAACAGCAATAAAGGAGTGAACCGAGGCATGGAGTGGAAGCCCAGGAGGGCAGGCATGGTAGTTGAAGCTCCAATCATAAAATGTCCTGATGAACTGTGTTGCTTTTATAATCTCACCAAGACCTTCAATCTTCAGAAACATGCTGGACTGGGGAGCATTTGGAGTGGTCCTGGCAATACTTTCTGAAAATATATTGTACTCTCTTCTTCTAGAACTGGAGCTGTCAGTTTCTCATGGGATACCACACCAATGAGTAATCTGAACAAGTTTCTCTGAATGACCTTGGGGCCCCCGGAAGAAGCAAGAATTCGCCCCAAGCTGGGAGGCCAGAAGTGATGTAAAGAGAATGTCATTGGTAGTGGTGGGGGGTGTTGAACCCAGGGGTTCTTAACCTCTGAGCCACATCCCCAGCCCTTTTGATTTTATTTTGTTTCTTTTTTCTTTTTTTTTTTTTTTTTTGAGAGAGAGGGTCTTGCAGAGTTGCTTAGGGCCTTGCTAAGTTGCTGAGGTTGTCTTTGAACTTGCTGAGGTTGGCTTTGAACTTGCAGTCCTCCTGCCTCCGCCTCTGGAGTCTCTGGGATTACAGGCCTGCACCATACCTGCAGGCTTCTCATTGGCTTTTGAGAGCAATGTGGAGACCCTTGACTGGAGGACATACAGGAAGAACACGCCTGTTATTTAGTGGGTCTGCATCCATAGGAAAATTCAGTCTCTTCTGGGCCTAGGGGTTCCCAAAATCTTGAAGGTCTTCTTACTTACCATGGGAATCCGTTCTAGACACTTCTAAACCTGTCTTGATGACTCAGTATTCACTGATACAGTCCAATACTTCTTGGGGTGGCTTTTAGAACCCATTTACTTAGTTTGCTGGAGTGCCTGATCGCTCACTGGGGACCCCATGAAGCTGAGTAAGGGAACTGCAGTGCTTTCCTTCTTATGAATTCCTCAGTTTCTATTCTCCTGGACTGAGTTATCCAGGTTCATACAATGGCTTTTGACACAAGGGGTTGATTTGCCCTAAAGATTCTAAGATGATAGAAACCCAAGAGAGATGATAATAGATGCATCCAGAATGGTTTTGGGTGTCAAAAAACACTCAGGGCCTTGGAGCAGGAAAGTCATCCCCAGCCAGTAGTCTCAGCAAGCCATTGTCCTAAAAGTGGACCGCATGTCCTTCTTTTTATTTTAATATGCCTTTTTTTAAAAAAAAAAAGTGAGATGAGGTCATCGCCTTTTCACTTCCTTCTTGAGAGCTGACACATCCAGTGCAAATGAAGCTAATGACGAGAGACAGAATTTTAATGTTAATTAGATATTCCATGTGTCTTAGTTCATCAGAGAACGATTGCTCTTTTATGTATCAGATGAAAGCAGAGCTCTTGCTTGGAGGAAAACAGAGTACACAGAAAAGAAAGTATTCTCAGTTTTGTAATTATTCAAATGATTGTTGCTTTTATAAGAAAAAGATTTTGAGAGGGCAGGAGGATACTTAGCAATAACACAACTGCATGGCAGGAAGCCACAGCAGAGCCTCCAAGACCCTCTTTTCTCTCTTTTAGCAAACATTGTTAAAAACCGTAATCTCCAATTAGGAAACAGCCTCTCAGAGAGTTTTCAGTGGCCTCATTAAACAAGTAGGAGGTGGGTGGTAGGACCTAGCCCCCTTCTAAATGGACCTACCCAGGGGGAAAAGGGCCCTGTGGTCCTTGTACTATGCCAACACCCAGGTTGGAAGAAAGACACTAGGCCTGCATGTCCTAAGAACTTTTTAAAATTTAATGTTGGGGCAAAGAATGAAGACTATTCCATTCCATCTGGGAACTCCATTTTCACACATAAAAAAAAAAATGCACATGTTGGATGAGCTCAGAGAATCTGAATAAAGGCTGCAGGGGCCTCCTCTTCCCTAACCTCCAGGGTACAAGGCAGAGGTATAGGTTAGGGTGGGAATGGTTTTTAAATTACAAGTGAACAAATAAGCTTCTGTTACTGGTGGAAATATGTTATGTTCTGGTAGGTTGAGAAACAAAAGGGTTGAAAAACCAGTTGAGTGGATTCATTGTTCCATCATCAAATCTTTAATTATTAATTTGAGAATTAGCTGATTCTACTTGATAGGTGAACCAATGAGTAGAAATAAAGAATTGACATTTATGAATAAAACATTTAATATTTACCATTTTCTTTTGTTACTTTTGAAATTTTTCAATGTTTTGGAATAATTTTGTAATTTTAGATTTACCAAAAAAAAAAAAAAACTTGGAAAAAGAATTTCCAGGTGTCCTTCATCTAATTTCACTTAATGTTTATGTCTTATATAACTATGGTACATTTGTCCAACATTTGTACATTATTATTAACTAAGTTTCATTTGAATTTTGCCAGTTTCCAACTAATATCCCATTTCTTCCCCAGGATACAATTCAGAGCCTTACATTGCATTTAGGCAATATTTAGTCTTGTGTATTCATTTTCATGCTGTGTATTGTTTGGGTGGACTTATAAGTCAGTGAATACACATGGCTCCCACTCTTCAGAAGCTCATGGGTCTATAAGGCAAAATCGTATTGCAGAAAAGTTTATGCATCTCCATCCTTAGATCTTTATTTCATTTGTGGTGCTGGGGATGAAACCCAAGGCCTTGTGCCTGTTGGGAAAGGGCTCTACCACTGAGCTACATCCCCAGGCCAGACCTTAGAACTTTAAAATTTAATATATGGAGCTTGAGGATGCCATACCAGTAGAAGAGTCTTTCTTGGAAGTCCATAGCTCATTGATCAGCAGACAACCCATAATGGTGACACTAGTAATATGCCAGCTGAATCTTATGTGCTAACTGGCTCAGGATGGGATAGATAAGTAGGGTCCTTCTTTTAGGACATTCTGACCAGCAAAAAAATATTGTATTACATATGTCAATCAAAGCAAGATGTACAAAATAGAGTCCAACGGGCTGTTTCACATCATATATCCATTTTTCTTTATTTTTCTTTAGGTTCTTTGGCATTATGTAGACTCAACTGGAGATATGTAAATAATCCTTCCTAATCAGAAAGAATAATCCAAAAAAAATTGACTAAACTTTTTTCAAATAGATAAAATCTGAGATAATAGGGTGTAGGGAATTAGGCATTTTGTGTAGAACTCTGGTGAGAAAATGAACTGTCTCATCCTTCAAGGTCACAAGGGACTTTGCAATTTGGGTTCTCAAGATATGGATACCCATTGACACAGTCAGCCAAAAGATAGTCAGCACAATATTGTTGCAATTAGAAGCAATATAGTTGTTGGTCAAGATTAGACAACTTATAGGACAGGCATATAGAACTAATGTGAAGCTTTAAAAAATAACATAAAAAAGAATATTTATTGACAAAGTACTGCTAATAGACAATAGGATTCTTTTGTGTATGTATGTTTGTATATATTTGCTTTTTGAGAGTTGTTTTACTAAATATGTTAACAATGATTATTTGGGGGAATTGGAGATATTCTAACAATATTGAGATATAATTCACATACCATATAATGCCCCGCCTTAAATTGTTTGCTTATTCTAGACATGTCTTATGAATGTTATTATACAATATGTGGCCTCTTGTAACTGGCTACTTTCATTTAGCATAATGTTCCCAAGGTCCCTGCATGTTGTTCCATGTGTCAGTACTTCATTTTGTTTTTAGTGACTGGATTATAATAATTCATTGTTTGGATATATTACATTTTATTTTACCATTCATCATTTGATGAGCATTTGGGTTGGTTCCACTTTGTGATTATTATGAATAATGCTGCTATAAACATTTGTGTACATATTTTTCTGTGGACACATACTTTCATCTCTCAGATCTATAGCTAGGAATGAAATTGCAGGGTCCTATGGTCATTCTGTTTCATTTTATGAGAAACCACCAAACTGCCCAAATGGCTGCACCATTTTGCATTCTCACTAGGAATGTATGAAGGATTCAATTTCCTCACATTTTTAGCAACACCTTCTATAACCTGACTCTTTCATATAGCCCTCATAGTATGCAAATCAGTACATTATTGTGGTTTTGGTTTGTATTTCCATAGTGACTAATGATGTTGGATGCTTTTTCATGTGATTTCTGACCATTCTTATATCATTTCTAGAGAACTATTCAGATCCTAGGTCTAATTTTAATTTAGTTATTCATCTTTTTATTATTATCTGGTATGAATTCTTTACATACACTCAATATACAGAAATCCCAGAAGAAATCATTGATTTTCAAATATTTTTTTCTTGGTGGTATCACTTATAGCACAGAAGCTTTTAATTAAGATTAAGTTCACTTTTTCTCCCCCGATCCCGCGGGGTTGTTTTTTTTTTTTCCACCAAGGATTGAACCCAGTGGTGTTTTACCACTGATCTACATCCCCAGTCCTTTTTATATTTTTATTTTGAGTCAGGTCTCACTAAGTTGCTGAGGCTAACTTCGAATTTGTGATCCTCCTGCCTCAACTTCCCTAGTCTCTAGGATTACAGGCATGCGCCACCACACTGGCTCCCTTGTATTCTTGGTGTGCTCCCTAAGATAGTATTTCCTAACATTGATCACAAAGACTTAATCCAATATTTTCTTCAAAGAGTTTTAGTTTTCGCTTTTGCACTGAAGTGTATTAATTATTTCAAGTTAATTTTTTTTTGTATAGGATAATAAAGGGGTCCGATTTTATTCTTCTATGGGTGGATATTCAATTGCCCCCCAAAATCATTTGTCAGAAATAGTATTCTTTCTCTAATGGTTGTGTGCCCTTGTCAAAAATCAGTTGACAGCAAATTAAAGGATTCATTTTCTAAATTCTCAGTTCTATTCCTTATGCCAGTAACATACTCTAGCTCTGTAGTAAGTTACAAAGGGAGTCCTCAAATGGAAAAAAATGGGGAAGTAGGAGTCCTCGAATTCTGTTCTTTTCCAAGATGCATTTGTCTATTCTAGTTACCTTGCATTTATGTATGCATTTTGTGATCATTTCTGGTCAAACATTTCTGCAAAAAGGCAGCTGGTTTTTGACAAGAATTGCATTGAAGCTGAATATCAATTTGGAACATACCACCATCTGAACAATACTAGCTTTTTATCCATGAGCATGAGATGTCTTTCCACTTATGTAGATCTCTTTAATTCTTTTCAGTAATGTCTTATAGCTTTTCCCTCTTATAAGTTCTGCACTTTTTTGGATCAATTTAAATATGTTATTCTTTTTGATGCTATTATAAATGGAATTTCTTTTTAGCTTAATTTTTTAAATTGTTTCTTGATAATCTACAGGCATAAAACTCTTTTGGTTATTGATTTTTATACCCTAAAACGTGCTGACTATACATAGATTACTGATGTTTTGTGAATGTGTGTGTTTGTGTGTTTCTGAAGAGTTTCTGTGCTTGATGATATCATCAACACATGGAGGTATTTGTACTTCTCTCCCGAGATGAATAATTGTGTTACCTTTTTTCCTTATACCTAATTGTTCTGGCTTGAACTTACAGTACAATGCTCTGCAGAAGGGGCATGAGCATACAGGGTCTCTTTATTTTTATTTTCTTGTCTTATTTATTCTTATCTTTTTTTTTATCTTTCTTTCACTATTGATTTTGATATTGATAATTTTGTTCTTTTTTTCTTCCTTTGATTATATGTATTTGTTAAACCTTCTATAAATATAAAAGTTAGCAAACAATAAAATTTCTAAAACCTCCGTGGGGGAGGAAGTAGATGTGAGAGAGGAGCCTGAACTACTGAGGCTGTTAAAGGATCATGTGCTCAGTGTACATTTCAGGTTTCCCACTGACCCAGGCTCACAGCCAACTAAGGACATAGAAGAGGGAAGACAAGAAGATGAATTTGAGAAACAAACTACCTTAATTGGTTCTTGATTGTCCCCCAAAGACTTGTGTATTAAAGGTTTGGTGCTCATGATGGTGCTGGTAGGAGGTGGTAGAAAATTCATGAGGTGGAGCCCAGTGGAAGGTCCTTAGGTGACTGGCGGTGTGCCCTTGAAGCGATTGTGGGACGCCAGTCTCCTTGTCCTCCTCCTTCTCCTTTTCCTTCTTCTTCCTTTTGGCTGAGAGAGAAATGGCTTTGCTCTGTCACACCCTCCCACCATGATATGTTGCCTCATCTAGGGCCCAAAGGGCCAACTGATCATGGACTGGAATCTTCAAAACTGTGAGCCAAAGTAAACCTTTTTCTTTATCGGTTGGTTTTCTCAGGCATTTTTTTATAGTGATGGAAAACTGACTGACATATAAGCCATACTTTCTAAGAGGACATGGGGGAAGTGGCCTCAGTGTAAGGATGACCACTCAGAGAACATGTAACCCCAAGAGTGAAGCCTAATACAAATACGGACATGAGTGATGATCATTTGTCAACGCAGGTTCGTCAGTGAGAACAAGTGTGCCACTCAGGTAGAGGGCGTTGATAGTGGGAGGGACTGTGCATATACAGGGACAGGTGGCAGATGAGAACTCTGTAACTTCTGCTCCATTTTGCTGTAAACCAAAACCTCGCTAAGAAAGAAATCTTATTAATGAATAAGTAATGATTAAATAAAAAACAGAGGAGCCCATTGTTTTGAATTAAACTGCACTAGACCCCAAGGACCAGACTAAAAGTTGAAACAGAGTCATTCATATTCAAATTCCACAACATCCAGCTGACACTAACTTGTTATATGACCTGAGAAATCAGGAGAAACATTTCCCAAATAGGCTGATTTCAGTCCACATGATAATGAAATCCCCTCTGCTTTAATCAGTAGCCAAAAAAAAGTAATTTAATATTAACCAATCCGTTATTTTTCTATTGTTCTATCTTTCCCCAACTAATAAAAATAGTAACTTTGAAGTAAGCAATCCACTCTTTGTTCTTTGTTTTGCTTTCTTCAACTCTTCTTTGTCTATAAAACAAACGTCTTCTGCTTAGCTTATTGGAACACTTACTCTATTCTATGAAATGAAGTGTTGCCTGATTCTGGAATCACAGATAAAAGCAATTCAGATTTTTAAACTAAATTTGTTGTAATTTTGTCTTTTGACATAGAGCTGTTTAGCAAGACTGATGGCTAGCTAGATATGGATAGATGATAGATGATAGATAAGAGATAGGTTTAAACAAAACCGTTAATCAGAAGTAAAGAAATGGATAAGATTTGACAATGTAATCATCTAAAATCGGACCCTGAGACAAGGATTTAAGTGAATGTTGCTTATTGGTAAGCTGATCCCAGCAACTAGCAGGGAAGGAAAGAGGAATTGAGATAGAGAAGGGAAGGAGGCCAAGGCTGAGCATGACATGCAGGATATCACTGGTCCAGTGAAGACCTCTTGCATACTGTGTAAAACAGCTCGGCATCATTCCATCTGAGGGGCAAGAATGCTGATCTTCTACTAGCATTTGTCCTTTGCTGTTAGGCTTGTGTCATGTGGGAGCCCACCATACTCCTGGGGCTGGAGAAAACCTGTACACAGCCATGTGTGGGTGGCACACACTTGTAATCCCAGCTACTCAGGAGGCTGAGGCAGGAGGATTGAAAGTTCAAAGCCAGCCTTGCAATTTGAGGTCCTGAGCAACTAAGTCAGACCCTGTCTTAAAATAAAATACAAAAAAGGACTGTGATGTGGATCAGTGGTTAAGTGTCCCTGATAATCCCCAGTACATTATTAAAACAAAAACTAAAACAAAACAAACCCTGCACACAGAGTCACAGAGGCTGACAGAAAACAACCCACTTCATGATTGAGAACTGGGAATGCCAAAGACATATTGGGTTCTCTTAACCAGGTAGCTTTTTAATGAATTTAATACAAAATGTGATCCCCATATTTCACATCAGCACTTGTCAGGAGGAGCTGTGGGCCTCCAGATAAACAGATTTCTTTTCTAACTTCTGCGTCCCCCAGCCCTGTGCATTTTGAACGGGGCCAGGAATGAATAGATTGGAGACTCCATGTGCTTGTGTAGAATTGAGAAAGGAAATACAATATGTTCACTAGGTCCACGTTACACTGGCAATATGGGGCTGGGCCGAGCTTAGGATAAGGGGGTAGGTTTAAAAGGAACCAAGCCCAAGCACTGTACCTCTGACTAGGAGATAAGTAGAACCAGCCTTTCTAATCTCTTAAGAAAGGGGACTTCCCTGTGGCACCCTCTAAGGACAGTCCCTGAGGAACTAGTCTTGATATTCAATGGGGCTCAGAAACTTCATCCCTACTCACATAAAAGAAAAGCAAATCTATCAGTCTATTTTAGGGGAATGTTCATAGGATACCTTCAGGTAGCGTCACAAAAAAATTCACCATGTCCAGTCTCTCTTCCTTTCTCAGTTCCATTCCTACGTTGGCTTCCTTGGGTGACAAGTCTGTCACCCCCAAGGAAAGAACATCTTTCTCATGATTCCCAACATCAGCCCAGTGTTCGGTTACCTGGGCCTGCTTGGGTCACGTGCCCTCCCATCTTCAACAGTCACAGCCAGAGGCTCAGTGGTCTGATTGTGCAGGACAAGGGTATGTGTCCATTCCTGGAGTGAAGAAAGGAAGGCAACTTTACCCAAATTATATGGACTATGGATAGGAGAAGAGGGCTCTCCAAAGGAAAGGTGGAGAGCTGTCGTCAGATGCAGGAGTGACACTAGGCAGGCAGAGATCTCCAAGGCCTTTGTCATAATCAAAGCCAGTGTTCTCTCTGCCTGCGGATACCTTCTTTACCTTTAAGACCCATTTGATTCATTTTTTTGTGATCTATTTGTGATATACATGTGCACATGTGCACACGTTATGAAGCAAGTGCTTGCTAAACTAGCCAGAGAAACATCAAATGATCACACAATTAAGTACATATTTAAATGCAATCAGTGTGTAATTATCAGAAAACTGGTTCAATGACTGATCACAGAAGTTCTCTTCCAGAGAACTTACACAAGTTCTTCTCTCTAGTGGCCCAGCTGGAACCAGGCTGCCCTAACTCCAGCAAGAGGAGATATATTCAACTTAACTTCTTATGAGCCCAAAACTTTGCAAGGTGTTTCATGACATGTCAACTGGACTTTATAATCTACTTAAAATAAATATGCAGAAGATTTTTTGTAGGAGATTGATCTATTTAATACAACGGTCAATAACAAAGAACTAACAAAAATAAGTTTGTTCAGCAGACAGATAGAGAACCTTGTAACCAACAACTATAGAAAACATGTTATCTTCAACATACATGAACTACTAACCAAAATGACGGCATTTGAGTCTATTAAGGTTATTTCAAAAGATATCAGCCTTTAATACCATAAAGTCAACCTTCTTTGAGTATAAGTTAATCCATTTAAAAATCTATAGCAAAACTGATTTTTAATTTTTCAAAAAATTTTACCACAATTTTAGAGTAAAAAGTCATATTTCTAAATAAAAAATTCATGGGTCCAACAGGTGTAATATTGAAAACATTTAAAGTTGAAAATATAAAAAGGCTGCACATTAAAACAATTCCTAAAGAAAGACATGTAGCCTTAAATATTTCTCTTAGAGAAAGAAACCTGAAAAATTATGACCAAGGTACCAACTGAGAAAGATTTAAAAAAAGGGAGATACAGAATAAATCAAAGAGCATAGGAAGAAGAAATTTTAAAGGTGAGAGAAAAGACTAATAAAACAAAGAAAAAAATAAAGAAACCAAATCTTATATTTCGGTTTTTAAGGACTATAAAAACAGACGACCCTCTATCCAGACTGAGCAAGGCAAAAAGAGGTCAGGCACAAATCATTTTATAACTGAAAAGTTAGATAAAACTACAGATTTTGCAGAGATGTAAATAAGAGAGAATACTCTGAAAAATTATGGCTTTAAATTTGAAAACTTAGACAAAAGAAAATATTTTCTAGAAACAAAAATGACCTCTGGAACCGACTCAGCATAAGAGAAAATCTTTACTATTTCAAAAGACTTGAATACAGATTATATAGAACTCTTATTGATATTATCATTAATATTGTTAATAAGTTTAATAAAATACTAATAGCATATTCTTATCATTAAACTTACTATTAAGTAAGAAGGCAATCTTGTTTTTAAAAATAGGAAAAAGACTTAACAGATACTTTGCACAGAAAGACATAGTTGCTAATAATCACATGCAAAAGAGTTTGATATTAGTAATCATTGCTCAAATTCAAATTAATACAACAGTGGAACACTATTTTATACCCAATAGAATGGATAAAATTAAAATTCTTAGAACATCAAGTGTTGGCCAGAATGTGGAATAACTGATCCCTCATATACTGCTGGTGGAATGTAAAATGACAAAGCACTTTAGAAAATTCTGGCAGTTCCTTATAAAGTAAACCATGTGCATATCAAAATACTAAGCAATTCCACTCTGGAATATTTACTCAAAGAGTTGGACATTGATGTTATAGTTGAAGTACTTATGATAGTTCCAAATTGTAAGCAACCTAAATATCCATCAAAGGGGCAATGGTTAAACAAATTGTGTACATTCATACAGTGAAAAATTACCTGTTAATAATAATAAAAAAAAGCGAGATTCTGATTCACTAGTAGCTTGTATAAATTTCAATGAAAGCTACTTTGAGTGAAAGAAGCTAGGCACAAAATAATGCATTTTATATGATACTATTTAAATTATGTTTTAAAAAAGGCAAAACTAATCTATGATAAAAGAAATCACAGCAGCAGTTTCCTGGGGAGAAGATAGGGGGATGGCATTGGCTGAACGGGTACATGAAGAATTTTTCTAGAGTGATAGAAATATACTAAATCTTTAAGAGAATATGAGTGATGTGGGTATATACATTTATGAAAACGATACATTATAGACTTAACTTTGCATTTCACAATGTATAAACTATATCTCAATAATCATATGTTTAAAACTAGTCCAATAAAAGGTAGGAAAATAAATCAGTGGTTGAATCTCCAAATACACCAACCCATGAACACACATATATCCAATTAGCAAAACAAAACAGCCTCAATGGTTTTGCAAATTCTACCAATCACCAGGATAGCCTTGGTCTTGCTGATTCTTTTTTTTTTTAAATGATAAAATACTGGTTTTTTTTTTATTGGTTATTCAAAACATTACAAAGATTGCAGAATCACATCGGTTACACATCCACATTTTTACATAATACCATAATAGTAACTGTTGTATTCTGCTACCTTTCCTATCCTCTACTATCCCCCCTCCCCTCCCCTCCCATCTTCTCTCTCTACCCCATCTACTGTAATTCATTTCTCTCCTTATTTTTTTCCCATTCCCCTCACAACCTCTTATATGTAATTTTGTATAACAATGAGGGTCTCCTTCCATTTCCATGCAAATTCCCTTTTCTCTTCCTTTCCCTCCCACTTCATGACTCTGTTTAATGTTAATCTTTTCCTCCTTGTCTTCCTCCCTGCTCTGTTCTTAGTTGCTCTCATTATATCAAAGAAGACATTTGGCATTTGTTTTTTAGGGATTGGCTAGCTTCACTTAGCATAATCTGCTCTAATGCCATCCATTTCCCTGCAAATTCCATGATTTTGTCATTTCTTAGTGCTGCGTAGTACTCCATTGTGTATAAATGCCACATTTTTTTTATCCATTCATCTATTGAGGGGCATCGGGGTTGGTTCCACAGTCTAGCTATTGTGAATTGTGCTGCTATGAACATCGATGTGGCAGTATCCCTGTAGTACGCTCTTTTAAGGTCTTCAGCGAATAGTCTGAGAAGGGCAATAGCTGGGTCAAATGGTGGTTCCATTCCCAGCTTTCCCAGGAATCTCCATACTGCTTTCCATATTGGCCTCACCAATTTGCAGTCCCACCAGCAATGTACAAGAGTACCTTTTTCCCCACATCCTCGCCAGCACTTGTTGTTGTTTGACTTCCTAATGGCTGCCAATCTTACTGGAGTGAGATGATATCTTAGGGTGGTTTTGATTTGCATTTCTCTGACTGCTAGAGATGGTGAGCATTTTTTCATGTACTTGTTGATTGATTGTATGTCCTCCTCTGAGAAGTGTCTGATCTACATATTGTGGGGTCGGGCTCCAAATTCCTTAATAGGACACCCATAGCACAAGAGTTCATAACAAGAATCAACAAATGGGACTTACTTAAACTAAAAAGTTTTTTTCTCAGCAAGAGAAACAATAAGAGAGGTAAATAGGGAGCCTACATCCTGGGAACAAATTTTTACTCCTCACACTTCAGATAGAGCCCTAATATCCAGAGTATACAAAGAACTCAAAAAATTAAACAATAAGATAACAAATAACCCAATCAACAAATGGGCCAAAGGTCTTGCTGATTCTGCAGATGAAGTGATGTCTCCAATTCAAGAGGTGATCTGAACCCATGTGTGGGGGTGGCCGTTGACCTCAGCGGGGAGTAGAGCTTATTGGGAGCGAAGGAGAGCTGGGCAGTTCCTGTGGGTCCTGCAACACATACCACAGACATTGTTGGTTAACCACCCTGATGTTCCTTCTTTCTTGATAATGAAACCTCAGTGTTGTGCAGCTAGGAAGTGACCTTGAGATTTAAGGTGAATTTGACCCTACCTCAACCCCCAAGGAGATGAATCTTCCTTAGTCCAGTCATGACAAGTCATTCTCCTTGAGGATGTGAGTTGAGTCCAGTAGGAGAGACGTTGGGGGTGGCACAGAGACTCCCTGATATGTTTACTAGACTTCAAAGGGGGACAAGCCTCATGTGGCTCCAAGCACTGCTGTGTCTGTGGAGCTCCTGCAGACAACTTTGACCCTGGAGGAGGCCACTAGAGGGAAAAGCCAACTTGAGGATGGGAGGGAAGCTGGAGGGAATTTACGTCCTTGGTGGCGTTATTATGATAAGAGCAACGGAAGTAATTGGTAAATTTTAAATAATGGGTGCTCAAGTTATGCTTTAAATTCATCATGTAGCTTGCAGTGTGGAAAGTGGACGAGGAGAGCAGGAAATGGTGTGTGTGATGGTCCATCTGGATGTTGACTTGATTGGACTGAGAGAGTTCTGGCTGCGGTGAGGAAGGTGTCCTTGAGATAACTGGCATGTGGGACAGCAAACTGAAGGGGGGAGACCTGCTCTGAATGTGGGTGACACAATCTCATAGGCTGGGGGCCTACATGAAAGAAATGTGGAAAAGGGAGGAAACTGAGGCAGATGCAAACTAGATTCTTCTTGGGTGTTTTGATTGTTGCTGCAATCACTCTGACCAGTGATTCTCCAGGGAGTTACCAGGTCTTTTCTGACTGGGGCTGCATCATTGCCTGCTCTCTCTTTCTCTCTCTCTCTCTCTCTCTCTCTCTCTCTCTCTCTCTTTTTTATTAGTGCATTATAGTATACATAATATTGCGCTTCATTTTGACATAATTATCCAAGCATGGAATAAAATTTGCTCCATTTCAGTCCCCAGCACTTCCCTTTCCCTCTTCTCCTCCTTCTCTTGTTCCCTTTTCTCTACAGGTTTTATATATATATTTGTGCTTTGGGGTATACTAAGGGGAAAATTCATTGTACATAGGATAGTTTGAATTCATTCCACCATTCCTCCCTCCTTTCTCCCCCTTGATCTCCTTCCTCTACTCCACAATCTCTATTTTTATGAGATATTTTCTCTCTCTCTCTCTCTCTCTCTCTCTCTCTCTCTCTCTCTCCTTATTTTGGACTACTTTCTGCATATGAGAGAAAACATCTGACCCTTGACTTTCTGTATCTGGCTTATTTCACTTAACATGATATCCTCCAGTTTCACCCATTTACAAGCAAATGCCATCATTTCATTCTTCTTTATGGCTGAGTAAAACTCCATTGCGTAGATTTACCATATTTTCTTTATCCATTTATCGGTCTTTCTTGTTCTGAGGCTCCGATTTCTTAAACTGAGAATCTACTAGTTCCTCTGACTCTCCAGGTTACAGATGGCCATTGTGGGATGACCCAGCTTCTGATTATGTAAACCAGTCTAATAAATCCCCTTTTGCAATAGAGGGTGTGTGTGTGTGTGTGTGTGTGTGTGTGTGTGTGTGTGTGCATATATATGTCTCCATCCTGTGGTTCTGATCCTCTAGAGAATCCTGACTAAAGCAGAGAGGGAGATAGGGAGCCCATAGAAACAGTTCACAGGAGAGCAGGATGGTAGCTCCATCTCAGGTGGCAAAGGTGAGAAAGGAATTGATTCACATTCATGTAGAGAAGGAAAAAATCCCCTGTCACCTCCTCCAGAAAGCCTTCTCTGAGACTTCAGCTAGACTCTGGCTTTGAATTCTGCCTCCCTTTCCATGGGCATTGCTTATGTCTCGTATTCAGACATGTTCTTCCCAGTGGATGGAGCTCTCTGAGAACTGATACCCCACCTGGCCTGTCCCATCCTCCCCAACGTGCCTGACCCAGAGGAGCCACTTGGCCCTGGGTGGATGGCTGAACTCCCCAGCTGAACTGCCCAGTCTGGAGGAAGACAGATCCTGTGGCTGCTTCTCTCTGGTCGGCAGGCAAGCTCCACCTTTAGTTCTCTTCCACCCACCCATCCATCTGTGCTCACCCACAGGGAACCTGACTCCGGGATGCATGGAACCAACAAGTGGAAGGAGGGAGGGGACAGGCCTTAGCTCACAATGCACAGAGTTCCAGGTGGGGAATCCAGCCCTGACTCTGGCTTCTTAGGAAAACTATTGTTGCTGTTTTTTTCTTTCCTTTCTGGGTCTCAGTTTCACCTCTGTGGTATGTGTGGAGGTGAGACGTTGCTGATTTCTCAGGACTGACCCTGTCACGAGGTGTGATCTATGTTCCACCCCAGGCTCCCGGCCCTCCCTCTCTTCCTGGGCATTGTGCTCCATTGTGGGAGGCTGTAAAGAGGGGAGCAAGAAAACCAGAGACATATGATCAAAAAGACTTTGCATAGTACGTTTTTTTCCCTTCCCTACAAATTCACATTGTGTGCTTTCAGTGAGAAATAGAAAGCAGGGCTGTTGGCTTTTGAGGGTTGTTTATTTCAAGGAAGCGGGTAGGTGATGAAGAGGGTGATGGAGCCATTCTCAGACAATAGCCATTGTTTGTGCCCAGAATTGCAAATGTGGCTGCAGCCTTGGTCCTCGCCCTCCCCGTGGGTCTCTCTACACCTGGGGAGCCTGGGTGGACAAATCCTTTGCAGGTTGCCTGACTCTAAGACATACCAGAAGGACATAAATAATCAGCTACCAATTCTTCAGCTCGACTATAAAAAGCGTGCATATGCTCTGTGCAGGTTTTCTTAAGGTAAGGGACAGAGCTGGGCAAAGCTGAGCTTCTGGAACTGCCCATATGGGGAGGCGGTCTTTCACCGATGATTCTGCAGACAGAAATTGCCCATCTGCACTGTTTGCAGGTGTTTTGAATGATTATATTATTAGCTCTGTCTGTTCAACTTTGCTTTTTTATGGTGGCTTTAGTATTGCAGTAAAAAAAAAAAAAAAAAGAAGAAGAAGAAAGAAAAAAGAAATATAAAGGCAACCATCTGGCTCTCGATTTGTGATCGCATTCTCTGTCAGGAAAGAGGGAAGAGGCAGTCACCGCTATCTTGGAGGTGGGTCTGCCACTGGGCAGCCACCAGTTTTGCCCTTATCTGAGGGGGTTAGATTGAGGGTAAGCAAAATCTTTCATGTTTCTTAAAGAACCCGGTTTATGTCCTCATTTCTCCTTCTACCCTACCCCTACCTGGATGCTCTACTGCTGCTTTGGAGCTCACCTGGGTACTAGGACTGACGATCAGTATGTCCCCCAAAACCCTAGTCCGGCTAGGAGAACTGGCCGTGTTTGTCAGGGGTGGCCCTGGAGAGCCAGGTCTGAGCTGTCCATCCCACCCATGATTCTGGACCTTAATTTGATCTGTGCTATGACCTGTGAAACTTTGCAGGGCATCCCGACTGCAGGTAGCAAGACAAAGATTTATTTGATTATCTGTGCATGGGTAATTCATCAGGGAAATGCGCTCTGTGTCAGATGGTGCAGAAGCGGGGTTATTTAGGGTTGTGCAGCACATCCAGGGCTGGGAGGGTGCCAGGAGCCACCAGCCCAGCAAGGTCATGATGCCTCCACACCACAGGAGAAGCCAGGCAGATCCCAAGTCACAGTGGACCTGAGGGTGTCATCTGCCTTTTTATTGCTTTGGGAAAAGAGATAAGAATTATGTAGGCGTTTTTTTTTTTTTCCCTCCCCTTTTATTTTTTTCTCCAAAAGGGTAGGAACAATACTCTGATGTAATCTGAAGAAGCAGACAGGAGGATGTGTTGCCAAACTTCTTTTCTGCCCAGGTAGCCCTGAGACAGACAAACCATTATAGTAAAAAACATTATATCTATATCTATATCTATAGATAGATAGATTTACACACACACACATAGAGAGAGATAGATATATACACATCCAGATACATCATATAATATATATGATATATGGTATGCAAGAGTTACAGATCATGTTATATATATATTATAAACCTCATCCTGTGACTTCTGTTCTGCAGCAAGCCATCATGGGGACACCTGTGTTTGCCAGCACAATAGAAGGGGTAGTGTTCAGCACAGACATCTTAGAGAGGCAAAAGGAGGGTGCTGGAAGAAAGACTCCAGAGATGGGAAGAGTTCCTAAAACTCTGCCTCACTGATTGTAGAGCTGTTTTGAATTGGCACTTTTGATGGCAGTGCACTGAATGTGACTCAAGCACACACCAGTGAAGATGGACCATTGGGTGTCCTGTGGGGATGGAAACTGAACCCTGTTCTTTGCACTGTTCTCTCCCCACCGTGTCTCCCTTAGAGAAGTGAATGCAACAATGTATATTTCCTTTTGTTAGGTGCATGTGCAGTTTAAAGCAGGAGCTGGGGATGGAGTGACCCCCTTCCCTTATTTTATGAAAGCCGGAGCCACTCATAATGATACCTGTAGGGGTCCTGAAGCATGCAGAGGTTTGGGGCAACAATTAAGGAATAAAAGAGAGGCAGAGACTGTACTTTCATCTGAAAAACAGAAGTGGTTTGTCCTATGGTGGTCAGCACTTACCTCCCCGTTGCTGGTTGGCAGCGTCTGCAGTGGGTAAGACTTTGGAGGGAATGGCTTTGTGGTATACACGGCATGGCCACAACCAAGTCCTGTGACCTCAGCCTTAGAAATGGGCCAAGAAAGCAGCAGATTTGAAGGTCATCGAGGACTAGGTAAATGTGCACCACGGGCATTCCAGACCAGGAAGGGGTAGGCTAACTAGTGCCTGGAATGCTCCTTCTTACTGGGTGAAGTAACTGTCAATCAAGGCTCTAATGCCTTTGATTAGAATGACAGTAAGACACTTTGGGCATCACTGAGCTTGCAGCCTCATATTCTTACCTGCACAGGTACTGGTGAAGGGTCAAGGGGAAGTTCAAGAATATATAAGAGCCACAAGAACCTGGAATCCAATGGCGAACCAAGATGGTTCTGAGGGCCTTAGCAGGAGCAGACTGGGGTTGGCTCTGTGATCCAACCAAGGCCCAGGCACAGGACTAGGCTGACCATGTGGGAGCGCTGTCATTGTAAGCTACAGAAGACAAATATACTGACAGTTTCCGACTGTTCAAATTCATACTTGGAAGTATACCCTTGGATTTCAGACGGCCCGAGTTTGAATTTTGTTTCCTTGATTAGCTGTAGGACCATAAATAAATACTTGGCCAACCTCTTCCTTCCTACCCTCCCTTCTTCCTTGTTCTTGTTTTCCCTCGTTTTTTTTTTCTTATCTGCATAATCAATTTTATAATAATAGCACCTACACAATAGTCCTGTTGAGAGGATTAATCCAGACTCTGCTCACAGGATGAACTGTGA
The DNA here is from genome assembly GCF_048772815.1 of Callospermophilus lateralis. Classification (NCBI taxonomy): domain Eukaryota; kingdom Metazoa; phylum Chordata; class Mammalia; order Rodentia; family Sciuridae; genus Callospermophilus; species Callospermophilus lateralis. The sequence continues at coordinate 21,168,980 of NC_135322.1, read as the reverse complement.
CATGATTCGTGTTTAATAAACATACCCCAGAACTATTCTGATTGCTGTTATTCTCAGAATATCTTTCTCCTTTTTTTTTTTTTTCCTTTTTCCTTTCTCTATACTGATAAGCAATCCAGGGAAACGTTAAAAGACCAAAATTTGAAGTAATGTAGCCAAGATTCAAAACCAATTGTGTTAATTACTTAATATTATTAACATCATTATCAACGTCATCAAATGGCTTCTTAGTTGTGTGCTTTCTGGGTTTTTAAAAAAAAATTTTGGTTCCACATTTTTTATTTTTTTAATTAAAATTATACCTATTTAGAATTATAACATGAAGTTTTGATGTACACATTGATATGATTATTACAGTAAAGCAAATCCATGTGCCCACCTCCTCGTATCTTTCAAGAGAGCATTTGAGATCTTTCTTGGTAAATTTCCAGAACTTCTTGCTTCTGAGTCCAGCTTGCCCTTGGCCTGCTGTGGTCCCAACTCACCTCCCGGTGCACTCTGACCTCCAGCTCCACTCTGCGCAGAATCCTATCTCTTTCCTTCTTGCTCTACATGGAGGCTCCCAAATGCCCTGGTGATAGGAAGGTCCCAGACAACGTTGTTCCAAGCTGACTCACTTAGAGCCCAGAGAAAGCTGCGACCTTTCCCACACATAGTTCCTTCCAGAAGAGATGTGGGCAGGAGATTTGTCACCTGCTCCAAGTTGACCAAGAGGCCAGGGATACAGGCTCCATTGGACATGTTCAGTGATTCTCAAATGACTCCATGCCCTCTGTGTGTCTCAGACTCCCCCCTCCTACCAAGCTCTCTACAGGCCTCCCAACAGGTGCACCAGGAAGTTTGAAAGTTTACTTATTTATTTGCACACGGTTTTGCTTCTTAGCATAGACAGGAGCCCTGTCACCCATGCAGTTGAGATCCTAAATAGTTTGCATGGGGTGGGGTGGGGGGTACTCAGGTCAACTGTACTCTCTGGTCATGCACAAAAGTCTGCTTTTCATTCTGTGCCTGTAGGGAAACACATATGGAGCAACTTCCCTTTTCTTACATGCTCTCTGTCTCTCTCCCCTTTATCTTTTGGGACCTGTCCCTATTCCCTTGAAGTCTCTGATTTCAATTATAATTAGCACTGAAAACTGCTTTATAATCTATTCCACCTCAGAATTCTCCCTCTGAACATTCTATACACTCAGCAATTTTCATGTTTTTTGACTTCACATTCCCAAGGCACAAAATCAGATTGACCCGACTCATCTGTTCAGGTGCTGGCTCCTGGTCCCTCAGCTGCCTCTAGGAAAGGGGTGGAGTTTCATAGGACAAAAAGAAAATCTGCCTCCAAGTGCCAATTCAGCAGGGGAACAGGGCAGGAGATGTCTCCTACCAAGTAGGCACAGGGATCTCTCTGTACTGTGGCCAGCCCTGGCCTTGACATTTATCTTTTCCACATAAGGATAAAAGAAAAAATAATTACTTTAAAAAGACTTGGAATGAGGCAGAGCTACACTGTATAAACTCAGCCACATGGAGGCAAAGCTGATCCAGCATCTTACCCTTGCTTCTATGTCCCCAAAGTGTATACCTCCTTGGGTTTATGGCACATTCTGAGGTCTCAGGGCTTCTGGAAGCTGCAAGCCCAAATGACCCCCACTCCAGGACAGGTTTTATTTTTCACAATAAGCTCTCTTACATCCAGGATCCTTTCTCTAAGGTCTCCTGTGACTTTCTGATTGTACATTCCTCGGTTTTCCTTTCACACAACGCTTTTCTGTTGAGGACCTGTTATTTGGTCTCCCACTAAGCAATAAAATGAAAGATAAAGTCACTGTCCTCATGCAGCCTATGTTCCAGTGGAAGGGAGAGAGAAGACAGACAGCAAACACAACAGCATGAGAGGACAGGGAGGGCTGGGGAGACCGTGATGCTGGATGGCATGGTCAGCATGAGAGTGGTCAGCACAGGCCAATATAATGGAAGCTGAGTGCATGACCCACAAGGCAGGGAATTTAGGGCCATGTAGGATTCTCTTCCAAATGATATGGGAGCCATGGAGTGTTCTCACAGAGGAGCACCATGGTCTCACTTCAGTCTTCAAGGGATTCCGTTGCTTCAGCATTTGGGACCTTTTTAGCAGGCTACAGAGAAGATGAGGCCTAAGTGGAGCAGTCAAGGTTGATTCTTTTATTGTGTTGTGCATTGACTCGGGGAAGTTTGTTATGAGAGCTCCCATGAATTTCCCTAAGACACGCACTATACCAAGCAGATGGTTCCCACCTTTGCAGAATTTAGTACCTCGTTTGGAAGACAGACATTAATCAAAAGTCATTTCATGCTCAAAATCCACTGAAAGTCAGACAAATGTCTTGAGCGATTTCTTCCAAGTGGTTAATCAGGGATTTAGGATCCTTCTGTATTACGTTTCTTTGCCATCTTGAAATATTTTCAAGTCCCACTGGGGGAGTAGGGACAAGAGAGAGTAAACCAAGAAAAATGCAAACTAGAAGGATATCATGGGAGATCTTAAAAGCAAGGCCTGAAAGAGGTACACCTCACTTTTATACATCACATTTTTCCACTGGACAGAATCAGTTGTATGAATCCAGTCTATCTGCAAAGGAGCCTGGAATTTGTAATCTTCCTGGAACAGGAATAGTACAAGGGAGAAACTAGCAATGGTATGAAGTCAACTAAAGTCTAACCAGAGCCCCATCCCAGAGAATGTCTTGCGGTGTAAATGGCGCCAAAGTGACCTTATGCCGAGGACAGGGACTGGTCTTTTATGCTCCTCCTCAGTCAGCCATTGTCTGCAAGGAGCACCCTTTTCTGTGTAGTAGTGGGAAGTTCTATTAACTCTCCCCAATCATCAGTACTTGCACAGAAACCATTATTCAATGTCTATACATGAGAAAACTGAGACAGTGAAGAGAGGCAAATATGTCTTTCAGTTCTCTAAAAGTTATCAATGACCGTGGGAAAGATTTTACCATTTGTAGTCCTTCATTTCACTAGCCTCTGAAGTCAGTTTCAAGTTTTAGTCTATGTCTAGTTGGTGGTCATGACCACATGGGGCCTGATCCGAAGCCTTGGTTTGGACTTTCTCCTTGGTCAGGAAAGAACTTACCCTTCAGGTGAAAAGAACACAAATGACCCAACAGTGCCAACTTCCAGCATAATACCCCCAACTAACATCCAAGAGGACTCAGAAATCTATTATTGAGCAACAGATTCTATCGATGATTATGGGTTTATTGTTGCTGTTGCACATTTGTAATATGCAATCTGGGAACAGCTGAGATTATGTGATTTGGCATTTCCTCTTGGGTTTCTGACAATTAGAAGAAGAATCTGTGTTGGAATAGCTGGAAGTTTCCACTGTAAGCCCTACCCTGTGAAAACGGCTTCTCCCTGCTTCATGCATAAGATCTGGGGCTCAGAACTCAGCCTTTTGGGACAATTGCAGCAAGGCCCCAATCCAGGGCTCATTCCTCACCTCCCTTTGTGATGGAGGCCCCCACTCGACATTGTGTAAGGTACCTCCTTAAGGGATACATTGATCCTTTTCCTGTTTCTCCATAGGATTACACCTACCACACAGACCCATGGTCCACTAGAAGAAGAACTGACAAAATAAAATATTGCCATCATGAACACTCCCCAGTGCTTAGAATGTCCAAAGTTGCCGAGCTTGGTGATCCTAGTCCTCAGGACGACATCTGGGTAGTGGAAATTTCCACAGTATTGATAGACTGAGTCAAGAAAACAGCCAACTCCAGGTCCTCTTCCCCAGAACTGATAGCAAATCGTGATGACAAACATTTATGATAGCTTCTTTCATAAGATTGTATACAATGCCGTGATCAAAAGCTGGATTGCCATTTGTAAAATGCTCTTCGACATAGCAACTATGCAACATAGTAACTATGGCTTATGATTCAAAACATCATTAAAAATAAAACTGTCATTTATCCACTCATTCATTTTTGTAGTCACTAGACACTGCCCACAACATGGAAGTCACACCAAGGGGAACAGAGAGACGGTACCTGCATGAAGGAGTCACAAACATGTGTTCACCACCAAAGCACAATCCAAGGTGGGAAGAGTGACAGACCAATAAAGAAGTGCAAGGGAATTTGCTGTTCCAATTAACAGAATTATTTGTATATATCCATTTCATTTAGCAGTGTAAACTCAGCTGTGACTGTTTGGAAAGTTGGGAGTTATCCAGTGCGGTACCATGCAGCTCTGACATGAGACTCTCATTTCTCCTTGGCTTCTTCTATTGTTTCTTGCTCTTGGAGGGGTTGATGGCGGCTAGTGGTGATGGGGCATTTGATCCATTGTTCTATTGCACTAGGTCTTGCCCTTGAGAGCCCTTCACTGTGACTCAGCGAAGACAAGGCCTAGTTCTTGCATTTAAGTTCCATAAACTCAGAATGATCTGAGTCTCCAGGATGCTGGGGGCAGCATGCTTCCATTATGTCCCCCATCACTTTGTCTGAGCCTTGAGAAGTCACCTGTGCTGGAAATATGGACCAAGAACCAAAGAAGCGCTCATTTTAGTGAAGCAGGTTTAAGATGTTTTCCACTTAGGACCTAGGCTGAGGTTGGATTTTGCCATCCCAGATAAAAACAACAGAAAAGAAGAAATAGATTAAAGCACTCTATGGTTTATGTTAAAATTGTTGAACTGAAGCCACGAGACAGACATTGTCTAGCAAGCAGACACTTTGGGTCTGCCTTAAATTATATAACCTAATGTCCTAAAATAAGCCCAGATTTGGGATTTTTCCCTCTCCCCTCTCTTCTCCCTCCCCCGCCTCCCATCTCTCTCTCTCTCTCTCTCTCTCTCTCTCTCTCTCTCTCTCTCTCTCTCTCCTCTCTTCCCTCCTTCCCTCCCTCCATCTCTCTCTTCATCTCTCTCGTTCTTTCTGTCAAAATAAAGGCTCAAAGGAAAGAAAATCATATTACTCTGAATTAGGAATAGAGAAGGACTCTGGCTTTCTTTGGACCTCACAATGGTATCAAAGGCAAAGACTACTAAGCCAGTTGTATTAGCTTGTTTTGTGTTACTGTAATGAAACATGGGAGGCAGGATACTTATGAAGAAAAGAGGTTTACTTAGCTCACCGTTTTGGAAGCTGAAATACTAACTAGCATGGCACAGGTTCTGGTGAACACCCTCACCCCACCAAACACCCACTTCCCGTGACTGTGTCACTTCATGGCAAATGGCAATGGTAACAGTATGTACAGGAAGAAACATCACATCTTGATATGAGAAATCAGAGAACACTGGATCAGATTTTATTTAAAAAAGAAAAAAAGAAAGAAAGAAATCTCCAGGGAGAACTACAAGGGGTCACATGAGAAGGCAGCACTTACCATAGAACTCAGGATCTTCCAGTAGACCCCACCTCCTAGAAGGTCAGTCAACTCTCACAAAACATCGAGGACCAAGCTTTTAGTGCAAGAACTTTGGGAAGACATTTAAACCACATGCAAACCACAGCATTAGTAAGAGGCCATTCGGAAGTCACCACCCACGCTGCAGGTCTCATTTATGTGTCATCTCCAATAGTAGTAGAGCTCCGGGCATGAGGTCCAGCAGTATCTGGGCTTGGACATTTACTCACAGAGAGACTTTGGTTATGTGGCTTAATATCCCATGCTCACTTTACCTGTCTACAAGCAGGTGTGGCCAGCTCTACCTCAGCAGATCCTTGCAAAAATTAAAAGGCAGAATGATGTGAAGACCCCACCATGGATCCTGGCTTGGGAAGTGCCATGTGTCATGCTTCACAACACCCACACCCAACAGCATTCTGTATCAGGCAGGGCCAAGGGAGACTGGAACCCAGTTAGGCTGTGATGATGATTAGTAGGCAGACTTGCCATGGAAGAACTGATCAGCCTCTAGTTGTATGGTTAGGAAATGAAGGTGTCAGAGTTAGAGACTTAGGAGTTATACTTGCTCCTCCTATGCATGCCCCACAGTGGGCCAGAGGTCTCAGAACCAATAAATTCCATCATTATAGGGTGGGGCCCTCTCTGGAGGGCACAGTCATTAGGCAGGATAATATCTTTAGCTCTCCAGCCATGTTAACTCAGGACCCCCTTTGAAATAAAGATGCCATTTGGGGTGGGAAGTAGGCTCTGAATAATCCTGCAGCCCCTCTTGGATATGGCTAGATACTAGGTTGGCTGGGTGATGTTAGAAGAAGTTGAGTGACTTCCTCACTGAATGTGAAAAGAGTCAGCATAGTCTAGGGAGAAGATAAAATAACAACTAGGAGCTATTTGCTTTAATAAAATGTATGCACATTTCAGCTTGTATGGTTGGGGCACCAGCATCTACTGAGGAGTGTCTCTATAAGACTACTTGCACACCATGGAAAACAACTTCCAAAGGTGAAGGCCTACCTTGGAAACATGCCAAATAATTGCTAATTACCACGTGATCTCTTGAGTTGAGATCTGAATTCATTCCTCTTCCACTCTGCCACTTGGTTCTGTGTGTCTTGAGGAAGCCTTTCTCTTACTCTGGGCTGGCTTGCTCTTGTTCCCACCATTTGTGGATGAATATCTTTGCTGAAATTTTGGCAACCCAGCCTGAGGAAGGATAATCTCTTCCTGAGGGAGGGTCTAAAATGAAATGGCTGAGGACAAGGTCAGAAAGAATTAGAAGCAGAAATCAGCTCCAGCCACTCCCTAGAGTCCAGTGCTGTGCAGACCACCTGTGCACTCACAACTGTCAATCATCACCCCACAGGGCACCCACGTTTCTCTGTCAGTCATGGAGGCCCAGAGCCCTCAACTTGGGCCACGAAAGTATCCTACTGTGTACTGGGCTGCAAAATTAGGTAACAGAGCTAATGGTTTGTCTGAAAAATTCTCAGAACTTGCCCACCCAGTGAGCTTCCCATAAACTTCCTCTTTTCACAATTATTGGAAGCTAATCTACGTAGTCAAATGTCCAATAAATCCCACTTTGGCCTGGGATGTTCCTGGTAACAGGATAGAAGAAACTTAGGGTATATTTGTAGGTGATCTTTTCCCAGATTACATTTTTCCCTTGCTCTGCATCTAGTTTCACTGGGGTGAAAAGCTCACACAAGTAAGAATCACTGTAGATTCACTATGTATGTCTTAAAAGCAAAAGCAGAGATTCTTTGCTAAACCATTAGAGGGGGCTCTGCTTCTCAGGGCTTAAGGAAACACAGGTATGCTGTTCTGTGTGAAGCCCTAGTAGAGGCTGACTTTGAACTTCATATTTTAGTTCCTCCAGAATCCTGGAGGAGACCACCTAGCTATAAAGAGTACATCCCAGAACAAGTTGTTCAATGCAACATACTTATGAGCTCACTTGACCCTCACAGCAACACTCAGAATTAGAAAACGTTTTGCATGCACAAGAGGACTCTTCACTTCTAAACTGAAATGTGTTTTTTTCCTTCTTTTCATGCATGAAATGTGCAATCTAGGACATGTCCCATTTAAACCAGCCTTCCAACATCATGCCCTACTGCATGAACTCTGGAAGCAAAACATCGTTCCCTGTAGGAATCTGGTTTCCCATGGGGGAAATAAAGCATCTATGTTTCACACAAGGAAATAAGAGGATATAGCAAAGATATCAAGTGCATGACAAGTAAGCCACTCTTTCACCTTTCTATGCCCAACGCAGATATTGCTAATCAATCATAAGATTTCTGTCTTGATGAACTCAGATTAAGCTCAGGATGCTTCTCAACACCATGATCGAGGAGGCTACTATCAAAGATTTCCATTTGTTTTTATCCAGTTTGCTTGCCTTTTGCCATCTCCAGGATGTGTTTTTATAGGACAAAGACATGTCCATATGGATAGGGGTATTAGCAGGCTGTCACTGTAACAAATGCCTGAGATAATCGATGTACAAAGACAAAAGGTTTATTTCAGCTCACCGTTTTGGAGGCGCCAGTTCAGGTTTGGTTGTCTCCATTGGTTTTTGGCCTGTGGCAAGACTGCATGCACATCATGGAAGGGAGCATGTGATAGTACAAGTCATTCACCTTATGGCTGGGACATGAAAAAGAGGCAAGAAGAGGAACTGGGGTCTCATAATTCCCTTCAAGGGCACAGCCCCAATGACCCGAAACCTCCCAATAAGTCCCACCTCCAAAAATCCCAATATTTTCCAACAGCACCAAGCTGATGACCAAAACTTGGGGGAACACTCTAGGTCCAAACTGTAGCTTAGGCTTGCTGACCACCTTGTAGAAAATGCAGGTAGGAGTCATTCTTCACAAAACACAAGCAGAGAGGTCACGACTTTTCTGAAGTTGGCCCTGTCCACCTGGGCTAGCTTGGGCTCTATTCCACCACTTGTCTAGTAACAGGCCACGAGGCTGCATGTCTGCTTATGGGAATAGACGTCATTTCCAAGTCTATTTATGGTGGTAGACGTCATTTCCAAAGCCACGCACTTTTACAAAATAGGAATAAATACTGAACAGTAAAAAAAAACAGAAAAAGGAAGAAAAAGTTTCCCCACAACCCGAATCTTTTTTTCTACATAAATGACCCCCATTCTTCAGGCCTTCATCAGAGTGACCCTCCCCACCTTGTTCTAGATCCAATTCAGTCATGGGGGCCTGTGGCTGGGCTTATTCTTAATATCGGCCATGGCCAGGTGGTAACTCCCTTCACCTCATTTGTTTTAGAGTAGCAGGTTTATTTCCCCTCACTTCCTGAATGAGGAAACAGAGACTTAAATTAAGTAACACTAGGAGGGGACACAGTTAATAGGCTCAGAAACTGAATCAGGATGTCTTCGGGTTTTTTCCTAATAGAGATTCCAAGTTCTGCTGGTGTATGAATTAATAAATCGATCATTTGTTGAGCACTAAATATTCTTTGTCTTCATGTGTTCTTACTCAAAAAACGTCATCTGCTTGTAAGGAGCTCTATTTCATCCCCCTGAAACCCACCTCTCATTTCCTGGGGCACCCTGCTCGGACAGGAAATGACTTTCCATCCTTACAAGCTCACTTGGAGACTCTTTGGGTCCCAGCTTCAACCAGCCAGTTTGCAAATCTTTGTTGACCCACTGGCCCCTACGATCCCTAGAAGCCAGTGTTATCCTCCCTCGTGTCACCCAGGGTCTCACCTGATGTCGAGCTTGGATCATGACAACTGAATGGAGCTTCTTAGACTAAACCATTTCAAGTTGCCAATAACGGACCTTTTTAACCTACCCAGACTGGGCTTTTACTGAGCATGGTGGAGCATACCGTTAATCCCAGCTGCTGAGGAGGCTGAGGGAGGAGAATCCCGAGTCCCTTTACTCTCAAGAAACTGGATTGGGTTGTAATCAAATTAGTTCTTAAAAGTCCCCATTGACTTGGGAGGAAACCAAGGCCCTCGGAGGTTAAATGGCTGTGCCCAACATCCCGAGCGAGTCCGTGACACTTGCAGGAATGGAGCCCAGATGTTTGGCAGTGTGCACGCAGCCTTCCTGCCCCGCCCCGAGGCCCCTGCCTAGGTCCATGCCGAGGAGGGTCTGGCCGGCCCCCTGGACCCTTCCTGGGGTCAGCAGGAATGCCCTCTACAGATCACCACTTCCTGTTTGTCTTTCCACCAGGCAGCGAACACCACTGTGAAAAAGGTTGAAAGGGTTTCCTGACACACAAGGCCCCTAAAAGGCAATATTTTGATGATTTAAGTATAAATGATCAGAAACATGTGGATTTCATTTCCTCTGGAATACACTTGGGTATGGAGACGAAGGGGAAGCATGCTTGGCGAAATACAACCTGGGTTTCCTCAAACCCCCGAAGTGCTTTAAGATGTTTAGCGAATGCGAAGGGAATTCGGCCCTTCTCCGCTCTCTCCCACCAGGCTCTCCCTCGGCCCGTATTCCGTCCCTGCAGGATGTGCTACCACCGTGGCCTTGGCCTGGTGAAGAAGGGGAGGACGAGGAGAGGCACCGGGAAGAGGCAGGGTCTGGGGGAGAAAGTCAGACAGCTTTTCTTCACTGGCTCTACCCTCCCCAGAAGGGGGCTCTGTCCTGTCCTCTTGGAAACAGCGTGTACCTACAAGGTCCCACCCGTCCTCAGGGATCCTTTTTCCTTTCCCCTGAGAAAAATCAACCAGGATTAAACAGAGACATGGCAGACACCTCGGGGAGACGGCCTCTCCCTCCTAATGATGTTAAGATGAGCGTCATCCTGTGACCCGGCACAGCCTCAGGGCTGCAGGGAATCCAGGCACTAGACAATAAGATCCTGGCACAGCAAGAAGGCTGGAAAATGCACCGGAGAAAGAAAGATAGACCAGTAAGAGAGGAACAGGGAGGGTAGGGAGGAAGAAAAGGAGGGAGGGAGGGAAGGAGGAGGAGGAAGAGGAAGGCGGGAGACAAAGAAGGAGGAAGGCGGGGGAGAAGGGAGAGAGGAATAGACGAAAGAAGGAGAGAAAGTGGGACACCCAAGGAGGAGGGCAGGCAAAGCCTAGAAAATGGCCCCTGGATTCTGGAATCCAGTCAACTCCAGAACAGTGTTTTTGTGCCAGCAAACATTTCCAGAAATGCCCCTTTGATTGGGCACACAGTCAGTAGAACAGTCTCCAAAGGCCTTGCCACTTGTCTTGATTAGCAGACCCCAGGCCTTTCCGTGCTCTGGGGTTCCCACTGAGATGAAGGCTGCAAGACCTCCTGATGCCACCACCCCCAGGATTCAGTATTTGCACACAGAGTTTCCCAACATCCTCAGTCAGGTCAGTATAGGACTCAGAGGTGTCGGGCATTGCTGTGTGAGATGCTGGTGACAGGACAGCAGACTGGACAGGAAGGACTTCCACTCCTGAGCAACATACAATTTTGAAAAATTGAATAAAGAATAAAAAAAAAAATTTCCCATAGTGGAGCAAGGTGAACGGTGTGCTGACATTGGTCAAGGTGAAAGTGACTTAGACTGAGGTTCCCCTAGGACAGATTCTGGATCTGTGGGCAGGTCGTTTTGGTGGGATATGATCCTGAGAAGAAATGTGAGGGTGAAGAGAGAGAAACAACAAAAAAGAAGAGTTAATAGGGTCTTGTTAGCGAAGTGGTTGCTACGGTGAGCACCTGGGATCAGCAACATCAGAGATCCTCTGATAGACAACAAGAAAAGTACATCTCAGAGGTCCTATCAAGGTGTAAGGAGCTGGGCTGCACATCCACCCACGGGTTGGTGGTAGCACCTAAGGCCGCCAGACTCCAAGTCTTTGATCCTCTTCCCTCTACAAATCTGCCTCCTGGGCCAGAAAACACCCTCAGGTAGTGTGTTACTGTATTTTGTTAATATATCTTAATAACACAGACTACGAAATTTATAAAGAATAGAGGCTCGTGGTTCTAGAGGATGGAATTCCAAGATGATGGCGCCAGCATCTGCTTAGCATCTGGTGAGGATTGCCTGCTGCATCATAATAGGATGAAAAACATCACATGGTGAGAGAGTGTCAGTTCAGGTCCCTGTTTCTCTTCTTACAAAAGCCACTAGTCCCATCTTGGGGGCTTCACCCTGATGACCTTATTTACTCCTGATTATCTTCCAAAGGCTCCACTTCCAAATGCCATCAACATGGGAAGCTGCAGGATAGTTTTCTAACATAAAATTTGGGAGACACATTCAAACTGCTAAGTCTGAATTTAAGTTTCTGACATAAAATTCGGGAGAAACTCATTTTAGTATGGACGGAGACCTGTGGTAGATGGGAAGCTATGGGCTTTTGTGTGTTATTACTATGAGAACTGCATTTAGGTGGCTTCCAACTTGCATCCAAAGGGATATTGGCTGAGTCTATACTAGTCCCAACTTTGAGGCAAACACCAACACTTTGCCCAGATGAACAGACTGGAATATGGCGGTTAAAGAGGCTGGTGTCAGGGACCAAGAGCTATACCTTTCTGGGCAAGAGATTAACAAAGAACCTTGCATCAGACACAGCCCTGTTTAAATCAAGCACCTCGATACCCAGTCCCAATTCACCTGACCCCAGTTTCCTGGACCAGAGCCTCTCCGTGGAGAACAAGAAAGTCCCTTTGCTCCTGGTTTGGGGTGACTTGGATCAAGTTCACAGCTAATTAGAATTAAATGCAAAGCACAATTATGTATGAACCTTCTGTGGCCAAATTCATGAAAGGAATAACTGGTGTATGTTTTCCTTTTATAGAATTTTAATGAACAAGTAGCATGCCATCTATTATTTATCTGCTTTCAATTGCAATGAATAGTTTCAATGACAAAATCAAATTTCTGTATTTACAGAAAACCAGCACATGTGTAGATAATGGTGCAATTCCGTCTTTACTGTGTAAAATGCTGACTTGTTTTTCTTTAATATAGAAATTTGGTAATTATTACTCTAACGATTCATTAAAATGTGAAAGTAGATACAAAATGAACTGGTAGGCCATTTCTTTTTTCTTTTTTTTTCTTTTTTGCTCCCAAAAGCAATAGCCAGATTCTCTTTGGGAATCCAGGCTTTTTATATTTCTGGAAATTTAGCCCATACCAGGATGACAGTTCGGGAGATTTTGGTGCATTCTATGCACATGGCATATGTTCAATACAAAAATGTTGACAAAGTTTATTGATTGAAAGATCTATTAAGATCTTTGTCATTAAATCCATTAGTGGGGTAAGTCATGTCATGAAGTTTACACTAGAGGTATGGGACCTTCATCAGTGCCAGATGACAAAATGAAGGTTGGCCACACAATAATCACTCAATCACATTTTAACTTGGCAACAATCTTAAGTAAGATTATTGAAAAAAAAAAGGAGTGTTCGAGATGAAGATACATAACTGCACAGCATCATAAGAAAACCCTACAAGCTGACTGGACAATGGTGTGAGTCAGTTTTCCATTACTATGACAAGATATTTAAAGCTGGATACTTATGAAGAAAAGAGGTTTATTCAGTTTTAGAGGCTGAAAGTTCAAGATCAGGGATCCCTAGTCCTATTGAGGGCCTAATGGTGAATGGCATCATGGTATGTGAGAGAACACATAGTCAGACTAGAAAGCAGAATATGGGGAAGCACCAGGTTCTATTTTTTTTTTTTTTTTTTTTTTGCAAAAACTGTCTCTTGAGAAGCAGCTTAGGGTCCCACAACAGCTATGTTAATCCCTTTGGAACTTGATATCCCTAGTGACTTCACACTAAACCCCAGCTCTTTAAGGTCCCACCACCTTTTAACATTACCACACTACAGCCCATGTCTGCAGCACATGAGGACACATTCAAATCATATCCCAGTCCTAACAGCCACCATAACTCTCTTACCTGGGCTGAAAGTCCCTATAACCTCATCCCATGCATTTATCTGTCCAGATGGAATCCACTACAAAACTGATCATTGAGAGAGCAAAGAAGAATCACACACAGCCTGTTCTCGAGACACCCCAGGCTTAGAGATGAAACGGAGTCACCCCAGGAACTTCATAGTGGAAAGCATCTAGGATGGCAGCCGAGTCCAAACCAGACGCTGCAGATGATCAAAGGAGGGAGAAGTCACGAAGATGTGACACCTGTCCCATGAGTTGGGTCTCTCTTCTTTGCTGGGAGGTGAAGTTACTAAGGGCATCTCAGTGCAAGGAGATCCAGGTGGATGCCCAACTGATGTCTGGTGACATGATTACATGGGTTCCATGAGTCCCCTTGTCTGCAGATACTTCCCCTTGAACCCAGTAACAACCGAGAGCTCTCTTCTGTAGTGTTCTGCCTTACAGCCCACTTGCCCCCAAATTCCTTCCATGTGTAAAATTATAAAGGAAGAGAGAGAAGGAAAGAAAGAGGAGGGAACAGAGGAAACAGGAGGAAGGAAGGGAGGAAGGAAGGAAGGGAGGGAAGGAGGGAGGCAGGCAGTCAGGCAAGGAGAGAGCAAGGGGAAGAAAGGAAAGAGAAATGAAGCTACTTAGAGAAGTAAACGGGTTGAACTTCTCCCATCTAGGAGAGGGGAAAATGGACCTCTGAAAACCTTGCCATGGTCCTCTTCGTGATAAACTCATCTTCTTTCTTACTTTCTAGGAATAGATCCCTATGCACTCAAAATTGCAGAAAGGAAGAGAGAACCCTGAAAGGGGTTCAGCCATGCCTTGAGTCCCTTAATGTCCTCAAATGTAGCTTCAGCTACATGCACAACGACAGTCCTTAGGGACCAGACGAGGTCTTGCCCATGGCTGTAGCACTCTCTGGGATACGAAGCCAGGGCCAACAATAGCCTTTTACATGGATCCACCTTGGACCTGGTCCTAAAAATTAGCCTCTTGACTTTTTTTTTTTTTTTTTCATTTGAGCAGCTGTTTTTAATGATTTCTCAAGTTTTGCTCCCTGGTAGCTGCCATTCCAAAGCACTCTAAAAACCAATTTTACACTTAATAAAGTTTAACTATTCAATATTTTTCATTTTAAAACTAAATAACAGACATTTAAAAGAATATTTCTTTTTTAATGACACTCATGCCACTATTTTAGAAAGCCAAACGACATCCACCATGCATTCCCATCTCCTTAACTGCCAAATACTCTATTAGTCAAGTTTGTTCATATTTACAAGAATTTTTTTTTGGATGTTTTACTGCTATCAGAAGATCTAACATCTGTTTCTCCAGGGATTCTCCATGTGTTCTGTAGTTTACAACAATTGAAACCACTGTTTTCGAAATACATTTGGATTAAACTCAATGTACTAAGACTGGATTTCACAGGGAGCCCTGTGCATACATCTGGGGTTTTCTCTCATGTAATTTTTCCAAATGGTGAGACATTCTCTCTGGATTTAGGAGGGTAACATATAATAATAGTGGAGCTCGATGAAGCACATGTATAAAAAGATTGCTAAGGGCAACCAAGCATGGGAAGTTTTCTGGGTGTGTTCCTACATGGAGAAGAGCATAGAAAAGTATAGTCCCTGGACTCCACTCCTTTGAAAACCACAGTGGCAGAGGTTCAACCAACCCATCTCCCTGCATCCACGCAGGAAAGCCACACTTGCTTGATTGCTTTATCTCCAACAATACTGTCCAGTGGATCTTTCTGTGCTGATGGAAATGGCCTATACTTACATGGTCTGACATCATGTTGCCTGTAGCCACATTGGGTAAGGAGATGTGTCCAAGTTTTCATCTTAATGTGTTTAAATTTAAATTTCAATACCCATCTAAAACAAGTGGCTACCATATTGGATAATGGAGATGCCTCAGTCTTTCTGAGGCTTATCATTCTTTGATCTGTCTGCTTTGAACCTTCTCTGATTTCTACAGATAAATGATTTCTCCTGTCCATGCACTCCTCCAAAGCTTACCAAAGAAATAATACTACCAGACCTGAACTATTTACTCCTGTGCCCCATGCCAGTCCATCTCCAGAATTGCACAGAACAGAAAAGGAGAATCTTCCTAAAGGTACTTTTCTCTCATGTGTTGGAAAGTAACAGAATATTATGCAAACTCACCATGGTACTAATGAGATAGGTATGCTGTAAGCTTCAGCAATATCCACACCTGCCCAATTAACCACATATGGTAATCCTCCTCACCAAGGGGTTTCCAATACAGTCATTCTTCAGTATCCATGGGTAATTGGTTCCAAGACTTCCTGAAGTTCCAAAATCAGTGAATGATCATATAAAATATAAAATGACATAGTATTTGCATACTAACCACATACATCCTTCTGTGTGCTTTAAACCATTTCTAGATTATTTATAGTACCTAATACAATGTAAACACTATTTGAACAGTTTTTGCACCGTATTATCTGGAGAATGATGAAAAGAAAAAAAAAATGTATAGACTCAGTACAGATTCAAATATTTTTCAAATATTTGGATTTACAATTGGTTGAATCTATGATCATGGAAGGCTGATTATACTTAGGTATAATCATGGAGGCTCCCGACTCCAGAGAATATTCCCTCTCTCCCATCCAAACCACAGCAACAAGCAGAGGTCTAGACAAACCAAAGGAGGCTTGATGAGAAACTGGTTCTACAGTTATAAAAATCTTTTTGACACAGAAGCTCGTTTTGGTTAGTCTTATTTCTGTGGAGATTCCCTGGAGAACCTCCATCCATTCTTTCCTATAGGATAGCCCCATATCTCTTCAGGTATTGGGTATCTGTTCCAAAGCCTCACTTCAGCCTGTTTTCTGGAGCAGGGGTTCTGGGATGACGGGCTTCTGTTTTTGAAGAGTTAGAGGCCAAGGTTACAAGTCAAAGTACACAAGGCCCTGGAGCCAAGGCCTGGGATGATGTGCTACCATCAGTTTTGCCTTGGGTTTTGGTCAAAGCAAGACACGTGGTGGGAATAGGGAGAAGTACACTGTTGCTTTCTGAGAGGAATTCAAAATCACCTGGCAGAGAGCATGGAGACAGGAGAGGGGAAGGGGTGGGGAACCGGTAGTGTAGCCCACCTCTCACAAATTCTAATAGGATACAAGCTAAAATGTGAATAACAGCTACCACTTGGAAGTGAGAATATCAGCTGGTCTTCTTTATCTTTGCATTGTCTAAGTTTTATCTATCTATTTTACACTTTCATATTGTAGAAAAGTAAAACTTCATGGTAATAAATGGAATGGACTCATGAAAATGATTTGGAAAATAGTTAAGATTAGGGAAAAACACTGACCTAAATTTTTTTTCACCAAGGATGTTACTTATTGCAAGTGAAATACTTCTTCCCTACAAGAGACGGTCACATGACTTTAGGATGTTTACATCTCTGGCTCTGCAACATTCACTGCTCAGTGGTTTTCAGTTACACTGACAAGTAGCCTGTACCAACACCCACATTTCCAAATGGTCTGCAGAAACACTGAAAACCACACTTTTCCTTTTGGAACCACGTTTTTGATCCCTCTGTTGCCTCTCTGCGAATGACAGTCACTTATTTAATCATTTTTATAATTTTCTTCATTTACTTATCTTATGTTCATCCATTGATATGATAACACCACACGGATAAGGTGGAAAATAGACTTTTTTTTCCATTTGACTTGATGTCTAAGTGTGATCCCCAAAGTTCTTTGACCTACAGTCATCTTTCCTTAAAGAAAAATATTCAAATTGGTGCCAAACTGGCTTCAGGAAGTCCAATACTTTCCTAAAGACTTTTAGTGGATTTCTAGAGGGTAAGGGAGAGCTGCATCCTCATGGCCAGGCTGTAATCACTTCCTCCCATTGTCTCTCCCACCATGATCCCAGGCACCTCTGTGTATCTCCGTACCATAGCACTTCTCTCTTTCCCCACCATTTTTCATAGACATTTCTCATCTCTTCATTTATTTCCCAGGGAACTTCTTACTCAAGGCACTTGTAGGTAATAGAACTTTACTACAGACTTGGTGATAATGGAAGGTGACTATTGCATGGAGCCGGGAACGACCTCAAAGCGCCTCTCAGACATCACAGTTGCTAAAGTTCATTGGCCATTATGTGTTTTAGTGCACACTTGGGGTTTGCAGACAGTACTTAATCATAACTTCCTGGCCTGAAAGTTTTGAGTCAACTGAGGATCAGACACATGCTCCAGTGAGGTAACAAATATCAGCTAAATTACTGGAAAACCTGGCTTGGATCCACAGCCAAAGTACCAGCATTCTAGTACTTTCCCATCAAACTTAGTTCTTGAGAATTCTAATCCAGGCAAATGGGTGGAAAACTATAACCCATTTCTCAGGAGAGGCCAGTCACAGAGACCATACAGGGCAGTTCTTTTAATTGATTCATCCCTCATAAGAGACGATGAATCTAAGTTAGTGGAAGTCAGACTCTTTCCAACCCAACAGATGAGCTTCTTCCCTTTTTGAGTGGGGATAGGGAGGATGCAGGAAGAGGAATCTCTTATAGGTCCAGTATTTTTTTTGGGGGGGGGGCTCCAATCCATTTTAAGTTGACTTCTCCTTCCCTCAGATTTCTTCTCCAATGTCCAGTAAATAATATTTCCTCACTTTCCCATGGCTACCAGGAAAATAAAAATATCTATTGCTTTGCAAGTAGCATCCAACCTGACCCTGAGTTACTATGACACCTTAAAGGAATCCTTAGGAAAGGTCTTCAAAGAAGTTCTTACATAAATTAACATCAGAAAGTGAGGGGGGAATATTACAAATTTAAATAATTTTATATATAATATAAAATTGTAACACACACACGTGTGTATACACACACACACACACACATACACAGAAAAAACTCATTGTGTTTCTTTACCTTAGTGCAACAAGACATCTTTTTAAAATATATAAAATATGAACAAAATTGTGAAAATGATTCTAGCTGAAAAAATAAACCTCAGAAAGTCAGAGTATGACAAAGATCCTTGTGTACTACAGATACAATTAAATAACAGAGTCTTTGTATGAGAGATGTTTTAAGATAATAGAGTAAAAACAAACTATTCTGCCCCAACCTTAAAATAACAGAAAAATATTTTTAACAAAATTAATACAGAATGTGCGCATGTGCATGGATACACACACACACACACACACACACACACACACCCCTAAGGACTGAAAAAGAAAAAAAAGAAAGAAAGAAAATGTGGATTAGCAGACCAGAACATTTACAAAATTCCTAGAAGAAGGAAACCAGATGGGATTAGAGTGACAAGAATAGATGGATCTATGGCCAAAAATCTTCGGCAGCTTGCAGGACAAATCCTCAGATGGCCCTGACTGACCTGGCTCTTCCCCTTTCCTCACTGATAGTTCTCAATAATACCTGTAGCATGTGCCATGAAGGTAGCATCCTGAGAGAAGGAAGAACTGGCCAGAACAGACCCCAGGAAGACCCTGCCACTCCCAGGAGAGGACGGCCTTTCACGTTTTAGCGGAGTGGATCCGTTAGTCTCTGAGTATAAAATCAGGGCAAAGAGGACTGCAGGGTCCCTCAGCCACAGTCCAAAGTAGGACGTGTTCAGAGAAGACTTTATTCGCCCTGGGCAGCTTTCCTAAACCTTGGGGATCTAGCTCGCCTTGAACCTCAGGCTTCCACTGTCCCTTGCTGCCTACCAGCGAGTAATAAAGTTGCTTGACTTAACTTGTGTGTGTTCTGTCTCACTGAACTCATGAAAGTAAGAGTAACCTGCGCACACTGAACATGCAGGGGTCGTCAGTGCATGGTGAACCTCCATCACACAGTAATTTTGAAGATAGAAGCAAACCCAGAGAAATTCCCGAGCTCAGGAGAGGGGCCAGGGATAATGCATAAGGAACTGAATTAGAAGTCGGCATTCATAAGAGTTGCCATAAGTTCCTTTTCCCCCCACATCACCTCTACACATCAGCTGAGCCCAAGAATTGCCCCCTAAAGAAAGAGAACTTCTGATCCAGACTTGAAATAAAGAGCTCACAGAAGTAGTAGGCGGAGAAAAGCCATGTTTTTATGATATAATGATGTAGTTACCAACCTTTCATGTTTATTGTCCATTTGGATTTCTCTAGAAACTAGACTCTGTTCAAATACTTGGTTCATTGTCCTATTACGTTGTCTTTTTTTTTTTTCTCATTTATCTATTTGAAAGAACTCTAGAACATTCTGAGTTACTTACACATGGTGCAAATACAGCTTCCTACTTTGTGACTTCTGAGTTCCGCACGGTATGCAGATCTTCCTAATGTTAGTGTGATAAAAATCTGTTAATCTCATTTCTTTATTATCATATTTTTGTTATCTGTTTCAGAAAAACTTTTTCTACACGAAAGGTCTTAAACATACTTTCCTTTCTTCTTTTCTAAATGCTTTATAATTTTGTTTCTCATGGTTAGATATGAAATCTACCCAATGTTGATTTCCGGGGGCAGAGACCTGTAGGCATCAAATTTAAATTTTTGTTTCCATATGAATATGATGCTGTTCTAGCATTACGTATTTAAAATTTTCTCTAGAATTTTCTTCCTTTCCTTACAATAGTATACCTATCTGTGGATTTTCCAACCTATTGTATTGATCTTTCAGATATCAGAGACTTCATTCAATTCTAGTGTGATATTGGCTGTGGACAGGTAACTATGTAATGTCATCATGCTCTTCTCCTTTAAAAGTGTCTTAGGGGCTGGGATTGTGGCTCAGTGGTAGAGAGCTCACCTCACATGTGTGAGGCCCTGGGTTCAATCCTCAGCATCATATAAATAAGGGTACTGTGTCCAAATTCAATTAAAGAAAAAAATAATATTAAAAAAGTGTCTTAGTTATGCCTGGCCCTCTGTATTTCCATATAATTTCAAATCACTTTGTCAAGTTCCACAAAAATAAACACACATGAATTTTGAGATTTAGGACTTGAATTGCAGTGAATGCGTATTCATAGGGCAAACTGGGGGGAAAAAATGACACTTTATAATTTTTAAGTCTTCAAAATCACAAACACTATCTCTACTTTTTAAGCTTTATTTATCTTGTTGTAAGTATGATTTTGCAACTACTGTGATTTTTGTGACTATTTTTTGACCCTGAAGGTTGCTCGCCTTCATTCCAGAAACTCCAGCAACAAAAGAAATTCAGTCCACATCTGTGGCAAATAGGCCCTGAGGCCTGGGCTTTGGTTTCTCTGCCTAACTTCATGCACGTTGCTTGTGGGGCTATTTGTTCTTATTTTGCAGGTTTGACAGTATTGCTTTTCATTCCAGTTTTGCCAACACTGTTAATTATAAACACTTTTAATTTGCCAATTACTATTCTTCCTTTACATCCACAGCCGTTTCCTTCCCCTGTTCCTTTATTCACACACATAGCCCTCCAACATTATTTGGAAGTTAAGTTATCAATTATTTTCCCAATAAGATGCACTGCTTCTTCTACCATTTTGCCCTAATTTCCAACACTCCAAAATTCCTTAATATTATGAAAGGTGTAGAATAATTACCATGCCTTCTTCCTGATTCTCATATAATAATATTTGACATTCTTTCTCCTTCCCTCTCTCTATTACTCTCACTTGCAGCATTTATTGAAATGGATCACTTAATTAGAATTTGTATTATTTTATGTACCTTTCAATTGTGTTTTTATAAACATAATTAAACATATGTGGGGGTTTTGGTTTGCTATCTCCATCTTTATTTTTCAATTAAAGGTTTTTTTCAAGCATTCTACTCAGATGAGATAGTTTAGGGGTGATGTGTTTCCTCTAAATTCTTGCATACAACTCTTTAACACAATTAGCTTTATTAGATCTCTTCTGGGTATAGAAATTTGGGGTCTGTAGACCTTTTAGACCTCTTCTCTTACTCTTCTGTAGACACAATTCCATTGTCTTCAAGCTTCCAATGTTGCAAGTGAAAAGTTGGATGTCTCTAACTTGTGCTATCTACTTGGAAGCTTGTACAAATTTTTATTTTTTCTGTAAAATTCACGGATCTTCTCAAGTGGATCTAGACATGTTTGTGTATATATGTGCTTTCTCATCAATTTATTCTAAAAATTTCATTATGCACTTTAACACTGTATTCTTTTCTCAGTTCAGGAAATGAATGCACTTGGTTTATTTTGTGTTTAATAGACCAAGTGTGTGTCTGCTGCTCCTTTTTCCATATTTTCTGTAATTCACATGTTCAATCTCATGGATTTATCTATTAAGCCTCTTATATTTTCCATCACATCTACAATCTCTTTTTTTTCACTTATTTTTTCCTGTTCTTTCAAATAGCTCTTGCTTTTGATCTTTAGAAATCCTGATTCAATTGTAATAGTCATAATTCTTTGCTTAATTTATTTACTAACTTTTTTTTAAGTTCAGAAATATGTTTAAGCCTCCGGAGTATTATATACTAGAAGCTATTTTCCTTAAATCACATGCTAATTTTTTATCCAAGTATTCAGCAGTGTCCTCCAACATTTGCTTCTACTAGACTTGCATACTAATTGTTTTGCATGTTCTTCCTTATTAAGGTTTCTGGCTTAAATCTTAAATTGGACATTTTGATTATCAGTTTATATATATGGATTTATTTTGTGCTGTTATTAAAAAAAAAAAAACCTGTGACTTTGTAAGGAAAAGAGTTTTACTTTGGCTCCCAGTTTGAACGTTTAAAAATCCAAGATTGGGGAGCCACGTGGGACAAGGGCCCCATGATCTGTTGTCCCAGGCAGGTGTCATCACGGGTGGGGGTGCTGCTAAGAGAGGAAGCAAGAGTATTTCCAGAAAGCCAAATTTACTTTAAAATACCCTGCACAAAACCACTACCAGGAGATGGGAATTAATCCCCTCATTGACCTCATTATCGGTCACTAGGCCCCACCTCTTAAAAGTCTCATCACCTCTCAATGCATTGGGGACTGAATCTCTAGCACATATGGGGACCAACCGTATCCAAACCACGGCACTACTGTTGACTCAGCTATGTTGGAATCATCTGAGTAGCAGAAATTGTGTGGATGATAGGTGACACAGTAGCCTCTCTCCCTGAGGTCCTGGAGGGCAAAGGGAGCTGTCACTTGCAACTGAGGCACCTGGAAAGAGCTCTTGCTTTTGGAAGTCCTTACCCACTCCCACCTTAGAATCAGGGAGACCTCGGTAGACTCACCAGCTTTTCCATCGACCTACTCTCTAGGACTCGCTATGCTCCTACACTCCTCTCACTGCTATTCAGTGGCTTGTCCAGCATCTGTGCTCCATGCTAGAGCCAGATAATCCCAAAGGCGTATGTCAAGAAACCAATTTCTAAGGTTCCCAACAGACCTGTGGCTTGGGAGAGGCCAGTAACTTGGATTAGGAAGGAGAAGGAGCTGGTTCCACTCTGTGAATCCCTCTCACACCATTGGCTAGGGCCGTCCAAATAATGTTTCACCAGCAAAACTGCAGGCAGGAATTTAGTGGAACAACGTCTAGAGATCTTTTAGAAAATTAGTTTTGAATATAGATATACACAGCCAACCAACCAGTCATTTCATTGGATGGGAATGAAGAAGGTGTTCTCATTCAATATTGTTCATCTGGGAATTATTTAGACAACATAGGAGAGAGTCCTCATGTCCGGGGCAAAACAAACAGTTTTTAGAAATGACATCTTAAGCAAAATTCCTTTTAAACGTTGGTAATGTTCACATTATCAACATTGAAACTTTTACTCTGAGAAAGACACTACTAAGAGAACAAAAACATAAGCTAAAAAAAAAAAAATGGGAGAAAATATTTTTAAATTGCCTCTTTGGTAAAGAACTTGTATCCAAGAAGTATAAATAACTCTCCAAACTTGATAGCATGAAAAGAAACAGCTCAGGGTCTAAAATAGGCAAAATTCTTGAAAGGCACTTCATTGAAGAGAATATATGAGAAGCAATTAAGCACACAATAAGATATTCAACCTCACTGGTCCACAGTCGCATAATGCTTCACAACTATTAGAATAGCTAAAATTTTAAAATGCTGATAAGATCAAGCACAGGTGAAAATGGGAAACAACTAGAAGTCTCATACATTGCTGCTGAATATCTAAAATGATATAGCCACTCTGGAAAATGGTTTAGCAATTTATTTTTTATTTACACATTCACTTAGAATATGACCTGGCAATCTCTTCATTCCTAGGTCATTGCCACAGGGAAATAAAAACTTCTTATATTTACTTGAAAACCTGAACAGATTTTTATAGCAACTCTATTCATAATCACCAAAAAAAAAAAACCACCTGGAAATGAACTACATGTTATTCAACTTGTAAATGAATAAATAAACTATGGTACATCCATACAGTTGAAATACTATTCAACAATGAAAAAGAAGAAATTATTAATGTTTGTAAAAAATGAATGAATTTTGTTAGACTGAAATAAAGAATTCAGTCTCAAAAATTTATATACTATACAATTCCATTTATTTGACATTCTCAAAAATTTAAACTATAGTGATTGAGAGGAGATTACTAGGGACAAAGACCAGGGACAGATGTGACTACAAAGAGACTTTAGTGCATAATAGAACTGTCCTGAAATACATTCTGCTGTCATGTATATCTAAAAATAACAAATAAATTTAAAAAAATTAAATACATTTAAAAAACTGTCCTGTATACATGTTGTGGTGGTATTTATGTGAAATCATATATATGGTTCTTTTACAAATATGTACACCAAAAGTTAATTTAACTCTAAATCAATTTCACATAGGAAAAAAATGAAATAAAATCTTAGTTGTTCCAATCAGAAGATATGTCTTCTAATTTGTGGGAATTCCATAAAGGGGAAACTATAAAAATAGGAATAAAATTTAAAATATAATGAATTTCCCAGAGCTGAATCTTCAGTTTGAAGTACTATATATAATAAGTAAAAATATTCCCACATCTCAACATATCATACTAGTATATTCAGGATAATGAAATCTTAAAGTTTTACAAGAAGGAAATATAATGTCATCTACAAAAGAGCACACATTAGACTCATATCATCCATCTAATTCTCTATACTGGATGGTAACAAAAAAAATACAAAAAAGTAAAATAGAATAATACCTTTAAAGTTATGGGGGTAGTTGGAAAATTATTTCCAAATTGGAATCTAATATCCACACAAATTGTGTCAAGTGTGAGAGAATAAGAAATAAACTTAACACTAGATGTGCTCTGAAAATTTACTTCAAATACACTTTTTTTGCTTAATAATTTATTTGAGAACACTAGCAAAATGGAGTAAACCAAGGGACCCACAATCTTCTTTAAGGGCACCTCCCCAGTAACCCAACATCCTCCCTGTAGCCCACCTGTCAAAGTCTCCATCACCTCCCACTGTCAGTTCAAGTGGAAGACCAAGCCTTCCACACATGGGTATCAGGGAACACTTATCCAAACCAGAGCGATAACTGTCATATTATTTGAATTCCCATTGAAATTGGAATAATTCTTATTTGCATATTTTTCTATTTTTTTTAATTGAGATGTAACTTACATTCAATAGAAGTCATTACTTTCTTTTATCTGCAGCTTCTCCTATACTCATGTTGGGGTTACATCCCAGTAAACCCATCATAAGTTGAAAAGATTAAGTCCAAAGCACATTGATACACCTAATCCACCACAGTTTAACAACACCATATCCTGTAATGTATTAGCTGTTTCCCTTCATGATCTCCTTGCTGACTGGCACTGTTGGCTCACTGTCCCACTGTCAATCATCTTGAGAGAGTGTTGTAGTAGTACAAATTACCAGTCTGGGAGAAAAAAAATCAAAATTCAAAATTTTAATTCAGTTTTTACTGAGTGAGTTTGGGCTTTTGTACCATTGCTAAGTAAAAAAAAAAAAACTGTTAAGGCAGGGACCATTCATTGTAATGCACCACAAAAACAAACAAACAAACAAAAAACAGTCGTATAAACACTCAGAATCATGATGCAGAACATTTTTTAAACCCCCAAATTTCTTCCTGCCTTTGGAATCAATATCCTCCTTCCATCTCCTAATCCTTGGCAACCACTAATCAATTTTTTGTACCTGTAGTTTTGTTTACATAAATTACTATAGAAGTGAAATCACAGTACAGAGTCTTTCATGTCTGACTTCACTCACTTACCATAATGCTTCTGAAATTTATCCTTAATGTTGCATTTATCAGTAATTCGTCCCTGTTTATTACTGAGGAGTGGTCCAAGGGTGGATAAAATGCAATTTGTTCATTTTTTCACCAGTTGATAGACATTTTGGTTGTTTCCAGTTTGGGGGATATTACGGATAAAGTGCTATAAACATCTATCTATTTGTAGGACTTAGGGTGGACATGTGCTTTTATTTCTCTTATAAAATGCAAATGGCAGGTTTGGTTGGTAGATATACATTTTAATATGATAAGAAATAACAAACGTTTTTGTACATCAATGTACCTTTTTCACTCCCACTAGCAATAAATGATTGATGGTAGCAGTTTTTTTCCACATCCTTACCCACATATAGTATTTCCAGGCTTTTGTGATTTGGGGTGAGTAGTATTCTAATGGGCAAATAGTATCATCTCACTGTGGTTTGATTATTATTATTGGTGGTGTTGGGGCCTGCACTCGGGGCCTCATATATGCTAAGCATGCTTTTTCTTACACTTCTAGCTCCTTATTTTGGCTTCCCCTGGCGCAGTACTAGGAATCGAACCAAGGGCTTTGCACATACTAAGCTTTGCTCTACCTCTGCACTGTACCCTCATCCCTCCTGGTGGCATTAAATAGAATTTCCCTAGTTACTGATAAGGCTAGTGCCTTATAGTGTGCTTACTTTCTATTTGTGTGTCTTCTTTGGTTCTTCATATAGTCAGGAGACAAACATACCATTTTGTCAGTATTTTCTCCTATCCTGTGGCTTGCTTTTTCACATTCTTAACCATGTCTTTTGACCACATATTATAATTCTGGTTAATTCTTATTTATCCACTTTTCTTTTGTTGCCACAGTCTGGCTGGGCACAAATCACGAGCCACTCACAGCTTTGTAGATTCAAACAGCAATTCTTTATTCCCGATCTCACACCGGCCTTCTACAATCACGTTCTGGGGAAATCCACGTTCTCTGCCCAAATCCACACCTCCACTGGGCTTCTGTCTCCCAAATATATTCTGAATCCCGTGAGAACTCAAGGGGAACTCAGGCAGCAGGATACGCCCTATTCTAAACCGGGAACGCCCTAAACTCGGATTATCCTAAACCGGGAACACCCTAAACACAGATCTGCCCTGGTCCTTGAGCAAGGTCACCTTCCAGGAGTCCTTCCATTAAGAAACATGGGGGTATGCTGGCAAGGAAATTGTCATACCTACTTGGCTAATGGCTCCCAGCATCTCCCTCCTTCTGATTAATTAAACAACAAGTAATGTGGCTTAAGAACCGTGCTTGGTAGGTTGTCCAATTCAACATATGGTTCTTACCCGTCATTGGAAAACTGACCTTTAGGCGTCAGCCTCCTGTCTTAGGTTGGTACCACTGCAACTGGATCATACCCGTCACTGACTACCGGTCCAGCATATAGCCATTGGGCCCAAATTTTAGATCATCACTAGCAGAAGGGAGGAGAATACAGAAATGCCACGACACCAAGCCAATTGATAGCTCCTTTGGAAAAATTGCATCACTGGTGACACCATCAGCAAAGATATGCCAGCACTACCACAATTCATTGCACCAAATGATAGTTACATAGTCCAGGCAAGTTCTGCAAGCAGTTCAAAGCGGAGGAATCTATCAATATGTCCGTCTCCTCCCAAAATCCATTTCCTCCCAAAGTAAGTTGACTCCTTGATTGAGCATTACTTGTTGAGTTATATTCATTGATGCATCAGTTTATACAGTTTACTGTGATAGCTATCATAGAAGCTGTAGTTTGGTTTTATCTTTGTCTTCACCGGCACTGGGATGAAGATAGGAATTCTGGCAATGATGCTAAAGAGACATTATCCTGAAAAGAATTATTAAATATAATGAAAAGGAAAGGTGAAAGTAAACAAACAGATCAGTTAACCTCCTTTAAAAACAATCCTTAACAGCTGTTTACCTAATTTAAATTAAGCCATTTAAATCATGTGAATAAAAAATAAATAATTCAGAACCATTTTTTCATGAGCGCTCCTCATATATGAAATATGGACATACGCACACACAGACATACAACACAAAACACAAGAGTACAACACATAAGACAATAATAAAGGCCTTGTAGCTTTACCTAGGTGAAATCTCCATTGCAATGTTTAAAAATACCACAGTCAAAAAATAAAATTGATCAGAAAAACATTAACCTAGGCTTGTATGAGCTCAAAAATAAAAATAGAACCTTATGATGTGGAAAAATGCAATAATAAAATAGATATTGAAAAAAGCATCCTGGTTAATCACTGTCACAGATGTAAGAATGGCCAAGCTGGAGTTCTGGATATCAGCTGTTATGGATTTGAGTCAAATCATCTTCTTTTTGATCTGTAGAAATTGCTTTAGTTAGTCTTTCTGGAATCCAAATCGGTTGCTGTTCTCCCTGTGGAAAAACACAAACAGAGCCCCGACTCCAGACAATCACTGGGTCAGGACCTTTCCATTGTCCTGTTAGAATATCTTTCCAAAGTACCTTAGGCTTATGTACATTTTTTGGATACATATGCCTTTCCGCAGCACTAAGTCCTGATGAATCCAAATTTAAAAAGTTTAGAGTAAAAAGGGTTATTTTAAGTTTATCTTTGGGGGATATATACCCCTTTCCTATTCCCTCTTTTTGCTTTAATAAGTATGTTTTAATAGTTTGATGAGCTCTTTCAACTATGCCTTGTCTCTGTGGATTGTATGGGATTCCTGTTATATGAGTAATACCAAATGATGAGCAAAATTGTTTAAAAGAGGTAGAGGTATAGCCAGGACCATTATCGGTTTTTAACTGTTTAGGAACACCCACAGTGGCAAAATTTTGTAAGCAATGAGCTATAACATCTTTAGTTTTTTCTCCGGCATGAAGGGAGCCCATCAAAAATCCGGAAGAGGTATCAACTGTAACATGTAAATATTTTAATTTTCCAAATTCTGGCAAGTATGTGACATCCATCTGCCAAATATGTTAGGTATCAGTCCTCTAGGATTGACTCCAAGATTAACTTGTGGTAAAAAGGTCACACAATTTTGACATTGTTTTATTATATGTCTGGCTTGTTCCTTAGTTATTTTAAAATGCTTTTGTAAAGTATTAGCATTAACATGGAATCTTTTATGAAAATTTGTAGCTTCTTCTAGCGTAGAGAAAATATGTATGTCATGTGTAGTTTTATCTGCCAAATCATTGGCCAAACTAAGGGCTCCAGGCAATCCTGTATGTGCCCTAATATGTCCTATAAAGAATGGATCTTTTCTATCCCAGATTAGACTTTGTATATGGAAAACAAAGAGAAAACAGTAGAGGAAGGGGAAATCCTACCAGCATCTTCAAGAGATACTATAGCATTAACCCCGTACGGGCCACCAGATGCCGCAGTCTGGCTGGGCACAAATCACGAGCCACTCACAGCTTTGTAGATTCAAACAGCAATTCTTTATTCCCGATCTCACACCGGCCTTCTACAATCACGTTCTGGGGAAATCCACGTTCTCTGCCCAAATCCACACCTCCACTGGGCTTCTGTCTCCCAAATATATTCTGAATCCCGTGAGAACTCAAGGGGAACTCAGGCAGCAGGATATGCCCTATTCTAAGCCGGGAACGCCCTAAACTCGGATTATCCTAAACCGGGAACACCCTAAACACGGATCCGCCCTGGTCCTTGAGCAAGGTCACCTTCCAGGAGTCCTTCCACTAAGAAACATGGGGGTACGCTGGCAAGGAAATTGTCATACCTACTTGGCTAATGGCTCCCAGAATTTTGTGTTCCATGTTTTTATTCTCAGAGCTAGTAAATCTTTGCCTCATTTGAAGTCACAGAGTTTTTCTCAAATATTTGCTCCCTAAAAGTTTTCAATTTTAGGTCTTACATTTAGGTCTATGACCTATTTTGAAAGAGTGTTGTGAGGAAAGAGTTAAGTTTTGCTTCCCCCCCCATCTGAACATCCTAGTTATTCTATTACATCTTGTTGAAAAGACTATTGCTTTTTAAAATACTATCCTTTTCCCCATTGACATAGCCCCTTTTAACTTAGCATATAGGTATATTTCTATTTTAAATTTTTGTCCTTCATTTTTTACCTGTACTGTTACATGCATAAACATCTAGAAACTATATATCTTTTTAATGAATTTACTCCCTTATCATTTTATAGCATCCTTTTTTCTGGGGGGCGGGGGTTGGTACCAAGGATTGAACTCAGGGGCACTCACCCACTGAGCCACATCCCCCGCCCTCTTTTGTATTTTACTTAAAGACAGGGTCTCACTGAGCTGCTTAGCACCTCACTTTTGCTGAGGCTGGCTTTGAATTCGTGATCCTCCTGCCTCAGCTTCCCAAGCCACTGGGATTACTGGCGCGTACCACTGTACCCAATTTATAGCATCTTTCTTTATTCCCCAAAGTACTCCCTGTTTTAAATCCATTTTTTCCTGATATTATTATAGCATGTTCACTGTAGTTAAGATTAATATGAACATAAAAATACTGTTTTCATTCTTCTATTTTTAATCTACCAATGCCCTTATATGTAAAGTAGTTAGTTGTGAAGATAACATAGAGGTAGGTTTGCTTTTCATTTAATATGATCTCTTCAGCTTTTTAGTTAGAGTGTTTAGGCCAACTACCTTTAACACATCTATGAATATGGTTGGATTTAAATGTACCATTTTGTTAGCTATTTTCTCTTGCTTTCATCTGTGATTTTTTTTCTTTTGTCCTCATTCTGTCTACTTTTAAATGGAGTATTTTTAAGATCCATTTTATCTTTACTATTGATTCATTAGTTATACATCCTCATAAAATGTTTAGTGGTTGCCTTATGGTTTTAGTATGCATCTTTGATTTTTCACTTTCAAATAACCTTATACTCTTCCATGTAAAGTAGAGGATAAGAAACTTACAGTAATATCCTCACAATTTCTCTGTCCCCCCTTTTTATTTCCTGTACCGGGAATTGAACCCAGGGGAGCTTACCCACTGAGCCACATCCCCAACTCTTTTTTATATTTATTTAGAGATAAGGGTTTGCTGAGTTGCTTAGGGCCTCACTAAGTTGTTGAGGCTGGCTTTGAACTCTCCATCTCCCTGCCTCAGCCTCCTGATCTGCTGTGATTACAGGTGTGCAACACAGCACTCAGCTATGCTCCTTTTTTTGAGCTGTTATTGCCATTATTTTCCTTTTCACAGGAATCCCACCATCAATTTGCTTCATATTTTAGAGTGATGAAAAATAATAAAAGTTACATTTGTATATTTACTTCATTTTTACTGTTTCTAGAGATCTTCATTCTTTATGTCCAAATTTCTGTATGATATTATATTCTTTCTGCCTGAAAAAAAAAAAAAAGTTTAGAAGCTTTTAGTTGCAGTTCTTGTTAGTTAACAGTGAATCCTTTCTTTTTTACTTTTTTATGGAAATTGTGTTTCACATTCACTTTTGGAAGATACTTCAGCTGGAGATAGAACTGGGGATTAATAGCACAGTTTTCAGGACCTTAAAGATTCCATTGTCTTCTGGCTTCTGTGTTCACCGAAGAGAGTGCTACTGTGGTAGACTCTCTTGGCTCCTCTAGGTCAAAAGTCCATTTCTCATGCTGCCTTCAGATTGTCCTTTCTTCATCGGTTTTCTGCATTTCCACAGTGATATATCTAGGTGGCCCTTTCTGATTCTTGTGTTGTAGAGTTTATATTCTGAGCCACTGGATCTTTGCTTTGGTGTTTATCATTTTTTTTAACTTTATCTTCATTACACAAATAGTGTTTTTTTCTGTTTCATTCTCTCTTCTTCATCTGGGTGTCCGTTTGCATATATATTTGACAGTTCAATATTGTCCCTCAGCCCTTGGATGCATTGCTCTATTTTATTTTTCACTGTTTTCTTTCTTTTGGGCTTCAGTTGGAATAATTCTATTGAACCACCTTAAAATTTACTAATTCTTTACTTGGTTGTGTTGAATCTTCAGCTGAGCTCATCTCTAATACCATGTGTGTTTTCTTTTAAATCTATCTACCCACTTGACTTTTTCTTACATATTCACTCTGACTGCTGAACTTCCTCCACCTGATCGTGCATGGATCTATCTTTTCCACTAGATCTTTTACACATTGAACAGTTTTTTAAAAGTTGCTGTCTGATCATGGTCCCAACATTTGAGACACTTATTAGCCTCACCATAAGTTATGCTTTTATTTTAGATTTTTGTTTCCGTGTGTGTGTGTGTGTGTATGTGTGTGTGTGCTACTTTGATGTCTTTGGTAATTTTTGATTGAATGCTGACATTGTGTGCCAACCAATAGATGATGAGATAAACAGCCTTTTTTCCTGGATATTTGCTTTTCTCTTCTTTTATTTGGCTACTAGTATGGTGTGAGTCAATATGGTCAAAAGTTGGTTTTATTGTTGCCATGGTTACCCTCTGGGAACCACAGCTCTCAAATTCTATTAACAATAGGTTGTAATTATTTTTGAGCTTGGGTGAGAGCTCGGGAGCTCAAAGTTTATTTCTCAGAACTGCTGATCCACTGGGCAGATTTTAAGTTATCTTTTCTTAGATGCATCAAACAAGGGATCCCTCTGCCCACTTTGCCTCTTCTCTGGAGTTAGGTTACTGATGCTTGTTTCCGGTGTACCCAGGTGAGGGGTGAGTGTCACTGGAACTTCTCTTTGACCTTTTCCAGTCTTACTCTTAGGAAGGACCTCTCTGTCTGGTCCTGCAGCAGGTGTTTGTAGGAGTTACACAAATGGCAAACAAACTAAAATGCATCCCAACCTCTCTAGTCATCAGATGAGCATCATTTTTTAAAATATTTTTTTAAAATATTTTTTTAGTTGTAGATGGACACAATACCTTTATTTATTTTTATGTGGCGCTGAGGATCGAACCCAGTGCCTCACACACGCAAGGCGTGCGCTCTACCACTGAGCCACAACCTCAGCCCTAGATGAGCATCATTTTAAACTACAAAGAAATACCACTAAATTCATGGCTAAAACGAAAAGACCTGAAAATACCCAGCGTTAACCAGTATGTGGAGTTCCTGGAGTACATAGTTCCCTGGTGCATTGCTGTTGGCAGTGCAAAATGGTGCAGCCGTTTTGGGGAAACAGTTTGGTAGATTCTCACCAAGTTAAAAACATAATTCTAGTTGCCAAATAACTGAGAAATTCCTCTTCTATGTATTTACTAAGAAAATTAGAGTATATATCAACACAAAGGCTTTTTCATGCATGTTCATAGAGGTTTGTTCATAATATCTCCTAATTGGAGACAACCCAAATGTCTGATGTATATATAAATAAACAAATTGTCATATGTTCATTCAAGGAATACTATTCATCAATAAAAAATGGAATTAACTAACTACTCCAAACATATGAATGAATTTCAAAAGTATCGCTATTTGAAATAAACTAGACATACAAAATTTCATATTATATAACTCTGTTGATTAAGAAAAAAATCCAGAAGAAAAAATAACTAGAGAAAGAAGTTCCCCCCCGCCCCAGGTGATAACAGGGCAAGAGAGACTGAGGACACTTTTTATAGTGATGGAATAATTCTGGATCATGATAAGGTGGTAGTCGAAAAGCATATAAAGGTTGTCAAAAATTATCAACGTGTGTGCTTGGAACTGATGAATTTTGTTGTATATCAATTATACTTAGTACTACAACTACAAACAAAATCGCAAATAAAACGATGGATAGTTGTTCCATTTGAGTAAAGGGAACAGGCACAGACTGTGGGAGGTCTCTGCCCTTGGATGTATCTTCAACTAAGTGCTTGTGAGAGAGTACTAAGCTCCTATCCATCTCCATCTGGCAATCGGTGCCCTAGTTTCCCTTGCTTATGTGCATCTGAAAATGAGAGCCAGAGGGAATGTGAGTTTCCCAGGTCAAAGAGTTCAATTTTCTCCGTTCTAGGATTTTATAGTAGGAAACAAAAAAATTTGAAAGACAGTCTCAATTATTTTCCATTCATCTTCTGAATATTTTTGGTATACCGTTGGTACTCTCTGCCAACTGTATACATGACATTAAAGAAGCTATTGGAATGACAAAGAAAAGCCACAAATCTGGCATTGTACATACTTTCTTTTGAGGAATGAAGTTTATGTAGCACTTATTTCTCTTTTCCAGGAATGATTCCATGCTGATTGTACAGTTAAATATTTCTATACAACAACAATACCAATTAGAGATCTGGCAATGAGAGTTATCCCTGCCCAAATGTACACTGTGTCTAGTGCACCCATAGGGTCACTAGGGACACTCTCTGGGTTAATGTACCATCCTGTAAGCTATTGTGAGATGCTGGGATGCGGCCCAACCCTGGCGATGGGTAGATGGGCAACTGCAGTGGAATTTGGGATCTGAGAAGCTCATTCATCATCTCTTGCAGACAGAACTACCCCTTTTCTGGAGTTTTAAGCTTACCCAGGAAGATTATCACAAATTCCAAAAAAAAAAAAAAATTTGATTTAAGAAAAAAAAAAAGTGATTCTGAGACTCCTTTGCCTTTTTCTTCTTTCTGAAGAGAAATCATTCTGGGGGCTCTGCCATCAAAACCACTCCCCCTTCTCCAGCTGGGCCACTGCTCACCCATCAAACTTCCGCCTTATTTCCTTTTGGCCTTGAGGAGTTTATTTTCCTTTTGGGCTTGAAGATTATATGTCTCAAGCTCACTTACTTGCTTTTTTTTTCTTCTCCTTTTCTTTCTCCCTCTCTGTGTTTTACCACTTTTTTTTTCTTTTATACTTTCCTTTTTTTCTTTCTGAGGGATGAGGAGAAAGATATCATCAATTAACAAACATTCTCTTCAGGCATTTTTCAATTTTTGCATTGACACTCAGCCCCTGTTATGTAAACTGTTTTGAAAGAAAGAATGAGAGAAAAGAAAAATCGAAAAAACAGCTCCCAGAGTAGTATCCTCCCAGGGATCGTAACTAACTCAGTGTCTTCTTTCTTCTGAAGAACAGCCCTGGGAACAGCCCTGCTCAGAACTCAAACAAGAAAAGACAAGGTTGCTCTCTCCTGCAACATCATGATTTAAATGTGTTAAAGTGTGTGATTATCATTAGGTCTTAAACACTCTAGATCCGCTCCCTCCTTCCACACAAGTTTTAGAAATAAAGCCGAGACCAGTCTCTAGGAGAGATTGATGCTTATTCTGTGTCAGAGGCCTGGTCCCCAGACGTCCCCATAAATTTGTCCGCTGGAAGCCCATAAACATAATTCTGAGCATGGAAGTTATTTAGATTTGAATTAATTGCTTTTTCAGTTGTTTTCAAATATGCAAATCGAAATAGCCAAAGAAACATGCCCATTAAAAAAAAAAAAAGCAGTCCATTCTCCAGGAGAGATTCCGGAATGTCCTTTGCCAAGGTGATCTGCCTCTTCTCAGTGAAAAGGCAACGGTGTATTTTTTAAGAAACGACCCACATCTGCTGTGGGTATTTCCTCTTGGTCTGACATTTTCCTAGTGGAGTGGTCAAGTGTGATGTGTCGTGCGGAGCCTCTTTGACTTCATCATGTGACCACAGAATGAAATAGGGTTATTAAGTCAACTGTAGAGAGTAAAACTGTCTTTGCCAGCCCTTGGAGCCCGTGTGGAAATGATTTCACAGATGAGGCCGGATGGGGAGGCAGGAGAAGACTCCTTCAACGTAATTAAAGACCCAGGTGAAACCACCACCGTTCTCCTCACCCAGGAGGTCAGAAATGTCTCTGGTTGAAGCCCACAGTGTGGGAGTGTGGCTTAGATGGAGAGGACACTCCAAGGTCCTCCTGGGGGCAAGACACGGTGATTTACATTAGGACACAATGGTTGTAAACATTCCCCTTCTAGGGATTTCCCTAAAACCGGAGCCTGGAAAAGGGCCCAGTGTGTGCCAATTCCTGTATAACAAGCTCCAGATGCTGCCTCTCTGCTGGGCCAGGTGGGATTCCCTCTTTTCCCTTAAGCCATCCCCTCAAAGCCCAAGGCCAGGGGTATGGAGGTCCTAGGATCAGATACCTGAACAGGGCCTCCTTGCCTTTCCCTCGCCTTGTTTGAACGGTCCGTCTCTGGTGCTGACCATTCATAGTCTATCAGACAAGGCCACGTTCAGCCAGGAGGAGAGACTCAGCTCCCTCTCCATGGGAGCACTAGTGGGCAATGAAGGGCAGGTTAACTGTCTGATAAGAATGGTCCATTTTCATGATCATTTGAGTTCAAATTCCAAACCAGGAAACCCAGAAGTCAGAGAAGGATGAGATCCTGAGTTCTTCCATTGGGTTCGTTTGGATTTCCCAGAAGTAGGGTCTGAGGCGGGGATTCTGGAGCCCATGATTTATTGCAGGAGTGCGTTGAATGGGGGGCAGGTTAGGGCAGGGGGAGCAGCCAGGCAAAGATCTGCTTATAACTGAAGTCTCGCTTCAGCTTGAGTCCCTGGGAAGTTCTGGGAGGATGGCCAGTCCCAGAGTTGCTTTGTGTTGAGGTGAGGGGGTTGAGCTTTTCTACCTTCATATCCATCAGTTGGAGACTGTGAACGCTTCAGAGGCAGGAGGACACAGCGTCCCAGGGTGCTGGGCCAATCAGCCTCTGGAGGCCGTTCTCAGGAAGGGTGCATCTGGGAGCTGTTAGTGACCCGTGCTCAGCCCTGGGCAGGGGATACACAGTCTCATTTAAGGGCATCTGGGCCAGGCACTGGGACAGAGATGACAGAGCTACAGTTGTCAACGTGGATTGAATGCACAGTCACATGGGCTTTCTGACACTACTCCAAGTCTTAGCCACACAGGATGGTGGGGGGTGCCTGGAGAGGAGACCCCTTCCCAGGCAGCACATACAGGACCAGGGCACAGTGGAAGGTAGATTCTTCTTGAAGCTGTGATAGGTAGAGAAGCCCAGGGTGGCTGGGGACTAGCATGCACTTCTACCATGGGGATGAATCACCTGGTTGTCTCTGGGGAGAGGTCAGAAGAGAGTAGCCTTATCTAACTGTTTAGAGAAGGCAACTGTGGCTTCTTGGACTCTGGGCTGTATAAGAAAGGACAGTGACCAGGGGTGGGCGGGGAGAGATTCCAGTGCAGTGCTTCAAGGAGTGGTGGGCTTAGCTGGGATGGAGTGGACATCCCAGGAGAGTTACATCAATGGCCACCCTGCCTCCCAGCCACCTGAAGCAGGAAGGCAGCACACAGGGAGAAGCCAGAGTCCAGGCCTGGGCTTTGTCACCACGCCAGGAATCTGCCAGCATCATGCCAGGACCTGGGGGCTGGAGCTTCGCGAGGTCCTCAAGGACTCCCCCTGGAGGAGAGGTTGCAAACTGCGTACGTAAGAGCCGCATCCTGCCGTGGGGTGCCCTCATGTGGGTGCCCTCTTGCTTTAAAGAAAAAAAAGCTGAAAGCACGAGAAAGGAAATTTAAAAATCAGATTTCTCACAATACCTAGGGTGTTAAGCTTTGCTGTCGCTGTCTGATGAGTCTGACATCCTAGCCAGGTGGTCTTACCCACCCACGGTGGCTGTGCCTTTCACGCAGGGCATTGGCTCGCCAGCTTCTCAGGGTTCAGCATTCTGAAGAGTCCCAGAGTGTGACCCTGGAATGATTGCATGGAGGCTCGGACTGACAGACAGACAAGTCCTGACATGTGCAAGCTCGGATAGGAAGAGAAACAAAGAGGACCCCAAACCAGGGAGGCCCTGGGGTCAAAGGCAGAGAAGGGCACTCTGAGGGGACAAGATGTGAGCACAGCCCCAGGATGGTTAATCAGAGCTAACAACACAGGCCCCTGTCTCTTTGTGTCATCCTCATTGTCCTGCCACTCTGACACATTATTTGCAGGTAGGGCTAAGAGCAGTGGGTTTGACTTCCAGGGTCATTCACTGCCTGGCCACAGCTCTCTCCTTCCTCAGGCGGACTTCAGGATCTCTTTCCTGTATCAAGACCCTTTTTCCTTTGGCTTCCCCATTGCCTCCTCCTCACCCCGCAGTCTGTCCCTCAGCTCCGGTCCAGCCTCCAGAGGGATCTGTTTCAGCTCAGCTCAGCTCCTAGCCCTTGCTTCAAATTGCCGACCAGAACCCCTGCAGCCCAGGTGCTGTTCAGGCTTCTTAGTCCCTTGGTCAAGACCCAAGGAAGCCAACAGTGGGTCACCTATGAGAAAGGTCAGTCCCAATGTCTCAGCAGGGTACCTCCAGGGAAATACAAAACAAAGCTACTGTGACTAAAACAAGGGGACACCAGTGTGGAAACGAAAGTCACAGGTTAATATAGTGCTTTGAAACATATGTTGGAGTCACCTTCAAGTTTAAGAAAAAATTCAGACACCCAGGTCCTGGTCCCTAGGGATAATGATTTCATTGGTTTAGTCAGGATGTAGCCTGGGCTTCCCAGTTCAGAAATGCCTTTTAGATTGTTATAACCAACAGCCAGGAGTTGAGAAGCACAATGGAAGTAACTGGGGAGATTGTTAAAAAAAACTGGGGAGAAAATTAACAACAACAACAACAAAACTTGGTGGTGCGCGCCTGTAATCCTAACAGCTCAGGAAGCTGAGTCAGGAGGATTGCAAGTTCAAAGCCAGCCTCAGCAACTTAGCTAGGTATTAAGGAATTCAGCAGTGTGACCCTGTTTCTAATAAAATATTTTTTAAAAAGGGCTGGGGATTTGGCTCAGTGGTTACGTGGCCCTGGGTTCAAGCCTGAGTACAAAAAAAAAAAAAAATGCATATTTCTGAATCTGAGGCCACTGTTTGAGGCCCTCTGAAATGTGACTACTGCATTCAAGGTGCACATTCAAGGGACAAGGCTTCTTAGTCCCTTGGTCAAGACCTGAAGTTTCAGAACCATTGGACAAGAGAGCTCCATGTGGATGCAAGAATTGGGTAGATCATAATGGTGGCATCTCAAAACACTGGAGGAGCCATGTCGCAAGGACACTGGGTAAACAGCCATTTGGAAATCGGGGTGAGTCTCGAGCTTACTCATTTCAAAAGTAAGTAGGGAAAAGGCTGGGGTTGTGGCTCAGTGGTAGAGGGCTTGTCTAGCAGGAGTGAGGCATTGGGTCTGATTCTCAGCACCACATAAAAATAAATTTAAAAAGGTCCATCAACAACTAAAAAAAAAATTTAAAAGAATCTAAGTAGGGCTGGGAATATGGATCTGTTGGTAGAGTGCTTGGCTCCCATGCACAAGGACCTGGGTTCAATCCCAGCACCACAAAAAAATAAATAAATAAATAAATAAATAAACAAACAAATAAATAAATAAATAAGTAGGGCAAACTGATTTATAATATTGTGGCAATGCAAGCCCTTTTAGGCTAAGAAAGCCAGAAACTTAATATACAGGAGAACTGTGATAGATTTGACTTCAAGTCATATTCATCTTCCATTTCATTATTATTCTTTGTTTTCATACTATTCACAAGCCTAAGTGAAATCAAATCATGAACCGTGAAAATACACAAGCAAGTAGCAAAACGTAAAAGGGAGTGTTGCCACCCACATCCCAGATCAAAAGGTTAACCATCCTAAGATGGAAAAAATACAAAGAAAGTTAACAACAAATAAAACCTAGAGGAAGAAGTTAACAACAAATAAAACCCCAAGGAAGAAGACAGATATTCAGTAGAAAGTAGAGCAGTAAACACCAAGAGGCAAGTCACAAAATAAAATGTACAAACTGTCAATACTAAAAGGTGTCCTGCCTCATTAGTAACCAAAAGTGCTAAGCAAAAATAAAAATGACTCATCTTTTTTCACTCATCATATTGGAAAGGATTAAAAGTTTGACAAAACCCTCAAAATAGCAGAGATGTGGGAAAATTGACATTCTCAGGCACTGTTGTGGGGAATGTAAATTTGAATTCCTTTCTGGAGGGCAGTTTGTCAACTGAAATTAATTTTTTTAAGAAGCATGTCTTTGGCCCCAGCAATCATACTCTTAGGA
This sequence comes from Callospermophilus lateralis, assembly GCF_048772815.1. Taxonomy (NCBI): domain Eukaryota; kingdom Metazoa; phylum Chordata; class Mammalia; order Rodentia; family Sciuridae; genus Callospermophilus; species Callospermophilus lateralis. The sequence continues at coordinate 21,129,472 of NC_135322.1, read as the reverse complement.
ATTTATTCTAAGGAGAGAATCTCTGAAGGATGCTGAGATAGAGGCAGAGTGGCATTCTTCAATGCTTTTAATTGTGATATTGCAGGAAAATCCTAAAGATCTCTAAATAGGTATTTGGTTAAATACTTTATTATGTACATATAAAAATCACATTTGAAATGCTGCATGATTGCTACAGATTTCTATTTATAGGGACAATGATCTTTTCCATTTCTTCTTTTTTGTATATACTCTCTCCTCTCCCTGATGCCATTCTCCCATTCCATCTTTAGTGTACTCCTGGTCATTCTTGAACAAACTCCTATTGTCCCTTCCCCTGAGAAGTCTCCCCCTCTTTCTGAGGGGGAAAGTAGGAACTGTCTCTTCAAACCCAAGACGTTCACTTTGATGATAGTACTTGTTCGTTCATTCACTCATGCCACAAATAATTTTTACTAAGCTTCTACTATGTACCAGGACCTTTGTAGGACTCTTAATACCCTCTAAAGAAGTTGGCTTTTACATGCCTAGCTCTCCCACGGGGTTGCAAGCCCATGCAAAGGAGGAACGTGCTTGATTCATTCTGTTACCTCAAATTCCAATGTGGAGCCTAGTAGGTGAGCCTGAATGGATGGGTGAGTGAAGAGATGGGTGGATATATGAAAGCAGGAATGGCTGCATGTGTGGGTGTATAAATGGATGGAGTAAGTGCCAGGGTGCATGGATGGGTGAATGCAGAAGGATGGGGTAGTTGGGAAGATGAGCCAGGTGCATAGGTCAGTAGAGGGATAATCAGGTAAATGGGTGAATGAATGGAGAGGATGCATTATTCCTCAGTCCACTTTTTTGCCACCCTGTCTCAGGAAGGACACTTGGAGAATGCTAGTCATTAAACACCATTGCACAACTATATTTGGGGTCTACAAAGTGTTCCAAGTGGCCAAAGTTATGGAACTATTGGAGACAATTGGATCTTTGTACCAAAATAAGACAAAACAAAACTTTCTGACCTGTCCAGATTCAACCAAGAAAAGAAATTGTTTCACGACCTTGGAAATGAGAAAACAACAGAGGAGAAACAACTCAGAGATTAGGAAGAACCCACCACTATGCCCAGGCCAGAGGGAGAAGGGCAGGGCTGCTACCAGGCCCAGGAGGCAGGGACATTCGGTGCCAGCAGACACTACAGGGGCTTGGCCAGCGGGAGGTGGTCACAGAGGGGAGACACTGAGCACCAAGTGACAAGACAACCCACTCATCCCTCTTTTCCTCCTCCCCTGGCTAAACCCAACAGGGAACTCACTGACAGGGACCCTGGGAAGCGGGACCTCAGATAGTAACAGAGCAGGGAAGGGTGAGGAAGGGATTTGAGGACAAATAGGCTAACAACCTGCACACCCTACAAAATTGAAATCAATAAATATTTAAATGTATCCACAATGTCACATTCTTTGTCAGCAAAGCAACTGCAAATGAACTCTTACATATGTTATGAATAAATTATGTTAGGTATGTGTACATTTTAATATGTCTGATGAGGTGCGGGGTGTCGGGGGGGTGCCTGGGGACAACGAAGCCTTAAAGTGACCCTCCTGTCGTTCTCTGCCCATTGTGCAAGTTTCAAGGCCCAGCTTCCTGTCCTCTCAGGAGATGACAATGGGCAAATTACTTGGTTTCCTTTAAAAAAAAAAACATATATCAAGTTTTATTCCAGCATCCCTTTGAAGGTAAAATGAAGTAATGTTTTGGAAGCATTCTGGAACCCATCCGATATCATGGAAGCTGTCATTGTTTCTAAGGGGCATTCCATCTGCCAGAAGAGGTGGACACAGGTGGTCTTTCTGCAGAGCACTTTGTCATCACACATCAAAAGACTTAAAGTATGCATCTTTCTGGAACTAAAACTCTCATGTCCATCAACTCACGTTGAAGAGATAATAGTGGAAGGGAACAATGATTGAATGACAAGGACACTCATCCAGGCATACTTATACTCATGCATAGTTAGTGTTCTGTAATGTTGAGCAGGAAAGAATATGCTACATTAGGGTGCATGAAGACAATGGATTATGAGGCAAGTGTGAACCTCTGAAATGAAATTACAGGTGATTTTTCTTTTCTTTTTTAGTTTTATCAGTGACAGCATCTTTGACCCAGTGCAGCCACCCAGAAAAGGGCAACAGTCCTGGAGCTGATAAGGACTTCAGGAACTAAAGGCAAATGATCGAGGTCCTCCTCATGGTCATCATTGTGCTTGGTAAGGGATTGGACTTCTTGGCTCTCACATGATCTGGGTGGAAAAGTGGATCTTCCATGACATGCCTCCAGAGTCTTTTTCTGCGTGCTGCCACCTGCATGCCACTATTCAGAATTGCAGGTACAATGAGGATGGCTACTACAAATCATGGAACCCCTCCCTGGCACACAAGGACTTTAAGCCCCAAACCTCAGCACCATTCTCCAGAAGTTATAGGGACCCATAAGTATACATGTTCGCATTCTATTTGCCTTTTTAAAAAAATAAGAAATCGTAATAATTGAATGCATTCCTGAGAATCTGAAAAGATGAAAAATAAAGTAGGTGAGACTCAGGTGGTTTACTTCAGGCCCAGTATGTGGCCTTGTAGGAGCCCCTGAGCTTCCCTCTCTTGGACCTTTACTTCTCTGGGTCTGTGGAAGAGAGGTTGTGCAGATGAAGACCCTGACATTGCTCCAAGGTAAGCTCCCTCCTCTGACCCGATTTTCAATTTTCCTTTGAGATGGGGAAGTCCTGGTCTGAGGCATGGGGGAATACACATTTTCTGGTAAGGAGTCAGGTATTTTAGGCTCTGGGGCTTAGATGATCTCTCTCTTGCAACTTTACTGTTGAGCACAAAGAATAACCATAGACAATATGTTAACCAATGGGAGTCACTGTATTCCAAGAAAACCTTATTTACAAGATCAGGTGCTGGGTTTAGTTTGACCCCTGGGCCATCCTTTTCAAAGTCTTGGTTTACGAAAATTAAACTAGTGACTGATGACGGTGATAAAAATTCAGATGATGATAACGATGATGAGGATAAAACATGTCTCTTTACTTCCTTTTGTAGAAAGCACATGTGTGTGTGTGTGTGTGTGTGTGTGTGTGTGTTTCAAATATTAAAATAATACCAAATTTGGGAGACAGAACAGTATCTCCCTCACCCCCAAATATGCCCATACCCTCATCCCCAGAATCTGTGGAGAAAATTTACAAATGCAATGGAGGTGGTGCACCCTATGAGGAGATCAGCTTGGGTTACCTCAGTGGATACCATCTAGTCACCATGGGTCCTTAGGAGGTGAGAACATTTCTAGCTGGGTCAAAGAAAGATTTGTGGATGGACAAAGGTCAGCAAGACGTGGTTTTGAAGGTAGGGCTCTTCTGATGCTGGCTTTGCAGTCTGAGGATGGAAGACAGCCAACAAATGCAGGCAGCCCCCTGAGGCTGGAAACGGTGTCTCCCTCTAGCCTCCAGAAAGGAGGACAGACCTCGATTTAAACTCCATGAAAACTATAGAACTGTAAGACAATAAATTCATATTGTCTAATCTACTAGATTTGTGACTCAATGTGACTATCCATTAACATATATTTTTTTTCAGATGTTTATGTATGTATATGCATAGAGAAAGAAATAAGTAGCAAGATGTAGATATATAAATACATTAATTTATATTGACTCTAGTTTAGATCCTGTTTTCTTTTATTTAAGATTTTAAGAGTTTCCCTGTGCCAATAAATTTTCTTCAAAAACATGTTTTCTAGTATAGATGAGTCATAATTTATTCACTTCCCCCTATTTTTATTGTTTCTGATCTTTTCACTAGTATAAAAAATTGCCAAGGAGAAAATTTTTGCACATATTGAAGTGTTAGAATGTTATAAGGTTACTGTCCTCCTTTTGCCATAAAAGTTTAAACTATTTTTTCCTCCGTTTTCTTTGCTTTTAATTTACTCAAGGACGCTTCTGATGTATAGAAATTTTACATTTTTGTTTTTAATTCAGTCGATCAGAACTTCTTTGTTACCTTTTGTTCTTCTATGACTGGAAAGGAAAATTCCACTCTCCCATTTGTGTTTTCTTCTCGTTCTTTCAAGGGTTCACATTTTCAGTTTTATCTTTGGTCTAGATGGTATTTATTTAATTTGCCAAGTTGCTCAATTGTGTTTCCATTATTGTTTATTTACTGGATGATCCTTCATCTTTGATCATGGAAATTTGATGCCCATTACCAGATTCCACGGCTTCCAAAATATTTCCCATGTTGGCTCCTCTAAGTCCAGACCACCTTTCTGATTCTAGAATCTGAAGGTCATTGTTGGTTGGCTTGACAGTTCTTCCAAAGAAGGTTTGCTTTTGGTTCTACCATCACCTGCGGGTACCAGGAACCCAATATCACTTGAGGTTAATCTGAAGCCTAAATTGTCAGGCGAGACATATTTTCCCCCATCTATCCAGTGCCAAGACTGAGTCTCATGCATTTCTTGTTGTCTTTTTTGTGTGATGTGTTCTTGTTTCTTTCTCATGAACCCTCACACCAAGCATGTATCCCTTGATGCATAGGAATTCTCCTATTGAATTACACCTGGGATTTTTTTTCTTCTGTTACTGGTGCATAGAATAATAATGTGTCAAACAATTGATAATGAGTGTTAGGTTCAGCAACAACATATATTATGTATTAGATGGACTATATCTCAGATTCTGTTCCTGAATTACCTACCATGTTCTATTATTTTTTACTGATTGTTAATTGCATCAATATAGCAATGCTTTGAAATATTTTTGCTTTCCTGTTTATTTTAATACCTGGTAGAATAATTTCTTCTTCATTACTCTTTCTTTCTAAAATGTGCTTGGCTATTTTTTTTTCATTCCAGGTTAATACTAGAGTTAATGTTTCAAGTTCTCATGCATCACTCATACCGATAAATAATTTTAAAAAACACTGCTAGAATTTTTATTGGATTTTTATTAACTCATAAATAAATGGTATGTTTATAATATTCAAAAGCTAATGTATTTCCTAATCAAAAATTGATATATTTTATAATTCCAAGAGCATTTTATGTTTTGTGTCATTAAAATTTTACTTTATATAATTTTTTAATATTTCTGGTTAATGACCTTTTTCATAGTCTTTATATATTTCAGGGTTACTAAGAATAAAATTCTAGTTCTCTTAATTTTCTATTTGTTTAATGAGTATTATATTTTTATTTTTGTACCTAGCCACCTTTCTGAACTTTCTTAATCATTTCCAAACCATATTTTTTTGTGATTTTAAGAGATCATCAACCTTTAGATTGATCAAAAGTCTAAAAACTTAAGGAAAACCGAAGAAAAACTTTACTCTAAATGAACACGTTAATTATAAAATGCATCCTGATGTTTTAGAATTTCTGCATTTTAGAATAAAGAAACTTAGGTTTTATAAGCGAAAGAGCCATATTCTCAAGATATAATGATAATGTTGTCCCATCTTATAGTTTCTTCTCTTGGTTCTCTCTTATGTGTTATTTTACTGGCTAATATTTGTGATATCGTTCTTGATTTTAATGAGAAGTCCTCTAGTGCAGTAGTTTTAATTACCTAATTTTTCTTTAGTGTGGAGAAGGTCATGGGCCTTTTGAGAATCTGATGAAAGATGTGCATTCTACCCTCCCAATAAAGGCGAATGAGCACCCGCACCCAGATCCCCAGTGCCCACACTTTCAAAGCACTCCCAACCAATATACAAAATGTACAGTAACTAGGGAAAAAAAAATTGTTAACCAGAAAGATGAAGAATTTTATATAAATGAAATGATGATACAGAAGATATTTTAAAAGACTTAAAAATGATAAAATATCTTACGTTTGATCAGGATGCTTATTAGTTTTTAAGTGTTATAAATATTATTCTCATTTTAATTCATAAAGTTTTGGCTAAGGTAAAGGTTGATGGTGTCTTAAAATCAAGAATTCTTTCATGAACCACCAAAATTTATGAATCCTGATTCAAAATTCCTTCTCTAAGAACTTTATCTTTTGAATGAACATTAAATGTTCATTTAAGACAGATTATCTTTGTCTGTCTGGGGCACTTTATTTATTTCTATTTTATTTTTTTCTGCTTAAAATCACAAATTAGTGCTGATTTATACTAAATATATCTCAGGTACTGTGACAGACTGCCCTATTCCTCCATTTCTTCTGTCCTCCCTGTATTCACAGGTTTCTCCATGAGACCTTGCAGTTTCTCCCAACAGAGGAGTAGATTTCACTACCTTGATGTTATGGGCACAGTTACATGACTTCCTTTGCCTGTTGGACTTTAGTGCAGTAGATGTGATCAGAAAGTAAAGTACATGCTTCTGTGGTTGGGCGGCTCATCTCAGGCTCCTGCCACCACCACCAGAACAGCATGACCAGAGTGACCCTCTAGCCCAAAGGCAACGAGAGGCAGGGGGACAGAAGGGCCCAAACAGCAGGTTGGATCCAAGCTGCGATGAGCCCACTTCAGATCATCTGATCTCCAGCTGATCCACAGACATGAATGAGAACATATTTTTGTTGTCTAAAATAACTATTTAATCAGGATTCTTTGAAAAACACAACCAATAGGATAAATAGATACGTTGAAAGATAGGTAAGTAGGTAGGTAGGTAAGGAGGTAGGTAGGTAGACAAATAATAAATGAGTTCATTTATTCTATTAATGACAATGTTCTGTTTCTTTGCTAGGAATTGATAAATGTGTGCAAAAAAAGATTCAAAGTTAATAAGGAATGTCTAAAATTATAAAGATGGTAAAAGAAAGATTTTTCCATTCTTTATACAGTTCACTGATTTAAAGGCCAACTACTTCTGGAAAAACCCTCACAGACATACCAGAAAGTAATGTCTTACCAGCTTTTGAGCACCTCTTAATTCAATCGGATTAACCACCACAGTCACTGAGTCTGGGGACTGGTTTGTTATACAGAATATTGTGAACTATGCAGTTCAGCTATTGGCTTCATCATTGTATGGTTCCATATTTCCTTCATTCATCTGTTCACTCATTTAAATGAACTAGTAAGTTCATACTACATGAACTGTTCTTAATGCTGCTGACAGAACATAAGTGGGACCTGGTCCATTCCTTTGGGGAGCTTATTTTCCAATAGGGAAGGCAGACAGGTGGACAGGTAGCTACATTTTGGTGTGCTATGTGCTAAAGGAAGAATCTGCACAGATTTCTTCTGAATTCTCTTGAAGGAATTGGAGCCCTGCCAGGGTTGGGGCAAAATATGTCAGTAAGGACGTGAGATGCCAGGGAAGAGAGTGAACATGAGGATGAGAGGGGAGAGTGAGCCAGGTGGAGGAGGAACATGCATACAGACCTAAGGCCCAGGGACAGAGGAGCCTGATTCATCAGGACTTTTCAGATTCAGGGTGGGTAACTACTTTGGGTGCTAAAGATGGGTTGAGATAATGCCCTCACTCTTTCAGAGTGGGAACTGTGAAGAGTTTTCTGCAGGAGAGATTCCTGATCAATTTCGTGCTTAAAATGGACCAACATATAGGGAATGAAGTACTGTATATATGACTGGTGACGTGCAGACCAGATGAGAAACTCATGATGGGGTGGTGGTAGGAAGGAGATATTGAGAAGGGGAAATGGAAAGCACTTGACATCTGATTTGATGGGGGAAGTCAGGGAAAGGAAAGCATTTGCATGATCCAGGTCTGGGTTACAGGTTATGGAGTGAGGGTGGTTCTGTGTGATGAGGAACAGGAGGAAAAATTGGGGGGAGGGGGAGGTGTCTAATGACAGTAATTTGCAGGTATGTCAAAGGGACTTCCAAGTGTTAAGTATTCAGAATCTGGAATTGAGGGGAGATCTAAACTTGAACGTTGCCATAATCTAGACAAGGGCATCTGAAGCAGACTGTGTCAGGGCCCCGCTAGCCTTCCCTAGGCCACCCCAAAGTCACCTGCATGCAATGCCCATCCAGACCTATGGCTTTGTTTGTGTATCTGCTTCAGATATTCTCTCGCCTTGGACGCTCCTTGACACTCACCCACAGAAGGCCAAATTTTCTCAGGAACAGCCCCTCAATGGTTGAGGGAGAATCACTGTTGGGACACACACCCAGCTTCCTGGCCCTTTGGGAAGCCATCTTTGTGAATTATATGCCATTGCACCTCAATATTTATCCCAGCCTCTTCCCCCGGAAAGATTGCTAAAACTCAGATTGCTGGGCCCTCTCCAGGACTGATTTGGTTAGCCTGGTGGGCAGGAAGTGGGGTAAGATTTGCATTTCTAACAAGCTCTGTGATACAGTGTCTCTCAGAGCTTCCCGAGGGGTTAGTCTGTCATGAGCACTCACTTGTTTGATTTCCTTCACTGTCTCCCACGGACCCTCATCCTGCTTCTTAGCCTCACACCCCAAATGGACTGTTTGCACCCACATTCTTAACTGAGATCTGCATCGGACAAACCCTAAGTATGGTAGCTACTGAGGCCCCTGTTTATCTGTAATGAGGGGACAACTGGGGAAACTATTTTGGAAATTACCATCAAAAATACAACAGACAAGACTCACATGAGGGTCCCTAGGTTAAAATGGCAGCAGGTACCTTATATCCGATTCCCCTTCCCTCTCTTCAGAACATCCTGAAAATATTCATAGAACAAGAAAGGGAAAACTCAGCAGGTGTGGAAAGTTGCTTTTGATTCACACTTTCAAGAACTTGGGGAAGAATTCTCAACAGTCACGTGGAGATGGAGCCCATTTGGGCAAGAATTCAATGGACCAATTCCACCTTGCTTCTCTGTGTGTTTCCTCCTCAGTGAGAAAATATTAGTTATTATTATTGTTGTGGCATTGTTTTGAACAGTTAGAAAAATTTAGTTACTGTCACTGTTTATGCTGCTGCTACTGTTATTTCAGTGTGAACCTCTCTGACCTGAAATGCTTGGGACCAAAAGTATTTATGATTCCTTTTTTGAATTTTGGAATAATTGCCTATACATAAGGCTAGTCCCATCCTAGAGATGGGACTCCAGTGTAGACACAAAATTTATTTATATTTTATATATACTTTTACACATACCCTGAAAGTAATTTTATACAATATTTTAAATAATTTTGGTCGTGGAATAAAAGTTTCCTGGTATGAAATTTTCCACTTGTGGCACTAAAAAAATTTCAGATTTTGGAGCAATTTGGATTTTAGATTTTTAGGTTATGAACGCTCAACCTCTATTATTATACCATCTTTGAGGAGTTAATATTACTTATTATGATTGACTTTATTATTGATGTCATCGTTATTTTTAGGTCCTCGGGGGGTCTGCAGAGCCCATAAAATGAATATAAAATCCTATGCCTTTTACTGGGGACCTATCCATAGCTTTTATCAGCTCTTTCAAGGAATTGCCAGAGTCCTAAGTAGCTGTGTTTTGGAGGGTGTTTTAAGTTCATGGGAGTAAGTGAGATTACAAAGAAAAAAATAGTTTTATGTGCAGATTGCTAAGAGAAAGTTCACAGGAGAAAGCTTACACTTTGGGGCTAGGACAGGTGCCCTGTTGTGGACAGCAGAGGTAGGAAACCATCCATAAAGGGAGGTGCTGTTGGACTCTCTAGAGAGGCAGGTAAGGATTAGAGGGCACCATGTGCTAGAAGAAGGGAGGAAGGAGGGTTGGGAAGCAGCTAGGTGGCCCAGGCACTGTAGAAAGGAGAACAAAACAGCAAATTCCTACAACTCTTTTAGAAAGGTGCCCATCAAAAGGGCCTGCGGAGACACACTGGAGTTACAGAAGAGGAGAAGAACAGTGGGGAAGGGAGAATTAATTCTTCAATATTGTTGACTAAAAAAAAAAAAAGGCAGAAATGTTTATGGAAACATATGATTATGTCATCTGTTTTAAACATGGAAACTGAGGCTCAACCAACTAATTTGACCAGTTTCACTTAAGCGTTAAGCATAGAGCTGGAAATGGCTTTGGGTCATCTTTTTTTTTTTTTTTTTTTTTTTTTTGGAGTAGATGTACCACTGCATGATATTTCTTAGAAGAGTCAAGAAGTCTTTTTAGTCACCAATACCGACCTTCCCAGACCACAATGCTGCATTAAAATTCTTTCACAGGGCCCTTCCTTGGGATCACATGTCAGGGTGCAAAGACCCCAGGAAGGGGAGATATGATCAAAGTGGGTGGAAGAATCAGGTATCAGGTGTCTCCCCCAATCCAAGGCAGGAAGCTGCACACATGGGGAGCCTGGGGTAAAGAAGAGAAATGGTCCAGCAAGTGGATGAGACAGACAGCTCTGCAAAACGCAGTGCCCACTGAAGTCTTGCCTAGAGATGGTTTGTGGGATGATACCCACATTTTGATTTCTTCATCTGTCCTCTAATGCCCAGATGAAGACGTGATGTTGGTGCAAATTTGTCAGCCCTGGAGAGCAGGGAACCTGTCCAGATGGACAGAATGAGTAGGTCGGAGGTCTGGGCAAAGCCATACAGTGGCCTAGCTGTGACCAGCACATTCGTCTGTATGGCATATGGGAAGAGGAGCAGAAATGCACATACAGACAGGGAGTCCGTGGTTCTCGGCTCTCGCAGAAGCTACTGCACACATCTGTCCTCTGTCTGACCCCACATTGATAGAGACCGGAAATGCACTGGTCATCCAGACATGGGGACTGATGGTGTGAGGACATTAAAACAAAGGGACAAAAATGTTATAAGCAAAAATAAGTCAGGAACTCCAAACACAGCAGAAAACCAACTGCCAAACCCTAAGGAAGGCTTATTCCCCGTATATGCTCATTATCTTTGGAACAATGTATCTCTTCCATAGTTGAGCACTTTCTAACTCCCTGATACTACCCTACAATTATCCGTATTGGAGAGACAGTGGAGTCAAGGAAGAAATTATGGGAAGGACAGAAAGGAGGCCAAACTGCAGCCGGATGCAGTAGAGACGGGAGGGGAGGGTGATCCTGTGGTGACAAAGTGTCTTAGCCCTCCCAGGAAGCACAAGGTCGTCTTTACCCAGTGACAATCAACCATCATGGATCACAAAAATGTAAGAGAGAAAACTAGGAGCTGATCCAAACAAATCTATCATCTATCAAGCTTTGGCATGAATAAAAATGTATCCGGTTTATCATTCATTCTTGTTTACCAGAATGCCAAACCTCACCAGCTGGAATATCCTATTTTAAGTAGCATCCCATTTCAATCTTCCAGAAGCAAGGCCTGCAGTCTTTGCAGGTTAGAATTCAGTACTTGTATCAGTCAGCCTTTCCATTACTACAAGGAAATAACCTGAAGCAGTTTACCTTATAAAGAAAAGAGGTTTCCTTTGGTTTATGTTTCTGGAGGTGCCAAGTTTAAGGGCCTCATCTGATAATCACCTATTTGCTGGCAAAATCCTGAGGCCGCACAGGGTGTCATATGGCAAGACACAGGGAATTTGCATGTCTATGTCTGTGTTTTCTCTCTCCCTGTCCTTTGAAAGCCATCAGGACTCAATCGCTGGGGCTTCACGTAGTGATATAATCCAATCACTTTCCTAATGTCCCACTTCTACACACCACAGTCAGATTAAGTTTCCAACCTCTTAAGGCCATTAACATATTATATTGGGGGATTAAACTCATGCATGAGTTTCAGGGGGACACACCAGGGTCAAAGCATAGCAGTGTTTTAAATAGCATCTTCTTCTCTGGATGCACAGAAGAAAGTATCAGAAATGAAATTCAAAAACCAAACTAACCAAAATGTCATTATGATGTTTTCACCATCTGAAGGGATATTGGCAAGTTACTGGTTCAAGTCCTGTGACAAGGTTGGTTCTTCTGTATGAAGAATGTGTCACCACCACATCCTCAGAACTAAGAAATGTTGGGTGCTTAGAGACCAGCAGTGCACATGGGAACTTTCAGAACAAACTTGGTTTCCGTTCAGCATTTTTTAAATTTTTATTTGTTCTTTTTAGTTATACATGACAGTAGAGTATATTTTGACATATTTATACAAACATGAAGTATGTCTCATTCTAATTAGGATCTCAGTCTATTTGGGACTGACAGTTTCTGATAAAGGATGGTCACAAGTATGGGCTCAAATGAACCTGAGTCAAATGTTCCCTTTAGGACAATTTGTTCGCTATTTTGTAGTCCCCCAGCTCTGACAGCAGGCTTGTTACAATGTCCCATCTTGGGGGAATTGGTGAGAAACAGATGAGAACACAAGTAGAACTCCAGTCTCACGACCTGGTGCCTAGTAGGTACTCAATAAAATAACTAAGTGGTCAGACATGACAGTAGAGTGTATTTTGATATATATAAATATAAATATTTTTGAAAAATATTTACATTTTATCGGCTACCTTTTTCTTTCCATTTAATCATTAGCAAAATCTCTCCAAAGAGCATATTTATTTTAAAGCATAACTTGAAGACATTGAATTTGAATTTAATAGCCAGGTCGAGGCTGTGTCTTCTTTGTATTTAAAATCAACACAAAATGTCTTTAAAAGAGGTTTAAACTAAAATGAGTTAAGCTGAGCTTAAAGCCACTGCTTTGAGACATTTGGTGTATCTTAGGAATGTCGAGAGGGAGCCAGGCTAAGTCTGGATGGGGAGGAAAAGAAAAGGAGACGGTGGAGAGGTGGGGAGCAGAGGAGAGGAGGAAGCCGTTCCCCTTAATGCAGCAAAAATGCTGTAAGGAAATGGGGCCGTCTCCCCACCCTGCCCCGGGATGACTTGCACTGGTGGGCAGGATGAGGGACCTACAGGGACCTCAGCGCGGTTGTCCAGCTGAGCCCTCCTGTCCTGTCTGCTTTTCCTAACACCACCATTTGAGACAAAAGGAAACCTGATTTTCATTCAGAATAGTGCTTTTTATTTTTCTGTTTCTGAATGTTGCATCAGGAATGAGGAATCCTGGAAATTAATTTTAACCAAATACAACCACTTTCTACCTTTTTTTTTTTTTTTTTTTTTAACTGTGTTCATCTTTTCTATCTGATCCTGCCCTCACTTCCTGGACAAGAAGAGAAATATTAGTTCTTTCAGTTTTAAAAAGTAAAAAGCCACGGACGGAATCATGCCCTTCTCCGGTTCTTAGCATTCCGGAATGCACCTGTGTTAAAATATGAAGAAATAAAACAAATATAAATTATGCATTTTCCAACTTAATTTAAAATGCATTATACTCTGCTTTGTTCTCTGGAATTAGTCTTATTAAGGGGACAGATCTGTATGGATTAATTTTGAGTCAGTTTATTCACTTCTTTGTAATTCAGTGGCAAGAATTTTTGTCCCCAGGCATCAAATTAATTTTTTTTTTTTTTTACTGTAAGTAACACATACGAAATATAGACCTCTTTGTGTTATTTCTTTGTTTACTTAACATGCAACATATTTCCACGTTATGTTTCCACCAAATCTTAAATCTCTCCCTTTAAAGAAGAAAACTTTCCAAATGATTTTTTTAAAGCAATATAGCCATTGTCACAATATTGGAGTTGAACACAATCATTGCATTATCCCTTTTGCTGATTTTCATTTATATTAAAGACCTGCATGGGTTCCTTCCAATCCAAACTCTGAGACAACCAGCTCCAGACCCCTGCCTTTCCAATCATTTTGGCAACATGTGAACTGATATTTTATGACTATTTAAAATATGTACCAAATCATCATTTTTAAGTATTGTTTTAGTACAGTAATTCTTTGTTCCGCTTAGACGTTTTAAATCTTTATTTTTTTCCCCCCTAAACCAAGCAAGGAAGTCGTCTGCATTCTTAATTAGTCTTCTTTAAACAAAATATCCTTTCATATGCACTAATAAAGACTAAGGATCTTTCCTCTCTTGTTTAAATAACTGCTTGCTGTAGTATAAAATTGTAAGAGACACGATGCAGATCAAGTTGCGGGCTTGAAGTGGGGAAGAAGAACAAGCCGTGCCATAATAAGCAGATTTTAATGATTTACTATAAATCAGCATTTTTGCCCTGTCAGTGAGATTGAAGAGGCAGACAGCTCCTCACATGTCTGCCGAGCAAATGTCTTCGTGATGAATCATGTGCACTGAATCACTGATCACAACATTCAAACGGCACATCCAAATAATGAGGGAAACATATACACAGGCTCCCAATGGCTGCTCGGAGGCAGCAGGAATATATGTTTTTTCGTTGTGTGGTAGTTAAACCCTTACATTGATCCTCGGAGGATCCCACGGAGGGTAATAGAAGTGTATATTACCGGGTTAACCGTTGATGCCCGAACATAGGCTGATTTGCATAAAGGCTCTCCCCCACCCCCCAGGCTTTTGATGAGAATCTAATCTGGTCTTGAGGAGAAGGGAGGGGATTAAAAAAAAAGAAAAGAAAAGAAAGACAGGGTGTATTAATGAACCTAAATGTAAAGAATTTGGTGGCAGAAACCAATAGAGATTCGAGCTAATTTCTGCTGGGTGAAAGGCTCATTGGGTCTGGGTGCAGCTCTCCCCAATGCCCCCCTCCCACAGCCCCCTGCTGTTCCAAGATTCCTCTTATTGCTTCCTCTGCCAGGGTCTAGTCTTCCCATAAATGGTCTGGTTTCAAGTGTGTGGGAGGGTCTTTCCCTAAGGAGAGGAGTCCTACCCAAGGAGGGAAGGACCCATTCAGAAACCAGCTATGTTGACCTTCACCCCTGTGTGGGGCCAGTAGAAGCAGGTCTCAGGAACAGACTCTGAGCTGTGGACTTGAACTCAGGATGCTCAGGAAGCCTGCCCTGACTGCAGCCCTCAGGGCCTTGCTCTTCCCAACCACTGTATCCTGCCATCTGCATCTCACCAAAGTGCCGCTTCACCTCTCTTGTCCTTATAACACAGACACTGTGTTAACCTTTTTTTTTAATTTTTTTTTTTGGTACCTGGAATTGAACCCAGGGGTGCTTAACATCCACATCCAGAGCCATTTTTCTATATTTTATTTAGAGACAGGGTCTTGCAAAGTTGCCTTAGGGCCTTGCTTATCTGCTGAGGCTGGCTTTGACCTTGACGTCCTCAGTCTCCCAAACCAGTGGGATTACAGGTGTGTGTCACCGCACCCAGCTTAACTTTTTTGAAACGCTCAACTTTTTTTAAACTCTCCGTATCTTGCATGTAGTGGAGGCATCATTATGAACTCTCCACCCTATAAGTAATGAAAGAACCCATATGGGCCAAGGCTTGACTAGTCAAGCTCAAAAGCAGCCCAGCTCTCTGGGATCCCATGCTCTCAGGGAAAATAGGAGAAAGACCCTGAGCTGAGGCTGATGTGCTTCTCTTTGCCGTATGATAACCGTCTTCTCTCTGGCGTCCAGTTTGGCTCTGCTGCTGGCTGAGAATCCACCAGGGCTGACTGGCCAGCTCAGCGTGTGCCATGGAAGCTGACCTCTCAGGGAGCAGACAAGAGTATCCGGGGAGTGAGGAGGCCAAGGACTAAAAGTCACCCACACTAGCCTACTCAGCATTCTCCGAGCTTTTATTTTAAAATAAATCCCAAAATAAACCAAAGCTACATTTCCACCCTCCACCCCTAGGACTCTGAGGCTTTTTCCAGAAACACTTTCTTAGGAACAAGAGTGGACCTTTGTGGTCAGATATGGGACATGTTTCCCTTCTCCTCTACGGAACTTCATTTAGACTGGACACTGTCTTCATATCTTCAGATGAGTCCCTAGAAGATTCAGAGATGGAAAACGTGCCCACTGTGACTCTCTCAACTCCTGAATGATTTCACAGTTACCCACAGGCCCCCCCAAACCAAGACACTCACACACTCCACTTTCTGGGGAGGCCAAGGCATACTGAAGCCTCTAAACTTGGTCCGTGTCCAACTCATTGCTGGTCGGGGGGTTGCAGAGATGTACGTGGCACGTCTGCCTTTCATGCAGGGTGAACTCTGCCGGATTCACAGGAATGAACATACGGGATTCCTTCCCTCCCTGGACTTCACTGGCTGCCACCTGCTGTTGGGGGAAGATCTCCAAAGGAACTCTCAACTCAAGCTGGAGAAGAAATGAGGAGCCCTAATACCAGGGCACTTCCTGCTATCTTCCTACACACGTGCCAGGTTCCAGCCGAATAGTGTTCCCGCTGACCCCCAGAACACCGAGGGGGCTCTGCAGTGCCACATCATTGTCTAGTTGCCTCTGTCTGGAATGGCCACCCTACTTAAATCACTTCTTATTAGAATAGCATTTCCCGCTTTCCCTGAAGCCCTCTCTCATCTCCCACAGTGGGAGTAATTTCTCCTTTCTCTGAGTCCAGTGCTTTAGATATTTCATCCATCCATCCAACCATTCCTCCACGCATGCATCCAGCCATCCATTTGCCTAGAACTTAGTAGAAGATGTTCTGCCTCACACCCGCAGATACAGTAAGTGGAGGCAAAACTCAGACCTCTGGGCTTATCCCCTAGGTCAGAGCTTGTCTGCCGGGTCTCTTTGGGCAATGGGGAAATTAGAAGCACCCCATGGTGGGTGGGCTGTGCTGCAACATTCATTCCTCAGTATGCGTTCAGTGTTTGCTGCCCCGGTGATGTTCTGAGCTCCAAAGTGACAAAGTCAGGGCAGGACAAGGTCCCTCCAGGCTGGCTCCAAGGATGACTGACCTGAGTCACCACACAGGTCCCCACACTTAGAAGGGCCCCTCCATGATTTAATGTTCTGATGTGACTACTTTATGATTCTTGTAATTTGTGAGCAACAGTCACTGTTTTTATTTTGTCACATCATAGAACAATCCGGGAGGCTCTGTTTTTTTGTTTGTCTTCTTCTTCTTTTTTTTTTTTTGAATGACTTGCATTCAGGGGGATGAAGGTGGGTACAGACAATCAACAAGCAAATGAAGTAACAAAACACTTCAGACAATTATAGGTGCTGAGATGGAGAGCTGGAAGAAGTGCTACTCAGGCAGGAAAATCAAGGCTGGTGAGAAGGGTTTTCCCAGTGGAGCGGAGCATGGTGGAGGATACAGTCCCAGGGAGGATGAAGCAATAAACTGATCGACTCCATTGGATGCCTAGGTAAGAGTTATCTGGAGGTGTGGGCTGGTGGGTGTTTTGTCCCCCCAGGAAAATACAGAGATCAAGCAATGGGAATTCCTACTACTCCCCCAGGCAGCAGGAGGGAGGAAGAACACCCAGGAGCATGTACTCCCGGATCCCTAATCCAACCTGCTTCCTCTTCCCATCCTCACTGAGAGACCACCAGGAGGCATCCTGCTCCTGGCAACTCTCTCTTTTTTTTTTTTTTTTTTTAAGATTATGTCTTGCTAAGGTGCTGTGGCTGGCCTCCGACTTGTGATTCCTTAACCTCCCAAGTAACTGGGATTCTTCTGTCTCAACCTCCCAAGTCACTAGGCTCTTCCTTCCTCAGCATCCCAAGACGCTGGAATTGCAGGTTTGTGCCAGTGCACCAGGCTCTTAGAACTTTTTGGTGCAGGTATGTGGTGTCTCTGGCCTGAGAATTGGAGAAAAGACCCAGCAGGTTCCTCCTGTGCAGACCCTCTTCCACTTAGGTCTCCATTGTGGTCCCCAATGTGGTGTCCCAGAACACTTTAAGCTTTTTGCTGCCTCCTTCTTTGATGGGATTAAGTTGTCTGTAAACTAATTCGCACAAGACTGATGTGTCCTTGAGGTTTCTGCAGAGGAATGGTGGGCAGTGCCCTTTGTCAGGGTTTTATGTCAAATTGGCCACTTGTTGTCCTGCTTATGGACAGGGTCACACCATTGGACCCTGGGCTGGCCACCTCATGGGGAAGTCAGAGAACATAACGACCGCATTCTCCACCACAGTGATATGTTCATGTGGAGCCAAGCACCGTGAACCAACACACAGGAGAACTGTCACCACCTCCAGGCTGTCTTCCATAGTCAACAAGCTCAGTGTGTCCTCGATACCCTCTGCCATGAAAGTCTCTGATTCTCTGCTGTGGCATGCAATCACAGAAGCCCAACTGCAGGACTGCAACATGCCAGAAAGAACGTTCTTTCAGGACAGAGATCTCAGGCGTGGCAATCCCCGGGGGACCACTTAGACAGCCCGGATGAGCACGGTGGCAACAATACCTACCCACTGTGCGTGTAGGACCCAAGAAGGAGACGCGTCAACCCAACAAGGAATGACACGGGGCACTCTACAGTTGAAAGCAGATCTCAACCACAATGTAATTATCCATCCAGGAAAAGAGGGTCCCCTCTCATGGGACAACTATCCATGTGAGGAGAAGGAAAATAAACTCGTTCTAGGTCAATTTAAAGGTTAAATGGAGGTCGGCGAGGGGGAACTAAGACCATCCCCGACCATGGGAGCAGTCTCTTGGCTACTCGCTCAGGTCTTTAACCTTTGGCTCTGACATTCATCTGGAAAAAAAAAAAAATGTGAGGCAGATAATTGGGTATTAGTAGACATACCATTTTCGTAATCTTAGAAAATAAAAAAAAAGAGTGATTGCGAATCCAGTGGCAGTTACTTTAGAAAGATAGTAATGTGTAATTCCCAGTTTCTCAGACTGTAACTTTTGCACTTACCACTAATTTCTCCACTGCTCCAAATGCAGTGTATACATTTAGTTTAGAATTTATCATCACCGTTTGTGTATATTACACCAGCGGCATAATCCATCCTCATGAAGCTAATGCCTCAGCATTAGGAAAATGGACTCCGCATGGATCCTGCCAGGCTCTGGCCTCAAACACACCCAGAGTCGACGACGCTGCAGGTTTAGGCATCCTCCCCCCCACGCCCCTCCCCCAGAGCGTGTGTGGCTTTATGTTTTGTGCACTATCTCCAAATGGTGTGGTCTGATTTCTGCAAGTTGCTGGTGTCCATTGTCTGTGGATGTAAAAATCAATGACCTACATAAGATTTTGATTTTGCACTGGGAATTGAGAGAGAGAGAGAGAGAGACAGAGAAAGAGAGAGAGAGGAGAGACTGAGATGCAGATAGAAAATAATGAAACCGTCATGCTAAAAAATATTAGCATGTTGAACTCAAAAAATATATTTCCAAGAGGATATCCTTTTTTTTTTCTCCCCTTTGAACAGGAACATATTTAATTTCATGGTCATTTGATTAAAACAGTTAATTGTATTAATGTGTTATTGAGCTGAGAGTGCTGGTCATTCTAAAGTGGACGCTCACTCGGGCACAGAGAACAAAACCCCATAATTCCAAGGCTGCTTGGGAGCTGGTGGAACCAGGACCTGCTAGTGAAACCTCTCAGTGAATATTCAATCCTTGTTTTTATTTTCTTAAAAGAAAGAGAGAGAAGGGAGGGGATGAAAAAGGCTCAAACTGCTGATTTCTGCAGAAAAAATCTGCAAATGAACTGTTCTATTAGCACAAACATACCAAAGTCTTTAGAACCCCTCTCTTCAAAAGCATAATTAGGTATTTATTTCAGACATACTAACATCTTTGCAGTAGCTAATAAGATGCAGCCCATTTGAATATTAATATAATAAATGATTAAATTAAACAGCAAGATTCAGACTCAGAAATAGCCTTTATAGGTCCCAGGGGGTCACTAAAACTGTTTCCATTTCTTCCTACAGTTAACATAGTGCAAGGGACATGAATGCATAGAGCAATATTTGTCTTATGAAATGCAGAGTTTTATATGGTGCTATTCAGTTTTATTACTCCACAGTTTGAATCTGGAGCCCAGAGTGAAGTCACCATGCTGAGGCCTGACAGCCCCTCTTCCTGTATCCCCACTCACTGGCATTCTGGAGACACTCGGCTGCTTGGCAGAGCGTCATCTCTGAGCGTCACCATGCCAATAGGTACCCACGCAGGCAAATGCAAGGTAAACTCATAATGCGATTCAAAAAAACAAAGAAACCGGAAAACTGACTGGATCTGCATACCAAGCCAGTCAGGGTTCACTTGGTGTGCCTGTCTCTGTGGCTGTGTTTCTCACCCTACGAGGTGCCCTGTGTGTGGCTTAAAAGGCCACACCCAAAACCAGGGTGTGGGCTGGAGCCAGCTGAACCACGATGCTGGCTGGCAAGTGGGCGGGCGTTTCATCTCTCAAGTATGAAGGACCCCCCCACACACTCAATCCACTGGCAGAAAAAAGAATGGGCAACGTTGGCAATTATTATCGGTCATTATTCCAATAAAGGTGTTTCCCATTTAAAATTAGTTCATGAAAAACTGCACACTCTCCAAATCCCATGAACCTGAGAAGTGTTAATAAACATCTGGCCATGGTTTTTGCTTAATTAGCATTCCTTAGTTTGGACAGAAGTCTGTTTATGTAAAACAAAACACATACACACACACACACACACACACACACACACACACGCATGCACACATACATAGATTCTGTTCTGTGAGTCACAGGCTTTCAGAAATCCAAAACCAGCCTCCCCTAATGGTTGGTGAGAGATTTGAGTCTTTTCAATACTCCTATTTGTCAACTGAGCAATAGAAAAGAAAAGATCCTTGCATCTACATGCTTAATTTTGTTGTGCAAGTCTCAGCCCCCACATCTAACAACTTGATATTGTCATACTGCTTAGAAATATTCACATTTTTGAAGCAGAAAGGATATTGAAGCTTGGAGGTCAGCTTGAATAAAACAGAAAACAACACAAACTAACCTCAAGCATGTCCACAGGCCACATTATTATTATCCACAGCCAAAAAATCTCCCAGCCCTATCTCTCCAAGGAGCAGCATTGGCGGAGAGGTAATGGATAAATCGTAACCCGGCTTGCAAGACTCTACTGTCTAAATTAGATAAAAGAAAAGTAGGAAGAAAACTCAAAGATAAGTGGTGCAAAGTAAATCAAAACAAATCATCTTACCAAACTTTATTCACATCTGATACCATTTTTAGAAATTAAGGTCAGTTTGGTGGAACTAATAGGGAGTTATACCTATATATCTTGAACACCATGACAATCCCCGAGTGGAAGATTTATACACCATGGTTGCAGATGCAGAAGAAAGATATGAGAGATCAAATGGAAGTGCATGATAACAAATGAAAAATGGTCCCCACAGCCCATAAATTAATTGAGAAAAGAAGGTTGTCATTATTTGAACATGCTTTAAAATAAGGTATGGGGTCCAGATGGCTGACGATAGATAGGCCCACAAAGTTTGAGTAATTGATGACTTAAAAATAAAACAAGATCTTAAAGAAATGAATCACACTGGGCACGTTAGAGGAGGAATATTATAAGAGAAAGGAACAGATTTTAAAAAAAAAAAAAGCACACAAAGCAAAAGAGGAACCCCAAGTCTCTGGGAGCATTAAAGCCAAATAAAAACATAAGAACAAAAAGTGAATTAGCTGGCATTCAAAAATGGATGAGTAGGGAAAGAGGGGGCAGGTTAGAGCCAGAGTCCTAATGAAACTACATTTCGGATGTGATTTCATTAACCTATTGAGCTTTGTTTGGGGTTTTCTTCTGCAAACACTCCTTTTCTTCCTTCTCTCTCTTGCTCTCTCTCTCTTTTTTTTTTTTTTTTTTTTTTCTTTTAATGGTATCAAAATAACGCTGTGCTGAGGTGGGCCACCAACGTTGCAAATAATAGTTTTCTGCTGCTGCCTCTTAAGCTAATCCCCCACTGGAAAATTCAAAAACAATTTGCCTTGGGGTACATGTAGGGAGGGGGTGGCTGGCAGCTTGGGAATTTTCTTGGGGGGGAGTTGCCAAAGGAGCAAGCCCAATTGATTTTGCACAGCCACAGCAGACTAGAACCTTCCCCAGGAAGGGCGAGCGCCACTGAAAAAAATCCCCTGTCCGTCCGCTGCTCTTGCTGCCATGGGAAGGTGGTGCTTAACCCGGGATCCTCTCCTGGAAATAATTTTTCTGGGGTAACCAGATGCTAAATGCATTCTCAATTAATGACCAGTGCTCCTCCCTCTTTCCTTCTTCCCTCCCTTCCTTAATTTCCTTTTCTCTTTCTTTCTTTCTTTCCCACTTATTTTTCTTTTTTTCCTCCTTTTTTTTTTTAAATCAGAATTCCTTGCTTCCTTCCTCCTTCACACTTCTTTCTCCCTTTTTTTAATCACTGCTTGTACTACCATCTGTAATTTCACCCATATCCTTGAAATACAGGAAATGGAAGCAGCGGTGTAGCGTATTCCATATTTATGACTTCTCAGTACATTAGAGCATTTACTGACTTTGGAGAGCCCCCATCTGAGCGCGCTCCCTGGAAATGCTCTATACACAAGCCAAGAGAGGAAGGCTCCGGGCTGGGAGAAGCCTCCCAAGTATGCTAATCATGCTGCTCAAAAGCTCCCCAGTAGGACTCTACTCGCTTCTTGTTTTTAATTCCCCCCCACCCCTCTCTGTTTCTCTTCTTTACATACATATATAATTTCTTGCCCTCCAAGCCACATATTTGCGGTTCACGTATAGAGGGCATTATGAATATTCCAAATGAAAAGAGAGCATCGTGTAGGATGCTAGGCACAGGGGACAGTGTCTGCGCACAGCCTCTTTCCTCAGCCGCAGAGTGAGTCTGCCTCGTCACGGTGTTCCTCACAATGTATCCTGTCTCTCACATTAAACTCCTTGGCAACTGATTACTGATGGCAAAAAAAAAAAAAAAAAAAAATATATATATATATATACCGCAGTAGAATTCCACTGCTGCTGGAACCGTAGGACCACAGACAACCTTTCCAGGCTAAAGAATGTGTAAGTGCGTGTACCACACATGCAATCGTGTGAGTGTGTGTGTTAGAGAGAAAAAAAAATGTGTTCCTGAGACAGTATAAAGGCAAAGTTGAGAAGTCTCACATGGGGTCACGCTCATGTTATTAAGATGCATTCATCTGCAAAAAAGAGACACCCTGGATAAACCAAAATCTGACCCCCCCAGTGTCGAAAATAATAATATGAAATAATCGAAAGACAGAAATACACAGGCCACAGACGTTTCAAGACAAGGAGATTTGCCAGAAGGATTGATCTGAATACTCTGCCTGGAGATTTATTTGGCCTTATTGTCATAAAAGGCAATGCCCGCCCCCACATCCCCCGACAGTGAGGGAGGTGGAATAAAGACCTCTTTGACCCAGTGGCAATGGCTATGTCTTAGCAGGGGCTAAAAATGGACACGAAGTACCAGAGAAATGAACCTGTGCGGTTTTCAGAAATTAAAAAAAAAAAAAAAAAAGGTTCAGAATAGATGAGCCAACTCCTTTACATGTTCAAAAGAAAGAGGGAACAATTTTGTGAAATGCTAAGGCAGTGCAAAGTGAATGTTAAATAGTTTTTATCCACCCCAAAAAAAATAGACTTATTCAAATGCATGTCTTGCTTGTCTTTAACTAAAGTGAAATTTCTTAAATCCAGCTGTAGTCTTATGGGCGCTGGGGGGGTGGCAGAGAAAGGGGGGGGGGACAACGGAAGCAGGGAACATCCTCCCCGAACTAAACATCATGTCATTTTAAAAGCAGAGGCACACGCTATTGATTTTTTTTTTAAATACAAATTTGGCAGATTTCACATGATCCATTACATTTCTCAGGACGGTTAAGATGCAGCTTGCATGATTTATTCAGAATAAGGTCCATTTTTAGCTATATTTAAGTCTCCTATTTGTTATTTAACATGTGTTTAATGTTTTCTGTCCCTGCTGTGCACAGCTGCAAGCTGCTATTTTTTGGCAATTTTTGTGACTGGGAAGTGATTTGTGTCTTCGCATCTCACCTTTCCATTCTATGGCCTGCTGTTTTGATTTTTTTCCCCCCCAAACTTTGAGAAATAAGTTCCTCTATGTCATGACCTCTGCTTCACTTTCCTGGGCAAACAGGAAAGTGTAAAGGGTACAACGGACCATGACAAACCTCTTACAAGGTTTTTAGAAAGACAGCCCCGGGAGCTGGGATGTACTGAAATTTTTGCAAAGTTTATATTAAAAGAGGAAACTTTTCCCCACCCGAGCCCTTCTTCACCATGCTCTGAAACTGGCAATTGAGAAAACTGCCTGTCCTCCAGCCAGAGTGTCATGATTTAATTTGAGGCTGACATGACACCGGAGGACTTGACCGTGTAAGAACCAATGTCGCATCTGTCACCTACAGACAGGAGAAGCAGCCTCCTGTATGCTGCGGCTGTTTCTTAGAAAACAGTCTATGGTTCCGGAGACACTAGCCCTAGCCATGTGCTTACAGCCAATGTCTCCCTGGACCATGGTTCCTTGTAAAAGAGGGCAGGAGGACCACAGGCTGTGGAGGCCAGACTGGGCAACTTAGAGTGACCCTGTCTCGAAATAAAAAGTCAAAAATTCTTAAAGGACTGGAGGTGTAGCTCAGTGGTAAAAACACTTGCCTCATGTGTGAAGCCCTGGGATCCATCTCCAGTTCTGCAAAAATTAAAATAAAATAAAAATAAAAGAAGGAGGGCATGCCTATGAGGGATGACTATTCGGCACCTGGTCAAAGATCCCCTGTGGGCACTGGGCTTTTCTCTCCCGTCCCATGCATCCCTTAACAGACTGACAAAAAGTCAGCAACTGACCCACACATTGCAAAGAGAAGCATCAGGCCTAGACACACAGTGGTCTCACCAGTTTGGAAATATCACACATAAGTTAAAAAAAAAAAAAAAGTCTGTATGTGTTTATCTGATTCAGGAAAACATAATGATGGCACTGAGAGACTTGGAGATTTATTTTTCCTAGGCCTAAAGGATGCTGGTTAATATTGCTTGATACATGCTAACCTTCCCTTTAGAAGGTCTGCAATTGAAAGCCATGTTGCAACGGTTCCATCCTGGCCTCTTACTTATCTGGAACACGCTCTGACTGTGCAGTGAAAATTGAATCTTTTCCTCACCATCTTACTGACATGAAAAATATATAATACAGTAAATGATTAATGCAGTTATAAACTATACCTGAGATAAGATTTAAGTATTCATATTTCTATCATGTTAATACAACACGATAAACCCATGAAGCAAACTTGACCGGGGCATTTGTTATTCTGTCCAGTGTTCAATTATTCTTTGTCCAAATACAATTTAGGGGCTTGCTGTAATGCAGTCACTGGGTGCAACACATTATGTGCTTCTGGAAGATAATAAGCTACCTCGATGGTCAGCCAAGGAGACCCTGCTCCATAAAAGGCCCTACCCAAACACAAGGAAATATGCAGACAGATAGCAGAAGTCCCCCCACCCCGAGGACAGTCCTTCCAGAAAGATCATTTGCACCAGAATGGTGAGCCTACTTTATTCGCCCTTTCTCTCTTTTATAAG
Source organism: Callospermophilus lateralis (assembly GCF_048772815.1). NCBI lineage: Eukaryota > Metazoa > Chordata > Mammalia > Rodentia > Sciuridae > Callospermophilus > Callospermophilus lateralis. The sequence goes on along the minus strand of NC_135322.1, from coordinate 21,104,216 downwards.
AAAGTCTCCTGTTAGAGGAAAACTTATTCTCCACAATCAAAAGGAAACCTAACAATCAGTGAAACCGCTCAAAGGCTGCCTTCCCCTAACACTGAATATCGTTTTTTTTTAATCTGAGACTACAGAGAAGCCATTTCTTTGTTGACTCTAAATGGCCCCCATTCCTTCCTTGTGCAAATTGCTCACACGCACGGATGTGCCATTTTCCACCCACCTCATTATTTTTATACTTCCGATGATGTCGATTTTGATTTTCAAATGCCAGCCATTTATAGCTCATTCTAAAGCACGCACACACACACACACACACACACACACACGAAAATTAAGTGATTCACAATCTCTTGCATTAGCCGGGTTTTGAGGGCCTCTCACTAAGTTGAGGAAAGGCAATACAAAACAGTGACCACACCCTTGCTTTGGGTGCCCCAGATGTGTCCCTCATTAGCGAAGAGATCTTCAAAAAGTCACTTTACGAGTCTTGGCTTCCTGCCTACAAAGGTAGAATGATCTTTCTATCCCTTAGGCTTGATATGCAGTCCCTGACACTATATGACTTATAAAAAGGTCTCAACAAATGTTAGTATTTCCTGTCATCATTATTTCCTGGTTTCTCGGGACAATAAACAAGCTAAACTGGTTAGCAGGTTCCATGTCCATACTGATCTGTTCAGAGGTGGACAGGGGCATTTGGTTGCTATCTTTTTCTTATAGGATCTAGCAACTGGCGCTGCCTTTAGCAATGGGTCCACCCTTGGCTGAATCTCATGGGCAAGGAGGAGATGCTTCTCTCAGGGTCTTGAGGGCAGGCCCAGGCAGACATCATTTGCAAGAGGTTTGCTCAGCATTCAGCACAGTCAGGCTTCAGTGTGGACTTTAAGTTTAAGGTAGGAGAGTATCAGGAGTGCAAATAGGTGTGATGTAGTGTGCGCACAACTCTCCTGGCACCGTCCATACACAGGTTCCATGGGCCCCTTGGAAAATAATTCAACTGTAGCAAATCCATGTTCTCAAGTCCTGACAGCTCACCAGAACAGGTGCTCCATGTTCTTCAAGAGGGCAAAATCCATACTATCAGGATGGGAGGACTTGCTAAATCTCTCTGCAAAGTCCAGCTCTCTGAGATGGGGACTGGAGAATTGATTCCCAGATTTTCTATACAGTGAGCAAGAGGTAATAAGGAAGAAAACTCTGTGATTGTTTGGGATCAGAAAAAAAGATGGTCCATTGATTGAACTGACTCCTATTGGTCAAAGAAAATCAAGATGGCAGCCAGGATCCCATGGTCTAGGATCAGGAAGAGACCAGAGAGGGAGGTCAAGAAGGTTATTTGCAGTTCCTTCAGGCTGCACTGCAATTTCCTGAGGGTAGGAATCTGTTTGGAGGGTGGGGGTCTTCATCCCTACTCTATAGAAATTGACATATGAATATTTATCTTGCAGAGCTTAATGTAATCAAGTATTTTCACAACTGCTTTTCCGAAGCAAAACAGCTTTACGTACAGAGCCTTTATGATGGATGCATAGCTTTATGATGGATGTTCAATGAATACTAGCTTCTGTCAGAATACAATTTTTTTCCTGCAATTGTAGGGTCAGAAATTCATACTTTGGAAATAATGTTCTTGGCATGATCTTTCATTGCTGACTATTAGGAGGACGCCAAAGGAAAAGAGTAACTATGAGACCACAGGGGTCAGTCAGGCCCACTCCTTGTCGAGATGCTCACCACTCTGCCCAGTTGGGCAGTCTTCACATCTCTCTTACTCTGGAGTTCTCCTTTCTTTGCCCAAACCTAGGAAGGAACAAATGTGCGTTTTCTTCTCATGAGGCTGTTTGTCCTTTGTTGGTTCTGGAGAAGATGGTCCTCCATCTTTCTCAAAGGCTCTCCCCTACCTGTGGCCTGGTTTGAAAACCTCTTTAACCAGGAAAGATGGGTTTGCTCTACACTGAGATACCTTAAAAATGACATTCATTTTAGAAATGGTCTATTCACCAAAGCCTTCAGCAGATTTCCCCCTAAGAATGGGTTTTTATCATTGCAAAATGGAAGGCTGTGAATCTCAAGAAGGCTGAAAATCCTTAAGTACCATCTCTGAGATGCTTACCTTCCTCTTCTTCCATCAAGCAGCAGAGTGTTAGGCTTGGAAGGGGGCATTCATAAATGTTGACTCAACTGAGCTGATAAAAGAGAGACTCTAGCGTGAATAAGTCCACTCTCTTGCCTTCAAACATCTACACAGGTCTTAATGTCAAACCTTCCTAATAATTCTTCTTAATAATTCTTCATCCATGGATACATTGTCTATGTCTTCAAAAAAAAGTCTGTGATGCCTCATTGTCTCCTTTGGGTTCTGATTCTTTTGACATTGTCTGCCTTGGTGTCAAGACTGCTCTCACCTCTATGGATCCTGTGAACTTCACTGTATCCCTTCCTCAGGTCCCAGTGAATGACTTTTGAACCTAAACATCCATATTTTCCATAGTAATCCCATGGATGCAGACTAGATCCACTCTCTAAAGGCCATCTGGACAGACCCCACTCATTTTTCTAACAGACCATCAACTTAATGGTAAGGGAAGGTAAAACCATCAGAAAGCTTTAGCAAATAACATAGATGCAAAATATGTCTTATGATCCAACCATCCTGGCTTGCCCAGGATTGTTCCAGATTAGCACTGGAAGCACCATGTCCTTGGCCACTCTGCAACTCTAGGTAAACTGGGATGGTTGGTCAACCTACACAGAAATAGCATTTGCAGCAGTTTGTTCTAAGAAAAACATCATAGAAGTTTGTCAAGATTTAACCACCAAGCTTTCATCCGAGTTTTATTTAAAATATGGAAATATTACGCATGGTTCTGGATAAGATAGTCCTCTTATGAGTTGAATGTCCAATGGCAAAGAAGCAGCCAGGAATCATAGAGTGGCTGCTCAGCTGCCATGACAGATTTTGCTTTAGGAATATGTGGAGACATGAGACGGATGGAAACGGAAGTGCAATATTTACACATAAATAATTCAGTCATGTAAATACATAGATAAGTAGAGTGATTTGGGTTACAACTGGTTAAAACCTGACCTTGCCATTCTAGCTCAGGTAAATCGCTGGCAAATTAATTAATATTTCCATCCCTTTGTTTCTTCATCTGTAAAAGTGGGTAAGAACAACTCCTGCAATATTAGTGAGGACTCCATGACTCAACATAGAAGCACTTGAGACAAAGACTGGCCCAGAGAAGACACTCACTAGAGTATTCAGAGCTGCTGGTGGTGGTGAGAGTAGAGGAAGAAATGGTTACTGAGCCTGTGCCGGGTGCCAGGCTGAAGGCTAAGCCCTTGTCATGACTTCACTCCATTTTGTCCTCAGGGAATTCCGTAATCCACTTTAGAGAGTTGCCAGAGGTCTTCCACTGGTGAGTAGTAACTCAGGATTCAAACGTGGGCCCTTAGAGTCAATGCAGGCAGCAACTAGCTGGCTTTCGGTGAGTAACTTGTGACTTTGTTGTCATTACCTATGCACAGGCAAGCTTAGCTCTGGATGGAGGCATATCCATTTGTCAGAATCTCACCTCGGTTGCGAGTCATTAGCACTGGGGCAACAGAGAAGAGTGAATGTTAATTAAAATTCAGACCCCTGGTTGAAAGCAATGCATTCATGTGGACAAAGAAAACTGACTGTCACACACCTCACCATGCAATGCAGGGTGATAGAACTGCCAGGGTCCTAGGGTTGAGTCAAGGACTTTCACAGTTAGGAGAAATCCAGGTGTCTACCTCATGAAGGACTTTCTCTCAAGTATTGAAGAATTGTCTGCCGAAAGCTTCCAACTGACTTTCAAGAGAAGACCCTTCTCTTCAAAGAATACATGAATTAAGGGGGGGAAAGGTTATTCATAAGTTAAATCAAATAGGAAGTATAGACCCATCCCTGATATTCTTTGATGTGCTTCAAAGACAGGCTATCAATCATAGAAGTGTTTGAAGATATCATAATCAAGGTCACCAACGTGGATCTTACAGAGCATTTCCCATGAAGCTGGGCATTTCCACTCAAGGCCAAGAATAATTGAACTGAAAAAAAAAAAAAGCATAGAGTTAAATTTTGATAACTTTAATTGTGGTTGAGAAGAACTAATCAAGCTGAGCTGGGCATGGTGGTATACACCTATAATCCCAGCAACTAGGGAGAGTGAGGCAGGAAGATTACAAATTCAAGGTCAGCCTCAGCAACTCAGCAAGGCTCTAAGCAACTTAGTGAGATTCTGTGTGAAAAGTAAAAACTAAAAAGGGCTGAGAATGTGGCTCAGTAATTAAGCACCCCTGGGTTCAATCCCTGATACAAAAAAAAAAAAAAGAACAAATCAAATGAATTGAATAAATAAATGATTGTGTTTTTTTAGGTAAAAACACTTTTTTTTTCAATAAGTACAGCATTGCTTCATTCTATAGAATTTCTTACGACCGATAGTATCATTGTACTCATGAAAGAAGATGTATATATATATATGTAATATTTTTACTATTTTATATATTTGTTAATTACATATATTGTTATTCACATATATTTTATATAATCTGTATGTGTGTATATCAAAGTATTAATAATAAAAAATGATAATGACCTTTGGGCAGCAGACTTTTAGATGTTTTCAAAGTTTTCTTGACTCTTTCATCTGAATTTTCTACATTATTTCAATGACAATGCCCTATGTTTAGAGAGAGGAAAAACTCACACAGAATTGCAAAAATATCTGATGCCAAATCTCTAGCGTCCAAAGCTGTCTGTTTTCTAAATTCTATGCTAAGTCCAACTTGTACATTCACAAAACATTATTCCTGTTCTGTGCATGCAGTAATGTTTCATCGGAATTGCATCTGGAGTTACATCGCTGGACACTGGGCTGTCAGGGATTAAGATGGGTGCTTCTCAATTCTGGGGGACGGGCTACCTATTGAGCCGTAGGTAGTGCCTGCATTGTGTTACCCATGGTGACAGCTGCCAATGTGTGAGTGAATGTGAAATGTCAAGTTCTCTGGCATCATTCCTGGAAGAATCTGTAATTTACTGGCTCCGTCATGTCACTCTCTGAAGTATTGCCTGGGAGACAGGCTATGACCCGCCCTGGATCTTGGCCGAGTTTTCTTTGGGCTCCTCTGAAGGCCACTTTACCATGGGAGTCCATTGGTGGGAACTTTCACACCCATTTTTCTTTTGCTCCAAATTTCTCCTGGGAACGTGAAGGGGCACCTTCAGTTTTTTTTTTTTTTTTCTTTTGCCTGTGTTTCTGGGTGAAATCCCACGGAGGCACAACGTGTGGAGCGGGGGATGCTGTTCGCCCCATCCTATTTTAAACCATGCTAAGGTGGCAGGAGCCTTCAACGATCAGAAAGGAAGAGACAACTGGGAAGAGGCAGGAGGAGGCAAAGCTCACGCCAAAAAGGCTTTGGGATTTGCTGGAGGCCTCACGGAGAGGATGCCTGCCAGTTTCCTTTTTATTTTTTAATACCAATTCGATCAACCAAGCTCACCTAAGGCAGTGCGTGGATCACTTTATTTTTAATTGCTGCAAATGAAATGCCAAAAATTAAGAATCGACACTGGGTTGATCTCCCTGTCTGATCAAACAAAACAATCCACCCTCCAAATGTGGGCAAAATGGCAGCCTCCCTGGGGACGAATGGGACAGACCTGTGGTTGAAGGTGTGCACTCCCATGAAGCTCCTGTTGGCATGCCTAGGAAGCACCTGAGACAGGAAGGGTCCCGAGTCCCCTGTGCTGATGAGGACAGTAACCAAATGAACACCCATGTTTTCTCAGGCCTGAGGCATTCAGGTGAGAAACTTGCGTGCTATAAACATCCTCATCCCAAGCCAGACACTTGATTCAAACCCTTTCACAATGAAATGGTAAGAGAATGGAATAGTGTGGGTAGGCATGAAGTCAGTTGCCATCTACAGACTAAAGAGACCCTCCCACACCACAGGGGGAATACACCAATGAGCATGGCTCCCTTGTCAATAGCTGACAAAGCCAAGATTGCCCCAACTGGTCTCAGTGGTAAAGGGACTCTGAAGCATCCATAGCATTGACCTCTCTCTTAACTATCAAACCTGAAGTTCTATTAGATATGTCCCTTTGAATGCTCAGTCAACAACTTAGTCAACATGGTCATGACCAAACTTGTTGGTTCCTGATCTGATTGATGACAGAAAGAAATTCCCGTGCTTCCCTTGCTTCACTGACCCACCTGTAGCTCCCTTTCATGGCTCACCCTAGCACTAGGGGACTACAAGATTATAGTTGCTCACGATGCTCAATGGGCTTCATGAAGATGGCTTATGAAAGTCTTCTCTCTTTCCACCATCCTGGCTCCAGGGTTTCCCTTCTCGATCTACCCTCCTCCATGCCACTACCAGCAGTGAGTTTCTCGATGTGAGTTAGCACATGTCACCCTTTTCCTTGGAAATGCTTACTAACTCTGTACTGGACGTAAGATAAATCCCAAACATTTTAATACGGTTTTCTAGAACTTTCCAGATATTTTAACCTACTAATTTTCAAGCCTCAATGCTATAGCATCCTTCTACAGACCTGAGATCCCCAGCCAAGACTAAAACTTTCCCTTGAATGAGCTGCACTCCTGACGTTGCGGGGACCCACCTGGGCAAAGGCATAAAAGAGGGTGGAGTCCCCATCCCTGCCATTCTTCACACATCACGATTTTGTTCTTTCAAAACTCAGCTCCGGTTAACAACACCAATCATTTGCCCTGTCCAGCCCAGGGTCCCGGCTTCTAGGAGGACCATCCCTGCAGTTGATCATGTCCGGGTATCTGGCAAGACTGATCTCCTTGGAGGTAGAAACAATATTTAATTCACTTTTGCAGCTTGTCCTCATCCGGTGTACAAATCCTGGAGACTCAACAAATGCCTGTCGAATACACAGAACTCCAAAGCAATTATCAGAGCAACTCGGAGCAATAATGAAAGCTGTGTTCTGAAAAGCACAGTCCCTGGACAGTCGCCTCCCTTCTGTTCCCTGATCACCTGGGCCCCGACAGGCTGCCACAAACCCTAAGTCTTTGAGGAAACTGGAAGCTGTCAGTCTGTGGCTCTGTCAATCACATGCCTTTCACAAAGGCTCAAATTCATTAGGAGGGTAAAAAAGCCTTTAAGAAAATGTTGTCAGGAAGAATCAATCAATTTAAACATTTAAAAGTAAAATGTGCGTAGCCAGTCCCCACGGTAAGGTTTTCATAAAGCAGGGAGTTCCCTCCTGGTCGCAGCGGAAGCCGGGGACCCCAGGCTTTCTCCTGAGGCCTGGCTGCTCTGGGGGTGAGGGCAGGCCAGGAGGAAGGCCACCGGTGGCACGTGAGCCAGGAGGGACTGTGGCGCGGGGAGAATCGGCCATGTCATTTTCTAGCTGCTTCACGTCTCGTGTTTATAGAAAGGGATGACGTGGTTTTCAGGTTCTTCATGACCCATGGTCCAGGAAAGTGATCTTTGGGGCTTGTTTTCTGGCTGGCGTCAGTGTTTCTCTGTTCTTCTTTAAAGGAGAGAAGGAAACAGGAGAGGAAGGGAGGGAGGGAAGGGTTTGGGGGGGGAAGGAGGAAAGTGGGAAAGAATGGAGGAGGTCCTGAAGGAAGGCCCTTCTCCACTGGCATTTTGAGGGTACCCTGGGCCACCTGAGCTTCACAGTGACTCTCCTGGGTAGTCAAAGTAGGGAAATAGACCTGGATAGAAAGACGTAAAAAGGAGGGAAGGGGAAGACGAAGCCAGGACGTCAAAGAGGCCAAGGAGGGGGGATGGGGAAAATTTAAAAAAATGGTCCCCTCTTTCATAAAAGCAATGACTTGTTTCAAAGCCCATCATGAGACTGTCTGAAATGGCTTCCAGGAAAAAAATTTAAAAATCTCTCCACGGAGAACCAAGGAAGACCTTGGCAGAGAAGGTTCTCCTCCTCCTGAGTCGCCGTGCTTGACAACGGCACATCCCCACTTGTCCTCTCAGGGTGTCCCAGGGATTCCAGGCCTTTGTGCTCGCCGAGGCCTCTCTGCGGATCTTAAAATGATGTGGCGCACTGTCCGCCGGCTTTTGGAACTGAGAGTGGCAGAAGGTAGTATAGACCTATCAGCGATGCTGAATTTTAAATTAAAGTTATCTTATTTATTCATTCATTTTTATTTTTTGATTAACATTATTAGCTAGAGATTCCATTGGTCGTCTTATTGTCAGCTCACATTTGCACACCCAAGCTCACACCACACACACACACCCACACCCACCCACCCACCCACACACACACATAGATGTTACATTTGCAGGGTACCTGATTCTTTTTTAAGCATTCTGGCAGTTCATAACTGAAGAGGAATTTAAAGTTATAAAAGCCCTATATAATACGAAGGGTCTCTTCTAACTTATCTCTTATTCTCAGCTTGATCACGTCTCGTAACAGGGAACTCACTACTTTCACATAGAGTGTGTTTCCTGTTCAGACAGCGCACAGGTAGACTTGGACTCACTATAGAGACAAGCTCTCTGTTTCCCTCTGTGCTGATTACTCTTGACACGGCACCACTGGGCTAAGCCCTCCACACGTAAAATCTGTGTCAATTTCCTTAAGAATTCTGTAAGATAGGGATGGGAGGAAGAAACGGAGGCTCAAAGGGGCGATTTGCTGAAATCAGTCTGTAAGTGGTGACTCTGGGATTTGATGCTAGGTGTGCTGATATCAAATTCTCCCTCTTGGACACGGATCTTGGGCTTCACCTCCTTGTCTGCCCTGCATCATAGGGCAAGGCCAACTCCTCTCAGGGCTAATGCCTGTCCCCATAGGAGGATGGGGAAAGCATGCCCACCCCCTCCTCATGCTCACCTCTACCTCTCCTCTTCCCTGGGGCCATCTTTTCCAGGGCAAATATTCCATTCCCCAAACGAAGGTATGGTATGCGTGACCTGTAGCCCTCTATGAATGGCACCTTTGAGTAACACCATTTGTGCCTTTTTCTTCGTGTTGCTTCTTGCCTAAGCTGTCCTCCAGAGCAGATGAGGAGCTTTGCTAAGTGACAGAGGTGCAGTTCTTAACAACCACACCTCCTCTTAGCACCTGGTGGCAAGAGGCCTCTTTCCATTAGTCTTGGAGCACAGACCCTGGTGTACTGCATTAATCTGGAAATACCCTGTGCACAGTCTTTCTTGCCATCTGGATTCTGAGGTCCTTAAGGAAGCTGTGTTCATCTTTGTTCTAGCAACATCTACCACAGCTCAAGTTCTCAGTTGAAGGTCAATAATTCTGAGGAAGGAGAGAAGGAGGGAGGAAAAGAGGAAGAAAGGAGAAGGAAGGAAAGAAGGGGAAAGGCAAGGGGAGATGGAAGGAGGAAGAGAAGAGACCCAATTAGTGATAAAAATTATTTAATCAATATGAAAGAAAAACTATTTATGTGATTGCAGTTACTTCCTATGATAGCAATAAAATAAATAATGTCCAATAAAATTAAGACCAGTTGAAAGATGATTTAGTGATATTCTACCATTTGGGACTGATCTTTGAGTTCTCACTGGAGGGGTCATACATTGGACACTCAAACCACAGTGTTTTCACCTTATTGTTCTTAAAATCTAAATTTAATTTTTAAAAATTAAAAAAGCATTTTAAAATCAAAGTTTGAATTTTCTACTTCTTTTAAACAGTTGGCAGATCTGACCAGCCACTTCTTCTAGATGAAAATTGGCTGGACGTGGGTAGCAGTTGCTATTTGAGAAGGAGGCCCCAATTCAAGTTCATGGGCCCCCCCCCACCTGGCCTCACTTTGCGTGATTCCCATCTATCCCAGGAGCTGTCTGCCTTTGTGGGCCCTCTGTGGCTCTTGAATGTGGTCTATGTGCACTCCTTTAACCCTGAGTGAATGTGAACCGTGATCGTTCATTCATTCATTTTGATCTGTAGACCCTGCAAGGAGTCTCCAGGTCTGAAATCCTTCCATCCTGTGTCTTGTCTTTGGAGAACCTGGAAGTCACTAGATAAGGTGAGCAATGCAAGCTTAGTAGGAAAAACCTCGATTGATAGTCTCATACTTTCTGGTTTACTAGAATCTCCATGTTTGAATGCTAATTTTTTTGATGGGATGTTTTATTTTGAAATAAATCGCAGGTTTCATATTTAGTTTGGTTTTGAGAATTTCTGAGACTTCTGAAGACTTGCCTGCTAGGGTGGAGTCCACCGAAAACAAAAGCATCATGACCCCACCATGGTCTCTCAGTCCCCGCAAGTCCCTGTCCTTGCCAGAACCATCTGCCTGTGACCAAACTGTCTTGAAGTTTCAAGTGTCCAGTCTCTACCACTCCAGCCCCCTGCTCCTGCCCTCTCCCCTGCAAGCTCCAGTTTTCAGGAAACCCAGAGCAGGTTCTGGGCTCCTGAACAGAGTGATCAGACTATGCCTCCGCAGTATGGCCTTACTGCCAAGACTCCCTGGGTCAAAGGCAGGGCACCCTGTGCCACCTCTGCAGGGATGTAGACTTGAGGCTCAGTTCCAGAGGCAGGTGGTACTCTATGGGGCTCTCGTGGGTGCCATCTACATCAGATGACCCAGTCTACCCTGTTTAGCTTGATGCTGCTGAACTGCTGGCAAGACAGTTTCTTTGAGCTTCCTTCCCTCCTTCATTGAGCAGAGGGGTAAGTCAGGGAAAGCTTTTATGTAGCTGCTGCGTTTCCAAATGTTCCTCGGTGATTGACAGCTCTGCATTCAGCTTCCCATTATGGCACCTGCAGATAATGAGATATCTTGAAACCGGAATTTCCAGCGCCTGAGCCTGCCAGGAATATTATCATCAGTGCTCTAGCAAGCCATTCCTGCCGCACACATGACCTCTACAAATTTGAAATGTCAAAACACAGCCAGGAGCTGAAACCAAGGCCACTCCAGACCAAGTGGCTATTGGCTCTTGGATGTACAGGAAGGAGTCCTTTATCTTGGGAGAATTATGGATTACCAGAAAATAGTGATCTTTTCATTAACCTATATGTATTTAGAATGTAGATAATGTCTGTCTTTCATCATTCTCCTAGCCCTGTGTGCGGGGGAGGCCTGGCGGAGGGAGATCTCCGCGTTTCTCCAGTGACTCTGGGCCTATTGGGAGTTAATGCAAGCCATCAAATTTCTTTGTTCTCAGCGACAATTTGGGGCCTTAATTTCATAAGTATTGCAGCAACTCTAATCTTCTTATGTTATCAGAGGAGCTAAAGGTAAAGACCATTTGGTCCTAAAATTGAAATTTTAATTTTCTGTTGGCCCCCTTTCTTCCATTTCCTTTCCATCTGGGCTCCAAGCTTGGTGCTCGGAGAACACGGTGGTTATGAACTTAACTGTCTACTCAGTTGGGCTTCCAGTGGGTTCCACTGATTCTGTTGGGTGCTCAACATAAAGGTGATTAGACATTGCAAGAATTTTCAATGTGCAGAGGGAGGAACTGCTAATGATTGTGCTATCTTTATGAAATGCAGAGCATAGGGGGACTCATGGGGAATGAAAGTCAGGGAGCCATATTCAGAGAGCATGTTGAGTTGGACCTTCAAAGGATGGGTGGAAGTTTCTGGCAGGCATGAACTGTCATCATGGACGGGTAGGTTTTACATACAGACAGATCTTATGAACAAGAATCCAGAGGCCTAGATATCCATAGCACATCTAGGGGGCAGCAAAGGTCTGGGGGTCCTGGTTCACAGAGTATCTGGGCATAAGGGAGGCCTGGCTAGAGAAGGCAGATAAGACCCCCTACACAGCCCCCAGAAGGGCTGGACCTTTCTCCCAAAGCCTGAGGACTTGTAGTGACAACTCTTTCTACCTTTCTCCTCTTCCCTCCTTTTTAAATTGTTGATAAATCAGTCCTCCCTGAGTCTCTAACTGTGCTGGGGTGGCTTTAGGGCTAAGGTCTAAAGGCAGGCACAAAAGCCAGTTTGGGCCACCTATAAGAGTACTTTAAAAGAGCTTCGTCCCTCAGACACAGAGATGGGCTCAGCATGGGTTATGATCTAAACTGGGCCAATGAGAATAAGCCCTGAGCTCTTAGCTAGAGCCTTCAAGGCCAAGATACTCGCTGTCTCTCCTGGATTCTTAAGCAGCAAAAATACAAGCTCAGCACGGCTGGTGGTCATCTTGGCCCTGTCTGGAGTGTCCCCACCTGTGGCTGTGCCAGTGTGAAGGAACATAGATAGAAAGAGTTCCAATGGCATCAGTACATGCCCAACTTCAGCCATTTCTGAAGCTAATTTCCCTAACCCTACATTTCATACTGAGATGATATATTTTTATTTATTTGTGAATTTAAACAAGTTAGAGTTGACCTCCTGTCTCTTGACATGCCAAAGAATCTTAACTTATGTAATGGAGAATGTTGGTATAGTCTGTTTTCACCCTAGTGATTTTGGGGGTGACACACTGGTACCTTGATTAGAATAAAAGAAATTGGGATAAAGTGCTACACAGACAGGCCCATTGACAGGTGCAAAGACATTCCCCATCCCACCTCCCAGTGCAGAACTTTCCCTGGCCCACGAGAAAAGACTGCAAGGAGCCCCAAACCAATGGCTACCAAAGCAGAAAACTCAGACCAGACGCTCCAAGTGAAGCGGCATCCCTCTGGAGATTTCTACTGAAAGGTTCGGAACCCTGTTGGATCCCAACGTAAACCCAGTGTTCACTGACGTGTTGGCAGGGGGTACCTCCGAAAGAGGAGCCTACTTTGTGTAGAAGCACAAGTAGAGCAGAGGTCTACCCTCCAGGCCAGTGGCCTGTGGTTGAGATTTAATGGCCCTCTCTCTGCTTCCTTTTGGATGGACAGTGACCCTTCTGCTGGTCTGGGAAGCAGAGATGGTTGAATGTCTGCCCTCTTCCCGTGGGGTCCAGATAGCAGGCCTCTTCTCACACAAAGAGACAACATTGCCCCAGAGGGTTTCTGTCCTGTTTGGCTGAGAAGCCACAGTTACCCAGAATGAGTTAGCACATGTCCAAAGGCATCCCAAATTTGGTGGGTCAATTTCTGCATAAGATTGAAGAACCATGATTCAGTGCATCAGAACCCTAGCACCACACACACACACACACACACACACACACACTCACACGCACACACACACACACACACACTCACACACACACATACTCACACACATTCACAGACACATACACACACATTCACAAATACAGACACACAGAGACATATATGCAGATATAAATATGCACACAGCTACACACACACACACACACACACACACAACTTTTTAAAGATGAAAAGGAACCTACAAAGGAAAATCTAGGTCAGCTGGACCCAACATTGGCCATGTGTATCCCCACTGGGTCCAGTTGACATTACCTCAGGATTCCTGAAAAGGTTTATTGTTTGTTTGTTTGTTTGTGTATTTGTTTGTTTTTGTCTTTTTTTACCCCTCCCAACAGCTTCTGGGGACAAAGAGAAACTTGCAGTAGCATACACAGGCTCCTCACGGTAAAAGTAGAAGTATCTCCAGAAAGGGACACAAACGTGCTCAGATACAGGACAAATGATGTATTGTCAGCGGCTTTCCCCTCTGCCCAAATATCTGGTGGCTCTTGATCAGTCGGTGCCAGAGTAGAAATGGTGCAATTCCCCTGTCCACAGCTTGCCTCACCGGGCGCAGAAGAGGGAGGCCAGCAGACACGGCAGACAGGGGCTGCGTGTGGCAGTGAGAGTGGCCAGGGCTCGGGGAGAGAAAATGGCCGCCCTGTCACCACCAGGTCCTTCTGTGTGGCCCTGTCAGGAAGGAGCCTGAGCTCCAGCCGGGGCTGGCTGGCTCCCGCTAAGTACTAACGCCGTGGTGGTGGTGGGGGACAGGAGATGAGAGACAGAGCAGGGCAGCTGCAAATGAAAATCACCCTGGGGAAGGTTACAACTAGATAAAGTTTTCGACAATAAGATTCCAGAGACTGCTGACGGGAGCAAAGCTCAATATTTTAGTCTCAGTACAAATTTGCTTCAATCTTATACAACTCCCATGCAGCATTGCCCACAGCTGCATGCTGTAAACAACAAACAAATCTATTTCCATCAGCCCTGCTGATGCCAGGAGAAAAGTGCGTGAGCATAAGACATGCACAGATGCAAACTCTCACCTGAGCCTGGCGCTGCCCTCCATTTGGCCTCTCTAACTTAATATCGTTGTTACAAAGCTATTGGTCTCCTGGTAGCTAGCTGGCTCAACGCAGTGCCTCTTCTTCCAGCTAATCTGACAACTCCGATCCAAGAAGCATCAAGGGCCCAATTAAGAAGACACATCTTATCAAGGAGCTTATTTTGCATAACAGAATACAAATGACGAATAAAAATTTAATGTTTAATAACTTAGTACAAAGAGGGCTGTTGATATAGAATGCCTGGAATTTTTATGGAGGCTGTCAGACTTGTGATAAAACTGTTATATAGGAACACTTGGCAAAAAACAGCGTAGAATTTTTCAGTAATGGTGTGTGCATGATATTGCATTAATTCTTGATAGGGAACTAACTGTAAGCCTGGGAATCAGCCAGTTTGAATTTCAGTTTAAGATGGGGTGTGTGTATGTGTGTGTGTATGTGCGTGTGTGTGTGTGTGTGTGCGCGTGTGTGTGTGTGTGTGTGTGTGCACGCAAGCGTGTATATGTGCCCGTATTCTCTGCTCTATCCAGAGGGTGAGACTGGACGTGCACACGTGTTTTTATTGAGCAGGATCTAAGTGCATTTTAATGAGGACTTTGCTGAGAAGCTGCTCAGTCCTTCATATGGCATTTGGGTGTGTCCTACAGAGACAACAGGAGATGACTAGGTTGTTTTCTGTGCTTAACTTCCCTGATGCAAAGGCTCAGGGCAGGATCCACTGAAGATTCTGCATTAGCCAGATTTGAGGGTGAGTTGAGTGGCACAGTGGGATGGGATACCAAAAGAGAGGAAAGATATTCAAGCCTTGTTATTCTTTGGGTCCCAATATTTGGTCCCAGGAAACAGCAAATAAAGACACGTACAAAAATTTATGCCTGAGCTGGAGATATTACTTAACGGCTCTGCAGTTTTCCCATAGCTTTGGCTACAACAAGGCACTCCTTCAAATATTTATTGAAAGCCTAACTTGGCTGGGTTTGAAAGGAAAACTATAGTTTTAGTGGTACCTCCGAGAGAGGATGGCCACAGCCTTGAGTCCAGGTTCTACCATGTGCTATGTGCCCGTGGTACCTACAAGACATGCAATAAGGTACACAACCTCTCTGCACCACCCCTTTCTTCAACTGGAAATTGGTCCCTCTCTGACAAAGCTTTGACCCATCAGGGACATTCATCATAGAGTCTGGAGCACAAGAAAGACTTGATGTGCCTGAGCTTGCCTTCACACTGCCAATATATTGCAGTTCAATTGCACCTCCAGTAGCTTGGACCAGAGCAGCGCTGGTGTCCACACTCTGTATGCTGTAGACTAATAGGAAAAAAAAAAAAAAAAAAAAAAAAAAAAACCTCTTGACATAATGACTATAACTCCACAAAAGTCCAAATGTCCATCAAGAGAAATTGAGCCTTCATCTCTAGTTACGTTTTATTTTTAAAGTATCCATTAACTGGGATACTAAAACTCATGCTGAATTAGCGTGGAACTCTCTCATAAGTACATATCACATCTATATGAATGCAAGATGAATTTCATGCTCATCCTGTCCCATTGCGTTAGCGTTATTACATTGAATACTAAATGGATTTCTAATGATTGGCCACTCAAAGGAAAATGTGACCCCTTTAGACTAGTCATCAAAGTCCATGGGCAGATTGGACACTGTGGGGTGAGGGGGCTTACCCAAGTGTCAAGAAAGCCAAACGACAGGAAATGCAACCCTGAGTATTGTGGTGTAGGCTATTGAAAAACATAATTTACTTGATGAGGCTAATATTCAAATGGAAACTTATATTAGAATTAACACTACAGGAGGGGATTTTACATGGAGGATTTGTTACAGAAATAAAATCTATCGGTAACACTTTCATTGTTCCATCATTATGAACTCATTTGGTATTCACTGTAATAGCACCGATCATAATGAATTTGTTTGATATTCATGTGGCTCTCCCACACATTAACAGTTTCTGTTATAATTCAACATCCAATAAGCATTAGTTAATGCAGACTTTGGACCAATAAAGATGGTCCATCCCACCCCCAGATTTGCCTGGAGCTAAGAGTTAAGGGACACATTGAAAGCGAATGATCCTTCCGGTTCTCCCCGATCCTCATGCCATCCTTCAAACTAGAGAGCTTCCTGAGTCCCAAACTGGAGATAAATAAGAATGATGGCCATTTAGGTTTTGGAGCTCAGAGAAGTCAGAATTCCACCCCTTGAAGTCACTAGTCCAAAAAAACTTAGATACAGACTTTAGAATTATGCTCCTGACTCCTGATCCCACCAGAGCTGCCTGGGGCTCATGTAGGCTAAACAATGCTTCTTATGCCAGAGTGTATATTCCTGTCCACTCTCCAAAATAATTTTCTACAAAAAAAAAAAAAAATGTCAGGGCTCTGCTGTGGTGGTTGTGCAAATGTTTATCCTGCCTTAGATCCCTCAGCCAGGGAATGGAGCCAGCTTCTCAGCAGTTCTCACTCGTTGGCAATCAAATGGCCCAGTCCTACAGAAAATAAAATCTGACTGATACTGGCCCAGTTACTCCATCACTTGTCAGGGCACTGGGTGAGAGCTCTCTATTAAACTCGCTGGTAATTAAACTTGTAAAATGTCCCTATGATGTTCCCTAGCTTCTTCGTAATGGATTTACCTGAGCGTCTGTTGCCCAAGAGGAAATTGTTCTGTAATTAGGAAGGATGGTTCTATCCATAACTATGACTCTTTCTGCTTTAGTTGCCCAATGCTTAATACCCATCTTACAGTTCCAGAGCACTTGCAAGCCAGTATCATTTTTCTTTGGAGTAGATGCTGCCCATGATTATCTTGAAAAGGATATCTGCTTAATCTCTTACTACTTGGAGAACTCTGACCTCAGTCTGAAGGCGTGATGTACAAATCTACACACCTTACATCTTCTGCGCCTTTTGCAGTGACAGACCTTTTAACCCCCAGGTCAGGGAGCAAAGAAGCAGGCTGGCTTTTGCCTTTTGAAGAATAAGCAGGACTCTGGTAATGTGAGCAGCTATGTGATGATGCTTCCTGTCTTCCTGGAAGGAAAGGAACTCTCAAAATGATACCCTTTAGCTAACTGAGATTTGTTGGGGAAGGTACTCGTCCACTGGCAATCAAATAGTCCAATGCTTCTCAAATAACCTCTCCATCTGTAAAATGGAGATAATAAGATGGTTACAAAGATTAGATAACTTGGGAACAACACTCATACTGGATCCTACTTAAAATTTGGGCTTTAACAACATGAGATTGCAGGATTATTGTATCAGGAAGCTTGTTAGCATCTTAGCTAGAAGCAGATGTTCCTGCTCCAGTCTGTCCACATGAGTCAGGTTGACTAAGTCCATTTTACCTTTTGGGCCACACGGAGTTGCTGTGGCTCCCATCATCTTCCCAGGCTCTGACTTCTCCAGGATCTGCAGATAGAAGGAAGCAATGCAGAAATCGAGGGAGATGGGCCCATCTGTCTCTGCCTGCCTGTTGGGTAGACCTCCCTTGGGTTGCTTGGGCAAAGCACAGTGATTTTTCTTTTCTTGCGCCTTATTCTTTTGTTGTTGCCATTGTTGTTTTTTTCTCTCTCCAACGCAGCAATGATTTCCCATTTTAAGAGAAAATATTAAGCCATTAAGCTGTAATAGAAAACAAATGCCTTTGGGCATTTTTAACGTTAACTCAGCAGAGGAGGAAATGTCGTATCATCCTGTGCTGCACTGTCCTCAGAGAGAAGGCAAAGCCAGGTTGTGGGTGTGCCAGGCCTGAAACATAGCTTCCTCCTTAGCAAGACGAAAACAGACAAAGAAAAGCCAAACTTGATTTGGAGGTGAAGGCGGATGTCCATCAGCCTCCAGGTGAGTCTGTGAGATGAATTAGGGCGGGTGCCAGAGACCCCAAGCTGGCCTTTCCTAGTGTTGTGGGCCCCTGTCGGACGCTCAGTGTTATTTAGCATAGTTTTGGGTGGGATCAATACACACTGGAGCACATGCGCCAAGAAGCAGTCCAGGGTCATGCCCCCACAACAAGCCAACAAGTCGTTCCCGTGAGCTGCTCATAACCTCACCTTGAATTAGTGAAGTGCAGCTTGATTCATGTCCTTCAAGTGCACACCATTTTTTTTTTTTTCTTTCCAAGAGACACCTACTTGAAAGAATTCCTCTCTGGAATTTAAGAAATAATGAATGTGGACCTCACCAGCCCCTGGCCTTTCCGTAGTTCATAATGAAAACGAATGTTCATTTTTCCTTTAAAACTGTCTCGAGCTAAATGATACTGACGCTTTCAATTTTTAACATCATAATCAATAAAGGCTGCTTATGCACACTTTGCAAAACCATCAGTTTAGAAGTTTGAAAAAAAATCTGCATATGGCTGCAGCTTGCTGGCTGGAACGCTCTCGCACTAAATCTTCTGAGTTAAAGTTTTACTGGTGTGTTATGAGTAAAAATGCCTTGTCAGCCATCTGCCAGTTTTTCTCCTAACATCCATATTTCCAACCCTTGCTAAACATTGGGAGCATGCAGCCACAAGAGGCCACCTCTACAATTAAACAGCCGAGTGCGGCGGCAGAAGCAAGGGCATGTCATGAGAGATCTGTCTAGTATTAATTTTAAAAGTCCATAAAGACTAGCTTTGACCCATCCAGGATGATAGACTGGCAGTTAAATGTCTTAGAAACTGTTAACCCCCAAGAGGAAAAAGCTGGGGTGTGGTGGCGCGGTAAAGTGGAAAAGAGGAAAGAAAGAAATTTTAAAAAAACAAAAGGAAAGAGGAGGGGGGAAAAACCCCAGAAACAATGCACCAATGTCAAAAGCTTCAATAAATGCTAATCATGGCTGATTAATCAGTCTCTAATTCCACTGATCCAAAAAGGTTACCAAGTCAATTGTGTAAAATTAGCTCCTTCTCATGTGTCCCTCTGCATTTAGAGTCTCTATCTGTTCATTTGCATCTTTTGCCAATGTTTACTAAGAATTCAGTTCATTAGCTCTTGAGCATAAAGTCAGAAATTGGAGGGGACTCTGCATTTTCTCGCTGAGAGTAGTACTTAAAACAAATAGCATCACTTCCTCAAACATTTATAGATTAAACTAAATGGCATTAATTACAGTAAATCTCCTATTTGTGTGGAGAAAGAGGGGGAAAAGGAAAAAAAAATCCTCCTTCTAAATACCCATGGTTTCATGTCAGGATTGCTCTAGTCTCATGTAATGTCTTGTGTAGTTGGGGGCAAAATGTTTAATCACGGAATTAACTGGAAGCGAATGGCGAGGGGCGCTAACGAGGCTTGCTGCGAGGGGCCTCGCTAAGTTTTTATAGAGCAGCGTTTTGCAAAGCTCAGAAGCAGAAGGTAGCTTTTGAAAGCCCTTATTAAAAAGAGATCCCTGCCACATATGTAGAAGCTGTCTTGGGAAATACCTGTTTTACCCGTGTTTGAAAAATCTCGAAACCTGCCAGAGAGAGGTGGAGAAGCCAGTGTTGGGCTGGGCCCAGGAAGTCGGCCTGGGGCCTCCCAGACGAAGTGAGGGATTGACAAGGGAGATGAGGAAGCTCTTGCTTGTTTTCCAAAAGTGCACCTCGTGGTGTGTTTCAGATGAGGGGGAATGTGCCCAGAGAAGGAAAACGAGAGAGTGCGTCCAGCAAGGGGGCTGCTTTGTAAAGCAAGGGAGTTGGCTTGCAAGAAGCCACACATCTCTCTAGGAAATGTGCACGGTGCTTGATCCCGGGGAAGAACAAAACACCACCTGTTCACAGTCCACTTATGCTA
Source organism: Callospermophilus lateralis (assembly GCF_048772815.1). Taxonomy (NCBI): domain Eukaryota; kingdom Metazoa; phylum Chordata; class Mammalia; order Rodentia; family Sciuridae; genus Callospermophilus; species Callospermophilus lateralis. Next base: position 21,084,270 of record NC_135322.1, on the reverse strand, counting down.
AGACAGTTCATCTGCCTGTCCTGGGAAGACCTGGGAACGGACCAGGTAAAACACCCTAGAGAGCTGTGTTGGCTTGGGAGAGACTACAGCATGCCCAAGCCCATGCAGTAGGCAGAGCCAAATAGATCTTAGACATGTGCTGATGTTGAACAAAACCAGGGTGTCTGCTGGCAGCAGCTGGGCCATGAGGATCCATTCCCGATCCCTGAGTGCTTTCCCACCTTCCATCTAAATAAATTCACAAGGACTGATCTCTAGCCTCTGCTCCCATCTGTATTGCTATGTGTTTTGTGGATGAAATGCCCTTCACTCCACCACCTGCAGATCTCCTCTTTTCTCAAATTGCTGCAAAGAATCAACTATGGAGGGATGAGAATGCCAAACTGAACCCTGCTGATATTGGCCCTGACCTCTCAGAGTGCACAAGGAGTGAGGGAACTCACGTTACATAAAGAGGCATGCTAATCATGCTTTCGGATAACAGACTCCAATCTCCTCCTCCTCCTCCTCCTCCTCCTCCTCCTCCTCCTCCTCCTCCTCCTTCTTCTTCTTCTTCTTCCTCCAAGAAGCCTCCCTCAAACTCTTCAGGTGGCATTTTTTTTTAGCAAACCATTAGAACACAGTATTTTCTAATTGTGGTTTTTGCATATTCTCTTAAGGACAGGACAATATGTCTTCCTCTTATCGCTTCCCAGATCAACCACAAAGCTACCACAAAATAGATGCCCAGTAAACATTTGTTGAATGAATAAATAAACCTTAGCACTCAGACCCTCATTTTGCAATGTTCTGAGCAAAAGCAGCTCTAAAATGTCATGACTCAGACACCTGACCACTCTGGTCCCAGGAATGAGCAGGTTTGCAGAGGGTCAGGGTATGTAAGATGTGTTACTCTTAGACAAGTCCATGATGAGGTTGTTAAAGGGATTGCTGTGATGCAAAGCTATTCTTACCTCTATCTTTTTTTATTTCTGTGTCATCAGCCAATCACTAGCTACAAGTACCTTGAGGACAGGATTATCTTTTCTTAGTTCTACCCTAACACAGGCAGAAGTCACAGTAGATGCCCAGAAATACTTGCAAATGAGTCAGTGAGTGCCACAACCAACGCCCCCCGCCCTTTGTTTTAACAAATTTGGAGTCAGAGAGTGTCTACACCACCTGGTGTATCTGAACTCATGACAAACATACCCAGAGATGTGGTCTAAAAATCTCAGGGAAAGTGAAACTCATTTATGCCAAAGTTATTCTTAAAAATCTCTTAGGACCGCATCCTGTTGGAGACCCATGGAGGCCTCCCAGTTGGTTTAGTGAGCCATGTCTCCCTGCATGGCTTGAAGGTACCTTTGAATCTTGGGAGGGGGATTAGAGGAAGTAGCTAGCTTGCCTTTAGAAGCCACACTGTATAAAAACATGTGCATTTTACATTGTAAATTTGCTGATGTGATGAGACAGCCCCATCATGGGATGGGGGAACTGAGAACTACGAGGGATGCACCCCATAGACACCTTCACCCATCACCGCTCACCCTGGGTGAACCTGATCATCAAAACTGCCTGCACTATTAATGCTACATTGCCCTGTATTCTCAATGAATCCCCTTCCAGCTACCCAGTGGTACCACTCACTTGGAGGAAGCAACAGAGGCTTAAGGCAGCGTTAATGACCCAAGGGAGACCATCCTTAAGCTCACATCCAGGCGGGTGCTCAGGCAGAGCTGGGGTGTGCTCCAGAGCAGGAGGCTCATTACAGTGAGCTCCTCATCTCTCCTCGGCTTCCTGATTCATCATGTTTTTTTATTAGCTCTCTTTTCCCTGATAAACCTTTGCAGAAGAGGAGCTCTTGGAAACATCTGGAGCAAGTCCCTTCAGCAGGTGGAGTTTGGCAGGCAGGTTCCCAGATCCAGCCGCCAAATCACTCAAGCTCCCACTTAAATGAGGGGAGAAGAGATGCTACATAAAACTGCTTTGGCCATGTCCTTATTCACCAAAGAATAAATGCAGCAAGCCAGGGAGAGAGACAGGACGCTGTTCCTCAAAAATGAATCGGGGTCTCAGATAACCCTTTGCTGCAAGGGGGAATTTTTATTTGGGGGGGGGCGGGGTACAGATTTCTCTTTTCTCTTATTCTCTCTCTTCCTTTGTTGTCTTTTCAGTGTTTTGTCTGTTTGACAACAGAGTCAGGAGGTTTGGCTTAAAATGGACACTGTGGTGTGTTTTTCTATTTCTACTCCATGTCTTTCTCTGTCATTTTCTGTGTTCACTCCATCCTCCCTTTCCTGTTGCATCCATCTGCAGTCAAGTGCAGAAGCAAATGAGAATATTTAGAAGCAATTATTTTAAAGGATTTATTTATTTTTTATTTTATTCTGATCTGGAATTCAGAAAGATGTTAATGTAGCATCAGCCACATTTGGTACTAAATCCTCTTAAGAATTCAGATTCACACTAGTTGGGGCGAGGCCTCGGCATGCTATGTTGAGATAGCCAAGCAGCAGACCCTTGGTACCCCAGCCTCGGTGTTTCTTCCTGGGACAGTTTAGGCTCTGTTCCCTTGCTATTCTCCCCTGGTGAATTTGCTTTCATATGATCACCGTGGGAAGTGGCTTACTGTGGTTTAGATGCGAGGTGTCCTCCAAAAGCTCATGTGTGAGACAATGAAAGAATGCTCAGGGGTAAAGGGATCAGATTGTGAGAGTTCTAGCCTAATCAGTGGATTAATCCACTATTGTGGATTAACTGGGTGGTAATTGCAGGCAGGTATGGTGTGTCTGGAAAAAGTGAGTTACTGAGGGTTTGATTTGGGGCTTTCCATTATGTGAGCAGAGCGAGCTCTGTACTTCCTGGGGCCACATCCTTAGCTGCTTTCCTTCACCACGTCCCCTTCTGCCATGCTGTTCTTCCGCACCGTGGGTGCTATGGGTGCTATGGAGTCATTCAACCACAGACTGAACCTCTGAAACCAGGAGCCAAAACAAACATTTCCTCCTCTACATTGATCTTGTTCTTTTGTGAAGTAAAAGTTAACTACAACATGACTGAAGTCAATGACCAAAAGCAAAGAAGGATGCTGTTTCCCAGAGTCACACCTGACTGGAGGAAGCTCCCATGTTAGGTCACCCCTTGGTACTCACGGAGCATTGGTTCAAGAACATCCCACAGATACCCAAATCCTCAAAGGGGTTCACCCATAACCTATGTAATCCTTCCAGATACTTGAAGTCATTTCCAAATTACTTACAAAAGCTAAGATGACATAAATGCTTTGTCAATAGTTGTTTACACTGCATCATTTAGGGGGAAATGACAAGGAAATAAGTCTGTGTACGATCAGTACAAACCCATCCACTCCACAGTACACTTTAGCAACTGTGGGACTCTTTTTCCCAAATACTTTCCATCTGTAGTTGGTTGAACCCATGGATACAGAATCTGTGGACATGGAGAGTCCTCTTTATAAGCAGGAGCAGTATTTTAAGTATTTCTAGAATGGGGTGAAAGAGCTCTCTATACTACAAAGTGAGCCCATTTGGCTTGTTCGAAGCAGGTAAATAGATTTAGGTTTGCATGCCAGTCCGTATCATGGCCTGGAATGCAGGATTCAGGATTCTGCACCTGGGGTCAGTGACTTCCACGACCCACAGAGGTACTACAGAGGAAAATCCCCACCTATTTCCTTTCTGGATCTTGAATCTCGGAGCTCAATTTCCATTCTAGTCAAAGTATTCCAAAAGTCAAGAAACACTCAATAAACCCCTACCAAATACATCGATCAACTCATTCAGCTACCTCAGAGCCACCATTTTGGCAAATTGAATACACCGAAAATTGTTTTATCCTTGGGATTGAACTGCTTCTCTTCCTTATTCACCCACGGTTGTTTGTGAAGGGCTCTGAGATACCAGAGTTGCACACTCTGTTGTTTCAAGGGCTCTGACTATGATTAGCAAAAGAGAATCTATGGATCCTTTGAGAGGAGATACAATTCCACAGAAGGCAAGAATGGCATTTTCTTTGACGTTTTTTGGAATTGCAATATCCATTTGCACCACAACTTGTACACACAGTTAAAAAAAAAAAAAAGAAAAAAGGTAAAGATTATAAGATGCATTTCCTATAATATTGAATAATCACATTGAAACACTGATGCACATTGCGATGCATTTACAAACCTCTGTTTCCTTTGAAAATTACACCCCAGCATTTAATTCACCAAAATAACTCATTTTATACAGCACAACAATGTAGTAAAATAACTCATCTCAAATATGTGGATATGAATAGATTTAACACATCTGCATTGAACAAAATGAATTAATCTAAAAGCTGAAAAACTGCTGTTCCCTTTCGAGAGTTACCGATTATTTTACCATTCCCTTCAGTTTACTTGTTTGTTTTCGTTAAATTACTTTAGGAATTAGGAAATGAGAAAAGCAGAAACACCGGGTAGGTTTTTCTCTACTTGGAATAGAGGAATGAGGCATAAATAATCATTTGTATTATACCTTATTTCATTAAAAATTATATTTACAATTGTGCAGAGACCGAGGAGAGGCCTCCATTCACTGTAGGTTGTTCTGCTTAATCCTTGGAAAATACTGTATTTCCATTACAACATTCTCCCAACAGAAGTCTAGATATTAAAATTATTCTTGAAGCTGAGTGTAAAGTGCTGAAAACAAATCAGAGTTCAAGTGCATTGCCGGGCTCCCCCCTGGGAGGAGAAATTCATTTGCAGACATGGGGCAGTATCCCTGGAAAGAAGATGCAGATGTGTTTATCACATCTCAATTCTCACGCAGGGCCATGGGCTCCACGCTGGAGACTCCCTAAGGCCCAGTTGTTATTTCTGGCCTGGGCCTTCTGGGTAGGCAGAGGCTTCACAGGAAGCAGAGCCCATCTGTGACTGATGGTTCGGGATGAAGTCACTGGGCCCACAGCTGGGGAGAGAGAAGCAAGCACACTTCCAGGTGCACGTGTCACTGTTCCCGGGTCCTGGAGGGCCTCTGCAATGCCAGCCAACCTGAGGACAATCTACGGGGCCCCCACTCCATACACTTGACAGTGCTAATGTAGCCAGCAGGTCTTCCCTCTGGGAGCAGGGGCAGGAACAAAGACCACAGTTATGCAGAAGGATGTAAAAAGGAAAGCTCCAATCTTTGGATGCAGAGTCTTTGGGGAAGAGCCTGTGAATGGGTTCCAAGTCACCTTTCTTGTATATGCTACACTCGGATGTCCCACCCACTACTTCCGGGTTCAGTTGGAAAGTGGAGAAACACATGTGCAGTCACCTAAGTGCACTCTTTCCTCTCTCTTCATGATGTCTTTCTTTGGTTATGCACAGTACTTTCTGAAGCAGGAACTTTATCAATAAGTGATCCATATCTATTGAGTCTCTCTGAAGCATTCAATTTAGTTTTCATATGAAAAAAAAACATATTTTTTCACTTTTATGCAATCAATTAGCATGATTTATTAAATTGTGCAATGGCAATTACAAGTCAACCAGGTGTAAACAGGTTTGGGAATAAACTCATGTGACTCTTGGTAAATATGCAGTTCAGCCAGCAAACCTCTCCAGTTTTGGGCACTCGGGATGCTGTAGGCTTTGGTCAGAATGTCTTTCAAAAGGAATGACCAGCCCTGGCTATCCTTGAGTAGGTTACGAGGAAACTGGGTAAGAGAGTTTCTAGATTTAGGCTGGGGACCATGTAGAAGGTGTTCAGGGACTAGTTAGGGAGAGCTAGAAACACAGGCAGGGATAAGCAAGGGAAGGACAAATACATCATTTTCTCTTGTATTTGATTGATTCTCATGATGTCTGTCACCATGGCCCTAAGAACAATACCGTATATGTAGATATGCCATGTAACCTAGGTGTACGGTGGGCTAGTCCATCTAGGTTTGTGCAAGTCTGCTGTATTATGTGTGCACAATAATGAAATAGTCTAATAACAAATATCTCAAAAATGTGTCCCTGATGTTAAGTGACATGTGACTAGATAAGAGTGAGAGAAATGGGAAGCAGGGAACCCATCACTGTGCCTCATCCAGCTTGGTGACCTTGGGTGAGTCCCTGCCCCTCTCTGGGCTTCGAATCTTCATCAACAAGATAAAGAAGTTGTAGTAAATGATTTCTAGGAAACTTGTTGCCTCTCAGGGGCGATGATGCAACAGAAGAGGAGACAGGGGACAGACGAGTAGGCAGAAGGAGACTGGTGGAGCTGCAGGCCCTACGGGAGGGATGGTTTCTACCCCTTTCACCAGGAAATGACCCTGGTCTTCATACAGCTTGCAGTCCACAGGGGGCAAGAGGGTTTTTTGTTGTTTGTTTATTTGTTTATAACTGAGACCAAAGAACATATTGAAGCAGAAAGTCCAGTGTCCCCAAAGTCACTACAAATGTGTTTGCCTCATCCCTGCTATGGTTTAGATATGATCTGTCCCCACAAAAGTTCATGCCTGATAGCTTGGCCTCAGTGTGGCGATGCTCAGAGGCGTTGACCTTGAAGAGGTGGGACCTAGTGGAAGATGGATAGATCATTGAGGGCACTGCCCTTGGATGGAATAAATGTAGTTCTCATGGGATCCCAGTTAGCTCCAATAAGAACAGGTTGTTATAAGGTCAGTGAGCCTGACCCCTGTCTCTGTTACTTCCTGTCTCACCATGTAACTACTCTCTCCTTGCACCCACCATGAAGCCATCCGCCATATTGTGATGGGTTCTGAAGGCCCTCACCGGAGGCCAAATCAATGGGGCAATCTGAACTTGGACTTTCATCCTTCAAAACTGTGAGTTAAATACTCTTTTCTTTTTTTTATTGTTTTTATTGGTGCACAATAATTATACATAACAATGGGATTCATTATGCCACAGTCCTATATGCACTTAACATAATTTGATCAACCTCATTCCCCAGTACCTTCACTTTTCCTCCCTCCTGCCCCCCCCCCCGCTCCACTTGCTCTACTCTACTGATATCCCTTCTATCATTATTACCATTATCATTTTACTTAGTGCAAGGCATCTCTTTTATTTTTGCATTACCCAGCCTTGAATATTTTGTTCTAGCAACAGAAAACACCCCAGTACACCTCCTCACCCTGCACAAGGTGAATCATTGTGCACACACACACACACCCCAACTGCTCTGTGCCACTTTCCTGGTGCTAAGGAGCATAGTATTCCCTAGAGAAGGTCACGAGGTCTCTGGGGACTTCAGGCCGGAAACTTTCCACCAGGAGCCTGGATAAGCAGCTTCAGGGTGGGATTTCCAAGGAGGAGTGACTATCGTGGAATGGGTAATCAGGGAGGGAAGAGCATGATGAGAACAATGGGAGAAGCCTCCCCGGTGCAGTCACGTTAAGGTATGTCACCTTCTTCAACGCCAGGGCCACTGTCACAAAGGCAACTTCATCTGACTAATTAGCAGGGTTTGCCACTTTACAAATCTGCCGTGGCTTTCTTGGCACGAAACAGCTGCTAAGGCAAAGAGCTGTAGGAACCTATTAAAAATCACAGGCCTGGAAGAAAAGAAGGGCAGGCGCAAAGTTTGAAAGAGAGAGAGAGGGAAGGCAGACAACTCTCTGCGGTGGGTCAGGGGCCTGCCCTCCCTCGCCAGGCCTGCATTCAAGGAAGAAGTGGTTAAAAGGCTGGGGAAGGGACCCGTCCTCCCCTAGAGCAGGCCTCTGCTGGGTTCGCACCGTGTTTTCCTCTTGAAGTGCTCTCTGGTTTTAAAGCAGCTTTGAAGGAATGCTCTCCCGTGGACTGCAACCTGTCACTGCACCCTGTCACCGTCCAGTAATTAAAATCTGACTGATTTACTGACTGGCACCGACCATCCTACCTCGGGAGTCAGCCGATGTTCATCTTTCCCAAGGCTAAATTTACTTGGTGAAAAGAGACCACTTGCTCCCGAGCTGAGCTGTCATTCAGCTGCTGGGGAAACCATAAAGATAGCTAACAGAGCCCTCACCGGCCATCTTTGGTTTATTTTATTCTAATATTTATCGCCGCCCAGCAAATGAACATAATACAGGCGAGTTAGGGAGAGCAGTGTGGGCTGATTTGTGGGTCCGGTGTGGCTTGCCAGCAGATCCATGGCCGGGGCCACACTAAAGGAGGACCACAGGGTGTTTCCCCTGCAGGGCCGACTGGCTCCTGGGAATCTGCAGGGATGCCATTGACTCTGCTCACACAGCACTGATGGGTTAGGGGAGGAATCTTGAGCCTTTAAAAGCAAGCCTGTTTGGGTCTGCTTATGGGAACGTGTAAACTAACCAGGGGTCCCTTCAGGGGTGCCCAAAACCTGGGCTGTCAGGATCAGGCCTGGATTCTACATTTCCTGAGCTGCCCAGTGGCCTTTGGGGGTGACTCAGCTTTTTCATTCCCCTTCTGAATGGAACAAGGTTACTCTTATCTCTCCTCTGGTGGGCTTGGCTTGGCCACTGCAGTCCCAGGACATAGCCCATTCTGACCCCGCGGGTGTAAGGTTAAGCCAGAGCTTTCTCAGGAGCAGCTCCTCCGGACCTGGCTCCTTTTCTACTCTTTATTTCAGCATTCACTAATTCATGTTGCACGCATCACTTATTTTTTTTCTGCTAAGCACAGGGGAAAACAGACTGGACCCCAGGCTTTATGGGGATTATAGTCCAGTGGGAGGGCTGAACCATTAAACAAATAAAGACACAAAGAAATACATATTTGTGAGTGCTATCAGAGGGAAGAATGAAAGGAAGAGAGACAGGACCCACAGAGGGGGTGCCATGCCAGTTCAACATTTAGGGCACAGCATTCAGCTGCTCCCTGGGCACAGCCAGGGCCAGGGTATAGCCATGAAGTGCCCAGAAAGCAAATTCCAAGGAGCTCTCACCCTTGTGGCTGTGCATGATTCAGGGCTACTGAGAGAAGACGCTCCTTAGATTTGGCTCCCGGGGTTCGTAGGCTTCACCCTATCCCCAGCCCAGCTTGGATGTCACCTCTCATTTTTTGCTGAAGTGAAGAGGGTCATACTGTTCAGGTTGTTGCATCACCCAGCTGTCAGAGCCCTCAGCTTCTGTGACAAAAATCCCAAAAACAACAATAACAAAAAAAAAAAAAAAAAAGAGAGTGATGTGCTCACATGATTCACCGGGCCAGGGCATTAATTGTGGGTGCTATTTACAGTACAAACCAAAAATGATTGTAACATTACATATGTAATGTGTATAGGTATATGGGTGTGTGTGTGTGTGTGTGTGTGTATGGGATTTTTCAGGGTCTCTGTTCCCCGAGCACTCTCCTTGAGGATGTTCATTTTCCATTTGTCAGAGAACATCTCATTGCACTGATCAGCCTTTCTGGAGCCTAGTCAGGGGAAGGGCTGGTGAAGGCTTCAGGCAAATCTGCAGAGCTGTGGCTGACCAGAGACAGTCCTCCTGACCCTTCCCAGGGCTTTCCCATCATTCCCCAAGGTGGATGGTCCATTTTCGTTGTGTTTTCCTCCTATGGAGCAACAATTCTAGGCCCCAGTGAAAACTAGAGCTCAAATAGTTATCCATGGTTTCAGTTACCCATGATCCATTGCTGTCCAAAAATATTAATGAAAAAATTCCATAAATCAACAATTCATATATTTTTTAAGTTGCCATTCTAAATAGGGAGGATGAAATCTTGCACTGTCCCATTTCATCCTACCAGGGACATGAATCATCTCTTTGTCCAGCGTATAGACAGTGTATACACTACCCACCTGTGTGCTTTAATTACAGTGCTATTTTATTATGCGGTTGTCACTTTCTGAATGTGTCTTATTCATAAATTAAACTTTATCATAGGCACGTATCACAGAAATAAAAATATATACATAGTGTTAGACACTCTCCAAGGTTTCAGGTATCCAGTGGAGATCTTGAAACATATCCCCTGAAGGTACAGGGTATCTCTTAAACTAGGTACTAAAATGGAAGACACCTAGAATTTTAGATGGAAGTATTTCTTCAGCCACCAGCTGTCCTGTCTTTCACAGCCCAACCTACCTCCTCCCTGGTGTGAATAAGGACATTCCACCCTGCATCTGAGCATGCTGCCAGCCACCTGCACACCTGCATCTGCTCAGTGAGGCTCACCACAGAGGATGCATCTGCTAGACAAAAGCTACGGCTCTTGGGAGGAGGGAGGAGACAGTGACACAGGTACAGTTGTTAGCACAAAGCCTGGTGTGTTCTCTTGAGCATCCCAAAGGACTCCGCCTTCTGGGCAGACAACTGACTTCCTCACCTGGTTAGACAGCCCCCAGGGAAGAAGGTGAGCCCCACCTGAAGCTCTTCCTGCAGGTTCCTCTTCTGCAGAAGTTGGGCAAGGGGGCGAGAGGAGAGGAAGTTGGTGTTTTTATTTTGAGTAAATCAATTGGCTAATCGGGGTGGGATTTTCCATCTGGGAGTTGAAAGGGCAAAAGGAGAACAGTTAATTTTTCAAACCTTCACTTTAAAATACAACTCCCATGTTTGTGAGCTGCATTTGATGCAGGGTCCAGGCGGGACATCAAGCAGTGGTGTCAAGGCCAGAACGGGCATATTTTAAAGTAACAGCAAGTAAATTAAGCCAATTAGGCATTCTTAATGCCCAGAAATCTTTTTTTTTTCTCGTTTTCATTCCAAGAGATCTTGCTTGCAAAACAGAATTTCTTTTTTTTTTTCTCTCTCTCTCTCTTCTTTTTTTAATGCATTCACACTTGTGATTTTTTACCTTTGTTTCTCTGTCACTCGGAACTGCATTCATCTGGCCCTAAGATAGGAGCCAGGCTGTGCCTCCAGCAGGATGTCTGTCCTGTCCTAAAAATGGGCTTGACTCTAAAATGGTCCCCGGGGGGCGGGGGCAAGACTGTTTAAAGAGTACAGAGAGACTCCACATTTGGTCTCCCGGGTAGGGGTCAGGGAGGTTAAGTGAGATAAAGAAGTGAAGGCATTTCTGGAAGTTCTCCGGAAGAAAGGTGCTAGGTAAACTCAGGCTACATTTATGATTACTTTTAAGGTTCAACCTCTAACCCTGTGGGTGGTCCCCAAACATGTGACTCATTCATTCACCCATGTGGAACCTCAGGTTGAGCTCTGCAAACTGACCCAGGCTCTGGGGAGGCAATGAGATCGGGAGATGGCTCCACCACACACCTCTTCCAGGGGGTGAGGAGGCCCCTGATAAACAGGAAGACAGGTTGCCCAAAGATGGAAGGCACATTTCTCATACATCTCTGACCACTGCCCATCGAGACTCAGCCATACCTTCACCCCAGTCATTTCCATTTTTTCCATGGTAAAAGACCCAGCAATAACAAACAAGTGGAGAGTGACAAAATAAGCCAGTTGTTAGCAACACACATAAATTGTGTATTATTTACTCTACGAGAGATGAATATGAGCGTATACGCACTTGGTTTTATTTTATAAAACAATGCCTCATAAACTAAACACTAGCCTAGCAATTTCATTACATTTACCTTGGTAATATGTTGCAAGCCATTTAAATAGAACAAATTCACTGACAGACCATCACCCATGAAGTACGGCTATACAAGCACAACAGTTTGGGGGTAATGTATAAATCGGTTTTAACATTAGGAGCAGAAATGATTCATATTCAAACCACGAACCACGTATGCCTTTGACTTAAATAAAAATTTTTAATTTAGAGGTCAATAATGCTGTTAGTAGGAATGTGTACCTCTATACATTGTAAGGTTGAACAGGGACTCCCAGCAAACTAATAATGAAGCGATGCTTAATGTAATTTGTAAATGAAAAAAGCAAGACTGGCAGCCTTGGATATCCTGATCTATTCAAGACACTGGTCATGCAGAAACCTTCCTGAAAGTCACAGAAACAGCTATGCTTCGAAAGGGGACGGGTGCACTGCTACTCCACAATGCTGTCAATCAGACCTGAGAGAAGAGTCCTCCACAAACTCTGGTATGTTCTTAGTTTTCCTTTATGAAATCTTAATTGCATTAGCCTTCAATAGCCCTCCTAATGAGTAATTAATAAGTAGCCCTTAGAAATATGTAAATCGGAAAGTTGATGTATTTTGCCTCTAAAAGCCAAAGATGGGACTTGCTCTTTATACGTGGGTAGTAGTGACCTCGGAGAAAAAGTGGAAATTACTAAAAGGGAAGTTTAAATTAAGGGTTATGGAAGTTCAGAAGAAAGATATTTTGGCAAGATGGGGACAGGGAATAACAGGGATAATAGCTTGGAGGGAGGGAGCTTCCAGGAAAAGAGCGCCCCCACCCCCCAAAGAAGTCTTAGACAGTGAGTGAGAGTGAGGAATGAATGGTCTTCTTTGGCCCCAAGGAGATGGGCCTAAGAGTAAGTAATGGGCTGAAGGCTTGACTGTTATCAGACTTCAACCACTCCTAGAGGCGAGGCTGATGGGGGGCGGGGGTGGGGGGGCAGCCACAGAGTTGGAAGTGGGAAAATCAAAAAAATGGGTGAGACAGCTCTTCTTTAAATTTCAATATACTGAAATATTTTTGGAGTCAAAACCAGTTAACTCAGAATGAAGAGATCTAAGTTCAAATCCAGTCTCTACCATTTACTGGATACACACACTTAGGGAAGGAACCAAGCATCCGTAGTGTCCCTGGAAACCTACGGGGGATTAGTTCTAGGTGTAGTTCTGTAGGTGCTCACCCCGTATATAGAATGGCATAGTATCTGCATGTAACCTATGGACATCCTCCAATACACTTCAAATCATCTCTAGATTACTTATAATGCTTAATGCAACATAAATGTTATGTGAATAGTTGATATATGGTATTATTTATTTAAAGAACAATGACAAGGAAAAAAATCGGTACATGTTCAGTACTGACACGATTTCTCTCCCAAGTAATTTCAATCCACAGTTGGTTGAATCCAAGAATGTGGAACCTGTGGACATGGTGGCCTAACTACTCGTTTTTTTCTCCTATAAAATAGGAGGATGGCAAACACTCTGTAGGGTTTCAGTGATGAGGAAAAGAGCTGAGTCTTTGGAAAGACTTTAGCAAACTCAAAGCATAACGCAGATGCTAGGTGCCCCTGGCCCTTGGGTGCAAGTGCCTACAGGCATGAGCTCTGGCTAACGTACCCCAGTCCCCACTGCCCACTCCCCACCTCAGTCAATGCTGCTGCTTCCTCAAAATACCCCAAGACACTGCTCAGCTCTGGCTCAGGGAGTACACGTGCCATTCCTTATTTCATTTTTCAAGGAGAAAGATCTCAATCAGGAGAGCAGTGTTTGCAACAACAATCTCCCATGTTATTACACTGGGCATTGTTTCCAAATTGATGATGTTACTTAATCAAACCCCACGTTAGTATTCTTAAAAGCATTTAGAACAAAGCAATAAAGAGTTCCTTTGCCACAGGTTGGCTTTTCTTTCAGTGTCTAATCAAACCTCACAAATTTCCCACTGTCTCCCCAAATGAGGTTTTAGGCACTCTTTATATTCTCCACGCATATCCCACCCTTGGAGGAAAGGAGGGGTGAGAGCGAGGGGGAGGGAAGGAGGAAGAAGAAAGGAAGAATGAAGAAAGGAGGGAGGGGGAGGAAAGAGGGTAAGGAAAAGCAGATGGGAGAGAATCAGAAGTGAAGGGGCAGCTTGGCTGGGCCGACTGTCTCCGCATCCTTGATCTATTCAGCAGGACGCAGCAGGCACAGGACGCAGCCCTGGACCCCCAGAAGGCCACAGAGACAGCCGCCAGCGGTGCCCTCCTTGGCCCTCGCTCGCTGCCTCATGCACACCTGAGGGTCAGGCCCTTGCATCTAATTGGACAGCTGGGTTGGTGAATGTGGCCTGTCCTGCCAGCCGCCTCGTCGGCCACAGTGACAGCTGTATCACTTCCCTGATGTGAGTGGGCGCTGAGGAGCGTTGACACATGATCAACTTCCCTCTAATATCCTTCAACCAACCTGACAGTTGTCCGGCAGAGGCTAGCTGGCTCGGCTGCCAGCCCTGGCTGAGGCATTGTGGGGCAGCTTCCTAAGGAAACGGTCAGGAGAGACTTCAAATGAGGCTTTCTGTTTTCTCCCCGCAAAGTGACTAGGAGCTGGAATAAATCTTGGGGGTGATGGCTGTCACAGGGGCCTCTCTGTAGGGCCTGGGGAAGGCAGGTAACCACACACAATAGCACTCATTGGGTGTGTGGGGGAGGGGGACTCCAGCTTGCCCTGAGACTAGATGGGTGGTCCAGTCAACACGGATGTGGTTCAGGGGAAGACGTATTATCGGGGATTTGCAGTTACAAGGCAACACACATTTTTTTTTTTTCCTGTTCTCACACATCTTTCCATCTTATGTTTAAGGTGGAAAAAAAACTCTCTCACACTATGCAAAGTTCTGAACCCTCGGCTTTGTAAGCAGAAATATCTCCAAAGTCTTTCCTGGGGCTGTGACATCCCATCATTCCCACCCTCCTGGATAGATCTCTGAACACATGGACCCCGCTGCACACACACTCTCTCTTCCTCTGGTAAAAAGGACAATGAGGTATGAGTCCCATTGAAGGCTCTCCCATGTAGAAGTGAGATCAGAGACATCTTGTGGCATTGATGAAGGGTCTGGGGGCCAGTCACTTTGTCATTCTTTCTTCTGTTTCTGATGCTCTCTGTACCTGAATGACCAGGAGATGAGAAGAGGAGCAAACCCAGTTTAAGACAGGATGGCAAGGCTGTCTGGGTTTCTCAGGGGTCAGAGGCTTTGGGCTGCATCTGACATGAAGGCCAAAGAAGGAAGGGGGCTGTTACCATAGGGATGTTGGAGCATCTCAGTGGTCCATCCAACAGATCCAGCTGTGCTTCAAGAACAAAAGGGACTGGAGATTCAAGCACCAACACAGGCTCCATCAGTTGTTCCTGCTCATCTCTGAAGGTGGGCTTCTTGACCCAGCTCCCTGCTTTTGCCAATCAACTTACCTTCGTGGTTAAAAGAAAACAAATTAAATTCCTGGCACCTCCCAAGCTTCCAAACTTATAACCTTACAACTTAAAAAGAAAGTACTGGTGTCTTTCTGTTTCCCTTCTAAAATTCTCAAGGAAGCATATTATTGGCTCAGCTGGATCATGTGTTCTGTGCTCAACCAATAAACTGTGGCCAGGGGTGGGTTATGTGGGCTGATCACGGCAGATTCCGTGGGAAGCAGGCACTAGTTTCTGATGTTTCAAGAAAAGGAAAGTACGAGGAGGGGAAGCCATAGCAGAACTCTAATAAATAGATGGCTCCTCCCGTGTGAAGGGGGATTCTGTAAGAGAGTTAACTAAAAGACATTTTATTAAATCCCACGTAGGATTTGATCTGACATTACCTTGAATTGGAGTTTAAGGTTGTGATCGTTTATTGTTAGAATATCTTCGCTTTGTGTAGCCTGTGGGAAATAGTTCAGAAATATTCCTCTCCAAAGTGCCCTGTGCCATCACTTAAAAAAAAAAAAAAAAAAATCAGCTGGCACCCAAGAAGAAATAGCAGAATTGACTGGGGATCATAAAACAAATCCATCTCCAAACTAGCTGGGGCTGTCTTTAAAGGGCAAGAGGCCCAGTCTGTTGTCCCCCATGGTCCTCCTTCTGCTCTCCATGTGGACTGATGGAGGGTGACCCCACCAATCTAATGAGCCCCTAAAAATTGATTGGAAGTCAGCCCAGTGGTCAATGGCTGCTCAGAAGAAACCCCTAGGGACCTCAATGATATGTGGGCAAGGCTAGCACAGGTAACAAATGTGACCCTGGACTTGCCCTGCAGGTTTGGGACCTCTCTCTGGTTGCTCCAGTGCAGACAGGAGCCATTGGGGAGACTGGGGAAAGGAGTGAGGGGGCTAACGTTTGATTTAATGCAGGGGAGCTGTGACCAATGTACAGAGAGGACAAAGGGGACCCAGCTCAGGTGCTTCTGCCCTGGGAAGGGCTGGTGGTGAGCCCAACATAGGATGTGTACTTAGCTCTCGCCAATTATTCAGTTTCTGAAGAAGTCACCCTTGACAAGTTTTGGTGACTACCTCAAAATTATAAGCTTCCCACCAAAGTCTGATTTATGAGCAATCGGTGAATTATTTGAATCACAATGCCTTATCTGAATTAATTAATCTATCAGAAGGGAAAAAGGTGCTTTCTCCTTAAATGTCAAGTTTGTATCTTGTCCATTTTTTTACATGGAAGGAAGCATCTTTTGATTAAGGTCTGAATTTCTCACGGTTGGGGTTACTCAGCACCCAAGGGTTCCTCTGCCTTTGCACACTTGGGCTTGGTATGTGCCTAATTATGAGATGCAGGTCCCTTCATGTCTATCTGAGCTCTGGCATAGCAGAGAAAAATTAAAACACTGCTCAGAGTATTCCTCTTATGTTTCTGGGTTGGGGTGGCCACCCACCAGCCTGCCAGCAAAGGACTGCAGGAGAGCATGTGGCAGCTTGCATTCTCTCTCTGTGACATGATATGAGACAGTGTTGGGGGTAGGGCTGTTGGCTATGCATGGAACTGGTCCTGCAATTAATGTCCTCTCCAGCCTGTCCCCCTTCTTCATTGTGCACCCAGAATTCTCTCCCCAGCCTGGGCTGTCTGCATCTCTCCCCCTCCCTTTGTATCCACCTCCTTGATCCTCCCCCAACCCTTTCTTGTCCTTCCCCCAGTCCCTGGACACCAGCCTCCAGCCTGACCATGTCTCCTGTCAGTCAGCCTCCAAGCCTGGGACTTCTCTTCACTCTCCTGACCCTAGACCCACAGACTTTTCTTGGTGACAGCTTTGTGATTCCCTAGTGCCTTAATACTATGATATTCCAAGAACGTGAGGCTCTAAAGGGGCCTCCAGGCAGATGGCAGGAATTGAGAATCCCGTCCAGTCCCCTTGTCACTCAGCCAGACTCGGCTTGCCACCAGTAGCCCCTGGTTTGAAGTTGAGGGCTACAGCTTCTGCTGTCCTCCTCTCCTCTTCTCCCTTGCTACTCCCATGTCACACCACCCTGTACTTGTCTGTTCATGTGTAGCTTGAACTGGGTTTATGCATAGGGCACACCTCACCTTTGTTATATATTTTCTTAATCCATTTCATATGGTTGCAACAAAATGTCTTAGATCAGGCAATTTATTTTTAAAAGAAATTCATTTTTTTTCACAGTTTAGGAGATCGGAAAGTCCAGGAACATGATGTTGGGATCTGTTGAGCATCTAGCCAGGGGGCTCCTGCTGCTCCATACCATGACACAGGACATCACATAGCAGGAGCGCTTGCCAGAGAGAGAGAGCTCTTATACCAAACCCACTCCTGTGAAACCCACCAATCCATGAATGGATTAAGCCAGTCGTGCACACAGAGCCTCCGTGACCCAGTCATACATCTCAGCATTCCCACCTCTCAGCACTACTGCATTAGGGACCAAGTTCCCAGCACATGAAATTTGGGGACCCATTCAAACCATAGCATACATGATGACACATTTCTCAAGACGAATGTCACCTTAGCGACATCTCTTAATTCCTATCTGCTAAAAACTCCTAGACTCAGTAATCATTTCCTGGCTTTAATTAAGCAGCTTGATCGAGAGACAATGACCAGGGTCCTTAAGAACATGAGCAACGGAAGCACAGGCCTGACTGGCATTCCAGTTTGGCCACTTATTCCCCATGTGATTTTGGACAAGGAACTTATATCTCTGGGTGCCTCGTCTGTAAAATATAAGTCATGGGCTTACTGCAGGAACGAAGGGAGCCAATACCAAGCATGTAAGTTAAGAGTCTGACCCATAGCAAAGGCTGCATAAACAACTAGCACTATTTCTAACATTTCAGTTCCATAAGTTTTCTCCTTTCATTATCATGAGATCTTATGAACTAGCTATCACTGTCCCTGTTTGATTTATGAAGACACCTGGGGTGGAGAAGTTCAAATGTTTTGTCCAAAGCTATACCACTGATTAGCATCAGATGCAGAACTTGAACCTGGGTCTAGTGGCCAGTTCTCTTCCTTCTTGCTCCACAGTGTTTTAGCCCCTTGTTGACACATAGGTGCTTCATCAATATTGGCCAAATGCTGTTTGATCATAGAGTTTCATTTACATTTAGAGTCCCACGAACACCCAGTGGATGGCCACTGCAGGAAAGGAGTAAAGGTTTTCTACCGGCTGGAGACCTCAGCCTTATGCCCAGGGTTCCGACCTCCCCAGGGTAAGGCTTTCTGGGGTGGGCTGGAGGCTCGAAAACCTTCCCAGTTAGAGAAGAAAAACCCTGCAACAAGTGGCCCTGGAACTTGTCCTTAAGAGGGGGTGAAAAATCATAAGAGGTACAGGCAGCAGTGGGCATGGGATAGAAAGAAAAGGCAGCAGCATGGTCCTTGGCCAGCTTACGGGGTATTCTTAAAGCTCAGCATACACCCCAATCCGTCGTCTTCTCTCCCCCCATCATGGTTTTAGCCTCACCAAGCTTCTAGTCATCTATGTTTCTACAGCATTCTTGCTAGTCCACCGTCCTCCACGTGGTCTCCACTCTACCGGTGGCAGCTAGGATGATGTTTCCAAAATGCAAATAAATCACATCCTGCTCACCATCCTCCATCTTTCAGTGGACCATGCTTCTCAACTTAGAATGGGTTTACATCCCATTACGCTCATCATAAATCGAGAACATCCTAAGTTGGAAATGCATTCAACACGCTGGGCCTTCCCAAGTAGCATGGCTTAGCCGGTCGACCTTAGACATGCTTGGCACACCTACAGTTACCTCCTGATGGGGAAACTCAACTCACGCAAATATGATTTTATTAAAATGCTGAATATCTCATGAAATGCATTGAATATACCTGTATTGGAAAATGCTGGCAACACAGTACATTATAGGATGAGTATAAGGGGGTTCCCCTCATGACAGTGTGGCTGACAGCAGCTGTGACTTACTGTCACTGCTCAACATTGCAAGAGAATATTGTACCACAGAGCACTTAGCCCAGGAAAAGATCCAAAGTCAAAAATGGAAGTATGTAGAGTTTCTGCTAAATGTCTACCCCTCTCGTTCATCGTAAAGTCAGAAACTTGTGAGTGGAGACATGGTGAGTTGGGACCCTCTCTGTTCCCATGTGCTCATTGTGAATCCAGCCAGTTTTCATAGCCTTGCCTGACTCTGGCTCCTGCACTGTGTCCTGGTCACTGGGCTGTGGCTGTCGGCTTCCTGCTGAACCAAGTACTTCCCTCTTTCAGGCTTTGTACCTGTTCTGCCTTCTGCCTGGAACACTTCTTACCCCAGTCCCCAAGGTGGCCTTTCTCCACTTGGATCTCAACTGTACACTTGAGACACCATCTCCAGCTACCTCGCCCTACACTACCTCCAAGTTCCATCTCCCCACCACATTTCTGCTCTCTGGCTTCATTGCATCCATAGCAGTCGCTGAAACTAACATATACATGTAACCACTCCTTGAGGTGAGGGGCTTGGGCTTTCTTCACAATTTCTATCATCCAGCACCAGAATAGTCAGGATGAACATTTGTTGATGAACAATAAAAATTTTAATCCTGGCTTTATTTACCCAAACATGGATTTTTTGGAGGGGAGATAGAAATAAAATTATGTCTTAAATCCTGGCCCTAGGGAGCTTCTAGTCTGATTCTGAGCAAGAAGGCACAGGTGTGGTGAGAAAGTCTGAAGACTCCAAGGAGGAGGGTCAAGGGTACCTGGTGGGAAGTTTTAAAGGGCATGTCCTGGGAAGCACGTTAGGAATGTTCACAGAACAGGGCCTGGAGGGACAGGGGAGGAGCAGCTCAGGCTTCTCAGCAGGGGAAATGCGCCCAGTAGAGGTCTTGGTAGGAGTTGGGAGACATGAGGAAGGACATGGAAGAGGTGGCCTGTCCACAGGGGAGGCATTGCCAGCAAATGCTTTGACTGCATTTCTCAGTTTCCCTGCATGAGCCCCACCCTCCTGTGTTGGAATGCAGGAGGCCCTGAGCTCCCAGGAATCACCAGCCCTAGACACTAGGACCAGAGTCTAAGGAGGCCTTGCCCTAGTGTTTGCTAAACCAAGAGGGTCACCGAGTGGAGCTGGCCTGCGTCTGGCTTTGGTGGTTTCTGGGGTGAAGACCAACAATCCAGGACTCCTATGGTCCTGTGCATGCAGCTTGGGATTCTCCTTTCCTGGACTGGGAAGCCTGCAGATTCTGGGAGCAGCTTGGCTGCACTCCCTCCCCTGCCTTTCCCCTTCACGGGGCTGTGGAACAACCCCATTTGGGGATACACTATGTTTTGGACAGCAACACCGATGCTTCCTCCGATCAGACTGCCTGCCTCAGCTTCCTTCACCTGGCTTCCTAGGTTGGCGGATACTCTTATGAGACCGTTTCTTTCCAGAAAAGCCAGCCTTTGCTCACGAAGCTTTGCCTTCTTTGACCTGTGCATTTCGCAAACCCAAGTTTCAAATGAATTTCCTGGGGCTGTTTTCCAAATTACTACAAACTTGGTGGCTTAAAACAATAGAAATTTCTTATCTCCCAGGTCCAAAGGCTCAAGTTTGAAATGAGGGTCTTTACAGGGCCATACTTCCTCCAAAGGCTCTGGGGGAGAATCCTTCCTACCCCTTCCAGATCCTGGTAACTCCAGGTACTCCTTCAATCTCTGCCTCCCTCTGCACATGGCCTCGTCTCCCTGGGTGTCTTCTCTTCTGTCTCCTAGAAAGACACTTGTCATGGTATTTAGGATGCTCTCATCCTGAGATCCTTAATTATATCTGAAAAGACCCTTTTAACAAATAAGTTCCCATTTCTGGGTCCTGATATGTGAACAACTCTTTGGGGGGACGTCATAAAATTCTCTTTACATAATTCCTTTCAAAAATATTTCTCCAAAAGTTGCCAATATTCCAGAACCAAAGTCAGGACCAACATCCATAGTGATAAGGTCACCATCTACCTACCAAGTGGCCAGGGACACACTGCATTTCCCTGATTATTGAAATTCAAACGATATGGTGATCACTATGCTTTACATATAGATTCTGCCAACTGTTGTTATAACACTAAGAGTTATTACCAGAGATTGGGTCCCTTGGAACTTCGGTTTGCATGGGTTGCCATAAAGAATTCGCCAGAGAGCAACCCAGCAGATCAGAAGAAGCATGTTTCTAATTTTAATTTAGGATTAGACAAGCCTAATCATTTCACGTGCATCTGCCTGTTTTATCCTTTCCAGTTGTTAGCTTAATATCAAGCCAGACATGATTGAGTAGAAGGAGGACCCAACTATCTCGTTGGATGTCTCTATGCTGCGGAAATTACACGGAAGATGCTCCTGAGAGTCCTTGTTTGTTTGTTTGTTTTTCTTGTCCCCGCTCCAACACTTACTGGCTGGCAGACTTGGGAAGGGTTACTTTGGCTCTCTGAACTTTATTCTCCCTATCTCTAAACTGAAGATCACGCTAGAACAGGGTTCAGTAAATTGCAGCCTACAGACCCAATCTGGTTGGCCACTTTTTTTTTTTTTAAATAAAGTTTTATGGGAACCATAGACATACCACTCATTTACAGATGGCGATACATCCGAGGAATGGCCTACAAAACGGAAAAATTCACCATCAGGCCCTTTGTAGAAAAATGCTTGCCACCTTTAGACCAGCAATGGGTTTTCTCAGGTCCCTTCTAGCTGTATCATTTTGTGACTTTGGTGCCACATGAAGTGAATCATGAAGGACGTAGTGATAGAGTGCGCTGTCAGCCTCAGAGGCCAGTGTCACCCCCCTCAGCCAGCTCTGATGCCATGTGCTTCCCTGTTCTCTGTGCTCCCAGGGGCTGTGGAGTCAGAGTGCCAGGGCCCTGGAGGACCCCACGCTGCTCCTCCTTGGGGGCCCACCAAAGTGTTCAAGGGACGCTCCAGGGGACTTGTGGGTTTCCTTTAGGCCTTGAGGCCTGGGGGATTCCCTGGGGGCTCAGCTACCTGGGAACCCATCCTTCATGTCACTGCGCCTCTATCGCTGTCCAAATGACAGCAAATCCTCCCCTTCCACAGCAAACCTCTATCTCCTCCATTCTCCTCTCTTATTTGTTAAACAAATCCTGATCTGCCTTTTTAGGCTGCTCTTGAATTTTATGGCAACATATAATAAACATCTGACTGCTTTTATTTCTATTTAACTTTTATCTTGAATGTCTCTACTGTTTCAAACCAAATATTTATAGCATCGCACAGCCGCCGCAATTTCATTCCTCACCAATACTGTCACTCCCTCCGGCTCATGTTCTCCAGCTCTGCAGAAAGTCTGGGGAATTTGGGGGGCAAATGGTCTCTTTTGTCCTCCACAGAGATCCCAGCCTCGAGGTCTGAGTCTCAGGCCAGCGGGCGGCTGTCCAGGCAGCCGGCGCTCTGGTCAGAGTTAGGGGACGCACGGGCTTCTGTGCTCTGCATCTTCACAGTTGAGTGCTGGTCTGGGCCTGCCTGTGTGAGGGACCTCCCACAGGTCCCAGGGCCACCCTGCCTTGTGCACTATGGGGCACACTTGGGGCATTCTGTTTCCTCCATCTGCTTCTAGGTCTTTCCCCCATTACCTCAGTGCTTCTGTAACTACCCGGACCCCGGGAGTCCAGCTTCTGGGACCACCTGAGCTTGTCCCCTGTTTTCACACCTACCCAAAAGCAGTCCTACAGTCACTGAAGATCTTGTCTTTACCCGGGCCCACAGGCGTGTGTTGGTTAGCTTCCCAACACCAGGACAAAGGCCTGAGATAATCAACCTATCAAGAGACAAGGTTTATTTTGGCCCAGAGTTTTATAGGTTTTAGTCAATGATGGGTTAGCCCTGTCGATTTTAAGTCTGTGGCAGAATTTTGTCACGGAAGAGCCTCACAGAAGAAAACCGCTCAACTCATTTCCAAGAAGCAAAGAGAGAGGAAGAAGAAGAAGAAGGGGCTGGGCTCCCACCACCCACTTCAAGGACACACCCTCATGACCTGAGACCTCCCCCAGGTCTCCCCTCTTAAAGGCCCCACCACCTGCCAACATTGCCACACCTGGGGACCCAGGCTTTACACAGGCACCTCGGAGGGACATTCAAGATCCAAACTCTAGCAGAGTCCAACAGGTCCACTACAGAATGCCCTTCCAAGTCTAGGGCTCTAAACTGTCACAGCCACGTCCAGGGAGGATGGCACTCTGGACGGGGGAGTCTGAAAACCTCACTTTTCCTGTCTAAGCCTCAGTTTCTCACATACATAAAATGGGGATCTGAACACCCTGTGGCTTGGCTCTCAGGGTTGCCTGAGAACCCTGAGAGAGGATGAAGGGGAAAGGGATCTGCACACTGCAGCTGTATCCCATGCAGAAGGAGGAGAGAAGATCAGGGATGAAGCCAGTAAGATGCTGCTCATCTTTCTTGGATTCTTAGGCCTCTGGGGCTGGAGATGTCTTCTTTGGCCTCCTGGGCTGTTTTTTTTTCTTCCCATCTGCCTCAACCTGCACAGATTTCAGTCAGCTGTGCACATGGCTTTGTGTTGTAAGTCACCCTCATCCATCAGCCCTGGGCCTGCTCCTCACTTCTCAGGGGCCTCATTACTGCAGGTGAGCTTGCAGGTGGACTCTTACACAGCAGAAAGCACTCCCCAGAAAACCAACTTGCTCTTCCTTCTCAATGTGGCTTGCATCTGGCTAAGTCTGCACATCTTAGCTCTCTGGTTATCCATAAGGAGACCTTGGTGAGAATCTTCTGCTTGGTTGTACAAACTTTCTGATACTTTAAACGCAGCCGGAGACAAGTTATGTTTGAGTATCCCTAATCCAAAAATCTGACATCTGAAAAGCTCCAAAATCTGAAATTTTTTAGCACCATTAGGATGAAAAAATGGGAAAATCCCACTACCCAAAATCTAAATGGAGAATTTTGTGCTGGGTGCAGTGGTACAGGCCTGTGATCCCTGTGGCTTGGGCGGCTGAGGCAGGAGGATCAGCTGAGTTCCAACCCAGCCTCAGCAAAAGTGAGGTGCTAAGCAACTCAGTGAGACCCTGTCTCTAAATAAAATACAAAATAGGGCTGGGGATGTGGCTCAGTGCTCGAGTGCCCTGAGTTCAATCCCTGGTATCTACAAAAAAAAAAAAAAATTGTTTAATGGATAAAATTATTTAAAATTGCCTCAAGTCTCTAGGCATGGTGGTGCACACCTGTAATCCCAGCGGCTGGGGAGACTGAGGTAGGAAAATCGCAAGTTCAAAGTCAGCCTCAGAAACTTAGCAAAGCCCTCAGCAACTTAGCAAGACCCTGTCTCTAAATAAAATACTTAAAAGGGCTAGAGATGTGGCTCAGTAGTTAAGCGCCCCTGGGTTCAATCCTTGTTACAAAAAAAAAAAAAAAAAAAAAGCCTCAGGTCATGCAGAAACGCATATAAAACTTTAAAATGAATTTTGTGCTTAGATGTAAAAATACGTACAAATATTCAAAAAATGTAAAAAGTTATAAAAATCTGAAACACAGCTTATTCCAAGTATTTCACATAAAGAATACTCAATCTTGACCTCAGATTCTCAGAGTGTGAGTGACCTCCCCCAACTCTGTATCTCCCTCCCTCCCACCCATGGGATCATCTGTCTTCAACGCCACTAAAAAGTCATTCTCATGGACTAAAAGTTAGTGTACCCTCAAATTTGCATGTTGAAATCCTCCTACAATGATATCAAGGTGTGGATTTGGGGAGGTGAGGGGATCGTGAGGGTAGAGCTCTCATTAATGTTATTAGGGACCTTATTAAAAGGGACCCCAGAGTTCTCTTTGGCTCTGTTTTTACCAAGTGAAAGTACAATGAGAAATCAGCATTTTACAATATGAAAAAGATCTGGCACCTCATCTTGGAATTCCAGCCTCCTATACTGTGAGAAATAAGTCTATGGCACTTTGTTAAAACAGCCCAAGATAAGACTAAGATATTCACCCTCCATTTGTACCAGAGATTCCCAAACACCAGAACCATGCCAGTGTCTACAGAAGGTTACACTGGTTATATTGGTCTGAACATTTGTGTCATTGAAGGTGGGGAATGGATGTATTTATTTGTTCATCTATCTGAAACACCCAGGAGTCACTTAGTTCCAAACACAACTTGATACAGGAACTCAAGTGGTGTTACCTAAAAGAGACATTTTACTGGTAATAAGCTGTGAGCAAATGAAATTCTCATGCATTTTGGTGGGAGATAAATTGGCACAACCCCTTTGGAAAATTGCTAGGCATTACCTACCAATACTAAAAAAAATTGATACCCTATCCAAAGCATTTCCATTGTTTGTTCTGAACCCAGTAGAAAAAAAATGCTTATGCCTACCAAAAGATCTGTATAAGGGAGCTCAACAGAAACTTTATTCATGATAATGGCCCAAATCTAAAGACAGCCTAATCATCCATTCGTAGCAAAAGAGGTAGCTAAAGTGGGATGTATTCATACAAGGAAATATTATACAGCAATATAAAAGAAAACATTACTAAAACATCATATAACATGGATAAATCATAGTATAATATATGAACGGGCAGACCTGAGCACAAATAGTAGACAATTCAGATGGATTTTTTTTATGAAGTCAAAAATAACTGTTATCTTTGGGGTTTTCATTTCAAGGAACCCTTATTGAATGTTGAAATGTCCGTATCTTGGTCCGAGTGATAGTTCATAGATGCATAATTAGGTAAAACTGCATTGAACTACACAATTAAGGTTTTTCTTGCAATTTTCTGTGTGTAAATGATACCACAACAAAAATATCTCCGGAACAGTTAGGAAAAGGAAAGAAAGCCACTTTTGTCCATTTTTTATTCTACTTCACTCTTGAGCAGCAGATCCTGATTCGATGACAGAAAGGCCACCAATGGCTCATGATCTAGGTGCCCCCTCATCACGCTCCCTCTCAAGAAAGAATTCATAATGGGATCTGCCGTTTCTTTTTTCCACCTGTCCGGCCGCCGTCTCCCATTCTTTTGGAGTAGAATGCCATAAATTTAATTTGGGTTCCCCCCCCCGCACTTCTGGTTCTAGGACTCTTTGTTTGGGAGGAATTTATCTTCTTCCTAATGCAGAGTTGGAATGTGAGATACAGAGTTGCACGTAGACACGAACTCAGCATTTCATCCTTTAGGTCACAGTGGTCAGCTCAGAGACATACATGTCACCTGGCCAGGCGGATGAGACTAGTGCCCAGGACTTTGATGGCACCCTTGAGAATAAGAAATCCTTGCGCTGTTATTTTCTGCTTCACTTTTTTGCTGTTAAAACAGAATACCTGAGACAGAGGAATTCTTACAGAACAGAGATTTTGTTTCTCGCAGTTGTTGGAGTCTGAGAAGTCCAAGGTCAAGGGTTCGGTATCTCGTGGGGGCCTTCTTGCTACATCCCCTCATGGCAGAAGGGTGAAATAGATTGAGCCCATTCCACAGGCCCTTTGTATAAGGACCCTAATAGATCCACAAAGAAGAATTCCTAGTGGCTCTAGAAGGCTTTTCTCTTAATACTGTCACATTAGCAACACCTAGATTTTTGAGGGGACACTCAAATGATTTAGCATCCTTCTTTCCACAGTGAGTGCTCCAAGGACACTCTATGCTCGGTGCTATCCAGGAAGCCAAGGTGGAAAAGATCAGAACCAAGAGGAGATGGAGAGACCCGGAGATGGACTCTAATAGTTTTGCTCTAGTGTTCTATCCAGCCATACCTGCAACCATGCATAAATCCATACTTTCCCCCTATGTGAGCTGGTAAATTCCTTTTTCTTCCCTTGAGCCAATTTGCATTAGATTTTTGTCACTTGCATATGAAAGGGTCCCAATTGTTACAGAATTTCTAAATGTAAGTGATGAGAGGAACTTGGATTTGCTCCAATAATAAATATGAAATGAAATGATTTGTACCCACTGAAACCTATAAGAAAGCTGACAACCCAAAGTTGCAATGGAGAGCCCGGCTCTCCAGGACAAGGTGTCCGGTCACTCCTCCTAATGTCTCTTTAACTGCCTTGGCTCAAGGCACTTCACCACTGTCTGTCTTCATGCCTTAACTTCCCCTTGATCCTTGTTAGACTATAAGACAGGGGTCAGCAAAATACAGCCCACAGGCAAAATCTGGCCTGCCACCTGTTTTGATATGGTCTGTGAGTTTAAGAATGGTTCGGAAAAATTAATATTTTGTTGCATGTAAAAAATTACATTATATTCACATGTCAGTGTCCATAAATAAAGTTTTATTGGAACACAGCCATGCTCATTTGTTTATGTATTGTCTGTGGTTGCTTTCGCACTATATCAGCAAAGTTGAGTAGTTGTGACAGCGAGTGTATGGCCCACAAAGTCTAAAATATTTACTATTTAATCCTTTACAGGAAACGTTTTCTGACCCTCACTGAAAGTCTCAGGAGATGTGACCTTCACGGTTGAATGTCTAGCTTTATGGTCCTGAATTGCCAACAACGAAAAGTATTTCTCTTCAAATAACTCACATGGTTTTCCAAATTTTAGACAACAGGCATCTCAGGATATTAGAAGCATTTTTTTTTCATTCTGTTTCCAAGATCTCACTTTGAGCCAAACAGACAGTATTCCTGTAATAAGACTTTACTAAATGAAAACAAAACAAAAAAAGAAATGTTGAATTAGGTCACTGATCATTTTAAATCAAAAGCAAAAATAGTTCTGGAAAATGTAAATTGTCATTATTGTTTAAATGAGCTCTATTCAGGTTTCCTTAGAGCAGAATCTTGCAGGCATCAAGGAATGTGAGCTCTGCCACAGAGTGATGTCCCCTTTCCTCTCTGCATCTCAGAATCTGACTTGTAGGTGGATGCTTGGGTTCCAGACTGCAAATCAGAGAATTTTTTTTTTTTAATGCTTTGCCTTTTTTCTTTTCAAGATAGGGCAATAAGAATTTACCTCCTGGAATTACATAAGTTAACACTCTATATAAGTACTCAGAAGAATTAGCTTTTCTTATCATCTTTCACTCCTTATGTATGAAAATAATTTGAATGACTTTTATTTGCTATGATTTTTTTTTTTTGTACTCAACTGTCACAGAGTAACCCACAAGTAGAATGAGTCAGCGACCATGGTTCGATGACTATGTTCCTTCAGATTCCAATCCAGTGGAACTCAGTTTACAGTCTGGAATATAAGACAGGAATTGTAAGGTATGTGTGCTGTGTGATCCACAGCTGCCAACCCTCTATGACGTAACCAACCCTCAGGTACCCAATGGGCTTTCTGTCCCACCTGGTCACCAATACTGCTCCTTTTAGAGTTCCTTTGACCTCCAAGTCATCAAATCTAACACTCTACTTACTTAACCTCTCAACAGCATTTAGAAGGACTGATAACGCTGTCCTTCCAAAGCTTCATTCTTGGTGTGGCTTTGAGGACACGTGAATACACCTCACCTGTATTTCTTCCTACACGGGCCAATCCTAACTTTCCATCTTTCTCTTTCTCTTCCCAACCTCTTCATGCGGCAGGGCACACTTTTCTGTTCTCTTTTTATATACATGACCTACGTCACCTCAAACCACCCACTGGTTTTCACGTGCTCAAATTTCCAAATTCCTGATCTATTCTAAATGCTGGAACTTCATGACCAACTGCCTCTTGGGAGATCTCTTAGGTATCTCAGACTTTTCATGGGTAAAACCTAATTTTTGCTTCTTTTCTCAAAATTCGATCTCTTCTCAGTCTTCCCCATATTAGCAAAGGACCCTGTGTGTAATGAGAGAAAAAGAGGAATCAAGGGTTTGTGATTTCCACCTCTGTGACAAATCACTAAGAATCTCAACTCATAAGGAAAGGTTTATACTGTCCTCAAGGGTTTCCGTCAGCTGTTTTGGGGGCCTGTGGTGAGGCAGGGCCTCATGGTAGAAGCACATGGTCGGGGAGAATCTCTCGCCTCATGGAGATCAGGAAGCCTAGAAAGAAGGGGGCAGGGACCAGGGTCCCGATACCCACTTGAAGACACAACCCCAGTGACTGCGCTCCATTTAACCCCATCTCCCAAAGGTCACACCACCTCCCAATAGTGCCACAGGCTGATGACCAAACCTTTGGCACATGGCTTCTGGGGAACTTTTCAGATCAAAAAAAAAAAAAAAAAAGATAAAGGATGACTTGAAAGTTTCATTTACCCATGAATGCTGCCCAGTAAGCACTTTTCCTGGGCTATCTTGTTCCCTCTCATCTCATGGAAGGACAGATGTGAATATGGATAGACATACACATATGGAAGGGGATCGATAGTGATCTGTTTATGATTCCTCTGTCTCCCCCACAAAGAAGTAAATTCCCTGACAGCAGGAGATTCATGCTATGTCTGGAGGAACCATAAAGAACATAAGGGACTAATACATAGTAAATAGATGGTATGTCTTGAGGACTCCCTAACCTTGTAAGATAAGAATGTCCCCTGGCCAGAATGAGGATGCTCTCAGGGATACAAACGAGGAGGAATGAACCTTAGAACTCAAGCCAGTGTGTTTTTAAGAAACATCTCTGGGCCAAGGCAATATACTTCTACATATGCCCTGTTTTTACTCCATTCTGAGACAGATAGATTGATTGAAAGATGATAGATGATAGAGATGTTTGATAGATGCACTGATACATAGATTGATTAATTAAATTGGTTCGTGACAAGTAACCATGTGGATGTTTGTTTTTACTCTGCCAAAGGATCACATTTATTTTCTGCAATTTTTATGCCACAATGACTTGTTTGGTGTCAGGTACATATATTCAGATTAACAAAACTTGCCTGAGAGGTGTGGCAACAGAGTATCTGTTTTCCTTCAAATGATCAGCGAATATTATCCTCACCATGTGACAAGACCCTGCTATGCTCTGGGACACCACAAGGATCTGTGTACAATGCCTGTACTCTTGGAGCATAAAGTCTAGTGGACATCCAGTTTGGAAAGGAAGAAGTAAACCTGTTTTTATTCACAGATGGAAAAAAGAAAATAAAAATACATGGAAAATCCAATGGAATCTACAAAAAAAAAAAAAAAAAAGCTAATATAACTAACACGTTCAGCAAGATTGCAGAATACAAGAGCAATGCAAAAGAGAGATCTGTGTTTCTACATACTGGTGATGAACAATGAAAGTAGTGATTTAAAAACATCATTAACAATAGCACCAAAAATATGAAATAGGGATAACTCTGACAGTAGTTTTGAAAATCTTATGCAACAAAGTATTGTGAGAGAAAGTAAAGACCTAAATAAATGAACCAATGCACAGACTTTGTGCATGGTTTAGAAGACATGAAGCTATCCAGATGCCAAATCTCTCCCAATAGATTTAATCATATCTTGATCAATCAAAATATTAGAAAGATGTGCTTAGAAATTGATAGGCTGACTGTAAAATTCATACATAAATGCAAAGAACCTGGACTAGACAAAACAATTCCAGAAAAGAAGAGGAAAGCTGGAAAGTGATTTAAGACATATTATAAAGCTACAGTGATCAAAACAATGTGGTATAGTCACAAAGATGGATAAATAGATGGGTAGTATAGAGTTCAGAAGTAAAACACATATAAATAGACCATTTTGTTTTGCAAAGGAGTAAAAGCAATGCCCTAGAGGAAGAATAACTTTCAACACATAAAAAGCAGAACAATCATGGGGAGGGGGCACCGGGGCAGGAAAGATGATGGAATGAGATGGACATCATTACCCTGGGTACATGTATGACTGCACATATGGTGCTAAACTACGTTGTGTACAACCAAAGACATGAAAAGTTGTACTGCAGTTGTGTACAATGCCCAAAATGCATTCTGCTGTCATATATACCTGATTAAAATTAATTAATTTAAATTTAAAAAATAGAACGATCATATATTCATATGCGAGAAAATGAACTTGGACCCACACCTTCCACCACATGACAAATAAACTCAAAATGAAACATGGATGTGCATACACAATGTAGAACTGTAAAATTTCTGGAAGAGCCCATGGGAGAAAGTCTTTGTGACCTTGGATTGAGCAAAAGATACCTTAGATACAGCACCCAAGCACAATCCATAGAAGAATAAACTAATAACTTATACATCGTCAAAACTAATTTATGCTCTTCAAAACACTGTGTAAAAGAAATGAAAAGAAAAGCCACAAGTTAATAGAGAAGGTTTGAAAAATGCACAATCTGATATAAGACTTGTATTCAGGGTATACACAGAACTCTCAAAACTTGGCAATAAGAAAATAACCTAGAAACATGGACAGAACATTTCACCCAAGGGGACTACATAGATGGCACTTTAGCATGTGAAAACATGCTCCACACCACTAGTCACTAGGGATGCAAATTTGAACTATAAGATATCGCTAAGTATCTGTTGGAATGACAAGAAAGAAAAAGAAAAACAAATAGGCACACTAGAACAACCACACTCAACGGAACCACACTCAATGGAACCCTGATGGCGGGAATGCAGAATGTCTACATTGGTCCCGCCATTCTTCTTGCAGGTATTAACCAAGAGAAAATGAATCATGTCCATACAAGGATGTGTGCATCAATTTCCACAGTCTTATCAATATCTGCCAGAAACTGGAAAAAACAAACAAACAAACAAACAAAAAAAAAAAACACCTCACATGCCCACCAACAGATGGGCAGATAAAGTGTGGTAAATCCACACAATGAGATGTCACTCCAAAATAAAGAAAACAGAATGATTGATATCTGCCACAGCATGAATCATAAAATAATAGTGCTGGGTGGGCAAAAAAAGGCCATGCAAAAAGGAGACACACAGTATGATTGTCTTTATATAAAGCTCTAAGAAAGTGCAATGTCATCTATAGTGACAGAAAGTAGATGAGTGGTTGCCTGGGGATGGAGGCGGAGGGAGAAGTGCGAGGGATCGATTAACAAGGGGCAACTTTTGGAGGTGATGATGTGTTCCTTTATTGATTGTGGCGATAGATTCACAGGTGTGTACAGATGTTGAAACTTATCAAATAAACTACTCCATTTTAAATATATATAGTTATTGCAGGTCAATTATAACCTTAATAAAGTTGTTTTAAAAAGTGTTATGCCGAGCGTGGTGGTGCACACCTGTAATCCCAGAAGCTGGGGAGGCTAAGAGTCAGAGGAGTGATGTTCAGGGGCAGCCTCGGCAACTTAAGGAGGCCCTCCACTACTCAATGGGACCCTGTCTCTAAATAAAATATTTT
Source organism: Callospermophilus lateralis (assembly GCF_048772815.1). Classification (NCBI taxonomy): domain Eukaryota; kingdom Metazoa; phylum Chordata; class Mammalia; order Rodentia; family Sciuridae; genus Callospermophilus; species Callospermophilus lateralis. The sequence continues at coordinate 21,052,090 of NC_135322.1, read as the reverse complement.
TTTAAAAAGGGGGCTGAGGGTGTGACTCAATGGTAAAGTGCCCTTGGATTCAATCCCTGGTACCAAAAAAAAAAAACAAAATTGTCTTACGGGGACAACCATCAATCTACCCAGTATAGTTAAGATTTTGCTAACTACTGGAAGGAAAATGAGATCCAGAGTTCAGTGAGGTCTTGGCTGTGGACACAGACCTCAGGGGATACACAGGAAGCATCAGGTAAGTTGTCTTCTGAAGACAGTGTTGGAGTCTATCTGCAGAGTGTTAACAATGTTGTTGTGTCTTAGATGCTAGGTGTCCTCCAAAAGCTCATGAGAGAGTGCATGAGAGTTTAGAGGTGAAACAACTGTGTTATGAGAGCCTTGACTCAATCAGTGAATTAATCCCCTGATAGGGATTAACTGGTAACTAAAGGCGGGTAGGGTGTGGCTAGAGGAGGTAGGTCCCTGGGGTCATGCCTTTGGGGTATATATATTTGGTCCCTTGTTGAGGAGAACTCCTTCTCTCTTCTTTCTGGTCATCATGTGAGCTGCTTCCCTCCACCACACTCTTCCATCATGATGTTCTGCCTCACCTTGCGCCCCGAGGAGCGGATCCGGCAATCTATGGACTGAGATCCCTGAAACCATGAGCCCCCAAATAAACCTTTCCTCCTCTAAAATTGTTCTTCTTATTTATTGATTGATTGATTTTTGGTACCAGGGATTGAACTCTGGGGCACTCAACCACTGAGCCACATCCCCAGCCCCTTTTTGAATTTTATTTAGAGACTGGGTCTCACTGAGTTGCTTAGCAGCCTCGCTTTTGCTGAGGCTGGTTTTAAACTCGCAATCCTCCCACCTCAGCCTCCCAAGATGCTGAGATTACAGCCACGTGCCACCGCATCCGGCTCTTGTCAGGTCTTTTAGTGACAGCAGAGAAAGAGCTGATAAAGTGAATGTGAAGAGCCAGGGAGGAAGGGAGTAGCTGAGAAGGAGGAAGAACATCCCCGAAAGAGGAGCACCTTGGAGAAAAGTGTCGTAGTCGGGTGGGCATGTTCAGAGAGGAAGCAGCGATGGTTAATTTTAGGTGGCACCTTGGCTGATGGGATGCCTACACAGCTGATAAAAAATTCTTTCTGGTGTGTGTGTTTGAGGGGTTTCTGAAGAGATTAGTATTTGAAATAACAGATTCAGTCGAGAAGGTCTGTCTTCACCAATTCATTGAGAGTTGAGCTAGAACAAAATTAGGGAGGAGGTGTGTATTTTCCCTCTTCTTGAGCTGGGACACTCATCTCCTCCTGCCCTTGAAATCATCAGAGCTCCTGGTTCTCTGGCCTTGGACTTGTATTAAGTTACACTACTGACTTTCACCAAATCTCGGGCTTCCAGTGCAGCAGATGGTGTGATGTAACCTCTATAATCATGCAAGCAAATTTCCATAATAAATCTCCTCTTATATATCTAAATGTATTTCTATACCTGTCTGTCTATCAATTGATCAACCGATGGATCCATCCACATCTCCTACTGATGCTGTTTTTCTCGAGAATCCTAATACAGAAGCTATGATAGATGTCAATTCACTCATCTTATATTTTTTCCTGCTCAGAGAGCTTTGGTGGATATGGACAAAACAGTTCATGCTCCAAAACTGTGGCTTGAGCGACCCTCGAGTCCTCTTGTTGTCCCATAATTCATGTATCCATTTTCCTTACAACAGCCAAATGCACCCATGACTTGATCAGGTTCTGCCTCCATCCTGAACAGCCCCCAGAGACCCAAGCACATCCACTAAGAACTGATGTGGGTTTTAAGCTGCGTGACGGTCCTGATGGGAACAAACACAGTCACTAGCACAATGCCCACATTTTCCGTGTTGAGTGGACTCAAAATGCTGCTTAAGCTCCCTGGACTTCAGCTCCTTACCAATCCATAGTGTCTACATTGTAGACCCTTCCTGATTCTAATTCCTGGGCTTCAGGGGAGGAATGAGTGAGACCAGAAGAGCAGAAGTTCTTTAGGGATAGTAAAAATTTTTTAAGTGCAAAGGATATTCACCAAAGAAGCACATTGTTTCCAGGTGGTGCCAACTGTGGGAGAGCTTCTGCTGGCCCCGCTGGATGCCTTGCAAGGCTAGTAGGTGCACACCTGCACCCTTCTTTGCAACATCACCCTCCCCATATTAGAAATCTCTAGAAAGCTATTCCCTTGTTAGGGAGGAGATCCCATCCAATGACTAACTGATGGAGGGTGACAGAGACCAGACCCCTTCCCTGAAGGCCAGACAGCTCTGTGGTGTCATTCAGCTTCCAGGACTCTCCGTGGGATCGAACGGAGGCTAAACTCTAGCTGGCTCCACAGCTTTGCCTGGCTTCTCGCTGACGTGCACCATCTCACACTCTCCCCCAGAGCAGGCCTTAGGTAAATCACTGGCCAGGACCCCTGGACAGTCTGTTTCTGGGGAACCCCAGCTAAGACCCCCGACCCCTGAGCCTTTTTAATGGCAGTTTTAGTGGTCTGTGCCATGAAGACACCCTGCCTCGGACCACCCGGGGGATCACACTGTCTCCTTGCTTGCCTTGGAACACTGGGCCAGGGACCTGGCTCACTCCTAGATGTTTTGTTCACACTCTCTTTTCAAAAAAAACACATTTTCAATAGCTTTAATTTAATCAAAACATTCTTGACTGAGATCATTAAAGCCTCTGAGAGAGGCATTTAATTCTAAATTCACCATATCCACGGCGTAGCAGTTGAGTAACTGAAAAATCAACTTTATGTCATAATAGTTTGTTAGAATGTTTGTTTACTCTTCATCTGAGACACGCTAATTAAAACAAGAGGCCTTCACAAGCAATCCAGTTAGCAAATAGGATGGGTTAATAGATAAGGAATGGCTGGTAATTACAGAGAAGCCCTCATCCCCACCCACATGGGCTGGGATTCGGGGGGAGCCTGAGGAAGTCCCGGTGGGCTCTGGCTATTCCCTGGGGTTCTACAAAGTGCATTTCTTTGTCCATCTTCTCCCTCATCAACGAGTCTTCTGAACATCTCTGAGATGCTGTTTGTTGGGTCTCTTTGAAGATCATGAGATCTTCTCGAATCCATCTTGAAGGGAAAAGATGAAGGATCCTTGTGAGTCTATTCGCTAGGGATATCTATTTCCACTTTGCCCTGGACTTGGCTGGAAGTGTGTGGGCCCCATCCCTGCTAGCACTGGCTCCTCATTCAGGAAGCAGAGCTGTCCGGAAAGGTCCCTCACTAATTTGGCTACCCTTCTTTCGCCTCCAAAGAGACTGGACCAGTCCTCCTGCTTTCTCACAGATGCACCCCTCATGTTCTGGAAGTCAGAGACAGGGATCTTGCTGCTCATGGAGAGCTCAGGAACACTTCCAGACACACACACACACACACACACACACACACACACACACCTGAAGGTCCAGATGCATTTGCTAAAGTACAAAATAGTAGACTCATGTGCTGGCAGTGACCCTTCCAATATGGCTCTCACCCATCTGTCCATGTCCGTCTTTGTACATAATTGCTCATCCACAGACAACTTTCTCCCTACTTTTCTTTCTGATAAGTTCAAGGCCAATTACCCAATATTCTCATTTACTATTACCCAGGGACCTTTCTTGCTGGTGCTTCTCTCTCCCTGGAGAGCTCTGAGTGTTCACACCCTTCCTCACCCTGAGCCATGCGGGTCCTTGTCTCTCCCTGTTCTTCCCTACCCTGGGCTCAGGGCCAGGACTCCCACCTTCCCACCATCTCCAAGACGGCAGAATAAGAGGAAATCATGGAGACTTCACTTAAAGAAAAGGAAACTGAGGCAGAAAGACGTGATTGAAGCACTGTCGTATTGCTAGTTAGAAGCCTTAATTCTGGCCACATTGCAATTTTTAATGTACAACCTGAATTAAGATGTAAATAATCACAGGCTGATTCCAAGTATATTACTCATTTTTGTGTTTTGTGGGTTCTCTTTGTGCAGAATTTCAGCCTCCTAGAAGTTAAAAGACTAATATAGTGGGAAATGTCATGGTTTCATCGGATGCAAATGTGAATTATGAACCTATAAAATGCTGTGATAAAAATATTAAGAAAGTCTCTCTTTGATGTAAAATTTGAGAATATGTGAAAATGAAAACTTGCATCACTGTGAACACGTTGGTCTTGAATCAGGCTCATTTTTTATACAAGGACTTTGAGGAGGCTGTAATTGAGGTGGACAAGGGTTTTATCTTTAAGGGTATAAGTGGCGTTACTAATGCCCACTATCTCCTACAGCCCTGGTCCAAGGACTAGGTGTTTGGAAAATGTTGAGCACAGAAAGAATAAATGAATGGATGAATGGATGCTCCCACTCTGAAGCCCTGCATCTTCCTGACCCAGAGCTAACCCTGGGCAGAGACCCACTGCTTCTCCACAATCTGCAACAGGATGCTCCTGTGACCTGTGAGCCTCTCCTAAAGGGACTAGGGTCTCAAGGGTCTATGGCTTCCCAGCAATGAGCCCAGGCTCAATGCTGCCAAATTTGGAGGTCTGCATACCAAAAAGGAGAGGATGATGGACAAGATATAGCCAGAAAGTGGGCCAGGAAACTAAGATGCCAGTCAGAGGGAGGTACCCTCCAGCTAAAGATATTTCCTGACTTCTTATCACCATTAGGGAAAATTCATCATTTGACCTCAGCCCTTTCTCTCTGGAAAACCCTGACATTTTTAGCTTCCTTAAGTTTGTGCCTGCTCCTAGTTTCTGAAGCCACCATGGACTGGTATTTGGAACCAACTGTCTCCTGTGCTTGCTGGTATTTATTGAGTGCTTAGTACATCTTGGGTTCGGCCCTAAGCATTTGGACAGATCCCTTGTTAAATTTTCCCAATAACCACCTAAGGAAGATACCATGATTTTTATTTCCCAGATGAGTAAACTGAGGCTCCAAAAGGTCAAGGGTTAGCTCCCATAGCTGGGTTTGGAAACCATTTGATCTCAGACCATTCACGCTGTCTTCCCCTCCCATTTGCCCCAGGTTCTGACGACACACACTGTGGTAGTTGCTCTGGTCTTCCTGGAAACTGGGTACACCAGGTAGTTCAGTCTGGGGGAAATCTGCTTCTTCCTGACCAAAGGCCACAGCAATCCCCATCATCCCTTGCCTGATGGCACGGAGCCCTTCTGATGGACAGATGGCCCCTGACCACTTACCAGGTGCCAATCATACTTCTGACTCCCCCAGCTGGGCTCCTCATACCTATTTATTCCAGTTCCTGAACCTTTGCTTACTCCACCTCTTCTGCCTGGAACGCAGCCCAATCCCTTTTTTCACAGTTGAACCCAATCCCTGCCTCCCCAGTGCACCCTGCCCTTAAAGATTCCTCTTCCTTTCTGGTCTTCCATATTGGTGTTTGGCAACATCTATGAAAGATATTGATGGGGAAAGTGTATTTGGAATAATTCCACAGGGACAATGGGAGCAGGGTGCACCAGAGACCCGGATTTTATTTTATTAATATAAATTAATTCCAACTAATAAAACATTGTGAATGTTTTCTGCCAAAGAAAGCCTATCCTTGGGATAGATGTGGCTCATGAACCAGCAGTTTGCAGCCTGCTTTCTGAGAGCAGGTGTGGTGTGCATGTTTCCACCCAGGGTCCAGGTCTAGACAGCCTGGAGTGATTCCCCCAACTTTCTACATGGCTGACTTGGTTTCTGCCCAAGGAAGCTCTGGCACCCTTTTAAGGATGAGGAAGGTATAGCTGATCACATTTCCTTGACATTCTGACCCAAAGAAATCTCCCAGCCCAAACAGATCACAGAAATTATTCCTACCTTTAATTCTTTCCTTTGTTCCTTTATCTCTGTTTTATGTTTTCACTGTGTTTCTGTCTGTGGCAAACCATCACAGAACTCTTATGAAATACGGAGGGAAGAACTAACTAAATGCATGACTTAAATAAGTTGGGAGGCCATGAGTTCAAATCCCATGAGGTCAGAGAACATGTCCTTTTCAGTCCTGGCCCTTTTTTAGGTCCAGCCTGGCATTTGTATTTCTCAGTGTTTATTGGTTGCAGGTAGCAGAAAGAAACTCTGGTTTGACATCATCCAAAAAAGAAAAAGAAAAAAAAAAGTTCTTTGAAAAAATTTTAATCTGATAATATAAAGAAGTAAAGAAAAAGGAAAATAAAAAGTGAAGACCCAATTTGGGGAAGGAAATGGAATCAGAACCACTGCTAGCTGTGTTGGAATCTGATCCGGTTCGCAATCTGCATTGATGAATGCCAGCTCTCAGTGTTCACTGATCAGGACTCAAAAGCAGAGGTCGGTATGGCTTGGGTAACATTTTCTCTCTTCATCAGTCTCTCCAAGATCCTTCCAAAGAAAGGGAGAGCGAATGCTCCAGAGAAAAATCTGGGTGAAATTTACAGAAAGAATAGATGTGTTAAATGGATCTCGTTGAAGTGTATTGAACTGAGCCAGACCTGGTAGGGCTGGAGAATCTAGCCTGGGAACATTCATTCATTTCTCTATTTCTGGTGAATCCAATGGGACCCATCAGAACTGGAATAAATCATGACCCGGGGAAGGAGCCCTTACTCAGGAAGTTGGAGAAAGGAGAAAGCAGAGTCTCCCAGAGATTTCTTCCCCGTTCCAGAATAGTCTGTCTGCCTGGTCCTCAAAGGGACACTCCTTCCACAACTCCACTCTCAAATACCACTCCTTCTCCAAGCAGCTTTCTTGGCCCTGCCCTGAGACTGACATCCTTGGGCATGCTCTGTATTTTCCCGTGATGCTGCAGAGTTTGTCACTCTCATCTCAGCCCCAAGGTTGGCACAGCTCTTAGAGTCCATGGGGTGGGACTCGGGGCTGAAGAACTTGAATCGGGATCTGTAGAGTCCTTGGTCAGAGTTCTAGTCTCTCTAGTTGTCAGATTTTGAATGGATCTGATTGGCCTTGTACGTCTCCATTTCCTCATCTGTTAAACGGGGGTAATAATAACCAGCTTTTAAGGGCGGTCCAGGGGATGAGGTCCAGGGTGAGAGGACAGAATGCACTGGTGACGTTAGGTAGAGCGTCAGGGAAAAGACTCAATGGGGTGGCATTTGAGCAGAGCCCAGAAGTAAAGGTGAGCATAATGAGACCATCTGGCAGAGCCTGGTCCACACTTGCAAAAGGTCCTGGGGAAAGAGCATTTGCAGGAGGCCAGCGTGGGTGAGAAGAAGAGGTTAAGAATGTCAAGAAGCAGTCAGGATCAGGTAGCCGATCAGGTCATAAAATGACTGACTTTCACTTGGAGTGAAATGGGAAGCCCTTTATGCCTGAGCTGGCCAGTGATGGCACATGTCATATGTACTCTGGCTGCTGGGTGGACAATGGTTGGGGTGGAGCAGAGGACTCGAGTGAGCAGAGAGATATCTTCCAAGAGTATTTTGATGGCTTCAGGCAGAGATGACCAGAGTTACCGGTTAGGTGGCTGTCATAGTAGTTGCTATCTTAATATAGGAGGGGCATGGTAATAATATCTGCTACTGGAGTAGTGGTTAGTGGGTCAGGAGTAAGTTATCTGTCATCCCACAGCACTGAGGTTGCCATGCAGTATTTGCATGCTGCTCATCTGCATATGGTCCATTTGCATAAGGCCTCCCAGGGTGCAGCGGGTGTATTGGAGCAGCCTTTGCCTGATCCCAGGAAGCTGTCGCATAGGCCTCAGCCTAGGCTATGGGAGAATGTGCTGGATCCAAATTCTCACTGTACAGATTCAAGCCCAGCTTTGCAGATGTCGATTTCATTTTTCTAGAAAGTTTTCTCACCCATTCCAGCTGCAGTGCAGTCTTCTCTAGTAGGGGGCTGAGCAGTGTCTGTTTCCTTCCACAGAGCAGCTGTTACCCTCACTCAGGATGTGGCCTGGGGAGGCTGGTGCTGTCTCTCTCTGCTCCTCCTTCTCAGACTATTTCCTTTCCCCCTTGGATTTCTCTTTGTCTGCCTACGGGAGCTGCAGAGAGCTCCCGGTGCTGTGCAAATAGGCCCCTCACTCGGGAGAGGGATCTCGAAGCCCCAGCTTCAGAGCAAATTCCATAATCAACTAGACTGAGTGATGTGTTTAGGAGGCCAAGGCTGATACTAACTATAATTCACATTCCCTGGGCACTCTGCTCCGTAATAAAGCCAGGATGTCAGCCAGCCCCAGCCAAGAGCTAACATACCTGTTTGAACTAGTCTTGTGCCAGTGGAAACACGTCAGAAAAGAAAAACATTTAGCCAACTGTCTAATGCAAATGGGTTCTTTTCAACCAAATGAAGAATGATCACCTATATATGGCCATAGGAGTATATTAAATGTTAATACGTAATAACACATTGAGCCACTCTTCTTTGGTGTTCATGAAGTAATGTCCCTGTAAATACGTTCAGTGACAAGCTTTTAGACCCTGCCGGCCCACCTAGAGTCAAATCAGAGCCGAGCAGGGCTCATCAGGCTGAATGCACACCCACCCCCCAGGATGTTTATGTATTCAGTGTCAGAATATAAAAATGTTTAGCCCTGTCTGCATGGAATTAAGAGGTAGGAATTTCTAAGTGACCCTGTTTAATCAAAACCTCCATTGAAACACCATTTAGCACAAAACCCTATCAGCAAATTTCAAAATACAGATTTCACTGGTAAAACAGCCCCATGTTGCTGTTTCCTAGTCAAATATGTATTTAGCCCCCTGAGAATCCTTTTCACTAAGCCAAGCAGCTCCAGCCTGCACAATGGTTTAATCGTATATTGTTCTCCGAGTACTAACCCTTTACAAATCATATGACATAAAAAGAAAAATAAGTAACATTGTAAAGACAGTAATGAGAACTGTTGAGCTAAAGTGCCTCTTAAAGAAATCCTAATAAATTCCAGAATTTCTAGTCTTCTGGCAAGCTTTCCATTTAGAACAAAATCAATGATCAATGGCTGCAACGAGCCAGCATTAGGCTTGCATGCCTCCGGAGCAGGGAAAACTCATAGACGAAAGATGACATTTAAGGAAAAAAAGCTGACATTGAGTCCATCACTGTCATCGCTTCTGCCATAAAGCAGCTTCAAATATTAAAACATTTTTCATCTGTGCTGCATTATTGGCACCAGAAATTGTTTTCTCTCTGTCTGGTGTGCACTTGAACTGCAGCAGCGCTCCCCGGAGACTCCGGATTGTTACCAAGGCCTCATAACATATTGGCAGTTGACGTGGTGGTGTTCATGTACACTTGCCACTCACAGGGAGCCGCCCCTCCCCCTGGCCTGCAGATGCAAACCCCGCGGCTGCATGGGGACTCTGGCTCAGTGACTCGGATGCTCAGGCGCAGGGCCAACGGGCAGAGGTGCGCGTGGCCTGTGGCTCCTGGATTTTGCTGATAGCCTTTCCCCCCCCTCCCCCCGCACCCCCGGCCACACCTCCACCCTTGTGCCTGTCTGGTACCCAAGCAACCCCTGCTCAGAACTGGTTTCCGGCAGGCAACCTCAGTCCCACCAGGACTTTACAGCCCTCTGGGCTTAGGAGGCTTTGCCCAAACAGAGGAAAGTCTTTAACACCAGGCAGCCATAAGCTGCTTTTCCTCACCCTGGCAGCTCGGGTACTGGCTGCGTGCAGGGATCTGCATTAAGATTCAGGGGAATAAGGATGGCTCAGCCTTCACGCCTGCCCACATGGCACTCACTGTAGAGGGACAAAGAGGGTGACCTGGGGAGGTGCACCAGTCTCCTAGAACCAAGTCCACAGCCTGGTGTGGCTCTTGCAGGGAGGTGGGAGGGGGGCGGTGATGAGTGACTGGTGTCACCGAAGACACCAGGAGGATCACTTGGAATATAAAAAATCTTCCCTGGGGGCCCTCCCTGCTCTTGGTGCTGGACATCCAAGGAAGGCGGTGAACCCTGAGCCCTAGGAAAGACACCGATAGGATGTGCACATAGAGAAGAGAGATGACCCGGGGCTCCTGGCTCTGTGCTGCTCTGTAAGAGAACTGGGGCCTCCAGGGAGCCCTGTCCCTCATTCTGAACACGCCTTTGGGCTTAGTGGGAGGGTGAGGCTTAGGGAATAGGAGGCAATGCCATCCCGCAGCCCCTTCAGGTTCCGTGTCCACACTAGATCCAGCTCTGGATTTCAGGAGTGCTGTCCAGGGAGGAGATATGAACATCATAGTGAACCTCATAAATGTGTACAAATATTATGTGTCAATCCAAAAAATTTAATTTAAAAAAACTGCAATTTAGGGGAAATGTGACAGGTACAGCAGAAGGATTGGGGTGAACCTACAGGAGTGATGGGCTGGTTCCTGGAGATGGGGACAACTTGCAGATCCGGTGGACCCAGTTTCTTCCAGGCACAGATGTCTTGTGTTTTCAGTCGCCCAGGCTTTGCTCTGGACTCTCTCCCTGGGCCAGACAGCCTCTCACCTTCCGCCCTCCTCTCCAGGCCCATCTCAATGGCCCGTTTCCCTGGACAGGACCACTCAAGAGGGCTCTTCACCCACATGCTAGGCAACTTTGAAGTCAGCACTTAATCCCACCAAGGCTCAATTTTTTCCTTTGTTAAAAGGAACACAGGGTTCCAAGTATGTGGTTTACAGTGGGTGCTTAATACATAGTAGTAACTTTGAGGAAATGTTGAGAAATCAATAGGTATAGGCACATATACCGAGCTACTTTTTAAGTCACTTTGCAGAGCAATAGCTGCCCCCCTTGCTATTCAAAGATTGTGCAAGGGACTAGCTCCCTGCCTCCAGGGCCACCTGGGACATTTTCCTTCCTACGTGCACGTTCCCAGGAACCATAAGTTCAGGATGATCCCTAAATTCCTGACTCTCCCAGAACATCCATTAACCAACAAAAGAGCAACCAGGGGCTCAGAATCCACTCAATATTGCAGGGAAGTGTGCACATTTGCCTCTCAAGGAGCATGGAGGGAGGGCCAAGGAGGGGTAGGGAGAGCAGTCACCCCAATTCCAAAGGCTGCAGTGTGCCCAGGCAAAGCAGCACCATGAGACAGGCTGGGGGCCGGGGAGGAGTGAAAGCTCCTTCAACTCCTCCAGCCAACACACAGGGTTTAGCTCACCTGAGGATGGAGCTGTTGAAACCCCCAGCAGACAGACAGAGGTCGGTTTGGACAGGGAGGGGCCACCGCCAGGTGTAAGGAAAGCTGGCATCTGGCTCCTGCCGCCCTCCGGCAGGCCCGTCCAAGCAGGTTCCAGCCTCCCAGCATTTAATCACGGTCCCCACAATGCAAAAGCAGCAGCTAGGGACCCGCGATGATGCTGGCGGTTCAGGCAAGTGGAGGGTGGATTATCAGGGCATTTAGAAGCAGGGGAAGGGAAGAAAAAGAGCAGGAGACGGGAGACCACACAGGGAGACCGTGCACAGAGCCCACCGCAGCCATCTGCCACGACTTCACATGCCGCTCCGGAAACTGACAGACACCGCTTTAGCAAGGCCCAGCCCGTCAGATGAGTCAATCAATCAAAAAAATTCTTATGAAACTTAATCATAGAGGGTCGTGTTAGGGAGTGGGGAACAGATTAAATTACCACGGTATTAGATACGGGAAATGATTTCTGTCAAAACCATCTTTACTGCAATTATAATATGTTAATTATGTATTTCATTAAGTAAGTGGATTAGAGTCTGCACAGATGAAATCATGTGGAGGCTTTGAATCATTTGCTGAGCACGGTGGGAGGACTCCTGTGAATGGAACCCGGTTAATTTGGAAAACTTTCACAGACAAAAACGTGATTTTTCCCCCCTCTTCTTTGTGACCCTTGCCCCAACCATAGCACAGGAAGCACATGGCTCCCGCATGGCTGGGAAGCGCAGTCTGTGTCGGCCTCCATGGAGATGAGGTCAGCAGATGAGGCCTATGTGCTGGGAGTCCCTCGGAGACGCTGTTTGTCTGCCTTCTAGCTTCCGGTGGACAAGGAGATGCTGAGACCCTCCAGGAGCATGGGTGCCTGCACCATCAATGGGTGACTGACGCACTAAGGGGACCACCGTGGCTAAGCCCCTGCTTTGGGCCTCCGTGGGCTTTCTGTCATATTGCATGCATCTGCCTTTCCCATTTAACCTTTGGAGAGACCTTGTCCGTTGGGAAGAGACTCATAAGGAGCTTTAGTGGACTCTCACTGAAATGCAGAAGGCTGCCCAGCCTTGGATAAGATGGCTCACCGTCCACAGGGCAGACACACCAGATGTTTGATAGAACATATTTTAAGCCAACACCTGGAATCCTCTCTCGGCCTGGGCCCTGCTGTCCTAGTTATAACCTGAGGGCTATCCAGCTAGCCGATTTCCAGGCACCTTTGTTGGTAAAGCTGAATAAAATGGGCTGAGATCATACCCTGTACCACCAAAGCCCCCTTGGATCATCACCCATGGACCCTCTTTTCTTTATCCTCACTCAACCTCAGAATCTAGAGGACACAAGAGACTGCCCATCTGGGTGCTAGTCCAAGGAGCCAGAGGATACCAGAGGACACTGTCCTATCTCTGCAGACTTGCTGTCCTCTGCTTCAGAAGCCCTCCCAGAATTCAAGGAGCACTTGAGTCCATAAAGAAAGGGAAAGAAGAGCTCATCATTATTTTTCAAAAAAAAAAAAAAAAAAAACAACCCAGAGGTGTCCAGTGCCCATAAATTTCCTGGGTCCCCGAGTCTTGGGTTATCAGTAAGAACCACAAGGAAGTTGGGACAAAGGGGAGGAAGGAGAGGAGGCAGGCGGATAGGGCCGGCCTGGAGAGCACATGGTGTAAGTGACGGAAAAGGTTGGCTGATTTGATGAAAACCCCATCAGCCTCTCTGGGGAGATATTACTTTCCTCATTATTCCACTGATTGGTCTTATTTCATCTGAAGAATGCCGCCCGTTCCTTACAGGGCTGGCAACCCTCTTTAACAATATCCAGAAAAAAAAAAAAAAAAAAGAAAAGAAAAGAAAATCTATCACCTCCTTCATCGAAGCAACAAGGAAATGATCAGGAATCGTCTTCTTCCTCCGGGATCCCTTGAGAGACCCACCCCAGACCCCTTTCTTCTGACCCAGGCACCCATTTCTCAGCCTCCCCCAGATCATGGAATAAATCACTTCCCTGTGGCGCACCTAAGACGCCTGGGGGGCGGAGCTTGTTTTCCCCTATGACAGTCAGTGGCCGAGGACATTTCATAAATTCCATCAGGAGAACAAAGGCTCAGGCTGGGACCTCAGCACGTCCCTTTGCACAGAAGCCAAACCCTGAAGTGATCGGAGGATTCAGGAAGAGCATGGTTTTTTTTTGCAGAGAGCGTCTGTCCCCAATGCGGGAGAACCCGCTCCTTCCCTGACGCCACACCGGGCTGCGCTTCCCAGCCCAACAACAGGAAAGGAAGCACAAAACACACGTGTGAAATTCAGCCTGAGACTGGCGTTATCAATGGCCTGGAGCCTGCAATAACTGTTAATTAAGTGCATTTTTTTTCATTATTCTTTAGCAAAGAGGTAAGATTTAATGATGTAAGTTAACAATGGATGATAATTTAAAGTGGTGACAATAGTTTAATTATTCACACACACATACAAAAGTTAACTTCATAACTTATTTCTTTTGTCAGAACAAGTTCATTTAAAATATTTTGAACTGTGCATACAATTATCACTTAGACTCTTCCCTTCATGACTTTGTAGAGACAAAGAGTCAATTCTCCCTGTAAATTTCTCACTAGACAGTTCTAGAGACTGAGAAATTCTGCCTTATTTAAAAAAAGAAAAGAAAAGAAAAGAAAGAAAGAAAAAGGAAAAGGAAAAAGAGAGAGAAGAGGAAAGAAAGAAAAAATAAATAAATAAATAAAAAGAAAGAAATTAAAAAGTTCCAGCATTGAGTTTTGCCCAGAATGTTCCGGGGCCTTAGGCGCAGGATGGGTGGTTCCGTGTTACTGGGTCTTTCCACTTGAATGGAAACCAACTCCCCTAAACAGTAGAGTGTGTGTGTGTCTGTGTGTGTGTGTGTGTGTGTGTGTGTGTGAGAGAGAGAGAGAGAGAGAGAGAGAGAGGAAGATAGTTCTCCTGTCCTTTGTCAGCTCATTCCAGAAGGCCTGGATTTCCGGCTTTGCTGCCTTTGTGTTTTTGTCTGTCCTGACCCTCCAGAGTGGGAGATGGGGAGGGCCCTAAGGATGCAGCTTCAAGGAAGAGGAATAAATAAACACTGCCCTAGGAAGCTGTCTTTGGACGGCCTCGGGACCGTGTAATTCCAGTCTGAACACCTAAGCAAGTGTACCTCCCTTCCCCAGGAGGTTTGGCCAAAGCTCTAGGCCCTCTCCCAGCACTCACGCCGTTTCACAGAGCCCAGATTCCCTGTGGAAAGCAGCAGGGTCTCCACCATGACTCCACCCTTCTGGAATCGCCTGTCACGGGAACAACATAAAGAGTTCAACTGCTCCCAAGGCGCTATCCGCTTCAGGTGCCCCACCTGCCCATGGCACTTCTGCTGCTGTGAAATAAACTCTCCTAGTGACAGGAGCTCTGGGGGCCTTGCAGGAGTCCAGGGAGAGGCACCTGCTCACTCACTATCACCAGACCCATGTCTTCATGTCCTCACTTGAAGCATCTCAAAACCCTGCTGAACCAAAAAGAAACCATAGTCGGGCTAACACAGTGACCGTGTTCAGGTGGACATTCCACATCATCAGGCCACATAGAGACAGGGTTTCCAGGCCACCCAGTGCTTAGGTATTGTTGACTGTTTGGATACTCATTCGTAGCGTCTCTGTTCCGTTTCTCTCTTGGATGACTCGTTTCTCAGTGGTGTCTTCTCCCTGGGTGGTTTTATAGATTGGCAACTCTTGGGTTAAAGCCATAATGAGCCTGCCATGGGGGTGTACTAGGGCCTGGCATCACATCACTAGTTGATGATGCTGGGTGACATAATGATGTATGAAGGTCAGTTTTCTACCATGATTGCTATTCATGAAAAGATGTCTAAAAAGCAATATGACACTGGCTCAATATTCCTACTAATAAATGTGTGCGCTATCCTGCAGGTCTTCTAGAATCTGGGGGCCTGTCTTCCAAAGAAAAAGGCTATGCATGCCATGAATGCCCTCTTAGGTCACAGAGGAAGGGATGGAAGGATAGTCACCTGAGCTCAGAATAAAATGCCCTTGGGGTCTTTGGAGGGTATCAGAGGCTGTGACCATGAGGCTAGTGATGTCGGATTGGTGGCTCCGTAATCTCCCCGCCATAGTCTGTTGACCAGATTCCTCCTCTACGGTCATTCCATGTAGCAGCTACCCAGTGTCAATCAAGCTTTTGTTTTATTTTGTAATTATTACTAGCTGTTTGTTTTTCCCCTTTGGTTTAACTTTTACTTGTTCTTTATTATTCCCTTGTAGAACGTGAGCTCTGTAATGGGATGTGTATGAGACCAAGGGCTTTGTCCTTCCTGGGTGTCACAGAATGCGTGCCTACAACAGCGCCGGGCTCACAGGGAGGTTCAAAAATATCCCCCAGATGAGTTCATAGAAATGACCCATTCTGTTTGTTGACTGCAAGGTGCAGGAAGGGACAGCGAACTGACTTGAGCCAACAACAGGCTGCACGGTGTTCCATGGGATTACGGCAGGGGCTGGGGAGGCAGCTCAGGGGTACAGGAGTGGCCCAGCATGGGAGAGGCTCTGGTTCTATCCCCCAACCAGAAACGGAAGCAAAGATTCGAATGGAGTCGAGCACCCCCCATCACTTAGTGATGTGTGGCTGACATCACGTTACTCCCATGTTTGTGGCGACACTGGCACAAACAGATCTCCCATGCTGCCTGTCCTGCAAAAGCACAGCACGTGCAATTATACAGCACGTAACTGTGATAAGGATGACCAAGAACTGTTACCTGCCTACGTGTTTACTCTGCTGTGCCTCTTGCCATTAGTGCAGAGTGGACGCCTTCCACAGCGGGCTCTGAAGACAGTGCGATGCGTCGTGCCCAAGGAAGCTTCAAGCCTCTCACGCTCACCGGTGCTCTCAACTGCATTGTGTTCTCCTGTGCTCGAGTCAATATCCTGTCGTTTTGCTCACTGTGCTTCCAGGAACACTAGGCTGCGCCACATGTATACAGACATAGGTACGATATACACATATCTAGTGTGCATATACATGGTATACATGCATGTTACACATATGGCATAATATGTGTATATGCATATGTGCACAGTACACATACAACACACAAACATAGGTTATATATTCATACATATAAATAACATATTATATGCACATATAATACATATGTATATAATCATATCCATACATTCTATTATGCATATATGCTACATATGTATCTATGCACACATAGATATACAGTATACATAGATACATATATGTGTATAATATACAGTATGTGTATTATATATGCATATTATACATTGTATATGCAAATTATATGTGTATTATACATATTGTGCTCACTTATGTATTTATTTTTCTATACCACTTATATACTATATTAAGTATACTATATCTCTTGTCATTGTATATATCATATACTATTCATATATAATATACATATTGTATGTGTATGATATACAAGTATATCACATGAATACATATATGTTTATATCGTGTACACATAGTATGCATAGTATATACATCTGTGTCCTAGATATGCATTTATTATTATGTGTATATTATATAGCATACATGTGAACATTATATATACTACCATTCATATATGCTTTATATGAACTATTATATTAATACAACATGCATGTACTATATGTGTACATGCATGTGTGTGTGTTTAATATATAAAATGCAGTCTACATGTGCCCAGGGCTGTGCCATCTAGGTTTGTGGGAAACCCTTGATGATGTTTGCACAATGTGAAACCACCTAAAGGCACATTCCTCCGGTTGTATCCTTAAGCAGTGAATGACTGCAGCTGTGCCCTCCCTTAATCCAGCAGGCGTGATGACACGCTGAACCCATGAAGAGATGGCAAAAGCAACCGGTGCTGCATCAAGCTACTGGCCCCAGTCCCTGGCTTCTCCCGGCGTCCAGCCCTTTGCCATACGAGTCTGTGGTTCCACCCGTTAAAAGGTGGAGCAAAATCCCCCACCCTTGCTTTTGAGCGTGTGTTGGCATTGCCCACAGGACGAGGCGGACGTGACAGCGTGCCATCCGGAGCCTCGACCTCATGAGGCCTGTGTTTCCGCTCACTTCTTGCATTTCTGCCATCACCATGAGAAGAATCTGCCAGGCTGGCCGGTGATCCCGGCAGAGACTGTGAGGCAGAGTGGACCTGCCCCCGGAGCCCCACCTCGGTGGCCAAACCCCAGCCAGCCCCCGTCTAAGGAGCTACCCCTGTGCTCCCTCCGTGTGCCCCTGACAGCGTGGGCCTGCTCCCCTGCAACAACAGCAGGTCCACGGGGGCTTCTGTCTCACTGTGCGGTGACCAGTCCCCTGGATGGATGGGTTGTCAGTCCAAACTTTGCATTGGCCAGACAACCAAAAGCCAGACCTGTTTCCTTCTCCCTCAGTGGTCAGCAGGAGAGAAAGAGCCGCACAGAGAGCCTGGCCGAGTGCCAGGCTCCACGATTCCCCCAGGCTCTGCCTCACTTCTTCCTCATGCCCACGGTGGCCCTGCTTCACAGGGGGCACGAGCCTTGCTGAGGTCACTTGCCCCGACCCTTCTACCTGGGTGGAGGAGTCCTGCGTCTTTCAGCGGCCGTTCTCAAGGGTCATCCTGAAGAGCAGGACCAGGCCTGCGTGGACGCAGAGGAAGTGGGGGCAGAGCTGACCGCCGTCTCTGTCTCGCTGCCCACACCCACAGTGAGCACCTCGGCCTCATCCAGACGTCCTCCAGGGTCCCCCGGGATGATGATGATTGGGCAGAGAACTTTTGTCCTGGAATTCCCTCCATCCCTGCCCTAGGTGACCTCCAAGAGGGAGCAGCACATCCCATGAGCAATGTGGGACCTCTGTCTTCAAATCTCAGCATTTTTGAAACAGGGGAATATATGTGAGTCCAATTTATTTCTTTGGGAGGATTTGCTCAAAGGCTTGGTTGTATGGAAGTGGCCATCGTGGGCCAGGGTGGTGGCTCAGTGGGAGAGCGCTTGCCTAGCAGGCATGAGGCACTGGGTCGGATCCCTCACACCACATAGAAATTAAAAAATAAAAATAAACAAATAAGGGTATTGCGGGGGGAAGTGGTCAACATGCTGGGGTATTCATGGTATCTTAGGTTTCCATTTCAGGGTACATTTTCTCTTACTTTTGTGGGGGAGGGTACTAGAGATTCAACCCAGGGAGGCACTTCCACTGAGCAACATCCAGACTTTTCTATTTTTTTTTATTCTTTTCATTTTGAAATAGGGTCTCACTAGTTGTTGAGGCTGGCCTCGAACTTTCAGTCCTCCTGCTTCAGCCTCCCAGGTCACTGGGATCACAGTGACCATGGTGTTTGCATTTCTTTGACCCACCTGCCTCATCTGTTGAGGGTGCGCCCTTTGAGGTGAGAGACCATTCAGGAGAAACCTCGGCTCCTGGAACTCAGTAAATACACAGATGAAATAAATGAGCAGAGGCCGTTCCTTTACTCATTCACTTATTATTTATTGTGCGTCTACCTCCCCCAAGAACGTATGCTCCAAGAAGATGGGGTTCGCTATCAGTTACATCCAGTGATGCATTATGAGCACTTGGGACAATGTCTGGCACCTAATAGATCTTCAATAAATATTGTTACGGGAAGGAGTGGCTTGCAGGAGAGAGAGGGGGCGATCTCAGAACTTAGAGAACAGGAACCCGAGTCTCCAAGTGCCCTGCGCATTTGCAGGGGAGGGTCTCCTCTAGTTTAACGCCTGCTATTCTCTGTATAAACAGAACAGGATGCACACAGCACGGTAGGACCTCCCACCTGCACTCATCGGGTCAGTAGGGAGCATGAGCTGGTATTGGACCGCCACCCGGGGTGTCTATTTAAAGGGAAGAGGCTCTGACTCCCGGATCATTATCCACCTGCAGAAGTACAGCGATCTTTATGGAAGCTCTGTCTCTTCTGGCGATCACACCTCTGGAAGTGATGTTATAAGGCCAGGAAATTGATCTCCTGCATTGCAAAATCATTCTCGGGGTCTCAGTGTCAAAGCCAAGTGGTTCACGGATTTCTTTCTCTCTCTTTTTTTCCTTCTTCTTCTAAGATAAAGAGCAATTCGTTTTATGAGGTAAGCCTAAGAGGATGAGATGAAATGAAAGCTCGTCCTTTGAACAACAGGGTCCTGGCTTCACACAGACCGCTGACTCCGTCCCCTGCCTTAGTGGTGGCCTGTAGAATTGACCTCCCTTTAAACAAGAAACCTGGGAAGAGCGGGGTGGGGGGCTGGGGAAGCGGGGCACAGGGACAGGGCTGACAGTCACTTTCTGCTGCCACAGGATGGAAGAGAAGGTAGACCTCAGCTGCCTGGGAGCAGGGTGGTCAATCGGGGAAAAAAAAAATAGAGAGCAACCTGCTATTGAACTAAAAATATGCTGACGCTCTAACCCAGCAACTCTTTTGTAGGAATTTAACTTGCAAGTGCACAGGAAGACCTGTATGAGAAGTGCATACAGTGGTGCTTGTAATACAGAGGAATGGCCGTGAGCTATTTAATATCCCTGGAGCTGAGGATTAAAAATTCTTGCTACATTCAAAGAGCAGAATACTATGCAACAGATAAAATGGGTAACTAGAGGAGGAGTCAAAAAACTGTGGCTACGGGGTCAAATCTTGTCTCCCTCTTGCTTTTGTAAATAAAGCTTTATTGGAAGGTACCCATCGACTCCCTCACGTACTGTCTATGACTGCCCTTCACCCAAGGAAGGCAGAGTTGAGTACCTGTGCTAGCAACTGGGTGGCCCACCTAATGACCCTAAAGCATATAGTATCCCGCCCTTTACAGCAAAAATTGTGCAGATTGGTTTTAAAGCAGAGCTGTAGACATCATCATGTGTAGAGAGGGAAAATAATGTCCAAGAGAGGGGGTGGATTGTAGCATGGTACGCTAATACACTGTTTGAAAATAAATGCAAAAATATATGTGGATAAGTAGATGGAACTGGTATGAATGGATTGGAAGAGTAGCAGCCTAACTCACAGTTCTTTGTCAATGGTATGGCCAGAAAGGATTGGGCTGAAGGAAATCAAAATCTACACAAGGGTAATAATTTATTTCTTCTATTGCATAGACTTGGAATAAATATGACATAAATTGTGTTTTTATAGGATCTGCGTAAAGTCTCTGGGACACAGGGTTTCGTGGTGGAGGCCTGGGATATTTTTGAGGTCTCCTTCTCCCACCTCACCTCATCCAAGCTTTCTCTTCTTATGCAGTGAACAACCTAGCCAACCTTCAATGACAGACCCCCTCAGACCTGAGGGCTGATGTTAGAGTCTGTAAACAAGTCTGGATGGCGCCTGGCAAAATGCCAGAGGGAGTGGTTTGTAAAGTAACAAAAGCGAGCCATTAAGTGTGGAGATTCCTGATTGGTTGACTGCTGTATCTAGTTTATGCTAATTAAGATAAGCTGTGCAAAATGTATAAATACCTCTGTTATCCTACAATAAACGGCTTCCACTCCTGCTGCATCAATGTACACAAGTTATTCGTCACCCCCCGGTTATTCTGCTGCAGCTGGACTGCGGCAGGCTGAAGTTAAGGCTGAACAACATATGTCAGACCAATAAATGACTAGAACTTATAACAGAAATGTATGCAAATATATAATTTAGTATATGCCCTATGTTGGCCCCAGCTGAGACTGCGTTGTCCAAAATGATAGCCTTTAGCCACATGTGGCCAACCCTTGAAATGTGACTAAGCCAAAGTAAAACATGTGGTCAGTGTAAAATACATGCCAGACTTCAAAGACTTAGTACCAAAAAGGGAGACTGTAATAGATTTCGTTAATAATTTGTCATATTGATTGCACGTTGAAATGATAATATTTGGTATACTAGTGTATTCGTTTTTCTATCACGGCTTTAACAAATTGCTGCAAAGTAGGTGGCTTAAGACAACACAAATCTATTATCTCACAGTTCCGTGTGTTCCAATTCCAGCACGGGTCTCACCGGGTTGAGGTGGAGGTGTCTGCGATCCTCTCTGACCAGCCGGCTCAGCACCCCTGGCCTGGCTTTGCCAGCTTCTAGATCCTTCCAGCCCTCCTCGGCCCATCTTCTGTTTCTGAAGCCAGTGAGCCCCGTGCGATCCCTCCTGTCCGGCCTCATTCCAACCTTCTCTTACCTGGGCCCCTTCTTCCACACTGAGGGGCCCTGCAGATGACACTGAGCCAAGGAAGCCAGGCCCTGTCACCGTCCTAAAATCAGCTGCCTGGGCCACTTGGTTCCCTCTGCAGTCTCCATTCTCCTTTGTCAAGTAACAGAAGCCATTTTCAGGCTCTGAGCCTCTTGAGGGAGGTCTTCCTGCTGCCTATCACAGTTGGCCAAGCCACATATCTTCATGGAATTAACCCACCCATCTCCCCACCCTTCCTCTTGTGTAACACAGAATCTTAAAGTTGCTCATGAAGTTCATCTTCTATTTCTATTGGACAGCGTGGCTCCAGGACAATGTGTTGGAGGTGCTTTGCCAACTGTAAAGTGCTTTGATGGTGAGGAATGTTAATTGCATGAAAATGTTTTCCTGGAAGTCACAAGGTAGCAGAAACACCTCAGCCTGCAGACATAAACAATACCACAGAAGCACATTTACTAAGAGCTTACGCCACACCGACCCTGGGCTTTGATGCTAATTGATGTCATTTTTATAGGAAACCTGAAACAGGTACTATTGATATTTCTATATCACAAATAAGGCCACTCGGGCACAGAGAGATTCAGTAATTTGCCTGAAGTCACACAGCCAAGTAGAAGCATCCCAGTAAGGACCGTGCATATATTAAGTGCAAGTTTGCACTTTAGGATGCAGGAACTGTGGTGTGGGTCCTACATACAATTGCCAAACCCCAGTGCTCTGGGGCCCACCCGTCTCTCTGCCAAGAAACTGCAAATGACCCGGGTTCTTAGTGCTGCCTGTCAGGATGATAGCCCAGGCGTCCAGCCCCGACCATACAGCAAGCCCTCCCGGATGTCCAGTCTTGCCTGTCCCTCCCAGGGCTTTGTGGCTACCTGAGGACAGCTCACTTAGCAGGCTTCCCATGTGACTGCAGAAGGCGGGGCACACAGGAGAGAACTCAGTTTCCCCGGTGCTGAGTGAAGGGCAGCTGGGGTCCCTACACAGGTTCAAACACACATGCAGACGTGCGCACCTGTGCACGCACACACAACACCACAAACACACAGCTACGCATTTCTCTGGGCTTAACAATATGTGTGTGTCCATGATCAAACACAGATATATGCTTTAAATACGTTTTATCCACACTGACAATAGGTGTGGCTGCATGTGTGTGTGTGTGTCTGACCTGGGAGAATCCCAATCAGCACACGGGCATGAAAGTCTCCACCCGTGAGTGCACATACTGTCAGGACACCCGCACCACCAGGGGAACCGCTTTTGAATTGTTTTGTTTTGTTGATCCCAGATTCTGGAACCCGGACATCCGCATGGTTTTCACAGTATATTTAACCAAAACCCACTCCTGTGTCAGTGAGCCTGACACCTGCCGTTGAATTTTGTTGGCTCTCCTGCTCTTTCTCATTCCCTGCTTGACCTCTCCACTTAGGCGAATGCAGCAGTTCGCCAGGAGAGATGCATCCTGCAGGGGCCTGTGCAGCCCCTGGGGGTGGAGGTGGGGCTTACCTCCTTCCTGGCCCCTGGGTGCGCCATCCACTTAGGCAGATCTGCAGCTGCAGTTTGGGAACCAGACTATGTGGCTCTTTAGCCAGGGCTTCGTAAACCCCCTCTGTGAAGGGCCCAAGTACAAATGTTATTGAGGTGCCGCAAGCCACGTGGTCTCTGGTCCACAGGGCGTGGGACATGGGCAGCGCCTGGACACATGGCCAGGACTGTGTGAAGCGAACGATTTCAGAAACAGGCAACAGGCTGGATTTGGTCACCAGCCAGGTCACTGGTCCAGGGCCTGGTACACAGTAGCTGCTCATGGTTAAAGGGACAAAGCCACACCTCAGTGAAGCACATTATTCATAGATAGGACTTTTAAGACTGAGTACAGCATCCGCTCAACACCTCTTCAGAAAGCAATGAACGAACCAGGTAACACTGACTGTCACCTGTCAGTCAGATGAAATGATAATTTGTTAGTCTTGGAAATGGAGGGACAATAGTTATCTCTTGGACTACTAAATTTTTTCTGAACTCTCTGATGGATAAATGGCTTATGCCTTTTCTCAAACATTCTCCCATTTTTCTGGGGCATAAGGAGATGTGATTCTTTTTTTACTTATAATCATTCTTTTCAAGATGAGAATAAGATTCAACTGTTGGCTCAAGACGTTACAAAAACCAAAACTAATGATTTCAAGGCGGGATCGGTGGTGCATGCCTGTTTTCCTCAGCTTAGGAGACTGAGGCAGGAGGATCGTGAGTTCCCAAGCCAGCCTCAGCAACTTAGCAAGGCCCCAAGCAACGTAGCTAGACCCGGTTGACCTTGTCTCAAAATAAATAAATAAATAAATAAAAAGGGCCAGGGATATTTCAGATGAATAAAAACAGTAGAGAGATGAGGTCCTTGTCTTTCTTTCTTCCCTCTTCTACACCAAGGTACACATCACTTTTTGGCCATGGAATTTTATTTTATTTAACTTTTTCCAACTAAGATCAGATAAAGCTTCAGAATCCTCTCTAAGTAGCTTCTCATAATCAGTTAACAAGGGCTATAAGATCTCCTGGTGTTGGTTGAGCATCTACTACGTGCTCATGGGCTCAGCATGCATTAGGTTTTTATAAGAGTATCACAAAGTAGTGAAGTAACAAGGATCAGAGACACGGGCAGGGGTGCCTGGAGAGTCACGTGATCCTGTTCCCTGAGCACCCACGTATTCCAGGCTGGATGCTATCTTGTGTTTCCATTGGCACAGGAGCCAAAGAGACAGGTGTCTTGTGTTACTAGATGAGCAAACAGGATCCTCAGATAACATGCTCAAGTCTGACCACATGCCGTGCTGAGGCCCGGGATGATGGATCTAAGGGTGCAGAAAGCAGGTGAGCCTGTGAGCCTTATGGAAAGAGCAGTCCTTATTGGAAATGAGTGAACTCTTAGCCTGTCTCAGGTATGCAGCATGGAACACTCAATCATTATCTAAAAGAAGAGACACTTTTTTGGGGGGGTGGAGGGGTACCAGGGATTGAATCTAAGGGTACTTCACCCCTGAGCCATATCGCAGCCCTTTTTATTTTTTATTTTGAGACAGAGACTTGCTAAGAGGTTCAGGGTCTCCGTAAATTGCTGAGGCTGGCTTTGAACTTTCCATCCTCCTGCCTCAGCCTCCAGAGCTGCTAGAATTACCAGCAGGCCCCACCACACCTGACGACACTTTTAACATTTTGTTGTTGTTGTTGTTACAGTGAAGTGCTAGACACTTTTCAAAATATTTCCCCAGCCTCCTACAGCTGAGCGTGTTTGATGCACAGTAGGCTTCATGCATATGCATGGGATTGAAGAATGAATGAGTGAATGGGTGAAGGAGGGGAGGGAGGAGAACCAGGCTGGACGGTCAGCTCCTCAGGTCAGTGGAAGCCTGTCTGTCCCCTTGTTAGATGGGGCTTGGGGAAATCACTTTGGCCCCTCTGGATTTCGGTGAGCAAGCAAACCCAGAGAGTCAGGGGGGGGGCTGCAAACCCAGGCTGCGGCCTGACCGCAGTGACGCGCTCGGGTCCAGCGCCCAGCGCAGCCGCCCACACTCTGCCTTGCCCCATGGCTGCGCCTGGGCGCTCGCCCTCGCCGTCTTGCCCCAGAGGGGCGGCCAGGGTGGTTCTCGCTCTTTGCAGCAGGACGCTAAATGGTTAACACAGCGCCCATCATCTTTGATTTATGAAGTGGCCGATTGGACCAGGAAACACAACAGAGACAGCCCTTCTCACTTGCAGGGGGAGACCCCAGAGAGCAGTAATTTTGTGTGCACAAAGGCGAGCAGAGACCGCGGGCCTCAGTGGCCTTGGAGAGCCCAGCCTGCAGGGCCCATCGGGGAGGCGATGGCGGGTCCCTTACAGGGGCAGAAGCAGCTCTGTCACCTGGCCTCTGTCCTCCACCCAGCCCCGGAACTTCAGCTGCCCACCCTTGGCCCTGAGAACTGAAGTGCAGCCCTGCCCCGGTCACCACTAAGCGTTTCCTTTCAGCGTCTGCCAATCTATCAAGATTCAGCTACCGCTGTGAACCCATCAACTCCATGGAAGGGAAAAAAAGGAACCCCTCACCACAGCAATTATTTATCCTGGCCTGAACTTCAGGTGACCTTTCCCAGTTCCACAGAAGTTGCAGTCGGGAGCACCTTGGTGGGCAGGATTTTTTTTTGTTGTTTTGTTTTTCCCATGTCCCTCTTCTTTTAACAAACCACATGGGAGGGAGGCCATGGTGCTCTCTTTTGCAGATTTTTCTTTTGCAGAATGATCTTTGGGTGGTCCATAAGCTGGGGTAGGAGTGGAACATTGGTCTGGCCAGAAAAACAGATTTTATGTTTAAAAAAAAAAAAAAAGTCACAACCCTGTGACCTCCTGGGGAGGGTTCAGAGAAGAGCTGAGCAGCTCCGACCCAGCCCAGCTCACCCCTCGGACATATAAGCAAGGGCAGTTCTGCACCAAAAGATCTGCGGCGAACTGGGGAGTTGCAATATTGTAAACTCATAGGGTGTGTGTCGGTGTGTGTCGGTGTGTGTGTGTGTGTGTGTGTGTGTCCCCAAGTCGGAGGAAGATTCAGGCTCTAATGAGGGCATTGCAGGGTGTAACTCCCTGTGTAAATTTAAAGTGACCTATGGGACATAATTACATAAATCTCATCATGAGACAATATACTTTTTATTTGTTTGAATTTTATTTGTATTGGTAAAACTGACCTGAAACTGACACAAGTTTATTAGAAAAAGGACTCTCTAAAAGCGAGTGGGCTGGTCTTCTTATTTAAGATGGATGTGCCAACTTCTAGTATGATTAGAGAAATGGATAACTCACTAACATCTGTGCAAACTACAATAAAAAGGGATTTAGTGTTACCCCAAGGAAGGCAAGAGAGGCTGTCTGTCCATTAAACGCTTTATTACAGTGCCAGCAGCTTTCTCTAATTCAGTTATTCCTGCACGGTGTTCAGCACTCTGCCTGCCTGTCAACCCAGCAGACAGTGCTCGGGGCTGGGAGGTTTTGTGCAAGGTAGGTGACAATCAAATGAGCCACTGAGAAGAGAGGGGCGCCTGACCCTCGTGAAGGATTAACTACAGAAAGTGAGTGTGATCATGTCACACCATTACTTAGAATTTTCACAGTCAATTTCTGAAAATATGAGATAAGTTCTTAAAGAGGCAGTTGTCTCAGGAGCTCAGGAGTCTTGGTGGGGTGTTGTTAACATACTGCATGGCGGGGAGATGCAGAGACAAGGGGCCGGCTGCTGAGTGGGGGGCGGGCAGTCCCTGCACAGCACTCACTCTGCGTAGGGCACGCTCCAGCCGGACCCTGGAACTGCTATCTCCTAGGAATGATTCAGCCAAGAGGGAAGAACATGGGAGATGCGACCCGGAACCCAGATGTCCTTTATTCCTTCTCCCCTGGATCCTGGACTTCAGCCTCTCCCGGGGACAGCTGGGTAGATAGGTAGGACCCTCTGAGGAGCACAGTACACTCGGGGTCCTCAGGAGACCTGTCCAGGTCAGCTGCCTGGGATGCTCTAGCCCACTTAGGACCAGACTCACCTCCCGTCATCCCTTTCCACCCCTGCAGCCACCATAACCAACACCACCACAGGCTTTTCCAGAAAACTAGTTCTGTCTGTTGCCTGCAAAAGATCCAGGCTCACAGAGCCTCAGAGCCTGGCAGCTAAGGAGGCCGCCCACTAGTTCAGTGGTAGAGTGCTTGCCTAGCATGGACAAGGCCCTGGGTTCATTGCTAGCACTGCACTTTAAAGAATGAAATAAAGGGAAAAAGCACTCCTGGGGTCCCTCAGTGTCTCGGTATCCTCGAGGGATTGGTTCCAGGATCTTGTACGATGCCCAAATCCATGGATGCTCAAGTCCCTTATGTAAGATGGCAAAGTATTTGCATACGGCCTACATGCGTCCTCTTGTATACTTCAAATCATCCATCTCTAGCTTACTTAGGATACCTAATGCAATGTAAATGCTAGGTGGACTACAGCTATACTGTATTGTTTAGGGAATAATGACAAGGAAATATTCTTTACACGTTCAGTACAGAAAGAATCTTTTTTTTTTTTTTTTTTAGTATTTTTGATCGGCAGTTGGTTGAATCAGTGACGGTAGGACTCACAAACATGGAAGGCCTGCTGTATGCATCCAAGCCAAATACACTTGAAATATACACTTCAAAGCCTGGCAAAGGTGGGTTGTGATTTGTGGAAGATTTTAGGGTCAGAGATGAGTCTCTTCTTCGTTTATAGACAGGAGATCTGTAACACAGAGGGCCTGGCTCCATCCACTGTACCCCCTGAATCATCCGAGAGAGAGCTGGGTGAAACCCCAAGCCTCCAACTTCAGACCAATGGACGGGCTGCCTACAGGAGCTCCGCACAGTAGGGCTTTGGGACAAGTTGGACTCAAAATGGGATTCATCCCTTTTGTATCTATATATTTAAATGAGAAAAGTAAACCGCAAACCTCTAAGCTTGCTTCTGCTAAAGTAATTTAACATCTGCTGCCACCTGAATCTAATTGAAACAATTCATTATCAAATTTACTGATCTGCTTAATGATTTTTGTATTTCTCTTTCAAAATCACCTTCTGCCTTCTCAAGCCTAGGTAAAATTACTCTTTTCTTTGAGTCCGTGAAGAACGACAAACAACTCAAGCCTCTTCATCACCCACGCTTTAGAGGTGTCGGAACCTAGCTTCAGAGGCTGGGGGCGGACTCTTCTCAAGGTCACGTGGAAAGTCCAGCAAGACTTGAACGCAGGCTGCTGGAATCTCAGATCTGATTCCCGGAGTGTTGTAAGCTCCCAACTGCATTACTAAAATGAAGGTGATTTAAAAAAAAAAAAAAAAAGGACGAATATGAAGAAGGAGAAGGAGAAGGAGAAGGAGAAGGAGAAGAAGAAGAAGGAGGAGGAGGAAAGAGGAAAAGAAAAGAGAAAATAGCAAGCTTTTTTCCGAGCTGTGCATTCTTTTTGTTTTCTCAGTGGCAGTCTGTTAAAGAAATACTTCATTGTCACCAAGCACCGTCATTAAAGACACCTTGGAAATTTGGACCTTTTTTTTCTAAAATCAGGGCTTAAATAGCAACTTAATTTATGACACTTCTGGAGGCTGATGGCATTTTTCTTGCTCCAAGGTGAGGTCATCTTAGCATCCCCCCCCCACACACCTCCCCTGGCTTCCCTTTAGAACGCACAGCCTCGTTCCCTCTTTACTTTCAAGTAACTGATGATCCGACTGCTAAAATGTAAGTCACATATGTATGTAGGCACGTTTGAGTCCACGGTGTGTTTCTAAAAGAGAGCTCTTTTATATCTGCGTGTAAAAGACAAGAGGGAAAAGAGGGGGGAAAGACCCACGAATAAGCAAGTGAATAATTAGATCAGAGATAGATGCCACCTTCTCTCGGTGGTAGAACGGCGAGGGGAGAAAGTACCGGCACATAATTGACATAATTGATCTAGTATTTTCTCCCCTTTTGCTGCAGTAATTTTTATGCATGCCATTGTTGCTGTTATTATCCAGGATGTGATCTTGTGTGGTTGATAATACAGACTCGATATGAATACGCGTACGCACCAGCCAATCACAAATCTATAGTGTCTATTTCTGCATCACCAGGTGCTATCTCATGGGAAATATCCTCTTTTTTGGCAGGCACACAGAGCGCTGCATTATCTGTCATTTTCATTAGATTCGAGCTACAGCTGAGCCAAAAAGACTTAGTTCTAGCATATGTGCTCAAAATGGCCAAGCTGCGATTGTCCAAATTCAACCCTTTCAGGATTGCGTTACTAAACAACTGGAGCTAAAGCCCGAAATTAGAGCGAGCAAAGCGCCCGAAATTCCATTTGGAAAATGGCAAATACCATAAGCTCCTAAGATTGGAGCTTATTATTGTGATCACCTCGAAGGATCAGAGGAGACACTGGCTTCCATCAGCGGGTTCAACGCTTTCAGCCCACCTCAGGTAGAGAGGGAAGGCGTGCTCAGCCTAGATTCTGATGCCGCTCAACAAAGAAAACTCAGTCTCTTTCGTTCTTTTCTCTGCCTTTCAGAGTACCTGGCTCTCTGGGAGGCTGTAGATTCTGTCCCCAGGCCGGGCTAACCTCGTGTTCCATAGGACGTTGTCTGGTGCCTGATGCACAGCTGGGTAATCTGGGTGGCATGAAGGATGAAGAATCTTGAAGGATGAAATAATCTTACTCAGACAGTAAGTTGAGTCTCCACGTGAGACTCTGCCTGTTTTGTAAATTCAGTCCCTGATTTGAAAATGTGGAGAAGACCTATTGTAAAACTAGGTCCCAAGAGAAAGGAATACAAAAATTGTTGGGTGAGGGAGCTAGAAATGGAGAGCCACAGGACTGGGGAGGACAATCCCTCTACCTCTGGGGCTGGATAGTATTTTAGGCAAGGAGGAGAGAGCAGTTGTTCCAACAGAGACTTGACTCTCCTTAAAAGCAAAAAGCCCATCCGAACATAAAATAACGCAGCCACTATGGAAACGGTGTTGTGGATTCTGAAAATATTAAACCCAGGGAAGCCATGGGATCCAGCAATTCTGCTATTGGGGCTACATCCAAAAGTCTGGAAAGCAGGATCTCTAAGAGAACATCGTTCACCCTGGATCACAGAAGCCTCGTTGACCATGGCCAGCGCGGGAAGCAACTCACATGTTTGTGGATGGATCACCAGATCAGCAAAACATCACAGAGACAAAACAGAAGAGTCTTTTCCAAGGGTTGAGGGGAAGGAGAATTGGAGAGTTCTTGTTTATGGAGAACAAAAACTCCAGTTGGGAAAGATAAAACAGCTCTGGAGATGGAGGGTGGTGATGGTCACACAACTGTGGATATACTTAATACCACTGATCTAGACACTTAAAAATGGTTACAATGGCCAATTAGTGTCTTGCATATTTTACCACGATTTTTTGTTTGTTTGTTTGTTTGTTTATTCCTGATCACACCTAAGCCCCACTGTGCCTTTCCACTCCACCTGGGAGGGTGAGCCCTTGGACCAAGTTTCATTTGAAAACATGTGAATTTCCAGAGAGGAAATGTGCGGGATTTGGTTATCATGGTTACATGCTAAGTGGTCTGGAGTTTTCATACCAGGATGGACACTTCACACACCCTAATAGCAGAAATTTCCTCCGGGGAGAAACTTGTTCATGAAAACTTCATCCTTAGCTGGGTGCAGTGTGGCAGCTGCCTGTAATCCCAACAGCTCTGGAGGCTGAAATAGGAGGATTGTGAGTTCAAAGCCAGCCTCAGCAATGGTGAGGCACTAAGCAACTCAATGAGACCCCGTCTCTAAATAAAATACAAAATAGGGATGGGGATGTGGCTCAGTGGTTGAGTGCCCCTGAGTTCAATCCCTGGTACCTCCCCTACAAAAAAAAAAAAAAAAAAAAGGAAAGAAAGAAAGTAAACTTCATCCTTAGCCATTACAGATTCTGCCTTTGTGTCCAGGACCAGCAATGAGCCATTTTCCATCTGCACTGCAAAAATGGTTTGAGTTGAATGGCAAGCAAATTGAAAGACAGCATGGGTGTTCTGGAAGTCATCAAGCACCGAGGGTCTCAGAATAGTTAAACCAGCAGGAAGTTCACCTCTGCTAGGTGGGGACAGATGTGATGAGTGTTGTCTTAGTCAGCTTGGATTATTGTAACGAATTCCATAGAATAGGGAGTCTAGGCAACAAAAATTTATTTTCTCACAGTTTTGGAGGCTGAGTGTCCAAGATTGTGTGGCAGTATGGTTGGGTTCTAGTGAGAGCTCTCTTCCTGGCTTACAGAAGGCCCTCTTCCTGGGGACAGAGAGTGAGCTCTGGTCTTTCCTCCTCTTCTTTTAAGGGCACTAATTCCCATCATGGGGCGCTGCTCTCATGACCTCAGGTAACCCTGACTACCTCCAAAGACCCTGTGTCTCCAACTAACTTCACACCTTAGGGGCACAACTCCAACATACGAATGAGGACATGGGATGCCTGTACTCGGCCCATACAAATGTGTCTTTGATCTTCACTAAACCATCCCTCTGGGAGCTGGGGGCAGCACGCCATCTCCACTCTTCTCCAGCCTCCATGGTTCATCTGCCCTCAGTGAACTCACTGGGTTCCATGTTTCCCTCCTGCCCCGCCCTATCCAGGTCGACTGCCGAGATTCGTTTACAAATAAGACATTAAAAGTAAACCTACGGAATATCGGATTGTGAAGAGAGATTCCTGTACAGATCTGTTTTCCATGAATTGTACCATGTTTTGAAACAAAGTGAATACATTTTTTTTTTATTAAAAGAAATTTTCTCTTGTATTTTCTCTCAATTATCACCGTGTTAATGAAAACGAGGTAAGGCAATCTGAAAACATTTGAGTGAGAGAATATACAAACAAACTTTCAAACTGTCTTTCAGCAAGTGAGGCTAAAGTTATTGAATATGCAAATTGCCTTATTAAAAGAAGAATGATGTCTTTTTCTGCAATCAGTTTAATTACAGTGGAACCCTTCAATAGAGAAATCAACTCGTTTCTCGGAGTAGAAATTCTTTAGAAAGGGAATTTAGGTATAACACATCAGAATTAGAAAATTTGCACTTGGTAGGAAAAAGTGCATATGAAAATGGTCTGTGAGGTACTAGAAGAGGAGGGAGGGAGAGAAGTTGGTTCCCAGCTCCCTAGTCCTGCCTGGAACTAGCCACACCCCAGTCTGCCATTTCTCTGTCCTAAAGTTCAGAGAAAGAAAGGATGGAATGGCTTATGAAAACTATTTATCCTAAGTGTTGGAGAAAGCCAATAACTGAGGAAGGTGGGTAAGACTTACACATGCAGGATCATAACTAGCATGATAGTTAAACCATGCAGACCTTTCATTAGAACCTACCCATTCTCCCCAGGTTTCTTCTCCAAAGACCACTAAATGTTTCCTGTCCTGTGCCTCTTTCTTTCTTTCTTTCTTTCTTTCTTTCTTTCTTTCTTTCTTTCTTTCTTTCTTTCTTTCTTTCTCTTTCTTTCTTTCTTTCTCTTTCTCTCTCTCTCTCTTTCTTTCTTTCTTTCTTTCGGAGGTGAGGGGTACTGAGGATTAAACTCAAGGGCACTTGACCACTGAGTCATATCCCCAGCCCTATTTTGTATTTTCATTTAGAGACAAGGTCTCACTGTGTTGCTTAGAGCCTCACTTTTGCTGAGGCTGGCTTTGAACTTGAGATCCCCCTGCCTCAGCCTCCTGAACTGCTGGGATTACAGGTGTGCACCACAGTGCCTGGCTCCTCCTGTGCCCATTTCTCAAAAATCTTTCTGTTTTTATTTAGAGGTCAGACATCTGAGGAATCCTCAAGCCACTTCTCAGTGAGGATCCATCTGTTCAGTCCAGTATTATGGGTTGGTGTTCACAGAAGGACCCACAGGGGCCTGGAGGCGTGTGATCAGACACAGAGATACAAAGGCCACTAATGGAGATCTCTCCGTCTCCTTGTGGTCAGAGTCCTGGGGAGAACAGGTCCAGGGGTACATGCAGCCCACCTCCCACCCCCTCAGCCACTCCACCATCATGCTGTACCAGAGGTGTGACAGATGACGATTTAGGGTAGGGGTTTGATGACAGTCTTCTTGGATTGGATCTCAGTTACACAGAATGTCCGGTTGATAACCACAGGCAAGTTATTCATCCTCTCTGTGCCTCAGTTTCTCCTCTGTAAAGCAGGGGAGATAACACTGCTCTATCACACACTGGTTTTGAAATTCCTAGGGGAAAACCAGGCAACCACCCAGTCCGATGCTTGGCACGTAGAAAACAGTTAATATCCGCTGAGACGAACACGTCTCCTGTGTCCACTCTGCTCCGTTGCCACCTTCCCTGTCACTCAAGTCTGGAATGCAAACTATGAGCTTCACTCATCAGAAAGGCACAGGTAAGTGCGTCTTCCCTGAACTTCCAATCCTTGAGCACCTACCCTAGGCCAATGGTGAGCAAAGCTGCAAAAAGTGTCTTTGTCCTTCACATTCTGGTGCAAAGACAAACAACCAGTAAAAAGTATAATCCATGCATGAATTATGTAGCATTGCCGAAGTGTCTTTAGGGAACAAAAGAACAAAGCAAATAAAACTGGCTCCGGAGAACTTGCCGTGGTTTTGATGTGGTCTGTCCCCCAAGAGTTCATGGGTGAGGTCTTGGTGCCCAGTGTAGCTGTACTGAGAGGTGGTGGGACCGTGCAAGGTAAGTGGGTCATTGAGGTGCTGCCCTCTGAAGGAATTCATGCAGTTCTCCTGGGATCCTGGTATTTCTCATGAGAGGCTGTTATCAAAAAGCCAACCTGGTCCTCCCTGAGTACTTTGGCTTCCTGTCTCACCATGTGATCTCTGCCTCTGTCAGGTGTTCCTGCCACTGTCATGTCATGCCATCCACCATGAGGCTTTCACCACCAAGCAGAAGCCGACTCCATGCCCTTGAGCCTCCAGAAATGTCAGCTGAATAAAACTCTTTTCTCTATAAAGTCGCCAGGTTAGGGAATTTTATTATAGTAACAGAAAATGGACTGATATAGATCTGAAGTAAAATAAGCAGGTCATTTAAATATGGAGGTCAAGGTAGGTGAAATTTGAAGGAAGACTTTAGCAAGATGATGGA
Organism: Callospermophilus lateralis; assembly: GCF_048772815.1. Lineage (NCBI taxonomy): Eukaryota > Metazoa > Chordata > Mammalia > Rodentia > Sciuridae > Callospermophilus > Callospermophilus lateralis. Next base: position 21,018,181 of record NC_135322.1, on the reverse strand, counting down.
GGGAGCCATGGATATAGAGTAGAAGAGTACCCCAGGGACAGGTGCAAAGGCAACAGGGAAAAGTGGGCCTGACGGGTTCCAAACACAGCAGCAGGTCATAGGAGTTGGAAAGGTGTGAATGGGAGTGGTTGGAAAAAAGTAGGAGACGGGGTGAGAAAATGATTGGGCCAGGTCTCTTGGGGTCTTGAGGTCACCACAAGGACTTTGGTTTATGCTTGGATAAAATGAGGGGCCTCTGGAGGGTTGAGGATCTGCCTCATATTTATAAGAAAACAACTGACTACTGTGTTGTGTGTAGATGGGTGGAGTAGGGACCTGCAAGGAGGCTACCATCCGTATCCAGAATGGAGGGGAGGCCAGCTGTGGTGCATTTGGCTGTGAGAATATTCTGAATATGTGAATATTCCAAAGGAAAGTCCAACTTAACAGATTTGATGAGTTTTTTGAAAGGCATAGAGGAGACTCCAAGATTTTGTTTAATTAATGCAAGCTTTTGAAAAAAATAATCCATGGGCACTTTGTTATGAAAATCAATAAATCTATATTTGGTCTAAATTGTTATGTTCTTGACTATCATGTCTAACTCAGTACAACTGAGTGCACCATACATAAAAATGTATTATCTCACTATGTCTATGTCATCTACACAGAAGATGAGTAATATTCTCTGGAAAAGAAGTTCTGGGTACCAAGCAGAACATCAATGGCATCGTATGTATTTAATTCTGTTTCTTGAGCACACCAAATTTGTTCCTACTCCAGGACCTTTGCGCATGCCATCCTTTGTTCCTAAAATGTCCCTCCCCCAGAGCTTTGACCAGCTGTCCATTTATCCCTGTCAGCTCAAAAATAATCTCTACCCTGCTCCTTCTTTGCCAAGCATTCAACTGTGTCACTCAGAGTTCTCAGACAAGAGAACCAACAGGATCTATATAAACCACATCACATGATTAAAGAAGCTGAGAAAGCCCAAACTTTGCAGTAAGCAATTTGGAGACCCAGGAGAACCTGTGGCCTAAATTCCTCTCTGAGTTCAAAGGGCTGACAATCAGAAGTAGCAATTTAAGCATCATTCTAAATGTTGGTGAGCTCAAGACTCAAGAAGAGACATTTTAGTTCTAGTCCAAAACCAGTAAAAAACAGACATTCCAGCTCAATCAATCCAGCAGGAAGAGTGTTCTCTTACAAGTGTAGTAACTTGTCTTTTTGTACTTTTCAAGTCTTCGATTGATTGAATGAATGTTAACCTCATCCAGAAACATCCTCATGAATTCATTGAGAATAAGATCGGGATCAGAGGAGATCAGGCGCAACTTGGAACTTTTTTTTAAGTCGTTTTCTGTTAGATGTCTCTATCGAATTTTCTCATATCAGTTGTGTTTCCTTGACTGAATGCAAACTGATGCTCATCTTGTTTGTACATCCTAACTTTTCTGAATTTTTACCACATCTTATCATTTTTATTGATGAGGTAACAACACTGATTTTTTTTTTTTACTATTACATGTGTATCAAAACTTGCTGAATGAGTATTTGTGGCTTAAAATAATAAGAGAAGACATTATTTTAAAGAATAATGTGTCATCTATATTCTTGTAGTTAACAATATATGTAAAAATATATGTACAAGACAAACCATAATTCAACTGTCAGCATTTCGTGCAAATATAAGAATGCTTTAACCAATTTAATAAAAAATACCAAAACCAAAAAAAAAAAAAAAAAAGAGAGAGAGAGAGAGAATAAGACCGGATGAAATATCTGGGCACCCTGTGGCCCAGTCAAGCTGACATCTGAAATAAACAACTGCGCCCATTTTTTTCTCATGAAGTTTGCCATTTCATGAGTTTATCTTAGTTGCTTGTAGCTCTCTCTGCCTATTTATGTGTCTCTCCCTCTCCCATGAGAATATCCTCTCCATTTGTTTGGATGAGTGGAAGAACTAGTGAATGAATGAAGGAGAAACAGTTTCGTGTATAATTTGAGATTTAGGTGAAAGAGGCATGGAGTTCTGCCAGGGCACGGAGAGGTGGGTGCAGAGAGGCCATAGTACCTGATAAGACCTAGAAGGGTCCTGGGAGACCACCAAAGAGCTGAGGAAGAATGAGACTGGGGAGTGCTGGGGAGGAAGCAGGCAGAGCTACGGGGGGAGAAATGGAAATCCATCTCTGACAGCCCAATCCCCTCTGCCTGCGTCTGGCTTTCATTTCTAATTTGGAGCAAGATATCCCCTGGCCTGACCCCTCTGACTATGAGACACAGCAACAAATCAAAGCCCAAAGCAACAAGGGACTCTGGCCTGGGCTTCCCTGGGAACGAGAGGACAGGAGTGGAGATGAGTCTGGTGGTCTTGCCCCAGCCCTGGCCTGCCATTTGTGGCATGAAGGGGCTGGGTGAGGAGCCCAGTTCCCCAACACCCGCAAGACAGTCCCGAGAGACCCAGAGTCGGGTAGACGTAAGGTCGGCTTCCCGCTCTGACAGAGGATTCTCAGCCTGGAATTCTTCTATCAGGTTTTCCCATTGGTACATAAGGTTTTGTGTCTTGATGGAGTTTAATGAAAACAGAGGAAGAGAAACTGTCTTCAAGTGCTAAATGTTATGTGCATGAATGTTACCAAAACTGTGAAGAAAGATGCCCCTATGTATGACTTACGCTAAAGGCAACTCTCCCAGGTAGTCACTGGATTTTTTTTTTTTTTTAACACGTGTTAGAACGGTTGGTTTTGGGGAACTGGAGGTGTTACATTCCTCTGTGGAGCTGTGATCAGAGGTGGGTTGAGGTCTCAAAGACCAGTACAAGGACCAGGTGTCTCCTTGGCAGGGTCGTTGGGAAAGGGGTCCCAGCCTGGGGAAGGAGCAAAGGGCCCTAGTTGGTCCCTAGTGGATGGGGAAGGACAGGAAAACCCAAGACACTGACTTCTGAGGGGATGGCGGTGTGTCAGCTCTTTGTCCTTCCGGATGGAGTTGGCCAGACGCCCGTGGGCCCCAGGCAGGAGCAGGTGAGCGGTTGGTGCCTTCCTTTCGTCCTCCTCACTCTCCACCTGAGTTTGTGCCTAGTCCTTAGGGAGGCTCCAGGCTGAGAACCCGGAAGATGGAGACACAGCCCTCCCCTGCTGATCACCTGTCCTCTGCGTGACCAGTGGGGGCCAGCCAGGCACAAGGGCCAGGGAGGCCACAAGGAGCTGAGCTAGCTCTTCAGGAAAAGTTCTGTGTGGGTTGAAAAAGGAGGAGGCAACTTCCTGGGCTCAGAAGCACCTTGACTCAGTTTACACAGGTGGTGACAAGAGGTGGCCCTCCAGGCAGGAGATACAGACAGGGGACAGCCAGGCCAGAGCCAAGAGAGATGTCAGACTGGACCCACTCCCTAAAATTCTCCAGATCCTCTCAGACCTAAGGATGCAGGCAGCCGGATGGGGAGGAGGAGTGGACACGTCTGTCAGCACGCAGGACCAAGCTTCTATCTATAAAAGGTGACTTTGGAACACAGAGTTGGAAAAGAACTCCGATGAGTCAAGAAGAAGCAACCCGAAAGGAAAATAGAAAAAGATGTAGAAAAAAAAAAGAAAGAAAGAAAAGACACTTTACAGAAGTGGATATCCAAATAACCAGTGAATCTATAAGAATCTGCTCAATCTCCTTAATCATCTGCAAAATGCAAATGAAAACCACAATGAGATGCCGCCATATAAGATGGCCAAGATGGAAAGTAGCAAGGGTTTTCCATCTTTCCAAAGATGGAAAGTAGCAAGGGTTGACGAGGATGCGGAGCAAGCGGAGCTCTCAGGCCCGGCAGATGGAAGTGGGCATTGGTGCAAACCGCTTGGGGAAAGCATTTGGCAATATCTACCTGGCATACCTTCCACCCTGGGCAATGCCGCTCTCAGGCAGAAATGTGTGCACACACCACCTAAAGGCTTCCACTAGCCGTACCCCATGTAACTGCTCCAACCTGGGACCGATCCAAGTGTCCATCACCAGAATGGATAAATGAACCAGGATGCGTTCACATGATGGATGAGTGTGGGCGTATTATGTTTCAATTTAAACATTTCTAAAAATGAGCTGGTTTGGGGAAGAGTAGGAGGCACTAAGCCCTTCTGGGCTTCCAGGAGCGGGAGATGACAGTGCTGCTATCAGTGCTGTGGGGCGGCTTTGAAAGCACAGATCACATCACGACGCGCCTGCTCACGGCTCTGGGGTGCATTCGGACTGCACTTACAGCCAACGCCAGGCCTCTCCCCTGGGCTCCCAAAACACTCGCCCAGCCCCTCCTGCACGGCTCTCCTTACCCTTCCTCGCTCATTCTTCCTGGCCACCTGCTCTGGCCAAAGTCACTCCCATCACAGGAAATTTCTCTTCCTCCAGATCTTTATTCAAGGCATCCTTTGAAAGACGTTCCTTAACCACGCTTGGGGCTGCTGCATCTGACATCCTTAGGGGAGCCCCTGCCATCGCGGCCCGTGGTTTCTGGACTGGTGTCGGGTACCCACCGTGGAGGCACCGGCTTGCTCTCCTTCTTTGAGATTCCTATGTTCCATTTTCCTCATGGGTGCTATCAAGGGTGCAGTGGGTGTCGGAAATGATCTTTGTAATCACCGGTTTGTTGTTCGGTGTCTGCTCTTTCCCGTCAGAATATAAGCTCTCTGGGGGCAGAGACTGCACCTGCCTTGCTACAGTACTAGCCCCCATGCCTGAGTCGAGAAAAGTGCATACCCCTCATGTGTGGAATGAATAATGAAATGACAACACGCAAGTCAGGGTGGCCAGGGAAGGAAGGGAGCCCCCAGACGGTGAGACCCTCAGCCCAGGGCCTGCAGGGGTTAACCTAAATAGCATATCATTGTGTCATTATTTGTGTTTTCCTGGCTGAGAAACTGAATCTCGGGGAGGAGAGAGGCCACACCCTCCACTAAAGGTGACAGTCCAAATTTAAATTCAGGTTTGTCCCCCACCGAGCCCCTGCTCAAAGCCACAGACCCCCGCTCAAAGCCATCAGCCTCACACACCCATGGGGGGACTTCAGGGTCCTCCTGACACTGCAGCCTGTGCAGGGACACCAGGGGACAGCCAGGGAGGCCCCAGGTGTGGACACAGCCCAGGTGTGTGCCCAGCCTTGCGGGGACCCGCCAGGAGCTCCTTTCCTTCTCTCCTTCCCATCTTAGAGCAGCGCTGGCGGCTGTCACAGCCCACTAACCTCAGAGACGGTCTGTTTCATTGATGGAGACAGCTCCCAAGGCAGTCCAAATCCAGTTTCAAACCACCTTGGCAGCGCTTGGCCACGCTGACCAGATCGAATTTGAAGTTTCAGTGCCTGACGGGCACCAGCTGACTCAATTACAGGAGCCGCTAGCTCAGATCTTCCAGGCATCCTCCAGGTGTGTGTGGAGGCCACCTCTTCCCCCAGCACCCCCAGCTCCCCTCAGCCAGGGTGACGGGCCCCTATCTCAGGGACATGGTGCCTTCCGAGACATGTACCCCAGAAGCCTCCGCAGTGTGTCTGACAGGTTTCCTCCGACCCATGACCCCTCATCCACTGTCCTCTAGAACCCCCTAATCTGGAGACCAGGAAAAAAAAATTTTCTCTAATACACTGCATCTCTACCTTTTTTACCCTGAAGCCAGAGCTCCCTCATCCCCAGGAAGCCCCCCTCAAGGCCCAGACACCCACCATGGCCACTGTGCACCTGCTGTTGTTTAGTGAGCATTCCCTAATGGCCACAGCACCAAACCAAGGGACACCTCACACAAGAAAAGACCGTGCCTCTCATCCCAGGCCTGGTTCCAAAGCGTGTGAATGGTCAGTGCTTTCCATAAGTCAGTGAGGGTCAAGATCATCCCCACTATAACTTCTCCAAACCTCACTGGCATCCTGGTGTGACTCCACAAGGTGGGTCAGAAAGTGCCGGATCCACAGTGTGCATCTGTGGGCTGCTGTGCATCTGTGGACGTCCAGGGGAGTAGAAGGCACTGTCCAGAACACTGTGGAAGGGCCTCGCTGGCCCCTGCAGTAGAGGAGGGACATCTCCTCCCACATACATCCGGAAGCCAAGGCCGTCCGCTCGCTGGGATCTGGAGACCAGGCTGGTTCACTTTGTGCTGCAAAAATGTGGCGTCCTCTTATGGGGAGGCAACAGGGTGCCAGGGCAATCCCAAGAGCACAGACTTGTCCCTAAAAGGAGTCCCGTAGAGGGCATGAGTCAGCCACCGGCTCCTCCAGGGCTGCTGCCCGGGGATCCTTGGCTTCCCAAGGACGAGGTCTGGGTGTCAGTCTTAAGGTGCTCCTCTCCATAGGCCCTAGCACTGGGCAGGGCTCCGTTCGACAGGTCATAATAAAGACGTGGCTGACATTCGGAGGACTATGGCAGTAGTCTCCTAGGGCTGCCATAACTAATCACAGCCGACGTGCTGGCTTAAAACCAGAGAAACTCATTCTCTCACTCTTCTGGAGGTCGGAGGTCTTCAAGTCCAGTTATCCAGAGGGTTTCCCTCCCTTCAGGGGCTCCAAGGGAGCCTGCTTCTTCCAGTCTCGGGGGGTTGCCGCAACCTTTGGTGTCCACTGGCCTGGAGCTGCCTGCTATGATCTGGATGTGGTTTCTGTGTGTCTCTAAGGCCCATGTGCTGGATCTCCATTGTGATGTGTGTGTGTGTGTGTGTGTGTGTGTGTGTGTGTGTGTGTGGTGTGTTAGGGACTGAATCGAGAGCCTCATGCATGCTGAGCATGCCCTCCACCACTGAACTACACCCTCCCCAACGCCCCCTTCCATGGTGAGATGGTTCTGACTCTGGTGTTTAAAGTTAGGGCCTTTGGAGAGGAATTGGAATTAGATCACGTTATCAGGTGGTATCCCCATGGTTGAATTCTGGTAATTTTATCAGAAGAGAGACACCAAAGGACATAGATACACATATGCTCCCTGTCTCTTGCCATGTGATGCCCTGTATCACTTGGGATACTGCCAGCAAGAAGGTCATCACTAGATGTGGCCCCTTAGTTGTGGATCTCCAGAACTGTGAGCCACCATACACCTCTTTTCTTCTGAAGGTGCCCATCCTCAGGTGTTTTGTTATGGTCGTGCAAAATGGACACCTGCCCTTCATCACTCCACTCTCTGCTCTGTATTTTGGCCTTCACTTCTGTGCATCTTCTCTCCCTCCGCTGCTCTCTTATCATGATACATGCGATCACACTTAGAGCCCATCTGGATTATCTAGGATAAGTTCTTCCTCCAAAGATCCCGAATTTACCACAGATTTTTCCCTGCAGGGTAATATACACTCTTTTTCCATATAAGGTGATCTTTACAGTCCTGGGGATAGGGAAAACTTCAGAGTCTAATACTTATCATTTTTCTGCCTATTAAAGTTATTCTATAATGACTTGGGATCTCAAGGAAGAGATTTCCTCATTTAGTGCTCATGGAAAACCAACGTCCAGTACGTTGGCTGGCCCATCTTGCAGCCCCTGCTGTGGAGGGTAGGTGGAGACAGAACTGCACAGAATCTGAGGTTCACAACGATAACAAGACTAAACTTCAGAGGCTCCTGCAGTCCGTCTTCAGGATTCCTCCTCAGCTACCTTCGTAATCATACACCATAGACTGAACTCTGGTGGCTCAAAGGGGGGACCCTGGAGTCTAACGGGGACGGGGTTCCAGCCTCCTCCTGCCTCCATCTCCTTATTATACCAGCTTCTCCTCAGGCACCACGGAGGATAAACAGGAGTGGTTTTCTTGCTGTTGCTGCTGCTGCCATTGTTGTTATTTAATTGGACACGTGTTTCCCAATCCTTCTTGGACAGTAGTAGGATTTTGCAGGGCAACCTGTCAGTCTCACCTGGTCACTAGCCCTAGCCCTAGCTGGCATGATAATAGTACCAGGGCAAATGCCAGTTGTCCCTCATCTCACCTTCAATATCTCTCATGGATATCTTTGGCCAGACCAGCAACGTTTTAGCAACATTTTGGGGGACAAAAATATAACATTCATAGGAAGACATAGTTGTGTTCCTCATGAGGGGCAGAGGTGACCTGGCAAGACATGTGTCCCCTGCTTGCCACAAGGACAGATCGAGAACATTCTGCATTAAATGCCAAGGCAAAGAAGATGCCACGGTTGGTCCCCATTTCTCATGGCAAGAACTCACAGGGCAATGCATGCAGACGGAGATTGTGTTCCAGGATGAGAGATGCCCAGAGGAAGCTGTCCCCTGGACTTGGGGGGATGGAGCTTGGAGGAAAGACAGATGAGTGGCGTCTTCCATAGTAAGCAATGCTTGAGCTGAGTCTCAGAGGATGAAAACATCATATGCTTGAGCTTTGGGTGCCAGTAGTTGAAAGTCTGGTGATTAAATGTGCACCTGTGTCTCTGGGAAAGGTGGTGATGGAGATCAGGAAGTAAAGTGGCTGAGGACACGTCAGAAGACCACCATGATATTGATGATGATGATGATGATGATGGTGGTGGTGGTGGTGGTGTGGTGGGGGGGGGGTGAGCACAATGGTTGGACAGCTCTGACAAGAAATGGCTCTAAAGAAATCCAGGGCAGATACAAGTGATTGGTGTAGGAAAGTAGGGGCTGATGAAGCATCCCCGGGGCTAACAGCAGAAGGAGGTCATTAATTATCACCCTGTGGCCTCAAGGTCTGGGAAAGGAGTAATTACCAGAACCCAGAGAATGCAGTAGCTCTGAGAAGGGGCTATGTGACATGAGCTTGTGACCTTCAGCAGAAGAGTGAAGCCTCTGCTGACCTGTTTACCCTGTTGAAAAAAGCAGGGAAATAAATACGCTGACTTCCTTCTGCTCTCCTTCTCTTGGACAGACAGCACATTGGCCATTCCCATCTGGAAGTCAGAGAGCAAAGAGCCTCTGGATGAAGTCCCTATGGCTCCACTTCCTGGGGTTCAGATGGTAGTAATGGATGGACGGATGGATGGATGGATGGATGGATGGAGAGTCTTTCACTTCCTGTCCTAGACAACAAGATCCAGGTCTCACACCTGCTCTCCATGGATCCTGACCCCACAATAAGTATTTAACAAATATTGGGGAAGGTAGAGAAGCCCATCTACTAGAGGAATGTCTATGTGGAGAAGAAAACAGAATCTAGCTGGTGATGAAGGTGATGATGATGATGACGGTGGTGGTGGTAGTGGTGAAGACAGCTTACCATTTATTTACCAGCTCCTACATGGTGACTCACTATTCTAAGGACTTTCAAACTTCATACCAGCCCAATAAGATAGGGCAGTAGAGATTATTGGAAATCAAATACCAGAGTTGGCCTCTGCTTCCTCAGACCACCCCCAAAATGCAGAGTTTGGAAAGCCCCTCATCCTCATGATGCATGTTATAATTATGTTTGAGTCTTTCTTCCTTACCCCTCTGTGAATTCTTTTAGCTAAGTTTGATGTCTGATGGTTGCTGGCGCTCAGGGGTTAGCAGTGTTTAGTAGAGTACCTGTCACTTAAGAATTCCTAAATTGGTGGTGATGGATGATGGGTGGATGGATGGATGGATGGATGGATGGATAGATGGATAGATGAGTGGATGGATGGATGGATGGACGGAGGCTCTTTGTCTTCTTGTCCTAGACAGCAAATGTTCCCCATGGAGCCTGACCCATAATAGGCATTTAGCAAATATTGATGAAGCATCAACACAGTGGCATTATGAGATTTCTGTTTTCTCTGGTGCACATTTCCTCACATCCAAACGCAGACTGAAAAACATCCAAGATTTTCAAAGTTATTTGGTTTCCTGAAATTTCCCCAAGCCCAGACTCTGAGCTAAAAAGTGAGGATGTTTGTGCTACCTCTCTATGCTGCACATGGAAACCCACAGCCCAACATAGCTCAGAATTGCTAATCACCTTGGGATTGTTGTGTTAATAAGTGAAAATACAGAGAAACACAAACCTGTCTTACTGTTAATGTTAATTTTGGTCCCAAAAATGTTGCTAAAACATATTGCCGGGCCTGCCACAGATGTTCCTTCTCTCATACGTGAGCGATATTGGAAGTGAGAGGTGGAAGCTTTGACAGAATTTCTGTTGCTTCGATGATAACTGTGGTCAGGACTTTTTCCTGCCACTTGGGCCTGTCACTTTATCTGGTGGTTCCCCCTCGGCAGAGGTTCCCATTGGGGCTGGCATGTAATTCTATATATACTACCAAAGCCTGCTCAATAGACTGATAAAGGTAAGCCATTTAAAAAATAAGTTGAGCTATGTCACTGTCTTGCCAACTCACTGCTAATTTCACTATATGCAGAATGTCTATAATGACCCACCTGGTAGAGCAGTAAGTACAGTGTCGGGTGGTTCCTTCCCGGAGCTCATTAGGGGGAGAGATGACATGGTAAGACACGAGGCTCTCCAGTTTGATACTGAGGTTTTTAACTAACCTGGATAGGAGGGATTTAGAGACATTTATCAGGACAGCACTCTGTTTTCTCGTCTTGTCCTAGTTTATCTTCCTGGTGCAGTGGCCAGTTCTAAGAATAAGAAATGTGTCATGATTCAGAGTGATTACAAGGAGGAAACCCACCCAGCATTTTGTGACTTCAAGGCATTTTCTTACTTCAGCAAAGGGGAGCAGGAGAGACTGTGTGTTTGAGACCCCGGTGATATTACGGGTCATGTCATTTGTGCTGGGGAGCTGTACCCCTCTGGGCAGGGAGAGATATTTTCTTTCTGTCTGGGAGTTTTCCTTTAAAATTCCTCTGCTGAGGCTGGGATCGGTGGTTGGGTCAGAGAAGAGAGGGACTCCTCTGTGGGGGTTGGGGAGAAAGAACAGGGAGCCAGGGGACACTAGGAAGTTAGACCCATGTCAGCTTTCAGAAAGCAGGCACGCAAGCACCTGTACCGGCCCCAGCAGACCTTGTGTTTTGTTGGTGCACCCCAGACCTCCAGAAGCAATGCAGGGAGGAAAAGGATGTGGGGAGGTGGGGAGACAGAGACAGTCCCAAGCCAGGGAACTCTTGAAGTGCAGTCTTAGTCAGTTCTCCATTACTGTAACAAGTACTTGAGATAAATCAACTTAAAAAGAGGAAAGGTTTATTTTGGCTCACGGTTTCAGAGGCTTCAATCCACGGTCAGTTGATCTGTTACTCTTGGGACTGTGGTGAGGCACTATAACATGGTGAGAGCAGGTGGCAGAGGAAGCCCTCACCTTCTAGTGGCCAGGAAGCCAAAAGAGAAAAGAGGAAGAGATTGGACGTTAGGGGGGGAGAGAAAAGTCTGGGCACTTCCCACAACGATCTCACTTCCTCCTACTAGGCTCCACCTCTCAAAGTTACCACTCCCCCCCTAGTGCCACAGGCTGGGGACCAGAATTTTACTGAATGGACCTTTCTGGGATACTTATTCAAACCATTGCAAGTGGCCTTGACCTCTTCTTTTCTTTTTTTAAAATTAATCTCATCAAACGGGAAAAAAAATATGAGCACCTCACTGTGGATGTTTGACACTGAACAAATAGCAGTGACGAGACACCTTCTGTCTTTATTAGGCAGAGGGGGCAACTATATTTTGGACTCCAAAGCAAAACCAGATTTCCCAGAGCTCCCGCCTCTACTGCATCTCCACTGCAGTTGAATTCAGTGTCTGTCATTATCACTGCAGACCGTCGCTGCTACTGTATGGATTAGGGGACACTTGAGAGCTTCATGCTCTAAATAAAGATAAAGTAACTTTGATTATGCATCGAGTGTGGGAGAGGGACTTGGCCATATCCCCAGGATGAGCTCCATCAGTCTCTGCCCAGAGTCATAACGAGATCCTCCGATGAAGCTGCCTTTTCCCAAGGCTTTGGGAGCAGGCTGGAGTTCAAGTTGGGTAAACACCTTCCCAAATAATCACTCTTGCACCAAAGCTGTGCCTTCCAGCCAACATGGAGAGTGCTCAGGATTGTTGGCCAGATTCAAGCCCAGGAGCTCCTGTTCCAGGAAGAATTGAATAATGCAGACAGGAACGGTTAAGCTCCTCATAGCGGGGTTCATCCAAAGCCCGCCTGGGGGACTGTGGGGGCCACCTCCCCACTCTTTCCTCTTTTAAATGCGCAACGTTTCTGAACCGTGGCTCAGACAAGAATCCACAGTCCGTCATGTGAAGACCAGGTCCTGGGGAGGGTCTGAGGACTGATCCCGTCCTTCACCACCGTCCAAGGACTTCATTCCTTCTAAGATAAGACAGACACATGGAAGCCCTCGCAAGGGAAGGACGAGCTGGCTTTGACACCTCAACTTCCCTGCCTTTGCAGACAGAAGTCTTTTTAATTTTAACCCAAATCATGTCAGGGCCACCAGGTGTCAGGTGTGATAATGAAAAGTCAGTTTCTTTTGTAGATAAATAATACATGTGTAAGAATCTCATTCATAGAGGATGAGTGAAGCAAGACTCATGGACTAGAAAAGGATGTGATGTGATGGTTAATTTTATGTGTTAACTTGCCTAAAGCCGTGGTACCCAGGGATTTATTCAAGTGCATCTGGATGATGCTGTGAAGGCAGTTTTTAGATTGGATCAACAGTTGAGTCAGTACACTTTGAGTCAAGCAGATAGCCCTCCATAATGTGGGTGGGCCTCATTCAATCAGCTGAAGGCCTAAGGAAAGATAGGCGTCCCCCAGGGAAACAGGAATCCTGTCAGCAAACTGCCTTTGGACTTGAACTGCATTGACCCTTTTCTGAGTTTCCAGCCTGCCAGTTAACTCTAAAATTGCCAGCCTTTTAGTTCCTTAAGATCAATCAATTTATTTATTTATTTTTAAAGCATAAGGTGTTTCTTTTTTTAAGAGAGAGTGAGAGAGAGAGAGAGAAAGAGGGAGAGAGAGAGAAAGAGGGAGAGAGAGAGAAAATTTTTAATATTTATTTTTCAGTTTTTTGGTGGACGCAACATCTTTGTTTTGTATGTGGTGCTGAGGATTGAACCCGGGTCGCACGCATGCCAGGCGAGCGCGCTACCACTTGAGCCACATCCCCAGCCCTCAATCAATTTATTTATTATCTATGTATCTGTCATTGATCCATGTGTCTATCATCTATGCGTGTATCATCTATACTTACCATCTATCCATCCATTATCTATGTATCTATTATATATCCATGTATCTATCACCTATGTATATACCTATCCTCTATCTATCTATCTATCTATCATCTGCATGTACTTGTTCTGCTTCTCTGAAACGCTCTGATTAATACAGGTAGAAACTAGGAAGAAGGATGTGCTGTCTGCACAGGCCAGTAGAGGACGAAAACGGCGAGTTTCCACTAGAGTAGCTGTTGTCATAATGACAACCTAATCAACACATGCTTTTTCTTTACCCAGCCTGAAGAGAGGGTGCCATGCTATGGGGCCCCAGCTTGCTCATTTACTTTGTGAAAAAATGTATTGCATGAGAAATAGCGTTCTATGACTTGTCTTGCTCTGAGTACAGACTGCCCTGAGAATGGGAAAATGAAATACTAGCCAAACACAGCCAGAAAAATCTCACGGCTGGAATTGCCACTGAGACCTGCTTTCTATAAGATCACCCGACTCTAAAACCGGAAGGCCACAGAACAGCAGGTTGGAGACCAGAGGTGTTGGCGGGGGTGTGGGGTGGGGGAGGTCCTTCCTGAATCAATGGACAATGGCAGAGAGCCAGGCGGCTCCTGGTTCACAGAGGCCTGAGTGAAAGTCCAGGGAAACTCATGGCCTTCCTATTGTTTTAAAGGTGCACTGGCCCATGGTTTGTAACAGGGCTCCAGCTTCATGAAGGGAAAGGTAACAGGTCATATCCCCTCTGCTGTCACGAGCTGATGTTTCCGTCTCACCTTTAGATGAGCAAAACATTTTGCTTTCTCCTGGTTTCCATCTCCCGAGAAGCATCGGTAGCAGGCGTGGAGCTGTTTTGACTGAAGTGTCTTTGGTGGTCCCTTTCTAATAAAGTGCTATATATTAGTGCCGAACAGTCTTTTTTTTTTTTTCTTTAGCACTAAAGTAATACCAGGACTCTCATCGCTCAAGAAACTGCTGAGTAAAACCTTCCAACAATGTGTCTCCCTGGTATTCCTTAACCCTATTGATAATGATAAAGTCTCATAAATCTAGGTAAATCTTTAATTACGCCTTCGGAACATGACGATATTATGACAGTGACATAGTCATAAAGGGCACATTCAAAATTAGCTCCGTATACATTTTATGAATATGTAAAAGGGTAGAGGTGGGCTAGAGTTATAAAGACCAAATATATACATATATATTTTTTTTTCTTCATCGTTGTAATCATCTTTGAAGATAAAAATTGATTTCTTAAAAAACAAAAAGATAATTGTTAGGAAAAACTCCATTTCTTGACTTTTATGATTTTTTTATTAAAATCCACAGCATTCAGCTTTGCTAAAGACCCTAATGCAGGTTACAAAACCTACAAACTGAAATAGAGGGACGTTACATTAGAGCATACATTAGAACACCTTTTGGCCTAAAAATTGTTCTTGCTGGTATTAAGTGCATGAGAAATATTTATGGGAAGGGGAGATTCTTTGCACAGCTTTTATAAAACACTAACAAATCCCCCATGTTTGTTTCCTTCCCTACAATCAGGGCGATTGCAGTTGGTCCTACCCCCCCCCCTGCATTTGGTTAGTAGCCCCACGCGATTTATTTTTATCTTCAGCCATGGCGTATATTTTTACTTGTGTGAATAATATGGAGAAAGATTAACTTCCTTTATTTTGCTAATTAAACTGCATTTTTCAAAACCTGGTGTGGTAGTAAGTGACAGGATTAACAAGGGCACTCCCGAGTTTTGCTGTTGCCCTGATTAGATTAGATGCATTTGCAACGGGAGGTGGGAGCCGGTGAGTGGTTTCTGCAATGCCAGTGAATGCATGACCCTAGTTCATCACTCTGGCTTCGGAAAGAAGTCTTCCTTACCATCAGGGAAGCCCGACCAAGAGTGAAAATGGCATTAGCAAGAAGCTAAGCAAAAGGTCAATAGAGCAGAATGGGGGGGGGGGGGGAGAAATGCAATCCTTGGCTTTTTTTTTTCTTTCTTTCTTTCTTTCTTTATTCCAAAGGGTGAAGAAGACTGCTCAGTTAGAGCTTCCATGCTGAGCAGGGCAGGATGAACCTCAGAATTGTGTTCTCAAGAGAAAGACAGTCTCTGAAGCTTAAAGGTGAAAATCTCATATTAAAAAGGGTGGGGGTATTAGGAAGGGTTTCTCTAAAGGGACAGAACCAACAGCAGATATTCATATATAAATTTATATTTATAGGTATTTGTCTTCATTAATTATAAATTATATATTTATAATAGTTAATTATATTATATTAATTATATTTATAATGATTATTAAAAAGGGGATTTATTAGATCGGCTCACACAACCGGAAACTGGATAGCCCCACCGTGGCCGTCTGCAGGCTGGAGAACTGGGGGGAACCAGGAACTGCTGTTAAGAAGCTGGAGCCTCAGAGCAAACGGAACCAAGGATGCCGCCCCAGTCTGGGACCCAAAGCCTGGAGACTCCCTGGACAGTCAGTGGGCAGTGTCTGCTTTGGAAGACGGAAAGAGCTGCAGTCTGATGTCCTTCTGTTCAAGAAGAATTGAGCTTGCCTGCTGCTTCCTGTTCTTTGAACTTTTGTCCATCCAAGCCTCCAACCTATTGGATGGTCCTGCCCACACTTAGGGTGGGCTTCCACTTCAGTGCTTTGCTCCACATGCCAATCACTGACCCACCTGGAAGCCTCTTGTTCCTAGGCAGCTCTTCATCCAATCAAGCTGACCATTTCATATTGGCCATCATGGTGGGGATGGGAAGGTAGTGCAAGGACAGCTCCCACGCCCCCTCTCCTCCTGCTGCCACTCTGCAGATCTACTCCCCTACATGTGGGCAGACCCCTTTGTCCTGGTCTTCTCCCAGATCGGTCAGCCCGAATCTCATCTTCAGGGCAGCCAGAGGCCAGACCAAGGGGACAAGTCAAGATCACTCCTTCCCTGTTCCCTGATACCTCCACTCCTAACCCCAGCTTGCTGGCCCCAGGAGAGGGAAGTACAAGGAAGGGGAGATGCCAAGCCAACAGGAGAGGAAAACCGGAAAGGAGGGTGGTTTATCAAACTCTCTCTGGTGAACAGGGAAGCAGGAGGACACTGGCAGAGACAAAGCTCTGGAGAGGAGCTCAGCAGAAGCTGGGCCCAGGTCTGGGCACCGTGAGCCCAGGTAAGTCCAAGATCACTGTGTGTCTATTTATAATATTATCTGCATTGTCCCCTAATATCTGATCCTATAAATACACACTATTTTCTTTTTAATTAGGCTATAATTTGCATACAGCAAAAATCACATAAATGTAGAATTGGGTGACTTTGGGCACATGCATACACATGTGTAATCCACATCTCTATTCAGGTATAGAATATTCAGGTATAGAAAATCCCCCATGATTTTCCCAGTCAATGTCTGCCTTTGCACTCACCCAGGCCACCACTTTTCTGGTTCTGATCACTGTAAGTTAGCTTTGCTTATTATGAAATGTCATATAAATGAAATCTTAAAGAATATGATCTTGTGCCCTTCAATAGATGAATGGATAAAAAATGTGGCACATATACACAATGGAATATTACTCAGCAATAAAAGAGAATAAAATCATGGCATTTGAGGTAAATGGATGGAGTTAGAGAAGATAATGCTAAGTGAAGTTAGCCAATCGAAAATAACCAAATGCCGAATGTTTTCTCCAATATAAGGAGATTGATTCATAGTGGGGTAGGGAGGGGGAGGAGGGGGGATGGGGTTACAAATGATGGTGGATTGTGCTGGACATTATTATCCAAAGTACATATATGAAGACACAAATTGGTGTGAATATGCTTTGTATACAACCAGAGGTATGAAAAATTGTGCTCTATATGTGTAATATGAATTGTAATGCTTTCTGCTGTCATATATAAGTAAAAATAAATAAAGAAAGAATATGACCTTGGTGTCCAAGTTCTTTCACTCAGCTCCATGTTTCTGATTCTCTGTTGAATCAATAATTATTCACTCATTTTTTATGGCTGATTTGTATTTTATTGTATGAATCTACCATAATTTTTATCTGCTCGGCTTTTTTTATAAAACTCCCTTTTTATTATTTTTAATTTTTAGGTCCTGGGGAATGGATCCCAGGGCTTTAAACATGTGAGACAAGTACTCTACCCACCATTGAGCTACATCTCCAACCAATTGGTTCTACCTTTAATGAATGTCTGGGCTATGTCCAGTTTGGAGTAATCATGAATAAAATTACTTTGACCATTCTTGAACAAGTCTTGTGGGCATTTATTTTGAGTCCTCTTGAGAAATAGTTGTGTGGTTAATTCTATGAGAAACTTCCAAATGGTTTTCCCAAGTGTTTGCACCATTTTACAGTGAGACAACAACATAGAAGAACTCTGAAATCTGCTTACTCCATCTCCTGATCAACATTTGACATGAGTTTTTAAATTCTAAGCATTTGAATTTGAGTGTGAACACTCTCCAAATACGGTTTTCACCTGTAGTACCCTGATGACTACTGGCACCTACCACTTTTCCAGGCAATTTTTAGGCCTTTAAATATCTTCCTCTGTGAAGTATTTGTTTATATTTTGCCCCATTTTTTTAAAAATTGAGTTATCTTCTTTTTATTGAACTCTTTGAGTTTCTTTTATTTTCTAAATACCAATCCTTTTTCTGATACCTATATTACAAAAAATCTTTTATATCCATCTTTTCTTCTTTTACATCTTTAGATGTGAATCATTTTATTTTGCTACCAGGAATTGAACCCAGGGGTGCTTAACCATTGAGCAACATCACCAGCCCTTTTTATTTTGAGACAGGGTCTCACTAAGTTTCTTGGGGCCTTGCTAAGTTGCTGAGGCTGGCTTTGAACTTGCAGTCCTCCTGCCTCAGCCTCCCAAGCCACTAGGATTATAGATGTATGCCAACACACCCAGCCGTGTATTTTATTTTGTATTAACATCCAGTAGGATTGACTTCTTTTGGTGTCTATTTCTTTGACTATTAAGACATGTAGTGATTCATGTAATGACCCCTACAATCAAGACAGAATAGTTTCATTGCCTCAAAAATTCACTCATTGTTATTCTTTTGTACTCACATGTTCCTCACCCATAACCCCTGGAAATCACTGATACATTCTCTATCACTATCTTTTTTGCTTATAATTGACACAAAATATTTGTACATATTTGGATCATGTACAATCTGTCGGTTTTCTCTGCTATGATTTTCTATGTCACATCTAAGAAATGTTTGATGACCCAAAGGTCAATAAAATTCTCTTATGTTCATTTTTAAAAGCCTCATAATTTTAGCTTTTACATTTAAAGCTGTAATTTATTAGAAAACGATTTTTATTTGTACTGTCAGGTAGAATATGAGCTATGTACTTTTTGGCAATGTGGATATCACTTCATCTTAGCCTTATTTTCTGAATGTTGTCCTTTTTTCCATTGAATTGCCATGTAGTTTTTATCAAAAATAAGATGGGTCAATCTATTTCTGGCCTCTATATTCTCTTCATTTCTTCTCTTTGTTTATTTTGCATCAATACGCTCTCTCTCTTGATTACTGTAGTTTTATAGTCAGTCTTAAAACAAGGTTATTTGCTTTTAATATGGTCATTCTAGGTTCTCTATATAATATAAATTTAAGATTCCAATATTGATTATTCCAATATTAATTTTAAAAATGTCTGTTGGAAGTTTTATTTGGATGACATTTGGGATACAGACTATCAAAACAATATTGCAATCTCCAATTCATGAACATAGTATATCTTTTCATTTACTTAGGTCTTTAGTTTTTCTAGGTGCTTTTTGTATTTATAAGTATAGAAGTCTTACACCTGTATCCTTGGGTATTTTTATTTTACCATACATAATATATACCTGCATAATTACATACAAATGTAAAATTGTACATGTAGAAAAGTCAAAAAACTATACAATCAATAAGAAATAAGTGAATTTGGCAACATTACTAGAGATAAGCTCAATGCTGTAAGTTTCCAAATTTGAGGAACAGGGTCAACACAGACATCCACAACTCAACAAAACACAAACAGAATAAACACAGACATATCCAGACACAACAAAGAAAAACACAGACTGAATATTTATAATAATAAAAAAATCTCAAAGGCAGACAAACATAAAATAAAACAAACATGGAAGTATTGCTATACCTAAACATACCACTCAAAATGCAGGAAATCAAAGATAAAGAAAAAAAATCCCAATGCAGTCAAAAGGAAAAAGCACCTTAACTTTAGAGGAACCACATCTGACTTCTCAGAAACCATGCAAGGAAGAAGAGAATGGTGTGAAATATTTAAAGTGTTAACGAGAAAGATACCCACCAACCTAGAATTCTATACCCTACAAAATTACCTTGTAACAGTAAAGGAGAAATAGATTTCCTCAGGCAAGTAAAAATCAAAGACATTTGTTGTGAATAGGTGTGCTTTGCAAGAAATGTTAAAAGTTCTTCAGAGCAGAAAAATCACAGAGGTGCGTCACTTGGATATACATAAGAAAGACGTTGAGTGAAGATAAAATAAAAGCTTATATTGTTCTCATTCTTAATTGATTCAGCAGATAAGCATTCATTCATAATAATAATAATAATAGCAACAATGTATTTGATCACGTGTATGTGCATGGGATTGAAGTAAATGACAGCCATGGTACAAGAGATGGGAGGCAGGAATTAGGAAGGAGGAGCATTTTGTTATTTTAAGGTACTTGCAGTATCCATGAAGCAGTATAGTGTTATTTGAAAGTGGACTTGGATTAGTTGTAAAGATATATTGAAAATGCTATGGCAACCAATTTAAAAAAGTAGAAAAAAAAAGAATTGTATCTGATATGCTAAGAAGAGCAAGTGAAATCACATGATGTTCAATTAAAACCACTAAAAGCAGTAAGAAAGTGGAAGGCAAATTTGGGAACAGGAAAAAAGAGCAATGAATAAAAAACAATAACAAATATGGTCGATAGTAACCCAACACTCTCTATAATTACTTTGAATGTCCCGTGTCTAAACGTGCCAATTAAAATACAGACATTGTCAGAGTGGATCAAAAAGTAAGATCCAAATACAGCTTTTCTATAAGAAAGCCACTTTAAACATAAAGACACTTACAATTGCCAGTAAACGGATGGAGCAAGACACATCATACTAACACTAAAAGAAAGAAAAGAAAATGGGAGTAGTTACATTAATTTCAGACAGAGCAAATAAAGTAATTGGAGAGAAAGAAATGTTGCATAATGAAAAAGGGGTCAATTTCATACATAATGATCCTTCATATGTATGAACCTAACAACAGACATCAACATACATAAAGCAAAAGCTGATAGAATTAGAAAACAGATGAACCCATTATTTTTTTTTAAACAGACTAAGCCTAGTTCAATTGAAATATAATTGGCATACAATGAACACACATCTTAAGCAATTGAGCAGTTTTGACAATTGTGTACACCCAAGTATCACCACTCAAACAAGATAGAAAACACTTTCATGGCTCTAAAATATTCCTTCCATCTTCTCCAGCCAACACCCACCTCTCCGAGATAGCCAGTATTCTCATTCTAGCACCATAAAACAGTCGTGCCTTTTATTTTTTATTTTTTGGACAAAATATATTTATTTTATTTATTTGTTTTTATGTGCTGCTGAGGGTCGAACCCAGGGCCTCACATGTGCTAGGCAAGCGCTCTACTGCTGAGCTACAACCCCAGCCCTAGCATCATTTTTTTTTTAATTTCTTACATACATGACAATAGTGGAGTGCATTGCATTCATAATTATCCATTCACAGCACAATTTTTTGTGACTCTGTATATAAAGTATGTTCACTCCAAATTATGCCATTACACATGAGCTCCCTTATTTTTTAAACAATATTTTAATATTTTTTCATTTAATAATGAATCCATTATTATAAATGGAAATTTCAACACCCCTCTACCATAAATAGACAAATCCAAACATTCAAAAATCATACAGAACATAGTTATTTATGCATTTAAGTTTCCACTGATCAACTGTACATCATTGACTTCTATAGACTACTCAATAACAACAGCACAATACAACATATCAAATGGAATAGTCATAAAGACAGGTCATAGTATAGACTACAAAACACACACTTTAACACACACCATTGCTGGGAATGCAAAATAGTCCAGTCATTTTGGAAGACAGTTTAGTGGCTTTTTACAAAACTATGCATACTCTCACTATACTATCAATCGCCCTGTTTGCAATTTACTCAAAGGAATTAAAAATGTATATCCTCACAAATTCATGCACATGGATTTTCACAGTAACTTTATTAATAATTGCCAAAACTTGGAAGCAGCCAAGATGTCCTTCAGTAGGTAAATGGATAAACTGTGGTACATCCAGATAATATGGAATGTTTTTCAGGATTAAAATGAAGATGCTATGAGTCAAGCCATAGAGGAAATGTAAATGCATATTTACTAAGTGAAGGCATTTCGTCTGAACAGGCTATGTAGTATATGATTTCAACTGCATATGACATTTTAAAAAAGGCAAACTTAAGACAATAAAAAAACTCAGTGATTGCCAGGTAATGAATAGGCAGAGAACAGAAGACTTTTAGGACAGTGAAACTATTTTGTTTGATACTACAATGGTGGATACATCTAAACCCATAGAAAGTAGAAGACCAGAGTAAGCCCTAACATAAACTATGTTCTCTGGTGATAATGATGTATCATTGTAGGTGTATCAGTTGTAACAAATGCACCACTCTGGTGGGGGCTGTGGACAATGGAAAGGCTATGTATATTTTGGGGGGATGGGTCATGTGAGAAATCTCTATACACTCTGCTCAGTTTTTCTGTAACTAAAACTACTCTAAAAAGTAAAGTCTATAATAAAAGAAAAGACTAGTGATGAAGTAGACTTTCAAGTACTACATATTAAATTGTACTTTGAAGCAAATAAAATTAAAACAGTGTGGTATCAGTTAAAGAAGACAAACCAATTAAATAGAAGAAACTAACCCAAAGAAGCCCGACATTGTGAAAGGAACATGCTAGGTGCCCATTAAATATTGATTTAATACATAAATGTGGCTTAATATAATGTTTAAAATATCGTTCCGTGACAATAAATAATAGAAGAATTAATCCACGTATAAGTCTGAGGCAAATTGTAATTATTTAATTTTTAAATGATGGCTAAATTTGTCTTTCACCCTATAACATCCTCCCTGCACACACAGATGGATTAGTACATTACAAAATGACTTAAAAATATCAGTCTCCATGTGTGAATTAAATGTTAATGTTAAATCTAAAAATGAAGGTAGGCATCAAATAGATAAAAAATTCAAAAGATTTGATACATAAAAATAAATACATACTGAATGTCAAATTGCTTAAAAAAAATACCCCAACATGTTTGACAAATGGATTTTTCTTGATAAGTTAAACAATTTAATAAGTAAATGATGTTTTGGGGGGGGGGAATTCACAAATAGAATGGATAATACTAGGTAGGGTGGCACAGGCTTGTAATGCCAGCAACTCAGGTAACTGAGGCGGGAGAATCACAAGTTCAAGGCCAGTCTGAGAAACGTAGTGAGACCTTGTCTCAAAGTAAAATTTTAGAAAGGTCTGGGGATATAGCTCACTATAGCTCCCCTAGTGGTAGGGGGCCCTTTCCTAGCAAGTATGAGACCCTGGGTTCAAATCCTAGTACTGGGGTGGGTGGGGGGGAGTTAAGCCCCAAAGAAATAGTCTACATGGCCAAGGAGTCCTATTTTATAGTCAATCCCCTCTGACGAGAGCTTAGGATTTTGTGGGTAAACAGCAAGATCTAATGTGAGCACCAAGAGTGGTGCTGCTTTCCTCGGGTAACTGCTGGCAGGAAGACCATGCTCAGGGCAGGGTCTGCCAGTCCTCCAGCCCCAGCGCATCCGACTCTTCCTCCCATGGACTTCCCTCTTCTGCCTGCAGAAGTCCCTGGACAACACTTAAAATAAAATCTTGTAAATTATAATATTTCTCCCTTATCTACTGTCTGAAAATATTAGAAGGAAAATTTCAGAAATAAGTAATTGTTAAATTTTTAACTGTGTACATTCTGAGTAGCCTCATCAAACCTTGAGCCATCTTGCTCTGTTCTCCTAGGACTCTTCCCTGAGTCCAACGAATGCATTCTGTATACACTACTTGCCCATGGTCAGGTCTTTTAGTCATCAGGTTGATTGTCGTAGCACAAAAGTCATCCACATGATTATGAAAGGATTATAAACTCTGCAGCAATACTTTGATGAGTTAAAAATAAAGAGACAACAACTTCTGATTACAGTGTTCTTCCAAACTTCTTTTTTGGCAACAAACCAATTTCAACTGTCAAGGATCCTCATTCCCTCAGCCATCAATATTGGGTACTCTTGACTTTCAACCATCACCTTCATCCTGGCTTGGTGACCAGAAGCAGATGGTCCTCCTTCTGATGATACATAGCCTAATTCTACGTCACAGTGCCCACATCATTCACCAAGCTTTATCTCATCTCATGAGCACTCTGTACTACCTCACATCCTCCCAGGAATTTGAAGAATCAATATAGTTTAACAGAAAAATTTTGAAAAAGAGTTCAGTGAACATAATTTATATTATAGCACATTGTTTTAATTGTTCCATTTTTATTAGTTACTTTTATGAATGTTTTACTGCACCTAATTCATAAATTAATTTTGTCATCAGTGTGAATGTATAGGAGAAACCAATATATATGTGAGGTTTGGTTCTATCCATAGTTTTGGACACACCTTGGGGTTCTTGGAATAAATCTCCCATGGATCAGAGGGTACTAGTTGACTTCTTTGGAATCAGTCCACAATATTAAATGTTAGAAGTCTCTGTGATACATTTTTAATTGAAAATAACCCCTATTGCCATTTTTTCCTAAGTACAGAAAACAAAACAAATGAAAAATCATTGAGAAAAATTAGAAAAAAAAAAGA
The DNA here is from genome assembly GCF_048772815.1 of Callospermophilus lateralis. Classification (NCBI taxonomy): domain Eukaryota; kingdom Metazoa; phylum Chordata; class Mammalia; order Rodentia; family Sciuridae; genus Callospermophilus; species Callospermophilus lateralis. The sequence goes on along the minus strand of NC_135322.1, from coordinate 20,994,120 downwards.
AAATGTTGAACATAGTTTAAATGAATTGAAAAAAAAATAACACTTTAAAAATTATTAATGGTGGCTGGGGGCGGTGGCACATGCCTGCAATCCCAGCATGAAATCCCAGCAGCTCAGGAGGCTGAGACAGGAGGATCCCAAGTTCAAGCCAGCCTCAGCAATGGTGAGGCGCTTAGCCACTCAGTGAGACCCTGTCTCTAAATAAAATACAAAATAGGGCTGGGGTTGTGGCTCCATGGTTGAGTGCCTGAGTTCAATCCCCAGAACCAAAAAACCACCACTGTGTCAAATATCATCTTTATCCCCTATTGCAATTAAAAATGATTTTAAAAAATTATTAATGGTAATACCATAATACATTAAACACAATCTTCCAGGAAATACATATATATGAAGGTGAGGTATAGCTCTGTACATATTTATACTTATTATATATGAATATATGGATATATATAATACATGTGTGTGAATATGTACAGTCCTTTTTAAAATGTGAGATTCCATTATACTATGCTGTTTTATAACTTTTTCAATTCATATATCATAAATAAATTTTTCATTTTAAAAATAATTCCACTCTTCTGCATTTTAATAGCAAACGGTATTTCAATATTCATGCATTCTATGCATTTTTATTAACTCAATCATTATTGGGCAGTTTGATTTTTATCCTAATTTTTCTATACATACAACACTGAAATACCTGTTGTTGTGATAAATATTTGTGAGCATATATGACAATTTTTCTAGTTAAATTTTCAGTTATACTATTGCTGGATCAAATATTATTCATTGTTTAGGTCTTTAATATATACAGCCAAATTATCTTTAAAAATCCATGTTAGATACCCATAAATCAATATCTCTCCTATCTTCCAACAATGATTATGCTAAGGAAGAAATCATGAAAACCATCCCACTTACTATAGCCTCAAAAAATAAAATAAAATAAACTTGGGAATTAATCTAAATACACACTGAATGTCAAATTGCTAAAAAAATATAGAACACAGAAGAAAGAAATTGAAGAAGGCCTTAGAAGATGGAAAGACTTCCCACCTTCTTGGATAGGTAATATTAATATTGTCAAAACGGCCATATTACCAAAAGCAATATACAGATTCAATGCATTCCCCATCAAAATACCAATGACATTCTTCACATAATTAGAAAAAAAAAATTAACTTTAAATTCATTTGGAAGAAAAAGAGACCCAAACAGCTTGGTACCGGCATTGAAATAGACATAAAGACCGATGGAATAGAATAGAAGACACAGAGACAAACCCACATACTTACAGCCACCTGAGACTGGACAAAGATGGTCTTTTAAACAAATGGTGCTGGGAAAACGGGATTGTCATATGTAAAAGAATAACACTAGATCCCTATCTCTTACCCAGCACAAAAGTCAAATCAAAGTAGGTCAGACTCAGGCATCAGATCATAACCCTTGCACCTCTAGAGGAAGACGCTCCATCATATTGATACTGGTACTGATCCTTAAAATTCAGTAAGTAAAACCAAGAATCAACAAGTGAGATGCCATCAAATTAGGAAACTTCTGCACAGCAAAGGAAATGATTAAGAGTGTGAAGAGAATCCTACAGAATGGGAGGAAATCTTTGCCAGCTGTTCCTCTGATAAGGGATTAATATCCAGAATATGTAAAAAACCTAACACCAAAAAATAAATAATCCAATCAATAAATGGGCAAAAGAACTAAATAGAAACTTCTCAAAAGAAGAAACATATATGGTCAACAATTAAATGAAAAAAAAATTGAACATCTCTAGTAATTAGGGAAATGCAAATCAAAACCACACTAAGATTTCATCTCACTCCAATCAGAATGGGAAATTATTAAAAACAAAAATAATAATAAGTTACGGTGAGGGTATAGGGAAAAAGGTACACTTGTACATTGTTGATGGGACTGCAGACTCTTGTACAACCACTCTGGAAAGAAGTATGAAGATTTCTCAAAAAAACAGGGAATGAAACTACCAAATAACCTAGCTATCCCACTCCTTGGTATTTGTCCAAAAAATCAAAATCAGTATATATATATATATATATATATATATATAGATAGATAGATAGATAGATATAGATATAGATATAGATATATATCTCCACTTCAATATTTACAGAAGCACAATTCACAGTAAGCAAACAAATTATGGAACCAGCACAGATGCCCATCAGTAAATGAATGCATTAAGTGTGATATATGTGCAAAATAGAGTTTTACTCAGCCATAAAGAAGAATAAAATGAGGGCAGAATATTATGTCAAGTAAAGTGGAGAACATCTTGCTAAGTGAGATAAGCCGGCTCAGAAAATCCAGGATCAAATATTTTCTCTCCTATGTGGAAGCAGGAGCAGAATAAGAAAAATAAGGAGGAGAGGATTAGATATCATGAATATACAGGGAAGAGCAGTAAAACAAGAGATGGAGAGGGAGGGAGGAGGGACAGGAAAGAGGGGGAAATGCAGAATGAATTTTTAAAAATCATGCTATGTGCATAAATAAATATATCACAGGTAATCTCACCTGTATGTGTAAGTAGAAAGCATCAACCAAAAACAAATAAAAAGATGCGCAAAAGGAAGGTCAATAGAGGAAGAAGAATAGGGGGAAGAAGGAGTGGAGGGAATGTGGAAAAACATGAGCTGAAATCAAATTCCATGCCTGTATAACTTTGTCAGGATGAAGCCCACCACTATGTATAACTATAATGTCTAATAAAAAAGGGAAAACAAACCATGTTAATCTCATGTTAAGCCTGAAGAATATTTCTAAAGCCAGTGCCTATGATTAAAAGGCTGTTTCCTCTCATATGTGGAAGTTAGACCAAAATAAGGAAAACAAGAAATAAGTGCTAGGGGTGGAAATTCCATGAAATTGAAAGAGAGATCAATAGAGTAGAGAAAGGCAAATTAGAATTAGAGCAAATTATATCCAATGTTTCCATCATTATGTCAACATGAACCACAATTTAGGTGACTAAAATAAACAAAAAGAAAGAAAAGATAATCAATGGGCAACTCATTGCCTTTCGGCACCAAAAAAAAAATAATAATAGAAATATATTCCAACCAAATTATAGGAGATAAGAATGAAACACAATATATGGCTAAAGACTAAGTATTTCTAAAGAAGAGAATGCCTACCATCAAAATTGCCCCCAGTACATCTTTTATAAAAATGCAGTATTAGAGATTGACATTCAGTAATTAATTTATTTATGAAATTATTAAGATGCTGTTTATTGAGTTATTACTGTGCAATAACAATGCTAGGATGCAGAGGTGTAGCAGACACCAAACTAGTTCCAAATTCACACACTCAAATGACCATTCTAGAGCTGATTTTTTAAAAAGCATAAAAATCATGAAAATTCTAAATATTAGAAGATGATCAGTGTTACAGACATGAAATAGAAGAGGGAGGACTAAGGTAAAGTATGTTGGATGGCAAGTGGGCAGTTGCAATTGAAGATGGATGGTTAAAGGAAGCCCCCTGGAGAAGGAGCCTTGAAGGAGGTAAGGATCCAGCCATGCAACTAACTGGGGAAAGGCATCTAGAGAGAGGGAACAGCCTTATGAATGTGATTGGCATGTTCACAGATCCACAAGGAAACCAGTGTGGCCAAGGAGAAGTAGGGGGCAGGGAGAGGGAAAGGTGGGAGGAGAGCAGAGAGGGGCCAGAGCCTAGAGCCATATAGGTATGGGCTTCTACTTAGAGAGAAATGGGAACCAGGGAGGATTTTCAGCAGATCTGATTGAGACCAGATCACTGGGTGCAAACTGGGAGTAGATAGCCCAGAAAGGCACCTCAGCACGCTTTCTCAAGTAGTGCGAGGCTTTATAGAACATCTTATATGAAAGTGCATCTAAACACAAGACCTATCCTCAGCCCCTGGGGATGCTCACACTGCATGGAGATCCACTAAAGAAATAGCAAAGGGAGATGCATGGTGAACTCTCCAGTATTAGGCTAAATCCAAACACACTTTTGGAGAGAAATGAAAGGTAGAATTATTCTGGTTTGAATTATTATTCAAACCAAGTATTATGGTTTAGATATGAGATGCCCCCCAAAAGCTCACGTGTGAGATGACATGAGAATGTTCAGAGGTGAAATAATTCAATGAGGGGAGCAGTAACCTCATGAGTGGATTAATCCACTGATGTGGATTAATTGGATAACTCTAGGCAGTATGGTGTGAGGACACAGATCACTGGGGGCATGCATTTGGGAGTTTATATTTTGTCACTGGTGAGCAGAGCTCCCTCAGCTTTCTGGTTACCATGTCCTGAACTGATCCCCTCCGCCACAATTTCCTGTTTCATCTCATGCCCAGAGCTGCGGAGTCAGCCGACCATGGACCGAACCTCTGAAACTGTGAGCCAAATTGGACTTTCCTCCCCTAGGCCATTCTTGTCAGGTCTTTTGGTCACAGTGACACAAAGCTGACTCAGACACCAACCAACTTTCTATTCTTTCTTCCTGTTTTCCTTCCCTTCTTCTGTCTTTCCCTCCTATGACTTGGAAGTGGGGTGTGAGGGAAAATGCACAGTTTAAACTGTATAAATTAAATATGTCAAATATATCACTCTGCTCTAGCGAATTTCGTCCCTGCCAGTATCTCCTTACACTTACCCCAACCATAGGTAGAATGCATGGGGCTTATTATTTTTTTAATTAATTTATTTATTTTAATTAGGTATATATGACAGCAGAACGCATTTTGATTCATTGTACACAATATAGCATCCCACCATATGTGCAGTCATACATGTACCTAAGGTAATGATGTCCATCTCATTACACCATCTATGTTGTCCCCACCTCCCCTCCCCTTTGCCCAATCAAAGTTCCTCCATTTTTCCCATGCCTCCCCCCTCCATGTTATGGATCAGTATCCACTTATCAGGGAGAACATTTGGCCTTTGGTTTTTTGGTGATTGGCTTACTTCACTTAGCATGATATTCTCCAACTCCATCCATTTACCTTCAAATGCCATAATTTTATTCTCTTTTAATGCTGAGTAATATTCCATTGTGTGTGTGTATATGTGTGTGTGTGTGTGTGTGTGTGTGTGTATATCACAGTTTCTTTATCCATTCATCTATTGAAGCATCTAGATTGCTTCCTCAGTCTAGCTATTGTGAATTGAGCTGCTATGAACATTGATGTGGCTGCATTACTGTAATATGTTCATTTTAAGTCCTTTGGGTATAGAGCGAGGAGTGGGATAGCTGGGTCAAATGGTGGTTCCAGTCCAAGTTTTCTAAGGTATCTCCACACTGCTTCCCAGATTGGTTTATTATTATTTTTTAATCTTTGGAAGTTAGTAGGCAAAATGTTGTAATAGGCAATGCTTGATTGCTAGTCTTAAAGAAGAGTTTTCCCGGCCTCTTGGCTGGCTGGCTGTGCCTCTGTCCTGTGCCTCTGTCCTGTACTTGGCAGGCCTAGAAGGCTGCACAGGAGCTCCACACATTGCCTGGTCCCCCACCTAGGGCTACACTGTGCACTGTCTTCTCTGCCTGGCAGTCACCACCTCCTCCAGGATGAGACAGGAGCCCTCCCTTCCTCACCCAGCCCAGCTCCCCGGGAGCTGCACAGCCCCCCGGGGACGCACTCAGCACACACAGTGAACAGGAGCTTTGGGAGAGCTGAGCAGTGTGGATTTTGTCACGATAAGGCCTCCAGGCTGCTCTGAGCATGGGATTTGGAAGCTTCTGCCCACACGGGGCCGCCGTGCTTCCCAGACTGTGTAGCTCCATCCTGCAGAGGTTTTGGAAGTGGGCTGGCAAAGAGCCACCCGCAGAGTTTGCTTGCTGATTGTCCCTGCACACAATCGTCTTTTCCCAGCTATTACTCATGGAACCGCCACTATTCACCATGTTTTGGGCTGAGCGCCTCACATTTGCTCCCTCATGTAATTCTCACAATAAGCCCACGATGCAGAAATTGTTATGATTGATCGTTTACACGTGTGAAAACAGTGGCTCAGAGCATTTTGGGAACTCCCAGCTAGTATGGGAAAGCTTCCTTCCCTGCCCCTTCTTTAAGGCTCTTGACACAGCTGACTGTACATCTGCGTTCACTCCAAGCCTCCCCTCCTCCCCACCCCGACATCATTGATTCATCTCCCTTCTCCTGAAGCGTCCTGAGACACTGGCCATCGATGTCGCCTGGAACTCAGGCTGGGAGGACCCAGGGCGCCCTTGTCGCTGCAGGTCTGGTCGCAGCAGCTTTCACCTCTTCCTTCCTGTCCCCAGCACCGGCTCTGGGCTGAGCTACCTGACCAGGGAGTCCTGTGTTGCCATGAGGGCCAACTGGGAGTCTGCCATTCATTTCTAACATACTGCTGCCCAGTCCAAGAAAAGGATGACTGCCAGACCCTCCCCTAGAGGCCAACTCAACCCAAAACAGGGACTCCGGCCTCTCCGCACCCCCCACCCACCCACAGAACTGCCAGCTTCTCCCTCGCTCCTGAACTCTTAGATCCTACTCCACTGACCCTTGCTTAACTGATCAAAATAAGACTTTCTTTACAGAAAACTTTTCTGGACAAACTGAAAAGTCTCTACCTTGGAAATAGTGTTGACATGGCTCTAAAGACATAACTAGAATTATGTTCTGTTCTTTGGTAAATTCTATAGATACCTGGATGGATGAAAGGATGGACCGACAGATGGATGGATGGATAGATGGGTAAAAGGATGAATGGATGGATGGATAGATGGATGGATGGATGGATGGATAAATGGATGAGTAAAAGAATGGATGGATGGATAGATGGATAGATAGATGGATGGATGGATGGATGGGTAAAAGAATGGATGAATAGATGGATAAAATGATGGATGAATGAATGAATTTTCTTCAGTGAACAAATATCAACATGGAAAGAAGCAAAGCAAGAAACATGTTAAGTATGTCTTTTGGGAAGAAGAAGGAGGGTTCTGGAAAGTGTGGGTCTTGGTCTCCATCATCTTTAGAGCTCCACCGTCACCATTCTGGAAGAAGCAACATGTTCTTCAACTTTCCTGTATTTCCTTCTCTAGTGAGGGTATGAGGGCATAGAAAGGATTGTAACTGCAGCAAGAATCCTTCAAATTATCCTTTAAAAACAGAAAGAGTCATTTTGGTAATGGTAGCTATCAATTCTGAAATAGGAAGGACTCATTCTATGGTATTTAATCCTGTGACATCTTTAAATTTCAGTGAGCATTTATTTAACACAGACACAATAGTAGCTATAGTGTGAAAGAATCTCATCTCTCTTTGGAGAAGATTTTTAAACAAGGACACATCCATTCTTTTTGGATTTTGAGGGCCCGGAGGGGCATAAGTCATTAGGATTAACCTCTGTGAGCTGTTCCCATTTTCTGGTGTTAAAGAAATAACATTGGGAAAATTTTTTATGTTCCTTTTAAAATTTTTTTAAACATTTGAAACATTTACCAACATTAATTTTCTTTCAAAATTGCCTTTAAGACTAGTAAGGAAGAACAAGTGGGGGGGGAAGTCAAATAAAAAACTCCCAACATAAACCTGGAGCAGGAACAGACCATTATTGCTGGTGCCTGTCTTCAGCCATAGAATCATTAACATGAAATACCTTTTGATGAATGCATTGAAAAAAAAGTGATTATATATTAAAGTATAAAAGTCTCTTCCCGCATCATTTAAATTACTTTACAATCCTGATTAAAATAACAGAACATTATAGCTTGCTTAGCTAAACATTATATTTCCAAATCCATTTCCAATTGTTTCCCTTCAATTTGAACAATTTTTGAGCAATTTTATTGCTATTCATACCTGCTTGATTTTTTTATTAGAAATTAAAGTACACACGTTTTTATCAATGTTGCGAAGTACTGCAGTGCTTAACTCCTTTTATGCCATTCAGAACCTCCAAACCTCAGGAAGAAGAATGATTTTTTTTTCCTGGACTTTCAAGGGCCTTAGGAAAAAAAATCAAATCAGAAGGGCCCAAGAGGTCATCTGAACAATTTCTGAATTTATATAAGGGGAAACTGAGACTCACAGAGAAGTGAACTTCTTTAATGTCACAACAGAATTTCATGATTTTTTCCCTCCTTGGGTCAAGTCTCCGGGTTTATTACCCAGGCATCTTTTGACCCTAAGAAACTGCCCTTCTCAAAACCTCCAAGGAAGAAAAGGTTGGCCAACTGAAGAGAGGAGTTTCCGAGTGTATTGCTTCTGTGGTTTCAAATATCTGGCCCTTGTTAATGCTCCAGTTTAGTTCAGTGGTGAAGGAAAGAATCAATTTAACAGATATCTGAACAGTATTTGGACAAAACATCTAGACCTATAAAATAGGACAGGAGACACCTGATCCTGATGTCAGGACAAGCCACGGAGTAATTCTCTGCCTTTGCTCATGACAGACTGCTTCTGGGTCCCTCTCACAGCTGTACCCCTAGAGGCACCCCCAGAGCGGCACACCGGGAATGTGCTCAGGAGCTCTTGTAAATGCATGAATATAGGCAAACCAGCTCCATCCTATGGGACTCGTGGATTTCAAACAGTAGAAAAAGACTCAGGTTAACACAAGGAGGCCCAGGGCCAGGCAAGGGAATCCACACAAGGGTTGAAGGAAGGAACCTCAAGGAACGTCCTCTGTATTACGTTGCCCATGACATAGGCTCAAAAACATCTTTGCACTTGTTTTCCTCTTCTTGAAATCAAGAAGTTTCCCCTTCTTTGTCTGGTTAATCCTTACTTATCCCTGGGAATTCCATTCAAATATCTCAGGGTATCCCTTCCTGACACCAGACAAATGGGCCCCCTTTGCTTTATGCTAACTAGGCGCCAGCCTGGTTAGGTGGGAAGGTAGACCAGAAACCCACAAGGAGAACTGCTCATGGCCAGCCATGGCTGGCAAAGGCTCATTTCTGCAGCAGCAGAGATCCGGGTCGTGCCAAGGACCAGTGGCAGAGGCAATTTGTTTGATGAGTTCAAGGTGCCTCTCTCCAAACCAGGAGATTTTTGGTAGAAAAAATGGAGTTTCTGACCCTCTCCTTTTCTCTATGCCTCAGGAGCCCCAGAAAGGCCTAGAACACCTTCCATGAGAGTCTAGGGGTTAAGTCCTCAAGCGGGAATATGGGGAGGTTTTGATGGTATACAGTTTGTTAGGAGACTGGACCTAAGCAGTAAGTGAGAAGGTTCATCAAGAACTATAGAATTCACAAAGCTCTCCTCAACTCAGGAGCCCACAGACTTTTTCTTCTATGAGAAACGTCAACAAAGTTACAGATACATAATTTGAAAGCAAACAACCTTAAGTAATGCGCCATTCTAGTTAGGCCTAAATTCACATTTAAAAATATTATTCAACTAATTAAAACGGAATTAAAACGAATACAATGTTAACTGTGTCTACTGTTTAGCATAAAAAGTTGTTAAATATATCATACTCCGTGTTCCTAACTGGAGGCAGATTTTAGCAATGTTTAATTGTAAGAAATAGCCATGTACTACTTAATTGCATAACTAGGTGGAACATAAAAATCACAATTACATGAATTATATTAAGTAAAATATGTTAAAATAGTTTGTTTTTCGATGGTGGAATTTTATGGACACTATAATGAAACAGAAGTACATTTTTAATTACCTAATTATTGCTATTTTCAAAGTCCATTTACACCATAATTGTTCCTGTTTTCATAGTCCAAAGAGTCCTTGACAGAGAGACTCAGTAGGATCTAAACCAAGGATTCATTCTTCAAACAACTCCTGCTTGTGGGTCCCCTCCTACCTTTAAAAATCTCTCCCATCAGTATTCATCATGTATTCAGTAGGCAATTATGTGTACGAATTTGCTGGGTATAATAGAGGAATATAGAGATGAGGGGATCAGTATTATTATTTCAGTCCTCAGACAACTTATAGTCTAATGATAGAAACAAGATCTACTGTAACAAGAGAAAACGAAAAACATGATCAGGAATCCGAGTCCCACCTGCTCACCTTGAAGTCAGCAGACAGAAGGAGGCGTGTGGGCTGCTGGGCTGGGGGAGCAGGTAAGATGGTGACATCTGGGGGCAGACGCAGAAATGAGGAAGCAGACAGCCGTGGGGACTTGAGAGGAGGATTGGTGTGAGCCAGACCTGGGAGCCAGGAGGATAGTGCCAACAGAGAACAGAGGATGAGGCTGGTATCAGAAATAGATCAGGGGAAAGATCTTGTAAGTAAAAAAACCACACGTTGGATCTAGACTGAGAATTTTTAAGGTTATGGGAAGAAACACATCCATGTGGATGGGTGGATGCTAGGTGTGAGTTTTCTCAACAGATCAAGGTTTTTTAAAATGGTTTTCCCCTCTTTTTAATCTTTAGAAAGCTTGCAAACTTCTGTGTGTGTGTGTGTGTGTGTTCTTTTTTGGGGGAGACACAAGTTCAGGTATGGTAGGAAAACCTTGAGGTGAAATATTAGGGGAGCTCCTCACCACAGTATTGAGGTAGAATGATCGTTAAGAAAGCAATGAGTTCTGCACATATGTCACCAGGGAAATGCAGATTAAAATAGCAATGAGCCACTAGGCACAGTAGCACACACCTATAATCCTAGCAGCTCGGAGGCTGAGGCAGGAGGATTGGGAGTTCAAAGCCAGCCTCAGCAACTTAGTGTGGTCCTAAGCAACTTAGCTCTAAATAAAATATTAAAAAGGGCTTGGGATGTGGCTCAGTGGTTAAGCACCCCTGGGTTCAATGGGTCACTATTATACACCCATTAGGCTGACCAAAATCCATAACACTGACAACCCCAAATCTCAGTAAGGATGTGGAGCAACAAGAATATTCATTCATTGCTGTTGGGAATACAAAACAAATGGTCCAGTCACTTTGCAAGAGAGTCTGGTGGTTTCTTATAAAACTGAGCAAACACTTATCATACAACCCTGCAATTGAGACCCTTAGAATTTACCTAAAGGAACTGAAAACAAACATTATCACACACACACACACACACACGCACACACGCACACACACACACACACACACACAAAAAAAAACTGCACAGAGATACTTACAGCAGCTTTACTCATAATTGCCCAAAATTGAAAGGAACCAAGATGTCCTTCAGTAGGTAAATGAATAAACAAACTGTGGTACATGGAGACAATGGCATGTTATCTAGGGATAAAATGAAATAATCCATCAAACCATAAAAAAAAAAAAAGTGAAGTTCCTATTACTAGGCGAAAGAAGCCAATCTGAAAAGTACGATTCCAACTACACGTGACATTCTGAAAAAAGGTGACACTATGGAGACAGTCCAAAGATCAGTGGTTGCCGGAAGTCACAGGTAGAGCAAGGGATGAGTAGGCAGAGACCGCGGATTTTTAGATGGGTGTTATTTGTGCTGTAAAACACTATCATGGTAGTGCATGTCGTTATACGTTTGTCCAAAGTGATAGAACGCACAACACCAAGAGTGAGCCCTGATGTAAACTATGTTCCCAGGGTTAAAATGATGTGTCATCAATTGTTAGAAATGTGTCACCCTATGGGAGAGATTCCTAGTGGGAGGAGTTGTTCAAACGTGGGGATGGGAGCAATGGGAAATCTCTGTAACTTCTCCGTTTTCTGTGAACCTAAAACTCACCTAAAAATTCACTATTTAAAAATAAATGACAGAGGATAGAAGCAAATTAGATTTCTTTTTATTTATTTGTTCTTTTTACTTATACCCGAATGACAGTCAAATCTGTTTTGACATAATAATAAAAGCAGGGAATATATCATGTTCTAGTTCAGATCCCAGGGCCTCTCCTTTCTCTTCCCTGTCCCCACCGCCTTCCCTCTGTTGATCTTTCTGCCATTTACCCACAGTTATTTTTTAATTAATTTCTTGTGGATATACTCAATGGTGAGATTCACTGTAGTATATTCATGTGTGTAGATAGGAAAGTTATGTCAGATTGATTCCATTGTCTTTCCTTTCCACCCGCCCCGCTCCTTCCCCTCAAGCCCCATTGACTACTCCACTGAACTTCTGTTCCCAGCCTGCCCCTTTTGTGTGTTAGCTCCCACATCATTTCAGTGAAAACATTCAACCTTTGGTTTTGGGGGACTGGCTTATTTCACTTAGCATGACAGTCTCCAGATCCATCCATTTACCAGCAAGTGTCAAAAAGTCATTCTTCTTTACAACTGAGTACTGCTCAGTTGTGTATATATCCCACGTTTTCTTTATCTATTCATCTGTTGAAGCGCACCTAGGTTGGCTCCATAGCTTAGCTCTTGTGTGTGAATTGTGCTGCTACAAACCATCCATGTGGCTGTGTCACTATGGTTTGCTGATTTAAATCACTTGAATATATACTGAGAAGTGGAATAACTGGGTCAAATGGTGGTTTCTTTTCTAGTTTCTGAGGAATCTTTGTACTCCAGAGAGGTTGCACCAATCTGCAGTGCCACCAACAATGTATAAGTGTTCCTTTCCCCCACATCCTTGCCATCATTTATTGTTACTTGTATTCTTGATAGTTGCCATTGTGATTGGAAGTGGGATAAAATCTCATAAGTGACAGAATGAAATTTAACCCTTATGTCTCACCCTACACAAAACTCAACTTAAAGTGGATCAAAGACTTAGGAATAAGACCAGAAACCCTGCACCTGCTAGAAGAAAATGTAGGCCCGACACTCCAACTTAGTGGCTTAAGGAAGAACTGACATCCTTAACAAGACTCCTAAAGTGCAAGAAGTAAAATAAAAAATCAGTAAGTGAAATGGCATAAATTAAAAAGCTTCTGTATAGCAAAGAAAATAATCAAGAATGTAAAGAGAAAGCTAAACGAATGAGAGGAAATCTTTGCCACTTGAACCTCAGATAGGACATTTATATACAGGATATACAAAGAACTCAAAAAACTTAACACCCCACCCCCCAAAAAAATAACACAATCAAGAAATGGGCAAAGGAACTGAACAGATACTTCACAGAAGAAATATGAGTGGTCAGCAAATCACATTAAAAGAATGGGTATTCTTTTAATCACACAGCTCATACCTTGAGCTCTCTCTCTCTCTACAGTGGCCCCTTCTCTGCTCCTGCAGTTTAAGTACCTTCCCTTGAGTGTTTGAGAAAAGTCTTTGAATTGCAGTCTTTTTTTTTTTTTTAGAAACATTTTATTTTTTGTTTAATTTTTACTTCTCTGTCCTATTTTTCCCTCGGGCCTGGGATGGTTAACGTGTGTTGAGCATCAACATTGGAGATCCCTGAGCCAGGAGACCAGCCCTCCTCATCTTCAGACCAAATGGAGCTGAACAGACTAAAGTGAGTTTTGCAATGTCTGGTTGGTTGCTCCAAATCTTTTGAAAGCTCTCTGAGTGCCTTCCATCAGTCATGTCACCAAGTTCCTCTTCCTGTCAGGAAGATGGGTCCAAGCCCCAGAGAGCCATCCTGTTGAGACAGATCACTGAATTCTCAGCTGATGTGACTTCAGAGGAGCTACAAGAGGTGACTCTGCCCCGTATCAAGTTTTTTGGTTTGGGGTTTTTTTTTTTTTTTTTCTCAAGATGTGAGCTAAGTGGAGTGTGAGGGCAGATGAAGAAAGACGGAACCGAGTGTTCCATGGAACAGCGCTAAGAAAAGGAAGGCAACCTTGGGTTCACACATGGATGAGCCATTTCCCTTCAGTTGTGTGATTCTTTTCACTCTAACATCCCAGCGGTAAGGATATGTGTGTTCCAAAGTCTCGTCTTTATTTCCTGCACACAAGTCAGGCATCACAGGTGCAGAAACCATCCTGCATTGCAGACATTGTGCAAAGCATGGGGAAATGACAATTTTTTAAAAGATGGCACATACCCAAACATGGGTACAGAAATTTAAAAATTCATTTGGTTGTCTAGGATTTTCAACATGGTTATTGGAAATATTTCCTAAATAATAGTCATTTGTATATCACATTTATAATTTTGGTTGTATCCATATCACTATTAATATTTACTCATATTTTTATCATTAATAGGGGTCAGAATTTTAGTTAAATTTACTTACAAAGGAACATTTCTATCATTAAATAGGAGATCAGAATCATCCACCACAAATGGTGCACCATAAAAAGAATTCAATGAAAACATAACTGTTAAATTTTTAGAAGTATCTGTCCATACAGCCCCTAAAATAAATTTTATCCAACATCAATGGTATAAGTATATGCAAGAAATATCAAAAATAGAATTAAAATGGGAGCTTTAAAATTTAAAACTCTGAAGATTGTGGGTTAATCACAAAATGAAAGGATATTTTTTACATAAGTAGAAATCTTTATGGATAAGGCTTTAATATCTTTCCTTTCTATGTGTATTCTAAAATAAACTATATCAATGTTTTGTGTAAAAAAAAAAACTATGTAAGCAGAATATTCATGATGGGCTCAGCTCAATGGATGATCCTAAAGGCAGCTTAGAATCAAACACACTTTATATATATCATGCTTTATATGTTTATACATTTGCATATCTAGAATGTTGTCACCTGGAATCAGTAATTGAAATTTAACTCAAATATCAGCCTATGACTTTTCAGAATCACCTAAACATCCTCATTAGTACAAGTAATTATATCATTAGGTTGAGTTAATATTTTGTGATTAACTAATTAATTATATTTGAGAGTTTAAGCACATATTGTGACACTCAAAAGGTGCTAAATTCTTGAATCTGAGATCCATCAATCAGCAGTCTTCAGATTATCTCAGAGAAACTACCACACACATAGGCATATGTATTCCCCCCACAAAAGAACTCAAACTATTGTCGTGAATATCTTTTATTTACAGAATCTAGAGTCAAGGTGGTTATTTTGATTTCTTAAAAAGAAATTTCAAAGAAAAATTTCAAAGAAAAATCATGACATTCTCAAAGACAAAATTTAAATGCAATTTGTTATCCTTCACATTATATATGAGAGTATACATCTAATCATCAAATCATCCTTAAACATTTTAAATTATTAGGAGCCAGACACTGAGGCTTTTGCCTATAGTAATAGCTACTCGGGAGACAGAGACAGGAAGATCACTTGAGCCCAGCAGTTTAAGGCCAACCTGGGCAACATCGTGAGATTCCCTGTATCAAAAAAAAAAAAAAAAAAAAAAAAATTAGATTCCTCACTCTGCCAGAACATTCAAGAAATTTAAGAAGTTTAGGGAAGCATCCAGCACCGGACCACCTCTGTGTGTGCAGCTGGAGTTAAGGGCAGAGAAAGAAAATGCAGAGTTCTCTAGGCAGAGGAACATTGAGGGCAAGGGCCAAAGGTGGAACTAGTGAGCTATCTTTAAGGAACAGGAAGGAATCCAGTAAGGCCGCCCTGTGGTGATCAGTGAAGCAAGGAAGAGACTGCTCAGACATGAGCGTTGACAGGATTGCAGGGCATCCACAGAACAATCATGCATTTCAGTTGAAACACCAATATCATGAAGAGATTTTAAGAACAAGGATGCCATGATCTAACTTCCTTTTTTAAAAACAAAACTTCATTTTTTAGAACAGTTTTAGATTCAAAGAGAAATAGAGCAGAAGGTACAGAAATTTCCTAGATATGATCCAGCTTCCATACATTCGGACCCCTTGCGGTTATCAGCAGCCCCGAGCACAGTGGTGCACTTGTTACAAAAATCGACACATCAGTATCACCCAAAGTCCGTAGTCTGCAAGCGGATTCTACTCTTGGTGATGTCATTCTATGGGCTTGGCTAAATGCATAATGACACAAATGCACCCCGTTGGTATTCTACCTAGAAATGTCACTGGTCTCAAAATACTTCAAGTTTTGCCTATTTGTCTCTCCTTTTCCCCTAACCCTGGCAAACACTGATCTTCTTATCATCTCCACAGTTTTACCTTTTCCAGAATGTCCTGTAGTTGGAATCAGACAGTGTGTAAAGTGTACAACTGTGAACTCCTAGGGTGTAACAGGAGGAAATCCAGATGATCCAGGCTTGGAGATAACATTTTAGATCCAACACCAAAGATATGATCCATAAGAGAAAGAATTGATAAGTGGAACATCATTAACATTTAAACTTTTCTGCTCTGCAAAAGGCACTGTCAAGAGAATGAAAAGACAAGTCATAGACTGGGAGAAAATATTTGCACTTATATATCTAATAAAAGACTATCATCCAAAATACATGAAGAACTCAAAAAACTCAACAAGAGAACAAACAATTCAACTAAAAAAAAAAAATGGGCCAAAGACCTTAATAGACATCTCACCACAAAGACATACAGATGATAAATAATACATCTTCTGAAAAGATGTTCCACATTCAATGTCATCAGAGAAAAGCAAATTAAAATGGTAATAACTTACCACTAACCCCTGTGTGAATGGCCAGTATCCCAAACACTACAACATAAAACTTAGGTGAGGATGTGGAACAACAGGAGCTCACTGCTAGTGGAAATGCAACATGATCCAGCCACTTTGGAAGACAGTTTGGTGATTTCTTACAAAACTGAACATATCCATACCATACCTTTTAGCAGTCAGACTCCTTGGCATTTACCCTAAGGAGTCAAAAACTTATATTCACATAAAAAGCTGCACACAGATGTTTATAATAGCTTTATTCACAATTGCCAAAACTTGGAAGTAATCAAGGTGTCCTTCAGTAGATGAATTGATGGACTATGGTATATCCAGACAATGGAATATTACTCAGGGCTAAAAACAAATGAGCTCCCAAATAAGAAAAAGGCATGGAAAAAAAAACTTACATGCATACTATTAAGTGAAAAAAAAGCCCCTCTGAGAGGGAATACATACTGTATGTTTCTAATTTACCTTTGGCATATATTATGATATTGTTCATAAAGTTTCATGATCGATTGGGAATTTAAGACCCCAGTGCTTGGGATTTGGACACTACAATCCTGCAGAATTGCTAATTTTTCTCTTAATTGTAGTCATCATCATACTGAGAATGTCAGAAGCTCCTTACTTGTGAAAGAGAGATCTGCAGAAGCATGTTTATGCCAGCATGTCAGTAGGGATGCACCAGAGAGCAAGAGGAGCCAATTTTCAGGCTCCTAAGATTAAGTAAGGATCTTCAAAGCTGACAGTAAGGACTTGTCCTTTCTGCAATACTTACAGAATCATTTACGTGTCGGACCTCAGAAATGTATTAGTTCTCTGCTTGTGGATAAGACACTTCCATAGTCTACTGGGAAGAGAAGGGAACTATAAGAGTAGTGTCTTGACATGTGACCACTGTATCACAGAAGGGATCACCAATGAATATGAATAATAAAGTGGGGGAGCTACAACTTGTATTGCTCAGGGACTTAGCCTCTCTCCCCATTGGAACTTTACCCTCTTTTAGAGAAATACAGGCCAATGAGATTTCTGCATTGATGGAAATGTTCTATACCTCTCTGTTCGGTATGGTAGCCACTAAGGACGCATGAGTATGGAGCACTGGAAATGTGACTCATGTGACTGTAGAACTGAATTTTTGGTTTACTTTTTTTTAAAAGAAGAAAAGAAATGGGGGTCCTTTATTATTTTGTTTCAAGATTTACTTTATAGTATTTAAATACACTTAAAGTAATTAAGACAGTGATATTAGCATATGAATAGCTAAGGGATCAATGGAACACAATAAAAATAGAAAGACCCTCAGTTGATCATGGAAAAGGGTGCCCATGCCAAGATACACACACAGATAGTGGAGGGGACAGTCTTTTCAACAAATGGTACTAGAACAACTGGACACCTGAATGAAATAAAAATGGAGAAAGAGATTTTAGAGAGACAGTGGAAATGTTGGGTTTATATGTTATTTTTGTAAAATGGATTACTGACGTTTTAAAGCATCAGCTACAACTTCAGAAGGCAGGAATTGAGGCCCAGAAATATTTAATAAAAAGACCATTATCACATAGAAAGGACATACTGAAGGTGAGGTTCAAACACAGTTATCTGAAATCCAAAAGTTGCCCCAAGATGGTTCAGAACCCTAACTAAAGGCAGGATGAAAAGATGATGAATGAAGAATGATAGATCCTATGTCAGGGCAGAAGCTGAGTTCTCTCACTGGTATTCTGTCTGTATCTCTCTCTCTCTCTCTCTCTCTCTCTCTCTATATATATATATATATATATATATATATATATATATATATATATATATATATAAATAAAATGTCCTCTCCAAGTTCAATTTCATGTTTTATTTTCCTTTTATTGTTTTGGGGGAAGGAAAAGAATTGTAAGTACATGGGACTATGACCTTTTCTTATCTGTCATGTTCATTTAATTTAAATTAAATTGGATTTAAATAGCCACATGTGACTAATGGCTAGAACCTTAGCATCCTCTCTTTTCAAGTGGCAAATAAGGAAACAGAATGTTCATGGGGAAGGTGTTGAAGGGACCAATCATAAGGAGCCTCATTTCATTTCCTTTTACTTTCCATTGGCTAAAACTGAATCACATGATCACACCTACTTGCAAAGGAGGCTGGGATATGTAATCTAGCTGTGTGCCCAGAAAGATGAGGGATAGGCTATGGGTGACCATGTGGCTGTGTCTATGATTCTAGGAGTGAAAGTTCAGTGAAGGCAACTACAGAAAACAGCAGGAAGTCCACCAAAATAAGTTACAGAAGAACAGCACAGAAGCTAAATTAGTTTGAGTGCCAAATTGCAAAAGTTTATTATTTCTAGTAGTAACAATTTTAAGATTAGAGCGATGTGTGTGCACAGTCATTCAACATCTATCACATGCCTACCCAGTATCAGGTATGATGCCAGGCACCCTTCTCCATAGATAATTTTAATTTAATGGGCCAGGTATAGTCTTTAGAGATAAGGAAACAGAATATACAAGGGAAATACAGGAAAAGGACACTGAATTATTCCAAAAGTGAGTAAAGGATGGATTTAAGCACAGGTTTCTAACATGTGTGAGTGTGTGTGTGTGTGTGTGTGTGTGCACGTGTGCGCTTGCGCAGGCACACAATAAACACATACCCTGAGTAGCACATTTTTGAGACACAGGAATGTCAAGGAATGGGTGATAAATGCCTTCAAACCAAAATTAACAAGGAACAGATGTCATAACTCCAACATGAAATGTACAGTTCTCCTTATGTTAAGTTGGTTGCTGACCTGATCCCCCGAAGCGCTCATCCGTGCGTGAATTCATCAGATATTAGATACATCTCACGTTCCCTCCACAGAATCACCAGGATTTCATCCTGAGCTTAGAAATACATTGAATAGAAACCCAGGTACCTCCTCTGATATCCCTTGGAACTACTTCTCCATCTTTCTTTTCTTTTGGGGTGGGGGGTAACCAGGGATTGAACTCAGGGACCCTTGACCACTAAGCCACATCCTCAGCCCTATTTTGTATTTTCTTAGAGACAGGGTCTTGCTAAGTTGCTTAGCACCTCACTTTTGCTGAGGCTGGCTTTGAACTTGAGATCCTCCTGCCTCAGCCTCCTGAGCCACTGGGATTACAGGCCTGCACCACTGCACCCAGCTTTCCTTTTCTTATTGTCCTTTCCTTCTTCCTTATTTGTAGTGAGTCATTCACACATCTACTCCTTAACACAAAACCCGGTGTCTGTTCTTTGGCTTCAGTGGCTGCGGCTTTACTACCTTGGCTCTGACATGGTATTTTGACCCATTAACTATGGTGGACTTGTTCGTGTCTTGACCCTCTCTCACACAGAGTTCTTTCATTTTATTTCCAGTAATGGCATCCTGATTTCCTTGTGAAGGATTCTCCTCTCCCTATTTCCCCAGCTCTTGGTAAGACTCAAAGCTCAAGGACCAAGAATGGAGCTCTGGATACAAGTCAGGGCAGCCAGCCTCTCTCTCCTCCGCGACTTCACAACTGGGAGACGAGGAGGTGAAGTCAGAAGTGGTTGGAGCTCCCCCGACAGTGGACGCGGTTGAGTTGACTGGACCCTGGGGGTACCTCGATTCTAATGTAGTTTTAGTCAGGGTCTTCACCTTCCCCATCAATTATTTGAGCCTCTGGGAGATTTCCCACAAATTTTCTCCATCTCTAGCTAGGCTTTAGGAATTCCAATTTATAGAATGTACATCTGTAAGCACATATGGAACGTGTTACTAATGAACGTCACATAAGACCAAACGCAAAATCCCTCTTTATGGGCTTGTATAATCTGTTTTACATGAAAGCAAAATGAAACACATCCAGTGTCTATTGGAGTCACAGTGGGAATGGACGTAGTCAAAAGCATCTGTCCAGATGTTATTTTCAATAGTTGGAGATATTCTCATCTTGACTCTTGAGACACAAAGAGACAAGCAGGAGTGAGACCTGGGACCTAACCTTCCTGGGTTGAAGGAAACCTTCAGAACCTCTGGAGTAATATCCAGGTTCTCACCTTTCTACCCCTCAGCTCCTCCTGTCCCTCTAACAGCAACCTGACTATCAGGATGATTTTAACACTAAATGCTTTCTCCTGTTGACTGGTGCTATGGCAGGGGTGAGGGGAAGATTGATCCTTTTCTAAAACTTCTGCAGAGATCAGCCAAGGGATTTCTTTCAGAGGAGGTACTCAGGAAATATTAGCTGAATTGAATGTAGTTGATTTGAATTATTGAATCCAGGTAAGTGGCTTTGGTAAGTCCATTAGCTTTGCCCTGGGAATCTCGGCTCCTGTCCTACTCCATTTCTATTTGGCCAGATTAATGTGACAGAGAGTGATTCGGTAGTCTCCCTTACTCACTTCAGAGGGCTGGAAATGAGATGTGAAAATGACAGCAAGGAGACATGTCAATAATACTCATGTGAGGTCAGGGTGGGAGAATCTCCTGCTGTCTGCTCAACCTTCCAAGAGCAAAGCCGTCAAGGCCACTTCCGGAGATCTCACGAGAAGCACCTGACTCAAGGTGACCATGATGCTCTGAAGACTGGCTTCTGGGATTTCCATGGAGAGGGCATTAGAAATTCAATGTCCCCGTCACCCTCCTGGAAGGTCCACTCCCCTGGGACATCTGAGCCTGCAGATTGGTCCTCTGTCCATCTCACCAAGCTGAATTTGTCATTGGTATATATTTAAAAATTAGGGTCAACTGATAAAATAATAATCCTGGAAGGTTTGTCAACTCATAAAATATTAAGCCTTGAAGGTTTATTTGACACGGAATGGCTCTCAGGTGCATATCTTCTCCCAGGTAGGTCCCTGGATGATGAACTCTAATTTGACTTTTTATAAGGGTGTGTGTGTGTGTGTGTGTGTGTGTGTGTGTGTGTGTCTGTCTGTAAGAAAGAAAAAGAAAATTAAATACATGGTGTACATTTGAAAAGCCACCAAGATGAGAAAAAAAAAAAAAGAAGAAGAAGGTATATATTTAGCTGACTGTTCTGTGGAGTGGTTTTTTTTTCTTCTTCTTCTTCTTCTTTTTGAAAAACTCCAGTACAAGTGTTCAAGCCAAGTAGGAGCCTTTCACTCTGGTTATTTATTTATTTTGCTCTCTCCTTTGGAAAGCGATGCACATGTATTATGAAAAGCAAATATTATACTCTTTATTGTCAAACAAAGTTTATAAGGTTCATGTGTCAATGATGAGGCCAAGGACCTCACACAGAAAGTTTCCTGTCCTGGAAGAATTTCTCATGAAATATAAAATATGGGAAATGAGGAGAGCCCTCACTGCCAGAAACTAGAATCGGCTCCCTCCTGATGGCACCCATGGGGTTGGATGAGCTCAGGGCTTGACTGTCCTGGTTTGTGAAGGGCGGGGGGGACCTCTGCTCTGTAAGCAAGCGTGGAGGCCTCCTCCGGGGGGAAGGACCACAGTGGAAGTTGAAGGGTATTTACTTAGAGGAGCCTGCTTGTGTCCAACTCCATACAGTTCTGACATCCAGATGCATGAGGCAACGGGCCTTTGGGGACATGGGAAGTGGAAGCAAGGTGATGACAAATGAAAGGCATTCTTTGGCCTTGGAGCACGCAGGCATGGAATCCGGTAGGAGTACAGTTACTATTTACAGGAAACTGGCACAGCGTTATAACTTTTCCTAGACAGGTTGGTGCCATTGTGTTCCGGCACCATGAAAAGCATTAAATAAGGCTTAGCATTTGTCTAAACCATGCTGTATGTGCTATACTTTCTGATATGTATTGCTTTCTCTGACTGGGATTTTCACTAAAGGCTCTCCCTGGGGAGTAGAGAGCAGGAGTTATAGTCAACCATGGTTAATTTGCGCTTTGTGCTTTGTTTATCCAAACCATATGTCTAGATGGTTGTAATTCTGTGTCATTGGCTGTGTAATGCTCTCTGTGCTAAGAGATCTGTAAATAGCAACAGCTCGATGCATAATCACGTTGGCATTCTGAAGGGGGTAAGAGGGAATTTCAAGTGACGTCTCTTGTAGAGACAACCATTCCAAGGGGGTCTCCATCCATGTCTTCCAAGTCCTGATCCCTTGAGCTTTGGTCAAGCAAGTCCCTGTGAACCGGATGGGTCTTCCCAGGAGCCAGATATGGTGGGTCAATGCCACCTCTGATGTTATTTCCCTGGCCTTAGGGCTGATGAACTCTCCAGGTATTGATGCAGGATGTTGTTATTTAGCAGGACCAGTGAACACTTCTATATACAGAAGAGAGATCTGGTTATCTTAGTGCTGGAAAAAGTTAAAAGCAAAAAACAAGGTGAATCCACCTCAATGGTCTTTTATAGCTTTGTCACTGGAAATTTATACTTAATTCATCAACTGTCAATCAAGAAAAGTCATTGTGCCCGAGGGCTGGAAGTGATGAAGTCCAGAATTTCTTAAACAGCTAACTACGAGCTGTGATGAAGACACAGAAGTTTCAGCTTCCATGAAAAGATGCCATGCTGTTATGGAGCAACCCAGGATCAGCTTTTGACCTCTGCAGTGTGCTGACTGGAGGCTGGAGAGCGGGTGAGGCTGGGCCTGTGAGTTATAGCAAACTCTACCTCACCCTATCATCGTCCACTTCCCAAAAGTGTAAAGAAAGCTTTAAAAAAATGTTCCTCTCTCAGCAAAGGCTGTCATTCTTTAGGAGTGAGACCACCTTATCTCAGGTAATCCTGGAGGGCAAGCATTGGAATATCCTAAATCACATCCATAGTCACCTTGCCCCAGAGTCACCCTCAGACATGGGGATGGTAAACGCATCTACCTCTTGGGGGTTTTGGAGAAGGAAGGGAGTAATCTGTGACCAACCCTATGGGGGTGAGCTGAATGTATTTCCCCCACCTATGCCAGAGATATGACCCTTCCTTAGTCATTCTCATCAGAGAAGACTTCCAAAGGCTTCTCTCATCTCAGTGACTAATTCTCTTTATTAAGATTTCCACCACTGTCCCATTCTTTAATCTATTTTGCTCCTATCTCCTTACAGTCTTCCTCAATTTGGCTTTAGAAAAGGAAGCCCACATGCTGTCCCCAATTCTCCACCTCCCTTTAACCTTCGACCCTGCCATGGCTTCCATGCTGAGTGGAACACTCATGTGTTAGAGCCTTGGTCCACAGAGTGGCAGGGTCGGGGGGTGCTGAGGACCTTTAAGAGGTGGGGCCTAGCGGGGAGGTACTCAGGTCACTGGGGACACACTCTCAGATGGGATTTGGGAATTCCATTTCTCTTTGTTCTGGTTGGAGATGTGACCATTTCCTCTCACACTCATGACAGCCGTAAGGTGCCACCATCGGCCACCCTCATCAGAGAGCAAATCCATGGGGGTCAGTCAGTCTTGGTCCTTGACCTCTAAGACTGTGATCTAAATAAACTTTCTCTTTACTTCATACGGAGCTTGTGTCTATTTCTTACAGGAATGCAAAGCTAACTAATATAAACCCACTTCTTTTATCATTTCAACAGAATTGCTCCTGCCTATACCTCTAAACCTTCTGTCCCACCTCAGCCTGCTCATGTGAGCGCCAAACATGAGTCCACATCTCTGCTCAGATCCCTGGAAGTGGGATGACCATGTGGCACCACTTACTTAGGGCAGCCTCAATTCACATTTATTGTCCTGGCCCAAGTAGTCACAGAACCTATTTCATTCTCAAAGTCCTCTTATCCAATGAATTTTAAAGTCAAATATCTATGGACCAACAGTAGCCAACCATGGTTTGTCTAATATCTTCCTCCCCTTCTCCTTTCCCTCCCTCCCTCATTTTCATTCTTCTTTACCTCTCCTCCTTCCTTCCTTTCTTTCCTTCCTGCTCACTGCTCTTGATGTGTCAAACTAGCCCTTACAAATACATTTTCAATGTGGTTTGGTCATTTGATGACTTACCCGGGGTCGGATTCGTATAAAAAGGGGCACTGAGTCAAAGTGGGTCAAGAACATTCATACCCAACAATTTTGCTGATGCTATTTGGGGAAGAAAATTAAAACATTTTCCCACTGGAAATGCTAAGCTGGCACAATATAAGTTGAGTGGCTGGACCAACTTGGCCATGATAGTTATGGAGAGCTAACCAGAACATGAAGGCAACAGGGAGAAAACAGAGTTTAGAGTGGAAAGATGGGGAAGGGAGGAGGGAAAGAAGGGAGAGGTGTCTGAGTTGAATACTGGGTCTGGAAGCCATTCCTACCTCTGGACTTTCCATTACACACACCAAAGTTCTTCCTTTGTACTTGGGAGAACTGGAGGTAGGGTTTCTGTCACTTAGTGACTACAGAACCTGGATCCACCCAGCCATGTCTTACACTCAACTCTGAGGAGTCCTATCCCAGTTGTCTCCAAATCTACTTCTACTACAGCCTTCAAATCTCAGCAATCCTCCAGTTTCTTCTTGTCACACTGGGAATCATCCCTGGTATCTCCCTTTCTCTAATCCATCACTAAATTTTATCACTAATTTTTATCATTCTATCACTAATATTTATCCAGATTCAGTGACCACCTCTCCGTCAGCATGGCCCTTCAGCAAGTCTGTCAAAGCATGGTCTCTCCCAGGGACAATTGGACACACCCCTAACTGGTCCCCTGCCACCACTCTCACACCCTACAACATTTTCCATGCAACATCTAGAGCCGCCTTTTTAAATTTCTAATACACTCATGGGCACATGTCCATACTTCTCCTGGAGAGTTGGAAGGAGAATAGAGCGAGTCCAACAATGCCTAGAAAATATGCAAGCATTCTTGAAGCTCTCCTGAATCCTGAATTCACCCATGAACTCTATTAAGACAGTATGGCTTCCCATACTGTCTAAAACTGTGAGTTTTAGTCCTGTTGTTATTATTTGATTTATTTTGTTTTGATTAGAAGCTGAGGGTCAACTTTCTTCCTTTAGTTATTTGAACCATGGAGATTACTAGCTCTTTCTACAGGCAGAATGCAGAGAGTGATGCTCATGTAAATGAAGATGTTTACTGATCTTATTGATACACTGAGAAGGGCCTGTACAGAGGCATCTTGCATACAACAGTGACTGCCGGGTCATCTGCAGACTTTAGTGATTGGCGTATCCCGAGGAACCTTCCTAGAAGCAAGTGCTCTCCAAAAACAGGCACAAACAGCCTTACCCCTCTAATCTCAGATCCTAACCGCTCTCCATCTCCTCTTTCCACAAAAAGACCTTGGGATTCTACATTTGGCATCGAAATTGGGTCAAGTGACATTAGTCTTACTTGATTGGGAAGCTGTCTGTACCCAGTGGTTTTTGGAAAGGAATGGAAAGAACAGTATTACTGAAGTAGATTCAAGAAGGGTAAATTCAGAGGAGGCCCATGACATGTTCTGGGAAGAGGAGACTAAAAATTGCAAGGGTATGGATTCACCGCGACCCTCAAATCTACTGGAATTACAATTCAACATTTCCTTTGAAATAAACAAAATGAGAATGTTGTGTGAAGCATTGATAAAATAAGTAAAGCTTGAACAAACAAAAAGATTAGAAACATGTTCATAAACAGACATCAAAACAGACTCTAAAACTACAATGATTAAAATAGAGTGGTACTGCACTAGGTATGGGCAGGTAGGAAGAAGATAGAGGAGTTTAGTTGTGGCTAGAGGGTATTTCAGATCTCTAGGGGAAATGAGGAGAGGCCAATCATGCACTATTAATAGTTTAATAATGAGATTACTCCTTACTGCTTCATATCACATCCTAAAATAAATTTCAGGTTGATTAAAAGTTTTAAAATTCCAATACAAAAGAATTAGAAGGAAATGTAGTGCATGGCTCTCTGATTTGATGCTGGGAAATCTTTAATTACAGAAATCTAAAATGTTATAAAACGGGCCATGGGGAAACTTAAATCTTCTGCCAGTAACATCTAAGGGCAAATGACAAACAGAAAAGAAAAAAAAAGGCAAGATATGTAACCAAAGGGTTTATATTTTTAATGTTCTGAAATGTCAGTGTGGACAAAAGAGATGATTAGGAAATTCACAAAAGAAGTACTAAAGGCAAAAAATATGAAAAGTGTTTAACTTTGCAAGCTGTCAAAGATGTGCAAACTGAAACAATAGTGAAACACGATTTTTTTTCAGCTGTTACATTGACAGTTTAAAAAAAGAAAAAAAGATGGTCTCGAGTGTGAAAAAATGGGGCACCGGTGGCCGGCTGGCATGAGCTTAAATAGATGCAACCTTTCCAGAGGGTAACTTGGCAAAATTGTTTAAAACCTGCATAGCCCACTTACACAGCGATTCTTCTTCTAGGAATTTATCCTTAGAAAATAATCATAAATAACTGCAGAAATTTATTTAAAAGATGTTCCCTGGAAGGTTGTTTATAAGAGCAAAAAATTAAAAACAAAATAAATGTCTGACAATATGGAACTGCTTAAATAAATTATGGTGCATTATAATCCACGGTCATAAAAAAATCATACTGCAAACTATTTAGTGACTCTGGAAAAGGCTCCACAATATATAGTTTAAGTGAAAAAAAAAAAAAAGTTGTAAAAAAAATTCCGTACAATGTGGTCTCATTTTTTTGTCTTTTAAAATGTATGTATGTAAATATATGCATAGAAAAAGACTTTAAGAGGATAACCAAAAAGTTATCAGTGATTATCTCTGGGTAGCAAGGGTATTGGTGATTTTCATTATTTCTCAAATATTCTGCAATAAAAATGTATTATTTTTGTAACAAGCTTCTTAAAAACATTAACTTTTATTTAAATTCTGCACAGAAGTCGGGTCTCAAAATCTTGTTCTCTAGAAGCCTTTTTAGGGAGAAATTCTTGCAGGCAGAGGCAGAGTGGAATAAATGATCCAACCTAACCCAATTGAGATCTGAGAGGACCAGCTACTTTCTGGAATCTACCACCCTGGAGTCCCTATCACTACTCTGCCTCCCATTTCTGTGTCTTTTCTGAGTGGTGAGATGGGAAAGGAATGTAGATTGAAAATAATGATGATGATGTTCACAGTAATGAATATAAAATTATAGAGAGACACCTGACATTTGCAAAGCAGAGATCATTGTTTCATGGGTATCATCTCATTTAATCCTCATAACAATGCTTTGACAAAGGAATTATTACCTGCAATTTGTAGAGGTACAAACTGAGACCTGGATGGCGACCCAAAGTCCCAGCTCTTGGGAGTCCAGAGGGAATTCCAAACCCAAAAGAGTCTGATTCCTGGGTCTATCTCACTGATGAGGGAGTTGCAGAAGCATCTTTCCAAAGCCACACACCCCAACCCCGACTTCACCACCCAGGCCTCAATTTTCTTTGTGATTCAGCCTCGTATTATGTAGCCTGACTCCAGTGTGAAAGATTTGTGGCAATTGCATGATGTATGAGGTGCCATTTGTAAAAATATTATTTAGTGTAAAACATGATGTTTTTTCTCCTGATTTACAAGTTGGATTTATAAATCTGCACTTCTCACTATCTGAGTTATATATCTTGCCTCTGATTTATAAAACTTGCCTGTAAATCTTCCCAGCAAAGTTTTGATTCAGAAATCATTATTTTAAGAATTAGATTTAGTTAAAACATTCAACTGCTTTATCGGGGAGGCAAAGCATTTACATAACTCCACGAGGGGCTTACAGATCCTACAGCAGCTTTACAGGTCGTGCCCAGGAATTCCTAAAGAAAATGTTTTGATTTAAGAGCATTCACTTCACACTTTA
Source organism: Callospermophilus lateralis (assembly GCF_048772815.1). Lineage (NCBI taxonomy): Eukaryota > Metazoa > Chordata > Mammalia > Rodentia > Sciuridae > Callospermophilus > Callospermophilus lateralis. The sequence goes on along the minus strand of NC_135322.1, from coordinate 20,965,984 downwards.
GCAACAACTGACTGATTTACACAGCTGAAGCCATACAATAATGATCCGTTTTATAAAATCCCACTTTTCTCTAACTCCAGACCCTGATTTATATGCCCTGATTGGGTTTTCTGTAATGCCATCTCCATCACAGGTCGGTCCATCCCAGGACTGCTCACAGGGGAAAAGCCCGGGAGTCGGGGATGATCAGAATCAAGAGCAGTACCTCCGCCTTCTTGGCCTTGCTCCCTTATTCCAAGAGAACCAAAGCATTACTCCATCCCCCTGAGCCACAGGCAGCTAAGCTTGGGGGAGGGACTGGAAAATGCCATAGACTTGCTCCCCTCTGTCTTTGTTGCTTAAATGAACAGGAGTTTGAACTTGGGTAGAAGAAATGGCTGGTCCAGAGAATCAAGGATTTTTTTTTTTTTTAAATACTGGAGATTGAACCCAGGGGTGCTGAACCACTGGTCCACATCCCCAGACTATTTTTATTTTTGATTTTGAAACAGGGTCTTGCTAAGTTGCTGAGGCTGACTTTGAACTCGCGGCGCTCCTGCCTCAGCCTCTGAAGCCACTGGGATTACAGGCGTGCACCACCGTGTCCAACTTGAGGACATATTTGATAATTGCTGGCTGAACAGATCAAGGAATAAATGAACATTTTCTTTCTTTTTTTTTTTTTAAGAGCAGAGGCCAACAAGCAGTTACTTGGCAGCACAAACGAATAAAGATGGTAGCAGAGTGTTAGCTTTGTGTTCCTGTGACAAAAATACCTGGGATAAACAACTTATAGAGAGAAAAGGTTGATTTTGGCTCACAATTTCAGAGGTTTCAGTCCATGGTTGCTTTGAGCTTGTGGCAGCACAGTATATCATCACAAGGGCATGTGGTAGAGGAGGCCCCACAACAACCAGGAAGCAAAAAAGAGACAGAAAAGAAAAGGGCCAGAGTCCCAGCATCCCCTTCAAGGACACACCCCGGATGACTTAGTACTTCCACTAGGCCCTGTTTCTTAAATGTTCCACTACCTTCTGAGGTGCCATGCGCTGAGGGCTATTTAACACATGGGCTTCTCGGGTCCAAACTAGAGTGGACGGTGAAAACCCAGAGAGACACTTGTCCCATCCGAATAGCTCATAGCCCAACACCCAGAGAATGCTACATGGGATTGCCTACCCAGAATATGCATCCTTCTCTTTTCAAGGTAATCCTAAAGTTTCAATTTTAATGTTAAATTCCTTAAAAATCAATCTTATATAAGCTTAACTAATAATAGCACACTATGCACATTTTAAATGCACAGAAAAATGGCATTTGACCAAAGTAGACACCCATGCAACTATCATTACATCTCCATAGGAAGTTCCCTCTTTCTCCTTGAATTCATTTTCCTCCCTCCCACCCCACTGTCAGTTAACAGCCGATCTTGTTTCTATTCCTACAAGTAAGTTTTCCTTGTTCTGGAGTTTAATATAAATAAAATCACACAGAAGGCGTGCTTTTCCCGTCCAATTTCTTTCACTCAGCATATTGTCTGTGAGAATTAACTGTGTTGTTGTGTGTGTTCATATTTTCTTTTTTATGACCTAGTAGTATTCCATGGAATAAATGTGTCCTCCGTGAGTAGACATTTGAGTTGGTTCCAGATTTGAACTATTATGAATAAAGCTGCTATGAACATTCCTGGACAAGTCTTTTTATAGTCATATGTTTTCGTTTCTCTTGGGCATAGTACAGAAATGGAATTGCTGAGTCATTTGGTAAGTGTATGCTTAACTTTACACAAAGCTGCCAAACAGTTTTCAAAGTGATTGCACCACTTTACACCCCCATCCCCCAGTCCTAGATGAGAGTTCCAGCTGCTCAAACTCCTCATCAATGTGTTGCAGAACTAAAAAAAAAAAAAAAAAAAAAAAAAAAATCCCATCATTTTAGTCATTTAGAGATGAGGTACTATCTCACCCTGATTTGTATTTTCCTAATAATTAACGGTGTTTAGCATCATTTTATGGGAGGGACTGGAAGATGCCATAGACTTGCTCCCCTCTGTCTTTGTTGCTTAAATGAACAGGAGTTTGAACTTGGGTAGAAGAAATGGCTGGTCCAGAGAATTGAGGATTTTTTTTTTTTTTAAATACTGGAGATTGAACCCAGGGGTGCTGAACCACTGATCCACATCCCCAGACTGTTTTTATTTTTGATTTTGAAACAGGATCTTGCTAAGTTGCTAAGGCTGACTTTAAGAAAAGTTGAACCTCCACAAAGGTCCCCCCAAGTGGCCAACTAAGCCTGAATTTAAAAAGGAGTCTGGTAGCCATTGGCTGGCTTTGGGGCAGAGGTGGGGGTGATGAAGGGAGTCCCACACATACTCTGTGTTCCCAGAAGAACTACACACTGAACTCTGCATGTTCCTGTCTCCGATGCCAAGATAAACACCCTCCAGAAAGTCCTGTTTTGATGCTAGGACCTGACTATTGAGCAGAGACCTGCAACAAGCCAACCGGGACGCAGCGCCTCCCACACGTTTGCATCTCTCATTTGCATAGCGGACTGGAGAGGGACCTGGGCAGGAGCTGTCTCTGTTCTCTCTCTGAACCGTCTTTGTTTCTATAGAGCAAGATTTCATTTTGTATGGAAAACTGTGGTTTCCGGGTTTACAAACTCTTCTTCTTGGGAAAGGAAGCCTCCTTCTTATTTTAAATTCTTCCCTAGTGAATTATATTCATTATTATTATTTTTTCCCATTCCCTTTAGCCATTTGGGTATTTCTTTGGTGAGTAGTGCGTTGGAATCTCCTGCCCCTTCTGTATTAGTGGTTTGCTTTCTGCAAACCTTCTGTTGAATTTTAAGAGAACTTTGTACACTCTGGACACAAGTCTTTGTCAGGTATATGCTTTGCAGATAGCATCTCCTACTCTGTGGCTTGATATTTCCTTGTGTTTTTTTTAACATTATTTTTTATAACTTTTTTTTTTTTTTAATGTGGTACTGAGGATGGAACCCAGTGCCTTACACGTGCTAGGCAAGAGCTGTACCACTGAGCCACCACCCCTGCCCTGATATTTCCTTTTCTTGTCAAAGTCCTTTTAAGGGCAAATGGTTTTAATTTTGATGAAATACAATTTGTCCTTTTTCTTCTTTAGTTAATGTTTTTTATGTCCTTAGAAATATTTATCTGACCCTAAATTGCCAAGTTTTTCTCCTACGCTCTCTTTCAGAAGTTTTATAGTTTGGGGTTTTAGGCTTAAATCTTTGGCTCCTTTCATGTTGTTTCTTGAGAACAAAGTGAAGTAAAGATTGAAGCCCATTCCTAGTTCAGAGAGAGTGAATCTTCCAATTTCAAAAAAAAAAAAAATGTTTTAGCTATTCTAGGTCCTTTGTACTTTCTGATAAATATTAGGATCTTTTGGTTAATTCCTACAAAGAAAAAAAAAATCTACTGAGATTTTTATTGGAAGGCCGTTGAATCTAGTGTTCAATCTGGGAACAAGGGATGCCTTACCACTATCTAGTCTTTCAATCATTAACAAGCTACATCTTTCAATTAATTTAGATCTTTAATTTATTTTAACAATATTTTGTGGTTTTCTGTATAGAAATATTGTATGAGCTTCATTAAATTCACTCCTTATATTTTATACTTAAAATCTTACTTTCTAATTAATTATTATTTATGTGAAAATACATTAATTTTGCATGTTCATCTTGTGTTCTGTGATCTGGCTAGTAAGTTCATTTTGAGATCTAACAGGTTTCTAAAAATGCTTTGTGATTTTCCAAGCACATGTTATGCTATCTGTTAATGCAGTTTGAGTCATTCCTTGACACTATTTATGTCATTGGGTGTATTACTTAATTGTTTTCCTTTATTACACTGTCCAGGACATTTGGGACAATATAGAAAAAGAAGTAATGAGACTGACCATTTTTGCTTTGCTCCAAGTCTTAAGGGAAAGCATTCTGTATTGAAGCATTAAGAAAGATGGGTGCTCTATAATTTTCATGGATTCCCACGATGAGAAAGTTCCCTTCTATTTGTAATTTGCTGAGATATTTTTTTTTCATCATGAATAGGTTTTGGATTTCATCAAACTCCTTTTTCTGCATCTGTTGAGATGATTGTGCCTTTTCTACTTCATTCTACAATGCATTAAATTACATTGATTAATTTTTCAATGTTGACACATTTTTGTAATATGGGGTGTAACCATTATGTAGGGCTGAATTCAATTTGTTAATATTTTGCTGGGGATTTTGGTTTGTGTGTTCATAAGAGATATTGGTCTGTAATTTCCTCTCCTTCTAATGGTGTTGTCAGCTTTTAATATCAGGGTTATGCTAGCCTAATAAAGTATGTAAGGAAACAGTCCTCCTCCTGTATTTTTTGGAAAAAGTTCATGTAATATTGTTGTTATTGCTTTCATAAATGTTTGATAGAATTCATTGGTGAACTCATCTCAGCGTGGGATCTCTCTTATGGGAAGATTCTTTATAATAAATTCAGTTCTTTTTATATTTTCCCAGCTTTATGGAGGTATGCTTGAAAAATAAAAATTGTATGTGTTTAAGGTGGTCAATGCCATCATGTTTCTGTGTATATATTGTCTGTGAAATGATTACCACAATCAAGCCAATTAACATATTCTCACCTCACTTAGCCTTACCATTTTTTCTTTCTTTGAGGTATGGTGGCTTTCTGTCACCATAATGAGATGCCTGGGAAAAACCAACTTGCAAAGAGGAAAGAGTAATTTGGCTCACCAATTGGGAGGTTCTAGTCCATAATCTGTACGTTTTGGGCCTGTGTCAGGGCAGCACATCCCAGTAGGAGCTCATGGTGGAACCAAGCCAGTTGACATCATGGCCAGGGAGCCAAAGAGAAAGAGGAAGGCACCGGAGTCACACAATCCCCTTTAAAGGCATACCTCCAAGGCCCTAAGGACCTCCCGCAAGGCCCCACCACCTCAAGGCTCACTACTTTCCATTAGCACCACCCTGGGGATCAAGTCTTTGACACATGGACCTTGGAAGGACACTTGTGCAAACCACAACCTGTTGAAAACACTTAAGATCAAGTCTCTTAGCAAATATCGAGGATACAGTACAGCATATTCACCTTGCTCTATGCTAGCTCTCCAGGACTGGCTCATTCCATGTAACTGACCCTGTGTACCCTTTGACCATCTCCTCCCATTTCCCTCACCCTCAGGTTCGGTAAGCCACATCCTCCTTTTGGTTTTTATGATGTTGACACTTTAGGTTTCAAGCGTAAGTGAGATCATGCAGTATGTCTGTGCCTAGCTTATTTCGCTTTGGATAATGACTTCCAGGTTCATTTATGTTGTCACAAATGGCAGAACTTCCATATGTATGTCCATATGTGTATAGAGAGAGACACAAAGAGACAGACAGACAGACAGACTTCACATTTTCTTTATTCAATCATCCGTTGATGGACACAGGTTGTTTTCACATCTTGGCAATTGTGAGTTCCACTGCAATGAACGTGGAGGTGCATATATATCTTCAAGATACTGATTGCATTTATTGATTCTTTGCTTCATTTCTTGAACTTTAGGTGTCTTATTAAGGAAGCCAGTGCCTGCACCAATATGTTGGAATGTTGACCCTACGTTTTCTTCTAGAGGGTGCAAGTTTCTGGTCTAATGTCTGGGTTTTTGATGCACTTTGAATTGACTTTTGTGCAAGGTAAAAGATATGGATCTACATATGGATGTCCAGTGTCCCCAGCACTATTTGTTAAAAAGCTTATCTTTTCTCCAACATGTTTTCGGCATCTCTGTTGATTTTCAGATGACTGTATCTGGATGGGTTTGTCTCTGTGTCTTGTATTCTATTCCATTGGTCTGTTTCTATTTTGAGGTCAATGCCATGCTGTTTTGTGACTATAGCTCTGTAGTATCATTTGAGATCAGATATTGCGATGCCTCTAGCATTGCTCTTCTTGCTCAGTATTTAGCTATTCTGAGTCTCCTATTCTTCCAAATGAATTTTAATACTGTCATTGGTATTTTGATGGGGATTGCACTGAATCTGTATAATGTTTTTGGTAATATGGTCATTTTGACAATATTATATTTCTGCTTGTCCAAGAACACAGGAAGTCTTTCCATCTTCTAAGATCATTTTCAATGTCTTTCTTTAATGAAAATCAAAACTACATGAGATTTCATCTCCAATAATTTTCATTGTAGAGATCTTTCACCTCCTTGGTTAGATTTATTCCCAAGTTGGTTTTTTTTTTTTTTTTTGGTATTTTATTTAGGTTACTGTAAATGGGGTAGTTTTCTTGATTTCTTTCTCAGTAGATTCATTATTAGAATATAGAAAAGCTATTGATTTTTGATATGTTGATCTTGTATCCTGTTACTTTGTAGAATTTATTAGCTCTAGAAGTTTTCTGGTGGAGAATCAATAAGTGGGATAAAATCAAATTACAAGCTTCTGCAAAGCAAAAGAAACAAAAGCAAGAAGAGAGAGTCTATGGACTGAGAGAATCTCTGCCAGCTACTACTCTAACAGAGGGTTGATATACAGAATATGTAAAAAACTTAAAAAAAATAACATCAAAAATCAAATAGTCCAATAAATAAATTGGCAAAGAACTAAACAGGTATTTCTCAATTTCTCAATGAAAGAAACACAAATGGCCCACAACTACATGAAAAAAAAAAATGTTCAACATCCGTAACAATCAAGGAAATGCAAATCAAAACTACATTGAGATTTCATCTCCAATCAGAATGGCAATTATAGATAACACAAAAATAATAAATACTTGTGAGAATGTGGGAAAGGGTACACTCATGTATTGTAAGTGGGACTGCAAATTAATACAAACACTTTGGAAAGCAGAATGGATATTCCTCAAAAGACGAGGAACAGGACCACCAAATGACTCAGTTATCCCACTCCCATGGTATTTATTCCAAAGAACTAAAATCACCATATCATAGTAATGCAGGCACATCAATGTTTATAGCAGCACAGTTCACAATAGCCAAGTTAGGAAACAGCCCATGTGCCTGTGAACAGATGAATGGAGAGGAAAAAAAGGTGGTATATCTACACAGTGGAATTCTATTCAGGCCTAAAGAAGAATGAAATGACGGCATTTGCTGGTCAGATGTATGGAACTGGAATGTATGTTAAGTGAAATAAGCCAGACTCAGATAGTCAAAGGTCAAATGTTTTCTCTCGTATGCAGAAGCTATAGAAATAGGGAGGAAAAATGGGTATTCCATGAAAATAGAAGTGAGATCAGTGAAGAAGAGGAAGGGAATTGAGAGGGAAGGTGGGGGATAGGAAAAGAGAGGAACCGTGGAATGAAATTGACCAAGTTATGCTGTGTACACATATGAATTTACCACAGTGTATTCCATATTTAAAAAATAAGTAGAATTCCAGTAGAGTAGAGGAAGGGGAACAGGGGACAGGGGGAGAGGACAGAAAGTACTGGTGACTAAAATGGATGTAAGAATATGTCAAAAGTGAACTCCACTATTTTGTATAACTATAATGCACTAATAAACATTTTTAAAAGCCTTTGGATAGACACCCCCAAATGTGATTGCTGGATTATATGGTGGTTCTATTTTTAGTTTTGGGTAACCCTTCCTCCTGTTTTCCATAATGGCTATAACAATTTACATTCCCACAGTCTATAACATCTCGGCCAACACTTATCATCTATTTTTGGAGGGAGGGAGTGCTGGAGATTGAACTCAGGGGCACTTGACCACTGAGCCACATCCCCATCCCTTCTTGTATTTTATTTAGAGACAGGGTCTCACTGAGTTGCTCAGTGCCTCGCTTTTGCTGAGGCTGGCTTTGAACGCATGATCCTCCTGCCTCAGCCTCCAGAGCTACTGGGATTACAGGTTTGTGCCACGGTGCCCAGCTCTTTCATTGTTTTGATAATAGCTACAAGCAGAAGATCTCCTTGTGGTTTTGATCTGCATTTACTTGATGCAGATATATGTAAGCCATTTGTGCGTCTTCCTTGGTGAAATGTTTATTTAGGTCCTCAGTGCACTTTTTATTAGATTTTTGCTGTTCTTATTGAGTTGTCCGAATTCTTCACATACTTTGTGTATTAACTGCATACCAGATATATAGTTTGCACAAATTTTCTCCCATTCTCTAAATTGCCTTTTCATTATAGATTTGTTTTCCTTTTGCCATGCAGAAATTGGACCCTTATCTCAATACCTTATACAAAAATTAACTCAAGGGGATTGAACCTGCTTTTTTGTTGTTGTTGTTTGTTTGTTTTGTTTTAATTTCCTGCAGTGCTGAGAATTGAACCCAGGACTTTGCACTTGCTAGACAAGTGCTGTACCATCCAGCTACATCCTCAACCCTCAAAATGCATTAAAGACTGCAAAATAAAATACAAAACTATAAAACTTACAGAAGAAAGCATAGTGAAATCTCCTTGACATTGGCATTGGCTATGATTTTATAGACACAACATCAAAATACTAGACAAAAATGCAGAAGTATAATCGTGGAATTGAATTCACCAAAAATCTGCAGAGCAAAGCAAGTGATCAGCATCATGAAAAGGCATCTTTTTAAGATATAAATAAAACTATTCAAATATTTTATTTCCTCTTGATTCCACTTTATGGAATCTGTTCATTCTATCTAAATTGTAAAATTTATTTACATAACCATGTTCATCATATTTAGTACTGTAACATTACTATTCTTTAGGATAAGTAAATTTTATTCTTCTATCTATGTGTTGACATCCTTTAGTTTCTATGTTAATATTCTCACTTGTATTTCTGATATTGGTTGTTCATTTTCTTTATTTTTCTATTAATCATTCTTGTCAGAGATTTATCAATTTTATTAATCATTTCAAATAACTAATTTTTGATCTTCTTAATTTTCTTTGTGTCTCCTATTTGTTGATGTTTGTTCTTATCTTTATTCTCTCCTACTTTAGGATTATTTTCTTTTTCTATCTCTATAAGATGGAACCTAATAATTAGTGCTTATATTAAACCTTTTATTTTCTATATGTCTACTGAATTAGCCCCTCAGAAGGTATTGCCTGGGAATCTGTATTTTAACAAGCTCCCCAAAGATTTCTTCTGTATGTCAGGTCTTTTAAATCACTGCCTATAAATACATTCTCTATGTGGTGTTCTATGACCCCCGTGGATTTGAAGCTTTCAATTTGTCCAGTTGACTATTTTCACTTATGTGCCAGTAAGTCATGAATTTATAAATTTGAAACTATATATTTTGTTCAAAGTATTTCTTAAGCAGCACCCTCACAAAGTTCAAAATGTTATATTTTTTTGTTTTTGTTACTTTCAAAATACTTTTTTTTTAATATTTATTTTTTAGTTTTCGGCAGACACAACATCTTTGTATGTGGTGCTGAGGTTCGAACCCGGGCCGCACGCATGCCAGGTGAGTGTGCTGCCACTTGAGCCACATCCCCAGCCCCCATTTCAAAATACTTTTAACTTATGTAATTTTAATTGAATCATGAATTATTTAGAAAATTGTTTTATTTCAAAATATTTAGAGACTTTTCAAGGTATTTCATTTACACCAACTTAATTTCATTCTATTATAGTCAAAGAACAACTCTATAAAACAGTAATATTTTCAATCCTGTTGACAATCATTTTAAGACCGAGAATACAAGGTCTTTTGGTGTTTGTTCTGTGTGCATTAGAAAAGAATATAAATTCTGCAGGTATTGGACATAGTTCTACAAATGCCAATTACATAAGGAGGGTCGATATTGTTATCTAGATCTCCTGAACTTTTATCAGTTTATGTTTTTCTATCAATTACTAGAAGAATGTTAAAATGTCTTTAGTATTACTGATTTGTCCAGCTCTCTTATTTCTATTACTTTTTCCTTTATGAATCCTAATGCTGTGTGATTCAAGGTATAGATATTTAGAATTGTTCTATTTTGCTAGTGAATTGATTTTTAATCATTTTATAACATGGGTGTGTCTTGTAAAATTCTGTCTTGAAATCTACTTTGTCTGACTTTATAGAGTCATGCCAGGTTTGTTATCCTCATTTTGCTTGGTTTCCTCATATATCTTTCCCATCCTTTTAGGTTCATGTTGTCTTATTCTTTAAAGTGTCTACTGTAGACAGTAAGGAGTTGACATTATTTGTTTTTTCCCAGTCAGTAATCTCTATCTTTTAATTAGGATGCTTAGTACATAATCATTTGATATAATCTCAGTTGGTGTTTTAAGTTTGACATCATTTGATCTCCACGAGTCTAGTGTTTTGTTTTTTAAATTCAGTTGTTCCTTTTCTGAATTAATTTAGGTTTAACAAATATTTTCATGACTCCATCTTACTTTTTCTATTGGTACTATTTTTGGTACTTACTTTTTATATTGGTACTATTCTATTTTTGTACTTTTGAATTTTTCTGACTCTTGATGTAGGAATAATAGTAGACATTTTTGCCTTATCAATCTCTAAGAGTCAATATTATACTTCTTTACATTTCACAGTTCAAATTTGATGTTCTCCTTTTTTAATGTTTTTTTTTTTCTGTAGTTATAGATGGATAACATGGCTTTATTTTGTTTGTTCATTTTTATGTGATGCTAAGGATTGAACCTAGAGCCTCACAAGTGGTAGGTGAGCACTCTGCCATTGAGCTACAGCCCCAGCCCCAGCCCCAACCCCACATCTGATGCTTTCTTATTTCACAAGAAAATATAATCACCTCATATGTTTACTCTGATTGTTCTTTTTCTATTCTGCATATGTGTTAAATGGCACTCTATGTAAATTTAAATTATGAGAAAAAAGAAAGATTTTTATATTAATATGCTCATGTCCAATATCTGTTGACTTTTATTCCTTACCTGTGGATCTAAATTAACTTTTGTATCCTTCCCTTCAATCTGAATTTTATTTTTTTTTTTTTTTGTACCTTGAAGTGTTATATGCTAGCAATAAATGTTCCAAACTTTATTTATTTTTTGTCTGAAAACACTTTATTTCATTTAACTTTCAGGGGCTACTTTTGCTGGATATAGAAATCTATGTTGACACAACAATTTTTCTTTTACATTTTAAAAATACAATTCAATTGTCTCAGCCTACATTGTTTAACATGAGACATCAGCATTCAGTAGATTGTTTTTATTATTTCTTTCTCTGTATCTCTGTACACAAAGTGTGTTTTTTAATAGTGCTGTTTTTAGAATTCTCTTAGCTTTGATTTTCAGCAACTTGACTCTGTTGATTTACACTTTATTTATCTTACTTTGGATTAACTTAGATTTTTGTTGCTGTTGTGTTTTTTTTTTTAATTTTAAGTCACCATTTTGATCCAATTTGTTGTTTTCAAGCATTATTTCTTCAAATTTTGTTGTGCCTATTATTATTACCTTCTTCTTCCTGAACTTGTACATGAAACCAGTAGTTCCCATGTTATTTTTTTTTTTATCTCAATACTCCTTTACACCACTATATCAAGAGCCCCAAAGAGCATTTGTTAATGTGGTCATATCTACTCATATTTACTGTATTAGAGATTAAAACTGGGAAATTTTAAAAACACTTATTGACTCATATAAAAATAATGACAATACCACTTCACATAAATAACATAATCTTAATAAAAAAATTTATCTTGGAATGAAGAATGAAATATGACTTTTCCTGACTGTTGTCTTTGACTTAATAGAAGACAGTTAGTTTCTCATATGTTTCTGCATTCAATCTGTTGTGATATCATGCAGGCAGTGTCTGAGAAGCTTCACTGTATACATTTAAAATAAACTGGAGTAGAAAAGGCGAGTGATATTATTTTATTATTATGAAAGTAGCTTTAATATTGCTTTAAATTTTTTTCCAAATTGAGGACTCTCACATTTTGTGAGATATTATATAATTTAGTATTTTCACATAGATCTCTAAGGCTCTATTTAAAAAAAAATTTTTCTATACTTTTGATTGGAAAATATCTATTGATCCATAAATAAGACCAGGTTTTCTTTGTCCTCTTATAATATTAAATTCATCTCCATTTTTAACCCAGTTATTATAGTTTTCAATTCTTAGATTTCTATTTAGTATTTTTTAGTTTACCTTTCTCTGTTCAAATTCTTTTTCCTGTTTTCTCATTGAGACCATGTTTTCCTTTAATTCTTTGAAAATGTTTATAATACCTCCTTTAAAGTCTGGTAATGCCAACATTTGGCCGTCTCATGTTTACTTTCTGTTGACTACATTTTTCTTATTCATGAATTACATTTTCACCTTTCTAGTGATGTTTGATTGAATACTGCACATTATGGGTTATATGCTGTAGATAACTTAAATTCTACCATCATTTTTTTAGGAGAATCTTTGATTCTCCACAGTTCAAATTCCAGGCACTTAAAGTGGCCCAAACTCTAACATCTGTCCCTTCAGCTCAGCATGCCTACCATGCCTGCTCAGACGTCAGCTTGGCGTTCTGATTATGCTACTTATATTAATAACTTATGCGGAGGGCTGAGTGACAAGAGGGTTCATCTCACGGGCTTCCCTTCTCTTACGAAGCACTGATTTGTGCTGTTTTGTGTTGCTCAATGCTAGCTGTCATACATTGTGTCTAGTTTTATAGTTGTGTATGGAAGGAGAACAATTCTGGTGCCAGTTATTTCATCATTCAGGAGTGGAAGGTTTCCAATTTTTAACTATCGAAAACAAAACTTGACAAAATTAAAGACTTACAAAGCCAAACAAAACACATCTGACCATCTGTGTCAAGAGCCACCTGTTTGAGACTCCTGGTCTGCATGCTTGCTTTTCAAAATGTGGTCTTTGAAGGACCAATATCAGCAGCACTTCTATAGTTGCAGAAATGCAGAATCTCAGGCCCCATCCCAGACGTGCAGATTTAGAATCGGCAGTTTCACAAGATTCCCCAGGTAATATTGTATTCATTAACATTTTAAAAGATCTGGTCGGGAATTTCTACATTCGCTATCCAGTGTTTTCTAATACTAGGAATCACCTGAAAGCCTTGCAGAAACATATATTCCCAGGTGCTATTCTGTCCCACTCAATCAGAATTGCTAAGATGTAAATTTTTATCATCAGAGGAGTTTGGAAAATATGGAGCTATTCCATAAACCTGTGAGGCTCATTGGACCCATATGCCTTACTCCAATTAGGCAATCTGCCCTGTAGTCTCATCTTGACTTCACTCCTAGCAGACAGTTATCCAAAGGACTTTACTCACAAAGATAATTACAAGGGTGATTTCATTTCCCCAAGGAATTTTTAGACCATATTTTAAAAAGGTGTTACTTAGCTACTTAGTGGACGAGTGATTTTCTCTTCTACATGGTCATTCTTGTCTTCAAATCCTTACTTAAAATCTCTTCCAGGAAGCCCTGGAACTAATCAGAGTTCTTCAGGGTGACAAGACCAACAGGACAAATAGCCAGCCAGACAATAGATGCATGAGGGGAACTGGATCACATGATTCTGGAGGCTGAGAAGTCCCATGACAGGCCATCCTCAAGCCAGAGACTCAAGAATGGTAGTGGCATGGCTCAGTCTAAATCTGAAAGCATCAGATCCAAGGAAGTAAAAGGTACAGCTTTCAATCTAAAGTCAAATGCTGAGGACCCAGGGGTCACTGGTTCAAAGTCCAGAGTCCTGAGGCCAGGAAACCTAGAGTTCTCGTGTCCAGGGATAGGAGAAGGAAGGTGTCCAGCTCCAGGAAAGTGTAAAAAAAAAAAATTAAAAATTAAAAAAGTCTTTCCACGACCTTTTGTTCTATCTGGGACTCCAGCTGATTGGATGGTTCCTGCTTATACTGAGGAAAAATCTTCCTCCTTGAGTCCACTGACCCACGTGTAAATCTCCAGAAACATACTGAAGCAATGCTTTATCGGCTATCTAGGTCTCCTTCAACCTAGGCAAGTCAACACTAAAATCAGAGTCCTCCTCCACTGATCTTGTTGAAGTCTTCAATAAAATAAGGATATTCATGTATCCATAGCTAAAACTATTCACTGTTTACTTTTCATGGATTAAGAGAAGTGCAGGGCTTTGTATTTGTCCTTATGGATTTTTCTACAGTGTACTGAGAAGAACCACAACTTCAGTTTCCTTAGTCTGACCTTAGCATTATTTCACGCTTGGTCCTAGTAGACTCCTAACTCACACGGCTAACTCAACCCAAGATTATACTGTTACCCATTAACAAACACCACTTAGAACAAGCTGGAGCATTTTCGACCTAGTCACTCCTATCATCTATCCACTCACCCCTATGTAGGCTGGGGCCCACGGCGTTGCACCACCCATTATATCAACCATCATATCCTATATCATATAATGCCCTGAACTTTCCCAGGTCAGAGGGAGGTGAGCACCGGAGGCTGGTATTACAGAGGTAACTGCCCTGCTGCCTGCATAAGGGATGAGTCGTCTCAGATAGCAAGACGCAGGGGCGGTTGGGGGCAGAAGCATGTCCCACCGACACAGGATACCATCCTTGGGGGCTCCGTGCCTCCCTTACCAAGGTCAGGCTTGTTCAGATGATATGGGGGAGCAGCTGAGTGGTGTTCATCAAGCAATGGGAATGGGAGCTGGGTCCCCTCTCTGTGACCCTAGGATGCTGGCCCAACCTTGCCGACTCTTTTCCTCATCTGCATTTGGAAACTTGACGTGTCCATAAGAAATCATGATGTCTTGTGTGTAATGCGTGGGGGGGGGGCAGTCGATCACATGGCTGGCTGCCCAGCCTGGGGGTCGTCAAGGCCTCTTAGGAGTGGAATTGAGCTTTAGGTATTAAGAGCCTGAAACACATGCATAACTTTAAGCCCTTGAATTCAGTCCATTTTTAGGCCTGTATTCCAGGGAAATGATCAGTGATATGAATACATATTTGCATTCAGGGATATTATTTGAAACTTTATTTATAACAATGGCCCATATAAAATTAGCCTAAATCCAACTATGGAGGATTGCCCAAATTATGATCTATCCACATGATGGGATATTACATAGTCATTTAAAATCTTATAAAGAGAATTTAAATGGCACTGGAAAATGCTCACAATATAAAGCACCCAAATAAATACTCTATATAATTTTGTTATATGTGTATAAAGTATATAGGGAAATATTCATGGTGGTTATGTCTGATGACAGTGTTGATCGTGGGTGATTTAAAAAATGTTCTTCAACATAATGTTTTCTATTTTTCAATTCTTACAAGTCAATCTACAAGGGGAAAAAATTCTGACTTCAAGACAACATCTTGGGATTGGGGTCTGAAGGTCTTGATTTGAGACCAGGTCCCAAGGCTGGCAGTGTGCCCTTCAGTAACAGGAATCTTAAAAGTGGGGAATTTTTGCTTTATCTTTGTCATTGGATGGATAAAGGATTGAAGTCACATGCTTGAAAGATCCATATTGTGGGGGGGATGACAAAAGATAGATGGTCATTGCTTGTATGAATTGGACAAAGAAGCATGGTGCCACTCTCCTGAAAGTCATGTTGGTGTTAGTAGGATTTTAGATCACCCTTATCCCCTCCACCCCAATATTGAAATAGACAAAAATTGAAAGAAACAACAACGACCACCTCATACAGAAAGTTCTTTTGCCTTGTAACAGAAGTCCCTCCGGGTGATTGAGACATAAGCTGGAGGTGATAATTGTACCATCAGGTGGGAGCTCTCTACACGTGAGAATCATTGTTTCTATACCTGAAAGGGACCCAAGGCCAACCACCTGCCCTATAGAGAGTTGGAGGGGACTCCATGCAAAGCCTGATGCTTCAAGACACCTGGGACCTCACATTCTCTGTCTTTTCTTTGGGGCATAGCGGGTACTGGGGATTGAACTCATGGGTACTCGACCACTGAGCCACATCCCCAGCCCTATTTCATATTTTATTTAGAGACAGGGTCTCACTGAGCTGCTTAGCACCTTGCTTTTGCTGAGGTTGGCTTTGAACTCTCAATCCTCCTGCCCCCGATCGCCCAAGCCACTGGGATTACAGGCGTACACCACTGTGCTAGGGCACATTCTCTGTCTTGAATGAAAGGGCAGGTGCTGCCACTGTCCATCCTGGGATGCCCAAGGGTATACTGGGCAGTCACTGCAGGTGGTATGACACTAATCCCAGACACTCTGAAATGCATTTGCAAATATTTAACAGCAAAATGTGAATGTCTTGAAGCCTAACAATACTACCCTGCAGTGACTTCAGGGAGATATTGGCACATGCTTAGGAGATGGCTATGCAATCTTTTCAGGTACGATGTGATGTTCCATAGACTAGTCATGTTAAATAAATCTTCAGACACCAGGCATTTCCTTACAGTTCAGCATCTCAAGTTGAGATGAAGCAAAATGAATCAATATGTACCAACATGGAAAATCTCCAAGAGTTTTTTAGTTTTTTTTTTTTTTAAAAAAGTAAGTTACTAATCAGGGTGTAAACCATCAAACCATTTATATAAAGATGACTCAAAACATTACAATTTTAATTTCTGTGGGTGTATAATGGCAGAGAAAAAAAATGTCTGGAAAGATTCACACCTAACTGATGATAGTGGTTAGATCTGAGAATAGGGGGAAGCACAGAGGATAAAACTCACCTTACCTGTGTTCAAAATTATTTTCAAAAAGAATATACCCCCCCTAAAAAAAAATGTGTCCTTGGGTTACCTATGCAATTAAAATGAGTTGAAAAGTAAGATTAAAATACCTGACAAAAATAGATAACTGAAAATTGAACAAATAAATATTCTATAGACATCAAATTCAGGTTCTCATTGTTGAAGCAAGTAACAAAATTAGAAAGGGACTGGGAAGACAGAATAACCTCAGTTGTGCTGGACTGGAATTGAAGGTACAGATGCTCCTTGACTTAGGACAGGGCTATATCCTGGGCGGGGGGCATTGTAAGTAGATGTTGTTAAGTTGAAAATGCATTTTCTTCACCTAGCCAAATGTCCATCATACCTTAGAAATACAGTACACCATAAAACATTAGTTGTTCCTCCTTCTGATCACGTGACTGATGAGAGCTGTGGCTGACACTGCCTCTGTGCAGGTACATAAGAGAGAAGATAGAAGCATGCATCACTAGGCTGAGAAAAGACCAAAATTCGTAATTCAAAAGCTTCTATTGAAGTATCATAAAATAAAGAAATCAGGGACCATGTGTATAAAGAGCATGTGTGTGAGCATGCCTACACACACACACACACACACACACACACACACACTTACATACAGAAAAGATCTAGAAGCAAAGACACCTCGATAGCAGTGAGTGCACTTGGCACTCATATCCTGGTTTCTATGTGCCACATTCCACTAAGAGAACCAGAGCCATGTAAAGAAATGGCCTGTTCCAGGCCTGGAGTCATGAAAGTCCAAGACCCTGAAATGCCTTGTGCCAAAAAGAGCTCAAGGGACGTGTCGAAGGGACAAAGAAGCAGTTTGAAGGGATGCACACTGGCCAAATCTGGGACCAGTTTGACATCAAAATAATGATAGGAAACAATCATAACCCAATGGATGAAATAAGAATCCACGAGTTACATAGATAAAGATAAATAAATGCGAGAAAAGGAAATTCTTTCTTGCAGTAGAAAAGACAATTAGTAAGTGCAGAAGGGATAATATAATTAGAAAAATGATCTCTCGGCAATCATCACAATCATAACAATTGAATCAAGGAATCATCACCAGCGTTAAAACTGATGGGTGAGCGTTTGAGCCGTAGTGGGATATTCACAATCTCAAAAGATCTCTACATGTGGTATTTATTCATTACATAATTTTAAAAATGTACCTTAAGAATGGGGGAATCTGGTAACACCTCTGTAAGGAAACAATCTATAATGTGTGGGACAAATCACATCCTGCACCTCCTGATAGGACCAACTGAGAATAAGGCCTTATTTTGGTGGAATCCTAATAAAGCATCAGATAAACACCAATTAAGGACATTCTGCAAAATAACCATCTTAGAGTCCTCAAGCTTGCAATGTCATACAAGAGAGAGGAAGCCAGAGGACCTGCCTGCTCTGCCGAAAAGAGGCTAAGGAGACGAGAGAACTGAAGGCAGCTAGGGATTAGAGAGTTCCTTTTACTATAAAGGATATTGTCAGAACAATTGGCCAGACCAGAATAAAATCCATAGATTGGGTAACAGCATCATATCAATATTAATTCCCCGATTTTCATTCATTTTCTGGTTCCTGTGGTTAAATAAGTGAACATCTTTGTTTCTAGGAGACACATACACTGAGGCCTTTAGGGACAAAGAGCATCATGTCTGCAGTTAATTCTCAAGTGCTTCAGACAAATGAAAATGTGTGTGTAATCACATATTGTGTTTTTTTTTTTTTTTTGTGTGTGTGTGTGTGTGCAAAGAGAAGCAACAAGAAAGAAGAGAATACAAACTGGCAAAATGTCAACCATCCGAGAATCTGATAATGGGAAGATGGGAATTCTTGTATTTTTCCGCAAGCCTGGAATTGCAAACTTGAAAGAAATAACAAATTCAAAGAAAAAAGAGAGAGAGAGATAGACAAAACAAACATAGCAGACAACCAAAAATGCCAACCAGGAAGTCGGGGTCAACAGACTTGCAAATGGTGCAGAGAACTGAATCAACAGAACGTGGAAGAATCCAGGTCCAAATTTTGGCTCAGACAGAGGTGCAGAGGAGAACCTCTCTGCCTTAGTTTCTAAAATAGGACTGCTGACCCTGAATGGTGGGACCCTGGAGTGGGATGGTGGAGGAACAGGTGGCCCTGGGCCAGGCACACAGAACACATACTATGAATGTGGGCTAGGACGGAGCCCCGCTCTCTATCCTCTGTCCATCACTGAAATATGATGTGGTCCTCCATCACATCTGCCAGAGACGGTGAGTCAGTGTCCCATTTGATCGTAGAGCGCTTTTTCACAAATAAAATTTGTGATTTTGCTTATCTGAAAGATGCTAGGCTCTCGGCCTGAGGATACAGGAAAATGTGGGCCTCTGTTTATTTAGAGGGATGGGGTCTCCCCACCAATGTCTGATCATCATTGACTTCTCCAGAGCTCTCAGATCTAGCTTGGGAAATGTCAAGAAATAAAATACTCCTGAATCGCTACAATCAATGGCACCAGGGGGCAGGCCAGTGGGTTCCCTTGACTGCAGTGGTCAGCTGAGCAATAACCTGGGCACAGAATGCATGGTGGTGGATTTCTAACTTTGCATGCAGACACACACACACACACACACACACCACACTCCAAATATGTATGTATGTGTATGTATATGTGTGTATAGCACACAGATATGTACATATATGCATATTTATATTTACACATGTGCACACTCCACAGGGAGCCTTAATATATAAACATATCTAGATTACATGGAATCGAATTAGAGTTAAATTCTTCAGGCAGTTTAACTGTTTTTTACTTTAGCTGGAAAATTTTTCAGTGTTTACAAAACTCCAACACACCTCCACTGAGACTCTCTGTCCACAGTACAGGTAGTGAGGTTAGGGCAGGGCCTAGAGATAAAAAGCGTCAGGCAGGCCACATCCTTGGCCCTGGCCCTGTACTGTCTGGGTACTTGTCTGGGTAGGGACTCAATCTCCTGAGCCTCAGCTTCGTCCTGGGCAACATAAAGGTAGCACTATCCATCTGTGTCATCAGGATGAGAACAGATAATGCATAGTGTCCTAAAAGACACTCTGTGGTCAATAACCAATAGCCATGACTCTGCTTATCATTAAAATTCACTTCCAAAGGACAAGTTCCCAGAAAAATATCCCTATGCCCTGGAGTCCCTATTCTCTGGATCTCAAGTTGCTCTGAGCTCTTACACATCCAGCAGCTGCCAGGATGCACGTACCAGGCACACAGCACAGCACACAAGATGTGCCTTCTGAGTGAACACGTGGACAGGCAGATCCAGATCTTTTCTGAAATCTTAAAGGCATGGAGGAAATTCTTCTAAGTCCTCTTAAAATATATATATCTCCAAACACATCTATGGGCGTGGATTTCCCCCATACCTGCAGCAGACATCGTATTACCCTGGAGTCTAAATCATCTTTTCCCCTTTGCATTGCAAAAATCTTCCCTGACAGCCAACAGAACATATTCTCCTTCTAATTGTTGGTTTACCTCTCGCAAACGCCAGTGGATCGCCCCATCTCTAATCCTCACCTGCTCATTCATTAGCTATCAAGTGTGGCTTTTTGGAACAATTATATTCTGTCCTACTGTCAGCTCTCTCCAAGCAGGTAGAAGATACATCCCGACTCCTCACACGGGATGTAAATTATTGCTGGCATCCCAGTACCTGAAGAATGATTACACCCAGAGCACAGTTAAATAATGGATGTTTAGCACGGTGCATTGTAATAAGCAAAAGATATGAAATATCTACTATTCTAAGTGGAATATGCTAAGTATTTTTTATAATAAAACCGTTTTGGGGAAGACAAGCTATTGAATCATGGAATCCGGAAGAGACACCCCCCAGTGTCAGCTTGTATGCAGAGCCCAGCTGGTGCTGTCACCTCATCTGTGAAATGGGGACAGTAATTACAGCCTTCATCTAGTAGAGGTGTTGCAGGCAAAGGCTTAGCACGGAGGCTGGCGCATAGTAGGTGCATTGTAAATGGCAAGGGCTGCTGTCATCTGAGGAGGGGCTGGCCTTGCCCGGCTGACAGATGCCTCCCCCCACTCTGGCTCCACCAGGGAGATACCTGTTGAGCTGAGGGTAAGGGACATATCCATGAGGTGACCCATGCAAAGGTTCTTAGAGTCTAGATGGTGCTCCGTGTTGGACTGGGCATAATGTGGCTTTGGACACATTCTCTTCCTTATATCTCACTGAGGTTCTGGGAGGGGGATTAAGAACATGCTCTCCATCTCCAAATGCCCTGGGTTTAGATCCTGCCTGGTCTTCTTTTGAGCTCTGTGACCCTAACAAGTTAATTTCTCTGTGTCACAGTTTCTTCTTATGAAAAACAGGAATAATCATGATAACGAGTTCAGAGGGCTGCTGAGAAGTTAGAGAGGGAAGTATCAGCAATCGTTCAGCCTAGTGCCTGACCCGTCCAGCGCTCCCATACCTTTCACCCATTTTACAGGACCTGAAGCTGAGACTTGGAAATGATTCCCTGGGAAGCAAGCAACCGAATCTGCTGTTCATTCAGCCTCCTCCTGTGGCCCCCTCTGTCTGTAACATGGACTCCTCTGTGTCTGTAAGATGGACCGGTCCATCTCGTATTCCCCAGTTAAGGCCACCAGAAGATGTCGTTGCCATGACAAATGAGAAAGAGCCATTCTGCTTTTATTCCTGCCTGGGGCAGGGGGAGGGACATACTACGGAGTTAGGGTCAGGTGGAGCAGGTTTCTCAGGCCATAGAACCTTCTAGAATTCCCACCCCACCATCCCACTCACTGCCACACTGACCCAAGCAAATCGCTTTGATTTAGACAGCTTCTCACTAGAGCTCCACTCAGGGCTCCCAGAGGTGGCCTGGAGCGTGGGTGGTTTCTCTGGCACTGGAGTCTTACAGTGAACCTCTGACCCCTCCCTGAGTACCCCAGGGCATGGGGGCACATGGCAGAGTGCCAGGGTGCTGGGCAAGCCTGAAGAAGTTTCTGACTTCTCTGAGCTCAGTGTCTATTAGTTTCCTGAGGCTGCTGTAACAAACTTGGTGACTTAAAACAACAGAAATATCTTCTAACTATTCTTGGAAGTTAAAAGTCAGAAATTGAAGTGTCCACAGGGTGATGCTCCCTCAAGCTCCAGGAATCTTTTCCTTGCCTCTTACAGCCTCTGGTGGCTGCCAGCTGTCCTGGGCTTGTGGCTGCACTGCCGTTAGGTCAGTCTCTGTCTTCACACTGCTTTCTCCTGCCCATGCCATCTCCTCTGGATGACTGTCATAAGGACGCATGTCATTGGAGTTAGGGCCACCTGCATAATTCAGGTGGATCATCATGTCATCACACTGAGCTCACATCTGCAAAGATCCTTTTTCCAAAGCAAGTTCCAGGATTAGGACACAGACATATCTTTTGGGGGACCACCCTTCACTCTGCTCCAAGAGCCTCATTCATAAAGCTTGAATGATAACGATAATTATGCTGGTGAAGATTCATAGTTATTAGCGTTTCCCCAAACATGTAGGGCATCTATTTATGTAAAAACAGAGTATGTGTATCCTGATAATGTCCTAGTACATGCACTAACTTGTTTAATCAAGACAATCTCTGGGTACTATTTGCATATTCGTGGTGAGGTGTCTCCATGCCCCCACAGAAGGCGTTCCTAGGTACGGGGATAATCGGGGTCACTGAGGAGCCTTTAAACACCGTTGGTGGATCACCTTTGTCACACGGGCAACATTAAGTTAGAATATAAGAGCCAAGGTTTCTGGAAGCTGATTTAGCAGTGTATCAACACTTGAAACACACGTTCCTTTGCTCCAGGACAGTCTGTGTTAGGGGACTGTCCTACAGAACAAATGGCAACCGTGCACGGAGACACATGCTCCAGGCTGGTTGCTGCAGAGTTGTTTATAGTGACAGAGACCCAGAGGGAGGGGGAGAACGAAAGGAAGAAGAGGGAAGGAAAGGAAAAAACAAGGAAGTTATTTATAAAGGATAAAAGAAAGGAAGTTGGCAATACATGTCCTTGATAGGGGGATAGCTCAACGCCCAAAGCAGCACTCTAACTCTCTACTCCTCCGCAGTGCTCTACAGATAAGCCCTGGGGCCTGAGAAAAGCAAGTCACCAAGAATATGTGCTAATCATCCCATTTCTGTAAAAGCACAAGTGTCCTCCGTGGGTGTGGCATGCTGTCCTGTGCATATTCAAACACAGGATGTCAAATATCCTTCTACATCGCCTGCGTGGAAGGGGCTGGGAGACACCCAGATTGGCAGACAGCTTCTCTGGTCAGCTGTAGGATGTCAAGGCTCAGAGAATAGCCAGATGTGACTGAGGCAGGAGTCCCTGCTCTTGCCTATATGCAACTCCAGCCCCCATCCCCAGAATAGAATGGTTCACCAGAAAGTCCCCCACCTGCCCTGCAACAGTTTGAGGACTTTGTCAGGCAGGTCCTGGCAGATGCTGATTGGGAGAATGAGGGACCCGCTGACCTGCCAGGCTTAGTAGACCCCATTGCAAACCCCACCTGGCTTCAGTGTCCCTAGGACATTCACTTGCACCAGGACGAAACAGAGAGGTTCCAGGCCATGCCTGCTCAGGGTTGCTGGGCTCCGGGGCTGTATACCCAAAGACAAATGTCCTCTCTTGGGTCCTGGGCGTGGGGAGGCCTTAAAGGAGGCTGGAGTGAATCACCACAAAGCTATGCCGCACAGGTGCAGTGAAACTGTGATATGCTGGGAACTGAAAGCCGGGGAGCCCTGGGGGGAGGGCACTGCAGGGCACCAATTCCCAAGGCTGAAATATAATCCACACTGTCTCTGTGGTCCCCCCCACCGCCCCCGCCCTGCTCCAAGAGTGCAGTGCACTGGTTTTCCTATTTCTGAGGCTTTGTTTTTACACAATGGACGCATTTCTGAGCTCCTGCCTTTGTAAATAGACACCATTCAGGGAGGCGGTGATTTTCCAGCTGGACCGGCTAGGGGATCCACTTTCCCACATTTTTGGAGGAGCAGAGTTCAAATTCTAGTCTCTGTCCTAGGGCACTGTGTGATTCACCTGAGCAAAGACACTTGTCTGGACTTTTGACCTGCTCTGTGAAGCCGCAGTCGGAGGAACTGGACATCTCTCCGGATGGTGGGAAGCAGAGCTCTCTTAGGGGACCCATGAACCTGCTCACTCACCACTGGATGACCAGGTGCAGATGGAGGAGCCCCGGGGAGCCAGCAAGGCAGGAGCCCCACCCCGACTCCCCGCCTAGGTTCTGGACATTGAGGAAGGTCTATGGGATCTGAAAGTCAGCAGGGGCCTGTGGGGTTCCGCACTGGGAAAGGTGGGGCTCAGGCAGAGCTGAATGAAAACTCACCTTCGATGAGAAGTGATGAACCAATATTGCCCCTTCCCACCTGCCTGGGGCAAGGTTTGGGCTTCCCCTACCTACAGAGCCCCTCTGAAAAGGAGACAAAGAATCTTCCTTTCGGTTCCATGTTCTCCAGTCACACTGGTGGCTGGGGGAGGGCATGGGGGAGATCAACCATCAGTGGGAAATGCTGACCAAGTGTTCCAGAATGTTCTAAGCCCCCCTCCACCCTCAGCAGTGGGCGATGGTGAATTCTAAGTAGCACCCCTCTGGGCTGGAGACTGGCGCCACAGGGCGTCTCTCCACGGTGGGACCCAGGAAGATGCTAGCAAAGCTGTAATGCTCTTAGCAGGGGAGGCAGCTTTGGGTGCCCCGGAAATCCCAGGTCCTCTGCATCACACCTCACAGAGCAGACACGGGTCATGGATCCCCCGCAGGATGATATCCCTGAATGCCCTGTATTGCATAGCCCTGCCCATCACCGTGCTGCCGCTTCCCTTCAGGCCCTGGCAGGGCCACGAGGTTAACTGGACATGGACGACCTTCCCACCCAAACCCCACACCACGGCCCCCTGTCACCATGGCTGGACCCCCTCTAGGTGAGTGGTTTGGGCTGGGGTCACAGTCTCCTGAAGGCTTCTGGGTATCGGAGGGGTCAGCTTGCTCTCAGACACAAAGGCAGCAGATGGGTACACACAAGGGGATTCTGTATCCCTGCAGAGGACAGGGGATTCCTTTTCCTTAGGGATCCAGGGGCATCTCGTGGCATCTGAGAGCCGGGCCACCACACCTAAGAGGAACAGGTAATCCCCACTCATGGAGCGCCAGCCCGCACTGAGTTTCCATCAGGGGCTGGTATGAGGGGATGAGGGAGGTGGTCTCTCCTCTGCTCAGAGACTCAGGAAGAAACCCAAACTTGCACCCATGGAACAGGAGAGGAGACTGCCCAGGGCAGGGGCAGCTGTTACAGTCATGGTGTGGTGGGGGCATGGGTCCAGTGGCTTCAGATTTAGGGATGCCTAGACCTGGGCATGTAGCTGTTTCCCGTCAGCACTAGCATATGGTCTTGGCCCCGGTGTTCAGGGATATGCAGAGAGGACCAGGGCCTTCAGTGACATCAACCTGCAGGGGATCCAAGACCCATGTCTGCTGGATGAGGTGTGATGAAGAGGCACGCCCAGCACACCCAAGGTTCAGTTTCCCTTTCCGTGAAAAAAGATCACAAAGTGGCTGCCACCCACCACTGCAATTGCCAGAAGATGGGAAGGATGGTGTATGTGGGGGGATTCACTCAAAACCTGGCTCCTACAAAGCCATCGGGGTGGCCTTGTTTCAGGGTCCCCTGCTTGATGAGGAATCCTTTTACATCTCAGTCCAATTCACATACGTCTTCCACGCACCTGCCTGCCACGGAGCCACATCATCTCTGCCAGCCCCTGCCAGGTGCCAGAGAAAGAGAAAGATCCAGGTGCTCCCAGGCTAGGGTAGAGATTCACCTGCAAGCAGATTGCAACACAAAGTAGTGACAGATGTTTGCCCAGGGGGCCTCGGGAGTGACTGATTGTGCCTGGGGTATCCCCAGGGCATGTAAGGCAGAGACACTCTGATGCTGTATCAGACACAGCAAACAGGCACCCAGCCTATTCATTCATTCATTCTTCTTTTTTTTCCCATACATTCCTTCATTTTCCTCATTCATCATTTCTTGATTGTCTACTTTGTTCCAGGCACAGAGAAATCCCCCAATATAAAAAGAGCCCTCCATTCGGAGAGAGTGAGAAGGCTTCATGCACAAAGCCTTCCCCAGTCCTGCCCTCACAGCACCATCACAGTCCTGAAGCTGCTGGTCTCACAGGGGGAGCCCCAGTGGACAGTCTGTATGGCCGCAGCATGGAGCACCACTGGGGGCACATTGTAGGGAGTCGGTAAATATGTCAATGGCTGGACCTTTGGTGTGGGGAGTGCTCCAGGATGGCGCTCAGTGGCTCCAGGGAGCATCCTGTAGGAGGCACTAGAGAGGGTCACATGGAGACAGAGGTGAGTAGATAGGCTGATGGACAGGAAGGGTATGGCCTACTGGGCGTGGCAAGAGAAAAGGCAGGTGCTATGGGGTACTCTGGGCTGTGAAGGCACGCCCGGCACACCCACCCAGGGTGCATTAAGCAGCTCTCCCTCTGTTACTGTGGGTGCCTCTGAAGACGAAGCTGATGTGTGTGTACTTTATTTGGACACATTACCTAGGGACAGGGGTGAGGGAGAGCAAAAGAAGCAGAGGCCAACTGGACAAGGAATAATCGAACTGGCCCTGCTGTGGGTGACTGTGCTCCACCCCATGGAAGGACCTCAGGGAGGACCTCACGAAATGTGCCAAGAACCATCTACCCTGGGGAAGGCAGGTTCCCCCTCTGGGGGTGAGGCTGGCCCCAGGAGCTGCTAATCCACTCCAGGTGGAGACTGCACACTGGAGCAAGTGCTGAGCAAGCCCCCTGCTCGGCCAAGCTGCAGCATCAGAGCCCCCCTGGGGCCGTATGGGAGGAGGGGCTTGTCCTGAGCTCCATGTGCTGGAGTCAGGTTGCTCCTACATGAAAGTGGTGGACCCCTGTGGAGCAAGCTGTTGCAGAAGGGCTGGGGTAACAGTTGGTGCTGAGAGTTCTCATTGGTGCATGAAAGGTGATAGGGCTGGGGGTTTAGAGAAAAGTGGAAATCAATGGTCCCAGCTGTCAGACACCAGTCTGGTCTTTGCCTATGGTTAGGTTTTCCCAAACTGTGGGCCAATCCTTCAAGGGCAAGTCACTGATTTGGGAAATCCCTGGAGGGATGGGTGGGGGAGTAGCTTAGGAAGGCACTCAGTCTTGGGTTCATGGAAAGGGCGATGGATAAAGTGGGCAACCGGAGCCTCATCCCTTGGGAGGGTGCCAGGAGACACGCATCTCAGATGTACCCCACCCATCAGGGAGAAGGGGTGCAGACGGGCCAATCCCCAGGGCTCCTTGGTTGAGCTGCTCTGGGACCGTTAGCTCCCTGCACTTCGGGTCTGTCACGAGGGCAGAGTGGCTTTCTGAGGTGTTGGTCAAAGCTTGAGGCAGATTGCAACCATTCCTTCCTTCCGCTAATGCCCCTGGCCCAGGTCTCACCCACAGGGGACAGTGAAGGACAACAAGCTTTTGTGCTTGTAATGGCCAGGATAGGCCACCTTGGAAAGACCACCCAAAGTGCCCCAGCTGCAGAAATCTCACTTCTCCCGGGGGGCCAGCTCCGGCCTCCTCCACAGCCTGTCTCACCCTACCCGTTGGGAGATGGTGAACTTACTGGCTTTCTGGATGATGGGCTGTCTCCCCCAATGATAGAAATAAGCTCCCCAAGGAGGGGGATTTGGTCTTACTTGTGGTTTTACCCCAAGTGCCCAGAATAGAGTCAATAAACATTTGTTGAATGGGGGAAGGAAAGACCAATACGTGAGATTCTTAGAGCCCAGTTTGCAATCAATTCAGTCTCCAGGGGGAAAAAAATAAAATAATACAGGTCATTTCTCAGAGCTAAAGGGGAGCTCCTCCTGGTTCCCCCTGGGCCCTAAGGCTGGCTTCCCGAGGCTGGTGCTCATTGGCCCGGTGGGGGAATTCCTTCGGGCACCATCACGGCCATTTCCAGCTGGGTGGGCATCCCTCGTGAGTCCCTCAGGACTGGGATCCATGCCTCGTCCCACCCCCTCCATCTATGCCCAGCCGCGGCAGCCTTCCTTACACATAGCCGGTGGTGTAGAGTCACGGCAGTATTCAAAAGGTTAAAACAGAGTGAACTGTTAATTTTAATGCTTTCTCTAAGCTTCAGTTTTAATAAGCGAAAATGATGTTCTTATTTGCAGTAAAGTGGTGTTATAAAATTCTGTCTGTCAAGCTCATTTTAAAACCATGGAAATAAATGATCTGACAAAATCAGGCTATTAGACAAGTGAGGAAGAGTGATTTCCATAAAAGTAGAGGAGCTGTTCCTTAATTTCACACTTGGTAGTCTTTTGGGTCGACTAAATTTTTAAATAAGTGATAAAATTATATTAGCGCAATTGCATTTTTATAGATTTTTTTGGTCATTGTACTCTTTTTCAATCCCTTTATTTTAACTCAAACTGTTCTGCTGAAAGGTTACTCTCAACTTATGTTACCTCGTAACAGTGTCTGCCCACGACACGGCCCGAGGCTCACAAATCCTCAGACCATCCCAGCAGGGTCCAGCCAAAGCATGTCTGGAAAATGATGTGCCCTGCCAGACATGTGGCTGGGGCCTGTGATCCCGGATTCCAGAGGAAGGAGAGGTGGCCCCCTAAGGACATCCCCCTGCTGGGGGCCTGCAGCTTACCTGTTCCTGGTGTCTGAGCTCACTTGATTTTGGCTCAGGATCAGTAAGAGAAGCAGGAGATGGTGTTCTCTGGAACCTTCGTTCTTCAGCTCAGGAGGCTAGATGAAGATAGTAGCCCTCTTTTCTTTTCTTTTTTTTCTTTCTGGTGCTGGGGAGTGAACTCAGAGACACTTCATTACTGAGCCACATCCCCAGCCATCTTTTTTTTTTTTTTTTTTTTTTTGAAACAGAGTCTTGCCTATTTGCTTAGGGCCTCACTAAATTGCTGAGGCTGGCTTTAAACTTGTGATCCTCCTGCCTCAGCCTCCTGAGCCACTGGGTTCACGGGCATGTGTCCCCCGCATAGAGGGATGTAATCTTCTGTGTCTAGACCAGGAGAGGAATTGGACCTAGGCAGAAGGAGGGGATGGTGGCTAGTCTGCGATCCCTCCTGTGCTCTCACATCTCCAGGGAGGGGCTGAGCATCCTGTCTCAGATCTTGGGTGAATCCTAAAGGCAAGCCTGGAATCTCAGGTCCCGTGAGGCTGAACTAGCCCTGATGGGACAGATATAGGCCCAACAGTGCAGGAGAAGGGAACTCCTCTGGTCTTACCTGTAATCATTAGAACAGCTTCTAAGGAATGAGTCTTTAGCATACTCCTGCCCTGCCCTGCCCTGCCCTGCCCTGCCCTGTGCCAGTTTCCAGCTGAGTTGACCAGAGGAGAGGCTTGTGCATCCTGCAGCCCCAGTTGCAGCCTCTGAGTTTTCTCCTGTGCACAACTCAGGCCGGTGGGTCCTTTGGCTGATGTGCTTTTGGCTAATTCTGGACCCAGCCAGCCTGTGTTCCTCCCTTACTCTTGTGGTCACTGTCGGACTTCCTAACTTGTCACAGCTGGTTATGTCTTGTCCTGGGCACCCTGCCTGATTGGGTCAGGCGACACTATGTGAAGGTCTACCCCATGGCCACCCTCTCCAGGAAGATCCAAGCTCGGCTCAGCTCCCACCCATCCTTGGGGAGGCACTCGGCCAACAGGTGGTTCTCCAGGCTTCGCAGGCCAGCAGTTAGCCTTTCTTCAGGAGGACTCTGAGACTCCGTAGAGGGAGAGAGCACAGGTTTGCAAAGTACCTCCCGCATGCAGGCAGGGTGCTAGGCTGCTAGGGTGCGGACGCCCTGCGTATTTTGATGGGAAGGGCGTGGTGCTCACTGTGAAGGGCAGCTCTTAGGAGAGTTAAGCTTCCTGTTCCAGGTGGGGAAAGGCCTCTTGTCAGTGAAGCCCAGGGTCTGAGAAAAGGAGAGGCTTTCCGCGTTAGCGCTTATTAGAGAGAGAGTGAACTTGAGTGCAGAGGTTTTGGGGAACTGGCTTGCCCTGCTTGTTTTTGCATCAGTTTAGCCAAAGTTTTCTCAGCATTTTCTGTGTGCCAAGCACCAGGCGGGCTCTACCAAGAGAAGGCTCATTTTGGAAGCAGACAGGGTGGAGAGGACAGTCACTTTCAGGCTGGACTCTTGGCACAAGAGGAAAGAGAAGCAACCTGGGAACTTCTATCCTCTCTCTGCCTTGGTTTCCCCATCAATGCATGCTTGGGGTGCCCGGGGGGGGGGCTCTCCCAGCTGTGGTATTCCACAGGCCAGAAAGTCTGTGGATATCAGGAAGCTGATACCTGTGGCTGGAACTGGGTCCCCTCTGCCAGGCACTGCACATTCCTCTGACATCGGAGGGAGCATCTTTGGAACTCAGAAGTCCACACTGCATTCCCCCCCACCGTCTTCAAGAGGCGATGACTGAGCTGAGGGGAATGTTAAAGTCTCAAACATTTCCTGGAAAAGATGAGGAAGTGCTGAGAGGCAGAGCCTGAAGGGTGGCCTGGGAGGGCCAGGGCTGTCTCTCCCAGGGAAGGAATAAAGAAGAAGTCCAAATTAGTCATGTTGTATTACTTCTTTTTATGGCAATGCTCTGAAAGTCTGCAAATGTCAGCATGTTAATTTACTGTCACTCAGTGATATTATTTCATCCTTTCAAAAATGTGTTTCTTGCATTTTCAGTAGCATACTCCAAGTGTTCTCCATCTCAAAGTTTCTATAGATAGTGCGACTACTTTCACTCTGACCGTTGCCAAAATGTAGAAATTCATCGTTGACTGCAGCCACGTATACGTTACGAGCGGAGTTGGGAGTCGGATTTCCTGCTTACAAAAAAACTCGGGGAGAGGTCTGAATTTTCTCTCTGTTCTCCTTCCATCACCTCTTGTCCTCCTAAAGTGCTCTGTGGTTTCTCTCTCAAGGAACGCGCAGAGATAAATTTAATAGAGAAATTTTAACAAATCCGTCATGGCTGAGTTTGTATAT
The DNA here is from genome assembly GCF_048772815.1 of Callospermophilus lateralis. NCBI lineage: Eukaryota > Metazoa > Chordata > Mammalia > Rodentia > Sciuridae > Callospermophilus > Callospermophilus lateralis. Next base: position 20,935,274 of record NC_135322.1, on the reverse strand, counting down.
GAAGTCTGAGCCCTCCCTGTCTCCCAAACCAGCCCACCCCCAGCTCCATGCTTCTCCTATGGTGGCAAACTTATTTCAAAAATTCTGATGAAACACTTTGTAAATTTTGTTATTCTGTGATGATAATAAATCATTATAGCCTTAAACACTTCTCTAGCTTGGAGCCTCAGTCACAAATTATCTTGTCATTCTGACCAAAACATTCTCCAAAAAAGCTTGACAAGTGCTAAAACCCAGAACATGAAACCATGTGTTGTTGTGAAAGCAAGATTCAGAAATGTCAATTAATTAGATTAAGAGGCTACTTTTAGCTTTACTTGTGTTGCCAAATAACCCTTAAAATATGCATAGCAGTGGAAATCTACCTCCGCGGTACAGTACTTCTGTGCCGAAAGAAGACAATGGATCGGACTAATGGACGAAATTATTGTATCTGTCAGTCAGCTCGGGAGAATGATCTAGAAGCAAATGTCTTGCTTCTTTTTCCACAATGTAGCTTTACGAGCTGGGTAAATTCTGCCATTTATGAATTCAAGTAGTTTCCACTGCCCCCCCCTCCACTCCACCCTGTGGAAATCATGTACATATCAAGAAGGAAAAGTGGAGTCTTTTTCATATGTCTTTACTAGTAAGATAGGTTTTTAATGTCTTTCCGGGCTTTTTTTTTTTTTTTTAATTTGCATTTGCATTCTAAAGTTCACTTTGAAAAAAAATATATAACATGGAGAAATTATTTAAACGTTTTTTTTAACCCTGTTTCTTGAAAATCTTATCTTTAAATAATCTATACCCTCAATTTTATTTATGCCATAAACTGTTCCTATATTTTAATGGTCTGTTTGCTTTAAAAGGGGTTGTTGGTTTTAATAGCTCAGTTACTATCTTTGTAAACTAAACTCCTTCTGACGAAATTCAAGCAGATCATCTCTGCCTGTGTGTGGAAGGCACATTCCAACCCCCGAAAAGGAAATTTAAGCCAAATAAATGTTCTGCCCAAATTAAAATACATAAAATGAATAGTTAACTCGGACAAGAGCTGATGGACGGAGCAGTTGGGCTGCGGACATGTGGGTGTAGGGAGAGCTGGCTGCCAGGCAGGGCCTCAAGAGAGAAAATCCAAATGAAATTAATTTCCTGTAACCCCCTTTGTCCATTCCTCAGGACTAATTGATTGCAGCGCTGGCATGGATGACTTGGGCAGCGCGGGTGGCACCGGGAGGGTGGCGTGAGGTTGTTCCCTCCCAGGATCTGAAGAGGAGCAATTCAGTATTGCAGCCCCTGCACCCCAGCCACGCTTGGGGGTCCCCCATTAGCTCTCTTGGGGGAGGACAAGGACTAAAAACTCACCTCCAAATTCTCATGGCAGTTGTAGTCATCTTGATGCTATTATAATCCATGTGGATTTGGACACGAACTTTATGACAAGTCATGTCACGGAGGAAGGGCATATCTGTGCTCACACAAAGAAACAGTTGGGGGGGCAGGGAGTGTGGGCACACATGAAAGATGTCTGAAGCTCTGCAAAGTTGCATGGAGCCGTGAGAGAGATGTCCTTCCCTTCCTGGCCTTTATAACCTCATCCCCTACTGTCCACAGCTACCACCCCCCAGGAGCCAGCATGAGGAGTTGACAAAGACACAAGGAAAGCTTCCTTCTCTGAGCACTCTGTCCTTGGGGCTGTGGTGGTGGTGGGGGCTTCCTCTTGCTGGCCAGGGAACTTATGTGTCCTGTGCAAAAACCTGGAACTTCCTGTGGGAGGGACTTCCTGTATGGGGCCACTTCCTGCATGATGTCATTTTGTGGGGCCAAGAGAAGGTTGGTTGGAAGTGGGGCCCTGATGCCAGCTGCCAGGTTCCTGTGTGTCACAGCTCCTGTGGGTCCCCACTCATTGTATTCCCCACGCCTCTCAGCCAATCTCCCTTTTTTTAAAGCCAGCAATGAGGCAATTAATGAGCTGTACAGAAGCCCTAACTTATCTCTGGAACTAGATGGGTAATAAACACATAAATAAGTAAATAATTAAATAACTAAATAAAATAAAACGGATGAGCGAGGCAGGCAGGGCTCCAGTCTCCCTGGAATAAGTAGCACAGGGTTAGTAGAACAGCTGGTGAGGAGGGTGAGGCCTGCTCTCTGGTTCCAGCTCTGCCGCCATCATGGAGCGCTACCTTGGGTAAGTCACTCCTGGAAGGGCCTCTCCCACCTTGAATAGATGCCTCCAGGGGCACAGGAGTGAGATGAACGTGGATGGGCTCATTCTGGAGCGCGGCAGACCCTGTCCCTACCTCCTCGGATTCTTTCCTCTGCATCATTATCATTTGTGCCAAAAGCATCTTACTCAACCCCTATGGGTGTGGGAGCATATTCCGCCCAAGCATGAAGAGGCAGCGCTCAGTTAGTGACAGGAGTTGGTGGATCCTCATCTGTCTTACCCCCGGCTGGGGCCACCGAGAGATTTCCCTGCACATTCTTACAGAGGTTTGCCAAGGACTGAGGACCAGTTGCCCACTGTGGTAAGTTGCTTCTCGATGCATCAGGAACTGGCTTTCTTTCCTTTCCTGCCACCGTCTCGTCTACCCTTCTGTGTTCTTAGGATCACCTGTCACATGAACTGGCTACACTCAAATTCTCAACTCAGTGTCTGCTTCCGGAGAAGCCCAGCCCCTGAGACAAACAGTGAGCAGAAGGGACGGAGGCCAACCAGAGAGCCAGTCAATGCCCTGTCTAAAATGGGCAGCTGCTGTGCCACGCTGGCCACCTGCTGTCACATAGGAATGTGGCACGCAGACATGCCAGAAATCTGACGATGCTATGAAATCTCCCAATTTTCAAAGTTTGGCAACGAACGAAAGTTTTTTTTCTGTTTTTTTTTTTTTTTTTTTAATTATGTGGCTCAAACCAAACAAATCTGCAGGTCACATTCAGTCCACAGGCCACATTTAGCAACCCTTGCCAGGTAAATATTCTCTGTTTCGTTCAGGTGCCAAAGAGACTGAGCCAACAGATGAAGTTTCCTCTTTCTAGTAAATTCTAGCCTTCAGCCATATCAGGGTCCAGGAAGTGAGAGTAAAAGGGAAGAGCAGTCTAAGGGCACTCTGTCCTGGGGGTGCGGGCCCTCAGCTCCACCTTAGGAAGAAAGTACTGGGCATTTTCCAGCACTGCCTGCCCAGCATATTTTTGTCCCATGGAGGCAGGGACAGCACCCAACCCTCAGGAGAACCTGTTTTTGGAGGCTAGGATTCTCCCCTAGAGAATGGAGGTCTTTTAACCAGGGGCTACACTCCCTCATTCCCTAAGGAATCTGAGACATTTACAGAGGGGCTCATGCTCCCGTTGGTAAACTGAGGCCATACAGTACCCAACATGACAGAGGATTCTGACCCGAACTTTATGACAAGTCACGGAGGTTGTTACAGGAATAGGGACTGGACCTAGTCTTGCTCAATGAAAGCCCCACCCAGGGGTCTAGCCCTCACTATTGGGAATGAAAGCTCTTTTCTCCCTTAAGACAAGTCAAGAAAGGGAAAAAATCAAACCTCCAGGGGTAAACAGAATGAGTGAGAGAGAGAAAGCACTGAGAAAGAGAGAGGGACAGATTCCTGGTGACATCACCAAGCATCCATCTCCAGCTGTTCCTGGACGTCAGGACCATGAAATAAAATTTCTATTTTTTCTTAGGATCTTTAAGCCAGGCCCTGCTGACAGCATCTTGCTGGGCATCTCTGGACTCTCAAGCCTGGATGGGGCCCAGCGCCCTACAATTTACAAGTTCTAGAAGGCCATAGAGAACAGTGTTAGGATCTAGGATCTAGGCTAAGGCCTGCCTATTAGCACCCGCTCCTGCTGTCCATCAGCAAATACATGTATGTGCCCACCGCATGTTTTCTTGAGGAGAGATTTTACATCTTAATAAAAGCTACAATCTCTTAAAGGTTAAGAAGCAAGAAACCTAGAAAACTCCTCAGGTCAGAAATAACAGGACAGAATAAAAAGCATCTACCACTAAAATGGCCACAGCAATAGCTTGTGGACGATCCAGAGGGCTCTTCTCAGGATGCAATGAGCTAGACCACCTTCAAGTGCAGCCAGAACAGAGCCCAAGTGAGCCAGCTTTCCTGTGGTTTCTACTAAGGGGACCATGAGCCCTCCGATGCCCTCCCTGACAGCAATCTCACATCCTATCCATCCTTCAAGGTCCCTCGCAGGCCCCTTCCTGCCCAAAGCACTGCTCTTGCAGGCCACTTCAAGGTGCAAGGTTTGAACCTTGCAATTTCCTCTGTTTTCCGCCCAACCTCATTATTAACTGCAGACTGTCATTTGTCCAGCACTATCATCTCCTAATCCACATCTTCTCTCTCTAGCTGGACTCCAAATTCATTCAAGGCCAGGGCAGGTCACACTTTCTTACTTGTCCTTGGTGCTGGCCAAGGGCAGGGGGCTCTCAGCATCCTGAGACAAGAGTCCACCCCATTCTAGGAGGTGGCCAGGGTCCAGGGGGACCCAGCAGTTTTCCCCCATGTCTTGGGTATACAGAGGTTCCTTAGACCTCACAGAACAACCACCCCTGCTGCCACATGCATATGACAGCAAAGTCCCCTGCACACTCTGTGTTTTCCAGTTCTCCACTTCCCTCCCTTCCACACCTCCTCCTACCAGACTCCATTGTTCACTGCCACCCCAACTCTGGGCTGGTAGAAAGAGAGGAGCTTTCCAGTGGATGCCTCAAAGTCTCTTAGGGGAATGGACCCATCTCTTTTATACTCTTCAGAAGTATTTTGTTTTCTTGGAGCAGAGTCACATAGGGGCAAAGGCCAATTTAGAGCACAGAGGAAGCAGCCAGGATTCCAGAGCTCTTTCTATTGGGTGACCATATTTTTTCCCCTGACTTTGGTAACACGAATATTGATGGTATTGGAGAAGGCTGTGATAAGGAGAAGGAGAGAATGATGTGCAGGTGGGGTCAGTGTGTGCAATGGTCAGACCTCAGGAAGTACAGGAGGAGAACAGGCAGGGGCTCCTTGGATGTGCTCTTTCCCCGACCCCGCCTCACTCCCCAGGCCTGAGCCCATCTGCTGGTGCACTGCACATCACCCTGCAGGAGGATCCGGGGCCCCAGGAAGCCTATGATGAAACCTGAGATCTACTCTCTCATGGAAACAGGTGCCAAAAATCAACCCCTTTCCAGAACCAGGGTGTTTTTAGAGGTAAGGATTGGAGCGTTGGGTAAGCCAATCTCTGGATTTCTGCTCGGCAATGTTTCTGAAAACAGAAGCCTGGCTGGCCTTCCTGATGGACACCGTGAGGCCTGGGCCAGGCCAATGCTCCTCACTGGACATCACCTACTCATGGGCCCCCTAGGAATCTCAGTCTGCCTCCCACCCAGGAGGGCTGAGGAGACACCAGAACAAACTGAGGGAGTAAGTGTCCTGAGAGAGCTGACTGGTGCCACTAGCTCAGGATACTATGACAAGACTCTCTGGATTAAGATGATGCGGGGGAAGGCCTTAGCTTTCTTGGATGTCCAAACCATGAGCACCTCTTGTTATATTGGCTGGGAACTTGGGCCACATGCATTGCTGGAGAGGGGGCTCTGGGTCTCACCCTTCCTGCTGGCTCCCATCCTCAGCACTTCCATCCAGGTGCCATTTAACCACACAACGGGGAGCACTGCCGAGACCCCAGTTCAACAGGCACAGTCATCAGGCAGAGCACTGGCTGAGCTGGAGAAGACCTGGGGTGCGCCATCTCTGGCAATCTCAGCCATGCCGAGTGGCACACGCCGCCCGGGTGAGTCCAGGCACTGCGGGAAGGAATCCTTTCTCTCCCCAGCCACATCTACTTCTTTCTGAGGGCTGTCACAGCAGCCCTTCAAACCCATTTGACTGGGTTGGAGCGCATCATACTGTCACCAACTCAGTTTTCATTAGGCGGCTGCTTCTCAGTTAGCCTAGCCAAGCAGAAGAACTCAAACACATGCACAAATTAAATCGACATCCAAACTCCACCAATATACAAAGCAATTTAAATGATATTCATTAGAGCGATGACAAGCCCTGATGAGGCTTTCAGGAGCCGGGTCCTTCAGCTTTTGCCGACTCGGTTTCATGGTCACTGAGGCGGAACTCCGGCGACTGTACCTCTATTTTTTTTTTTTAGAGCTAAGAAAATGACTCCTTCCTGACACACCTATCTTGTTTCCTCTCCCATCCTCCCCGTTCTCTCTTGACCCAAGTTTACCCAGCCCCGGCTGCTGGCCACAGGTATGGATATGAATCCAAGAATCCCATAAAGGAAAAGGCAGCCACTCTGACTTCTTTTTTTTTTTTTCTATAAATGCTCCAATTAAAACAGATTTCAGTTTCTCGTAATTTCATTTCACTTGGCCTGGGAGATCTCTAACTCACAATTACGATGGTCATAAATGTGTCCCTGGAATCCTGCTGTGGGGGAAAAAAATGGTAGTGAAATGTTGAAATGCAATAATTTTTAAAACACAACCCCCCAAATTCAAAAAGTCCCATTTATATATTTTAATTTTTTTTTTTTTTTTTAAAGAGGAGACAGTTTGGCCATCCCACAGCTGCCTGGGGCTAGAGAGGTGAGGACGAAGGCCGATGGGGTCTTCAGGGATGCCATGTGGGGGACCCACAGGACCACGTGTGGGGGCTGAGAGCCTCGCCAGCCACAGAGCCAAATCTCCAAGTCCTTGGGCAAAGAAAGCAGCCCAGGGACTGCCTGATTCATTATCAGCTAAGGGCAGAACAAGGTCACGGCCACATCCATCAGATCTTTGGGCTTTGGAGTTTGCGGCCTAGATAATATCCACAGCAGGGGAATGATCAGCAACCTCATACACTGATGCCTGCACTTCTGTTTATAATTTTATGCTCAAGGTTAATTATGTGTGTCCTTGGCTTTGATCAGAGATATTAGCATGTGAGAATATTGCCTGTGCCCGTATTGGCAAAAAAAAAAAAAAAAAATGGATTCCTGGAAATACCCATGGACTGGAAACACCCTTCCATCATGGAGACATGAGCTCTTACTTGAGAAATGGCTTTGTAAATAAAGGCATAGACAGTACCGTCTACTCAAACTTACCAGGATCCGATGTTCTCTATCTGCACTGACCAAAGGAGGAGCTGCTAGCCACATGTGACTGCTTAGCACTTGACACATGCACAACTGAAGAAGTAACCTTTTAATTTTATTTAATTGTATTTCATTTACATTTGAATGGCCACACGTGGCCGGCGTCTGCTATCCTGGACAGCACAGTTCAGATGGTAAATAACACCGTGGATCCTAATTCCTGAGTTAGCTAATTGTGGATGTTAATCTCCACAGAGGGGTCACCTTGCTTATCATCATTATCATCAGGAATGATTTATTAAGGATATATTAGTTCATGACATTCTACAAAGGTGGTAGAAAAGCAGTTCCTCTGATCTTCTATCATTAGAATTTAATTTTGAAAACACCTGGCTTCTTGGACCAGAGGCGGGGCCTGACACCAAATGCAGAGCCTTTGGAAGCAGCCAACTTTGATCCGAGCCACCCCTGATGTCCAGGGTTGTAACTGGACTGAATCACCGTTAGGCTGTCTGGGATTGCCCCAGCCATCATGGACCGTCAGGCCGCAAACCAACAATTTGGCACATCTATTGTCTTGGCAGAGCAGGAAATGTGTTCTCAAATCCTAAGGCATTTTGGGATACACGACTTCTTCGGAGGAACCCCCAAAAGCCTCCCATTCCAGAGTTCAGTTGCCTTAAAATCCTCATGGGGGGGTGATTCACGTCAAACCCTTGGGGATAGAAAAATGGCATCTGTGAGTCATACAACATCTCCCTCTGGCTTGTGGAAACTCGATGGAGTGCAAGAAAAAATAAGCAACCTCCCTGGAAACAGAAACCCGTGTTTGATCGCTGCTCTGCACTGCCACTGGAAATCCAGCCCTCGGCTGCCACAGGACTGCCACACAGCACGTGGGAAGGTGGGGTTCTGTCAGAGAAGAGCTTTTTTTTTTTTTTTCCTCAGTAGCTTCCTGCTAAGAGACAGAGCTAAAGCCTAACCCAAATGAATGAGGTTGTTTCTGGAGCTAACTATAGCATATTTTGCAAAGGCCAACACACCCTGGAATTGCCTGGAAGCCCGAGTACCTTTTCCGTGTTTTCTGAGGTCAGCTGAAGGCTGAAAAGGCATCGACTGGCATGGGGCCCCGAGGGAAATGTATTTTCAGGTTTCCTTTGCCAAAGATTACACGTGCTTACTAATAAATCCCCAGAGAGAGAGAAGGTTAGCGTTTCTATTACCAAAAGAATAACTATCTGGCGGAGTAAAAATGGTAATTTCTCCATTAGCTAAAAGGATAATAGCTATTATTTTAAAGTTAAAGTATTTATTATTAAAGAGTGGAGTTGGGGTTTGCTGTTTTCATTCTTATGATTGCTTCCTATAATACAAAGTGTATTATTTTTTTGTGCTAAATAGTCAACAGAATAAAATGCCATCGCAATTTTCCAATTTCAGAAGAACTGCGCAGATGAATTTGAAAAAGCAAAATCATTTTATTTATTTATTTTTTATTTTATTTTGTATTAGATGACTTGGAAATTTCTGGAGATGTTAGTTTCACTCCTGTCCCTCTAACCACCTCTCAGCTTCTATCATCAGAATTCTGCTCTCAAGATGGAGCTTTTTATACCCTGTATGTATTCTGTCACCATGTTGTGGAACTGTAGTCAGGGGTTGGGGATGGGTGAAGTCCACCTAGCTACAGGGGTGTAAATCTGGGGAAAGAAATCCTTCCAGGGACAGAGGCCTGGGCAGGCCTCCCGGGATACACCACCTCCTTCTGAGTGCAGGGCAACCCGAACAGAAGTGCTGTTTGTCTGGTTCTCTCTCTCTCTCTCTCTCTCTCTCTCTCTATATATATATATATATATATATATATATATGTATTTTTTTCCTTTTGCAGAATGAGAACAGAACAAAGGTATCAGGGAGACTGGATCTTTATCATAACCAACCCCAACTTACATGTAAGATTTTGGTTAATTATAGAATTCTTGCTGCCTAAAACTTAAAGATACATCCCTGATATTTTTGCTAAATGTTGACTGCAGCGAATAGCTAAGATGTGGCATATTGATTTCTTGTTGTGAAGTGAGCTGTTCAAGCTCCATTTAAGATTTTCATCTTGCATGTAGCCCTGAGCACATCATAGCACCATAAATTAGTTAAATTGCACATTTATCACAAATGTTATTTTAAGATACTGCGTAAATGTGATGGCTGGAAGATATACGTAGGGCTGCAACAAGACTGGGCTTGGGCGGGGTGAGGTCAGGGTCACCTACACACCTGTGATTAAACACCCTCCCTTGGCAACATTCCCCTCCGGCGCCAAGCCCATCCACTCGAAGACTGGACTCGGACAACAGGGTCCTTCTTCCACTCACCTTCTCTTTTAAAACACCAGCCACAGAAACGAACCCAATGACAACAGACTTGGAATTCGACTTTAGATTTTCCTCTTTGGTCTCAGGGAAATCAGGGCCATGCTGGGCTGCAAGGGTCTGGTGGCTTTGGGAGAAAATGGCCCAGCTTTTCCAAGGGTGGCGATACTCCCAACAAGCCCCACCCCCCTGCTTCATGCTAAGGTGACTGTCCTTGTTCCAGAGGGAGCTTCATTCAAGCCTGGCACCCTCAACTGCCCAGTTACTACGTTTTCTGGGAAGTAAAATCAATTCGTGGTCCCCATTAATATGAGCAGTCCTTTCCTGGCTAGGAGCCCGAGATGCCAAAGGAGCAGTAGAACCGGCCACCTACCTTGGCTGTCAATCCTCACTTCTCCCCCCAAAGGGAAAAGCCCTGAATAGACTCCTGCGAGTGGGGTAAGGAGGACAGACATGGGCAGAGTGTTGGGTCCTTCTCCCAAACTATTCAGAGGGGGGTTCCGCCATCACTTGTACAAATCCCATCTCCCTTCAAGCCACATGGGCCCCGGTGGTGATGGAAGTGTTGTCAGTTTAATCTGTTAGATGCAGGACTTTGGATTCTAATAAACCGATGCTATATTTAACCTGTGAAAAATTCAAGAGTGGAAATCTGGGCTCCAGGATGTGAAAACGGGGAAGGCACAGGAGGGAGGGTTTCTCTGTCCCGAGCCAGGTTCCGGTGAGGGAACTGGTCCCCCAACTCCTCCAAGCTGTGTCCCCTCAGCTTCTCCCAGGTGAGGGCCAGCAGGGCCAAGAACTGCTCAGGGGCAGGGGCGGTGCATGTTAGACTGGGGAGTGGGGCGGGCCCCTGGACCCAAGGGAAAAACTCTTTCCACCCACCTTTCAGCAGAACCCACGTGTTGGGGGCATCACAGGCGAGAGCAGAGTTGGTGCAGCGCTATTTGCCAAAAGCTCATTTTAAACTCCAGTGAGGTTCTCTCTAAAAACCAGAAGAGGGATGGATTGCCGAGAGAAAGCAGAGTAGACAGAACATTTGGACTCATCTTGACAAAAAAGGGGTGGGGACCCGCCGAAAAGCTGTGGGCGTGTTGCCGAACATCTTTGAAAGGGCTTAATTTAAATTTTTAATAAAAGAGTATTTTTTCCTTAAAGTTGAGGTGTTTTATGTATTACATGGATGTAACACATCTCTCATTTGTATAATTCTAGGTTAGGAGCTACGATGCTGCGTAACTGCAGGAGTAGTTTGAATATAGTAATAAAGGTATTTTACAATTTTACATGATGTTCCCAGCGTTTTGTTGGCATGATTTGCCAGGGCCAATAAAAGCTTGTGATTATCATATAAATGCTTTCCCCCGCTCCTCCCTTAGATGGGTTCAGTCTCCTCCCGTGCCCTTCCCCCGCCTTGTTATCTCTGCATGCTTTAGCACAGGAGAGCCAGCCAGGGACCCCAAAATCCGAATGCCCAGCTCTGCTCTGCTTTTTGCTGTTAGAAAATCCTAAATCAACATGAAGGAACCACCCTGCACAGAATCTTCCAAAGATCCTTCTCCTTCAGCTTCTTGCACAGCTCGGGGGCCCCGACTTCCCTGCATCTAGAAGGGAGACAGACCACGAGGGTTGGTCTGGGGTGACTGGAAGCTCTGACACTCAATGCTGTATACCATCACTTTCCCACAGGGACTCTGACCTCACCTGCATGTCTCCTTTCTTTCAGATTTTTATTCTTGGGGAAATTTTCTATCCAAGCCACCTCGGAGTGCTCCCTGCTCTCCAAACACCAAAGTTCACTAAAACTCCCTTGATTTACGTGCAGCCTCCGACTCTGCCAGCACCTGGCAGACACAGCAACCAACTCAGTCATAAACAGATCGCATACAATTTAATTTTAATGTGCTCGTTAGTCGTAGCACATTTCAGACATAATTGTGAACGCAACACAAAATTATAGCAAAAAGACAATTTTAATGCTGCCGTAGAAAAAAGGGTTATATGAAGAGTCACATAATGGTGTTTCATTGTCAACAACAAAACAGGGCACAGAGTGTGTTCCGGTGTCTGTGCTGTTTACATGCCAATATTTTATACATAGGTTCTCATATGGTGTCAGCTGTCAGTTACTTCTGCAAATTAACTGCCAAAAATGGAGAAGAACAGAATCACTTGGAGAGCCGGTAACCACGGGTTACCTTTCATAAGCCTAAAGATAAAGCTGCAGTGTGGGATCTTGGGAGAATAATTAGGAAGAACAAAACAGAAAGTTACCAATTGAAATAAAAAGGTATCCTACAATATGAAATAGCAACCAAGAGGGCTTATAAATAAGTGAAAGAGGTTGTATCACAGAATGCCTCATGACTTAAGCAAAGTATTACAGTACAAACATTTTAAAGGCTTTATCAATGTTTAGGAAATACAGTACAAGTTCTTTTTTTTTTTGTTCTTTTTTTTTTTTCCTTTTCAAATAGACTTAACCCTTTGAGCACTGAGTTTATTTTGAGCGTTCTTTGCTTTCTAATAAATACCTTTAAAAATCATGTGCAAAATAGTATGATGCCTGCCAGGGATGGATTTCCCGGCCTCGTTTATTCAGACTGCTCAAAACAAATGATAATATGATGCTAATAAATATGTATAATTTAAACATGAACCTCTATCAATATAGATGTACTGGGTAGCAAAACAAACAATCATACTTTGCTTTCAGATAATGTTTCTGTATACTTTATAAATGCTATCTGTGGTATCTTCTGTATAATTTACAATGTTTGCATGTAAAAAACAAAACCCATAGACCTTAAAAAAGAAAAAGGAAAAAGAAATATACACTATACATAGGCACGGCTTATGCCCAGAGCATAGCAGGTACATAAAACACTGTTGCTATAAATGCAAGAAAAAAGGTCATTTACCCACAATCACATTTTTCATAAGAGTCTGAAATCTATACAATATATACATCTATGTTTCAATGTGAAAATAATATTCTTTTAAATTTCAAGGCGTGTTATACCCCTGCAGACCTGCATAAATGGAGGTTCATATTGTTAATTATAACTAAGCTGGTAAGGAGTTTAAAAAACAGAGCTTCATACATTATTATTATTTTATTTTATTTTTTAATCAAATTAATGCAAAAGTGCTTCAAAGTACTCAGAGGGCTAAAGATGAAAGGGTGAGAAATACCAGCACACTCGAGTCTCATGGAAAAAGTGTGCCTGATTTCGTTATAAATGCTTAATTAAACTGTCTGTTAATGCATGCAGCTTGAAGCATCGGGGGGATGCTCACAACTAAATCCCATTTACACAAAGTTCCAAACACTTACCACTGCGTTTTAACCTTCATATTTTACCAGTAACAACAGCTGATTATGCACCTCTATTAAACACTGTACAGTTATACAAAACAGTCCAGCCCAGAGTGATTCTCTGCAGTTAACATAAGAACATGTGCCAAGAACAAGACAGAGGGGCCATAAGGTGCCTTCAACAGTTTCCCTCAAAGCAAACTGCAGTCATTTCCATCAGAAGCAAACGCTACTGCTTCTCCAACTCAGAAACATACAGAAGGTGGTCTTCTGGCGATTTCCCGTGTGTTTTGCTAAGGTGAAGCTTAACGGCATGCTTGCTCGCAAAGGTCCGATTGCAAAGTTTGCACTGATAGGAGGTCCCCAGGTCCTCCTCTGGGGAGGACGTCACCAATTTTTCTGATGGCGACTTGGTTTGTGCTATTTGATTGTTAATCTGTTCAGTGGACAGTTTGGATAAGTCCCGTAGCCGGAAGCCCAGATGTGACTCTAGGTGGCTGATGTATGTGGAAGGAGTCCTGATTTGTGACGCACAGTCATTACAAAAGAACACGGGGTGGCCAGTGTCCAAGTTTTTGAGGAACTTTGTTCCACCTGTCCTCCGAAGCTGGTATTTCACATTGGCCAGCCAGTGGCTGATGGTGGTCATGGAGAGCCCCGTGAATCTCGAGATGTGCATGCGCTCCTGGGGGCTCAGGTCTGACATGATGTACTTCCCTTCGGAGGTCTGCCGGAGGCTGGCGGCAAACTGGGCCTGGAGGATCAGCAGGTGCTGGGGGTTCCAGTTTGACTGGCGGCCCTTCCTCTTCTGCGCAGGCGTCGACTCCTCGGCCTCCTCCAGAGTGGCCCCGTCAATGTCAGACTTCTCGGAGATGCTGGAAGGAGTGGAGGATTTTGACGTGTGGCTCTCTGTCAAGTTCTTCAGCATATCGGATATATCTGACAAGGCATTCTCGCGTAGCGGCGAGTTTGACATGAATGATACGACGGCAGATGTCTTTGCCGTTGTCACCGTGGATGAGGAGGTTGCCGGGGATGTGGACGTGGGGGACAAAAGCACTGAACCCAAAGAGCAGCCTTTGTCACTCTTCCCTTTTGTCAAGTCTATGGGCTGGTCGTTGTTGACGTGGTAGAAATAGCGGTCGAGGTGGTCTGCCTTCTTGGCCTGTAGGGGTGGTGGGGTGGCCACGGCCGCCTTCTCGGCCAGGCTGTTGCTCATCTTGAAAAGCATGCTCATGGGGTCCAGCGCAGGCAGAGAGGGCTTGGCAGCCTTGCCCAGGTGGATGTTCATGACCGACTGCAAGGCGCTCAGGGGGTTGACAAAGGGTTGCTCGGGTGGGTGGTCGGTGATGATGGCCGTGCTGCCGCTCAGGCTGCTGGTCAGGGGCTTCACCAACTCCTTGCCGTTCTCCACGGGCTCCGCCGCGGGGCTGCCCTCCTTGCACCCATCCCGCGGGGGACTGGGGCTGTTCTCCTGGCTTTTGAAGCCCCCATCGCTGGAAGCCTCCATCTTGATGGGCTCGCTGAGCTCACTGCTACACGGGGACGGGGTGGCCCGCTTGGGCGGAGAGAGCTTGCCCTCGGGCTCCTTCATCTTCTCCTCAACTTTGGCAACTTTCTCGGTGACTTTCTTCACCAGCTCCTCCATGGCATGGAAGTTTGTCTTGGGCATCGGGGAGGTCTGGCTGCAGGGTGGAGAGACCAGGGTCTGGGTTTTGGTGGGAGACACCATCTCGCTGTTGCCGAACATGGGCTTCAGGGGGGTGCTTTTCCCCGATGAGCCCAGAGACAACTTCATCATGTTGGGGAGCTGGTAGGCGGCGTGGATGCTGGGGTACCCCCCCCAGCTGGGAGTGCCGTTCTGGGCCTTGTTGATTGCGGATGTCACCGTGTTTTCCAGGGATTTGAGGATATCTAGTCCCCCTTTGGGGCTCTCTTCTAAGTCGTTTTCAGTCAAATAATGGTACTTGGAGGAGATGTCATACTTTTCCTCCTCCTCGCTGGGCTTCTCCTTCTCCTTGGGTTTCTCATCAGTGACTGTCTTGTCCTTGTCCATTTCCTTCTTGACCTCCACGTTCAATTTCGGGGAGACACTCGCAGGTGTGTTGGAGGGGGACGTGAAAGTGGTGGCCGCCAGGGGCACAGACTGTACCTTCTCATCCAGCAGGGTCGTGATGGTGGGCGTGACGGGCGTCTCCATGATGGGTTTCCCCTTCTTCATGGCCGAGTTAGTGACCTTGATGAAGTGGCCGGTAACCATCATGTGGGCCGTGAGCTCCTGCAGCGTGTCATGGGAGCTGCCACACTCCATGCACTTCAGGATCTGGGACTTGCGGGCCTCGAAGTGCCACGCGTAGCTGGCCCCGTTCTGGTGGCCGTACCGGTTATTTGGCGTGATGTAAGGGTTGGAGTTCTTCTGAAGCGCATCATTGGTGTCCGACATGGTAGCTTTAGGGGTTCCACCTGTGGAATCCGGGGAGCTGGGGAGCTCCAGCTCCAGTGAAGCTTTTTTGCGGGCAGCCGGAATGATTTTGGCTGCCACGGGAGTGACGGGTTCCTTCAGAGGCACTTTTTGGTAGTGTTTTGTTTTGATCATATGGACACTCAGGTCCTGGAGGGACTCAAAGGAGTGGCCACAGTACATGCACTTCAACACCTTCTGGGCGTCCTCCTTCCCTTCCATCTCCAGCAAGGAGCGTTTGCGGGGCTTGGACCAGCGCTTGGGGTTGTTGTTGTCGGTCTCGTGGTTATCGTCGCGGTAGTGCCCAGTCTCGTTCATGTGCACCGTCAGCTCCACCAGGGTGTCGTAGGCCGCGCTGCAGTCTTTGCAGCGGAACTTGCTGGCCCCCGTGAAGATGGAGCCATAGAGCTTGCTGCTCTGCCGGTACAGCTGCACCGTGCTGAAGAGGCTGGGCTCCGGCAGCATGCGACTCTGGGACACCTGCTGCAGGGTCTTGGCCATGGCGCTCTGGTGCCAGTCGAAGCTCCCGCTGCCGCAGCTGCTGCTGCTACTGCTGCTGCTGCTGCTGCTGCCGCTGCCGTTGTTCTTCTCCGAGGAGGGCTGGTGCAGGTTGAGGTTGAGGTTGGACCAGTAGGAGTTGGAGAGGAAGTTGTTGTACACGGCCTTCATCTGCTCCAGGCTATCCGACACGGTTGTGTCCTCCAGAGGGACCGTGACCTCCTTGGTCTCCTCTTCATTCTTGATGGAGCCACTTTCAAAGTCAGCCATGCGGTCACTGGTCTCGCTGATGTGCGACTCGCTGTCCATTTCGTGACTGGAAAACTCAGCGGCCGGGGAGTTCTGGTAGCTGGGGCAGGTCTTGGGGAGCTCCTTCTCGGGGCACATGTACTTGGCCGAGGGTTCTCCATCTGCCGTGTGCTCTTCGGGGTCTATATCTTCGTCTACCAGGGCAGCTGCCTTTAACTCATCGGAAACATAGGCTGCCAGGATAACAGGTGGGAGCGAGGGACAGGCAGGATTGAAAGAAGGAAGGGAAGAAGAAGGAGAGAGAGAGAGAGAGGAAAAAAGCATTAGTACGTGTTGATCAGACCTAGACTATGTTCTTGGTTCTCAGGAGAAAGCAGCAAAAACTAGATGGGCACAATTATTTGTAAAACTAAATAGTTAAAATGTGGTGTTTCTTCGGAGCAAAAAAAAAAAAAAAATCTGCTCTTCAAACATAATTTGCCACCTTATTCTTCTCAAGGGGCAACAGCTTGAAATTAAAACTAAATTTGAAATTAATGAAGCACATTCTGGAGGTGGCATTCATTTCTAAAGTAATAAATTACTTGTATCAACCTCAGAGACAGCAGTTCCTGTCTGTCAATTAATATGTCTTATGCTTCTCCTACCCCTAATGCATTTCTTAACAGACAGATTCACAATTTAAATTAAGCAACCATTTTTTACTCATTACATTTTTGAGGCTCAATCTTTAATAAATATAAAGTACAAAAACATCAATAAAATTTTTACGAAGTAAAAAGAAAGTACATCAATTGCAATAAATTAAAAACAAGGTTTTATGGCTTTTTTTTTTTCTTCCTTCTGGAAAAGCAGGTCTCCTCAAAGCTCAGGGTGAGCTGCCTCTCTGGGATGGGTGCTGGTTGGTTGTGGTTGGGTGGGATGACAGGGATCTGCTACTACCCAGCCCCGGCCCCGCTTCCCACATGGATATTCAGCCCTCCTCAGCCACCCGGACACACACACTATCCATGCAGAATTATGTCAGAACAAGTTCAGGAAAATTGGTATGCGGTGCTCATTCCTGCTGTATAAATATATACAAGACCTTCCAGTGGACCTTACAAATGTCAAAGTGTTTGCTCTTTAGACTACTTTGTCAATATTTACTCAGCATAAGCTTCATGGGCATCCAACAGGGATCCTGTCTTTCTGGAGGCAATGTAACCAGGGATGTAAATCCAGCACGCACTCCCAAGCAGGTGGAGGGCAGGGCCCAGCAGCTGTGGGTTCTAGAAGATGCACATCCAGAGATGCAGGACCCTGACAACATTTGTGTTAAGGATGGACGGAGTAGATTTTAATTTTTTCTCCTTGCATTCAGTGACTCGGGTTTCTCTTGAATGAAGATTGCCTTGTCCTGTGTACTACCCACAGCTGGTGGTCTTGAGAGCTCCCAGGTGTGGACAGCCCTGTGTAACAATTTCAAGCAAAAGAGAAGGGGCAGAAAGTGACTTTTTCCTGTCAACTGCTAAGTACCTGTTTGCTTCAAAAGGCCAGTGAGCAAGGGTGCAGGGTATTTGGAATACTTCGTCGCTAACTTCAAGGCTGATTAAATATATAATAAAAGTTCTTAGAAAAGGAAGACAAGCTTTGTTGGTAGAATCTGGGAAATTTAAAGATTTGCCCCAGGTGCAGTCTACATTAGAAAAAATAAATAAATGAAACAAAATCCCCTAAACAGTGAATTGATTCCCTAGTAGTCAAACAGATATTCCCCCCGACTGTTCCTTTCCGCTCAGTTGTGATGCTTTTGTCCCTCCGTCCCCTCTTTGGGCACCAAGATTTCTAAGCTGAAACACAACAGCAACGTCTTAACAATGATGTGATGTGATCTTGGGTTGGAATCCTGTCCCGGATACACACATCAGCTGTGGAGATAGGGACACATTTGCTCACACACAATCTACAATGCACCACTCTTGGGCCTGGGCTGTGGGATGTCCCTTAGAAATCACCAGAAGAAAGCTCCCTGCTCTGGTCAGCTGAGCTGTGAAGTGCTGGGGTGAACATTAAGTCTGAAGCCAAGCACTTAGAGATGACAACTTAAAACAGCTAAAGCTCTTTTCCTAGGGCCAGAGCCAAAATGCATAGGGAAATAGAGCGCAGGCCAAGGCAGGCTCATCTGCCGGCCACAGTGAAGAATGTGAATATGTGTACTGGAAACAGAACAGGCAAAGAAAAATAAAAGAAGACATCTCAATCTTCCCCGTAGCCTTCCTCAACTTGCAGCACCTTCTACAAATCTGGACTCATGAACTCCAACAGATGGCAGGCCTGGAGGGAGGGCAGCCAGGGTAGAGAGACAGAGTGCCCTAATTGGCTTGGACCTGTCCTGGTTTTAGCACTGGAAGTCCTGCATCCTGGAAATTCACTCAGTCCTGGGCAAATGGTCACCCTAACTGAGGGACACAGCATGACCCAGGTCAGGGCATCCAGGCAGGTTTGTACCTTCTTAGAATCCTCACTGAGGACAGCTGTAACAGGGTAGGCTGGACGCAGCTAGATGCAGCCCCCAATCTGTAGAAAAGTACCAGGTGGTCTTATGCGTGATGCTCCTATTGAGGAAGGGGCTCTATTGTGAATAAGCAGTCTGGGAGAGAAGAGGAAACCACCTGGCCTGTGTCCTTGCCATGGAGACCCAGGGAAACCCAGCCCAGTGTAGACAGGAATAGATACCAAAGCCCTTCTCTCCTGGACACATTCCCAGAGTCACAGTATAAAGCTCAAGTGCCACAACTTGGGCATTTGGCTCCTGTTTTATAGTTTCTGCAGAATTAAGTCTGGAAGAGAAACAGCCCCAGCAGCCTCTCCAGCAGGACAGCAGGTAGCCAGAGGAAGGTCAAGTCAATAGTGGACACCCAAGAGCCCACCACGGCATCAAGGCTACCAGCTGAGAGGCGTCTCCCACTCAGGAGCAGTGTGGCTCCCCATGACTGGACGCCCATCCCAGCTGACCCCTACCCCTGCTGTGAAGCATCAACCCAGCTCTGCGTGGCCACAGGCTGTGTGGTGCACCCCCTCCATGTGTGCCACCATTGATGTGACCAGCTCCTGCCCCAGGCTGGCCCCCCACATCCTCCAATAAGCTTTGAAAATTGCACAGCAGTATCAGAATGTCATCAGTCTGATGGCTGAGAAGGAAATTAATATTGAAAGAAAAGTAAGGCCAACCTCCCTGGTGGGAATAAAATCCAACTCTGAGGGAAAGTAAAAGGCTCCAGTGCCAAGAAGGCCTGGATCCTGGGGAGACCTGGCCTCATCCTGTACCCCAGCCACGGCCTTGTCATGGTTTCTGAGGGTCCTTACAAGGGCGCGGGCACACGGCCAGGATGGGAACCTCACTACCTGTTAAAGAGGCTGTGTTCTCTTCAGACCCCATGGTTAGAAGATTCCACGGGTTCTCCCCTATGAAAACAGAGGGCCAAGGACCAATCCTTCCACGAGGGTTGCAACAACTTCACTCCTTGAAGAATATCAGACCTGCTCTTGATTACCAAACTTTAAAAAGTTGCAAGAAAAGTGCAAAAGGGCCCAGAGAGACGGGAAAACACCCGTTTGAACCACAACTACTTCCTGAGTACCCGCAGGGGCCAGGATGGTTGCCATCCTCTGGGCCACCCGTCCTTCTCCTTCTCTGGGCCTCCATTTCCCTATCTGAACAGCACTGGGCCTGGAGTGACGGAGTCCTCCCCCTCTGCACGGCCATCACTGGATGGCTTTGTGGAGAAAAGGGTGAGGAACTGAAGAGCAAGCTCGAGCTTTCTGGTTCACTGTCCCCAAACACCAGCTCCTCCCAAACACAGCCACAGGTCACCCCTTGCTCTTTTCTTCTCTGAATCCTACTTAA
This sequence comes from Callospermophilus lateralis, assembly GCF_048772815.1. Classification (NCBI taxonomy): domain Eukaryota; kingdom Metazoa; phylum Chordata; class Mammalia; order Rodentia; family Sciuridae; genus Callospermophilus; species Callospermophilus lateralis. Next base: position 20,915,400 of record NC_135322.1, on the reverse strand, counting down.
CTTGCAAAGTCCCTGCTGGACAAAGGGAAGATTTCTGAACTCTGAGCGTTAATCCCCTGAATCAGGTAATGAGGGATAGGAGACAGGGTGTCTGCACCTCCTGTCTGTGTGGACAGTGAGAAATCGCCAAGGGGTTGGGGGGCTGGTGAGAACCTGGCTCCACCCACCAGGCAGGTCTCCAGTGCTCCAGCTCGGTCCCCTGCTGCTATTTAACTTCCTATGTATTCCTGCCTGAATCCTCTAAGGACAAGGAGCTTGGATCCTCTGTCTTGCACGTAGTAGGCAAGCAACAAACACTGGCTGGCTCATTTGAAGAGAGGTTACTTGCAGGTCACTCCCTGCAAAGAGGTGTTGTCAACAAGCTTTGTAACAGAATCTGCCCCTCTCTGTCCCACTCCAGGCCTGGACCAGCCCCCAGGCTCTCTCAAACCCTCCTCAACCAACTGCCTACTCCTCCCCAGCCTCTTCCATCTAGAGTCCCCAAACAGAAGCCACTGGGATTGTCATAAAGCAGCTGGCTGGTCCTGTCACTCCCTCACGGAACACCCTCAGTGACCTGCCACTGATCTTGGAAGAAACTCCAAATTCCTCAAAGCAGCCCCTAAGTCCTCCACCATTTAGACCTGCTTCCTCCTCAGCTCCTCTCAGCTTCTAGAATGTGCCAAGGACTCTCTCTCTCTCTCCTTACTTTCCATTCTGTCTCCTCTGCTGGAAACCCAGAGGCAGATGCAGAGAAGTGGAAAATGAGGCAACGTGCCCCTCCCCAGACCACAGGTGAAAGGCCACTTCTGGGGGAGAGGGCTTCTCTGACTCCGGCTTCTGTACCAATACCATTAGCTCCCTTCCTCTTCATGTTATTAAACATGCCAGCTGAAATCACTGATCTATAGCCAGATGTTCCAGATGTTCTAACAAACAGTCAGCTCTGTGTGGTCAGATCAGCCCCTATAACCCACACTCCACGCCCCAGATATCTGCCACGAACACATTGTCTGGCTGGATTACTCCATTTGCTGTTACTTAACAAAATACCTGGGGCAGGCCAACTTTATAAAGAAAAGAGGTTTATTTAACTCACAGTTTTGGAAGCTGAAAATCCAAACAGCACACCACTGGCTCTGGCAAGGGCCCCACGGCAGATGGCAGAAGCACACACGTGGGAGTAAAAGACCATATCTCAGAACAGGAAACCAGAGAGCAATTCAGGGGTCAGGCTTGCTCTTATAACAACTCCCTAGAACAAACTCAGGGTCTTGCAAAAACTACCTCAATTCTTTCCAAGGGCAGTACCCTAAGGATCTCCCATTAGCTTCACCTTTTAGAGGTTCAAGGTCTCTTACATCTCACACTGAGGATCAAGCGCCAACATAGGAACCCTTGGGGGATACACTCAAACCACTTCCAAACCATAATGACCACTTGACACAGATGCATAAAATGAAGGAACGACTTCTTCAACCTCCTAAGTAGCTGCCTAGACATCTCAGATGGACCCAGACCCCAGCCAGTCCCAGGACACAGAATGTACTGGGGTCTAATGAAAGTCCTTCCTGGGCCTGTTCTCCGAGTGTGACTGGCATTTTCAAAAGTGCTACTTTGTGAAACACCCAAGCTGGTGGTCTCCCTGCATTTGGAGTCACCCTGAGCTGTCTCCACACCCAAAACCCCATGTTCAAGAATGCATTCTTGTCAGACACGGTGGCACTTGTCTGTAAACCTAGTGACTCGGGAGGCTGAGGCAGGAGGATTGCAAGTTTGAGGCCAGCCACAGCAACTTAGTGAGACCCTGTCTCAAAATAAAAAAATAAAAAGGACTGGGGATGTGGCTCAGTGGTTAAGCATCTCTGGGTTCAATGTCCAGTACCAAAAATAAATAAATAAATACATAAAATAAAAAAGAATGCATGTCATATCATGCCCCTTTTCTCTTTCACAAATAAGACTGAAACCTTTGCTTGCAGCTCCAGTGGAGGACGCAGCTGGATTGTGAGGGGAGGGGGCTCTTATTCAAACCAGTCTAAAGCTGCAAAGAAACACGGAGGAGCAGGCAGAGAACTGCAAGTGAGGGGCAGATGGAGAGACCTGTGTCTCAGTTGTCCCCAAAGTCGTCCTTTGATGATAAAGTCTTTCTCTGAGTTGGAAGCCAAACTGCCGCAGCTGCTTCCCTACCTACACCACCACACCCCCACCCTGCCAAGGAGAAGCATATGCAGGACAGCAGTCCATCTCAAGAGCTGAGTGCACGAACGGCTTTTCAGACTGCTGGATGAATTAGAGAACTTGGCTGAACAGAACCAAAGGGGACTTTTAGGTAAAGACTCCTGAGCAATAAAACCTCTAAGAGCTCAAACCTCTAAGAGCTCCCTGCAAAGTTGCCAACACCTCGGGAAGGTCGAGTGATGAGAAAGAACAATGATCCGGCCTAATATGTGCATCTGGGCATGGACTCTCTCCATCTCTGTTGCATCTGATCTTCTGAATGGCCCTGAGAGGTAGAGAAAATCATCTCCACTCTGCAGATATGGAAAGTGGTGTTCTGATGAGTTACACAGGACCCTGTTCTACCCCAAGGCCCATGTCCTGGGTCTGAATGTGAGGGGCCCACACAGCAGGAGCATGCGAATGGGCACTGTGCTGATGCTGAGTGGGCTGAAGGGCAGAGCCTTTGAGGACTCCCCAGTGATGGCCACACCTTCCCCTCCAGGAGGGCCCTCAGCCCTGCCCACAGCTCACCACTATCTGTGGGTGATGGACGTGAAGAACCCACCATGTCAATCAGAAGGTCAGGAGGCAGTAGCTCCCTCGTTAATATTTATTATCATCATTAACTAAACTTAACCACTAGGTAAAAAAATTAATGTTTCGTATAAATATAAGAGAGTAAGCTAGGGCATAATGGAATTCATTCAAGTGGGGCTCACCTCCATCACAGGGTGACGAACCTCTCCCAAAGGTGAAGAGGTGGTGGCTAGGCTCTGTGCTCTGAGGCCACGGGGGCTGCAGGTGGGCAGGCATGGTGGCAGGAAAGGGAGCACTGGGGGTGGGACGAAAAGAAATGAAAGTATGGCTGTGCCCTGCTCCCCGAAGCAACTTCAAAGTGAATTGCCCTGTGGGTATTAGCATTTTGTGGACTAATATGAAGGTTCTGAAGTTAAAACCCACCATTTTCAAGTGCTCAAAACTCCTGGGAAGGTTTCTCAGCTCCCCACAGCTGTACTTTCCCCTGTCTGCTTAGTAAAGATGGCCCAGGAAGGTGATCTCCTAGTAAAGCGTGACCATGCTCCCTGCCACAAGGGGGCGCTAGCTGCAGTGGAAGGAGAGGCAGGGGCCAGAGGGAGGGAAGGAGGAAAACCAGGAGTTAAAGGGGGCTTGAGGGCTTAGGTGCCCCTCAGCTGTCCAGCAGATTGAGAAGGACCAGGAGAGGGCGGAGGGACAGCAGCAGAGAGAGGACAAAGAGAAAAGGAAAGGAAAGAAGAAGGGAGAAGGGTCCTTTAGGAATGGTAGAGTAGAAGGTGGGCAGGGACAGAAAGAAAACATTTGACAGACAGGAATGAAAGAAATTATGCAAGTGGAAAGGACTGTAACTGGAGAGGGCCTGGGGCTCGGAAACTGGTGGAGATGCGTCCATGGGGGCAACCATCAAAAGTGGCCAGGGGAGAGGTCTCAGGAGAGCCACTGTGGGTCACTTCCAAGGCTGGAGACTTCAGGCCTTTTCTCTACCTCTCACGTACTCAGATTGTTAAATGACACTGTGATTTTTTCTTCTTTTTAAAGAAAAACTTAACCAGCTGAGGGGATGGTCAAGGGGGAAGTTAACTACTCAGCCAAGCCTGGGGACAGAGTGAACAGGAAGCAGTTTGGAGACAATCCTGTTCTGCCTCAGAGATCATCTGGGGCTGTCCTGAGCCAAGAGGACATTCTGGAATCCTGCAGGGCCAGGGGAACCCGTGCTGGCCTCAGCAAACCTCCAGGAGCTCCTGTCAAGCCCTCAATCATGCCTGATCACGTGGGAGAAATGGAACTGTCCAGAAGATGCCAGGGATATGCCCCAAATTGGACAGATGAAATCCTGACCCGGCTCTCCAGGGCTCATGCACAGCAATCTCTGCAGACCCTTCTCCTGATCTCCCCTCCTGGCCAGATCTATTCCTCCTGTATCATGAATCAGATTCGAAGCCAACACCTAAGGTCCCAAGTCCCCTGCACTGTTGTAGAGTGTGTCTGAACAAGAACAAATGTCAAGATCCTCAGGTGGAGTCTTGACCACTTCTGATGCCCTGCCTGCACCCCTGGCAGCTGGGCCCACAACACAGGAGATCCCCCCAAAATTAGAGCAGGAGCAGATGGGAAGCCACAGTGGCCCACTGCCACGGACAGTCATCCATGAGAGCAGCATCCTGAACTCTGCAGAGCACCTGCCACTGCTGCTGGCATTTCCGCGCTGCATTTTCTTCTGTGAAACTATGCAAGGTCATGGACAGTAAAGCCCTGGCTCTTCGTTTCTGCTATGTCTCTAACTGGGCACGTGGTTGTGATGACTGGCATCAGGTATGTGAGCTTCTGTTTCTTCTCCCATGAACTGGAAAGAGGGAGGGTGGCCTATCGACCACACCTACCTCCCAGTATTCCTGAACAACTTCCAAGTTGGAGGGACTCTGCCAATAGAGGTGCACCAGCAGCACAGGGGCTTGTACACCAGTTTCGGGGCCGGGCCACTACCCTGCATCCAGAAGGCAGAGTCCGGGGACTGCCCTGGCCCCTTGAAAGGCCTTGAGTGGGCATCCCCCAGATCTCCACGCTGATCTCACTGCCTCACAGGGAAGGCCTTGCTGGAGGGAAGCCTCCCCATTGGGGTTTGCACCCGTGCTTCCTTCTTTTTGCAGCCTCGAGATGTTCCTGACACGTGCTGCCCCACAGGCCCCAGCCCTGTCCACGGGACTTCTAGGAAGGAAGCAGACAAGGACTTGGACCAAGCCCGGCTCCACCCACGGCTCTACTGCTTGGAGCTGACCCAAGAGTTTCCCCAGGTCTGGGGTCTGAGCCAGGTGCTTGCTAGAGAGGCCAACTCAGACACCCAGACCCAGTGGCTGCCTGTGTCCCTGCAGCCCCAGCCTCCAGCTAGGCCACTTTCTTTGGCTGAGCCCAGCCCCCATGTCAGGTTAGCTTGTGCCCTGAGTCACCTTCCTCTCTATGTGGGAGAAAGAGTTCAAAGATCCCTGAAAATGTCACCTAAATCTCACCTTTCTCTAAACACACCTGGAAAAATCCAGAGGGACTGATCCATTGGACACAGAAGTTCTGCTGAAGGAAGGACTTTTTAAATGGCCGCTACACCCTCCTCCAGGTCATTTTTACAGAGGGTGCAGCTGCAGAAGCATGCTGCACATCTCACTGGGATCCTTTACAGGGAGGCCATTCGGTGCCTCTGCTGCGTCTGTTGCAACCTGACTTGGGGCCTAGAGTTCTCCCTAGATGTCCCGAGGTCCCGTAGTATGGATGCTCACAGGCAGCCACCCACTGCTCCAGACCTGGCCAGAAGCCCTGGGAGGGGGTCATGAGATGGTGCTCAGAGCTGGGTCAGCACTGACTGAACACATTCGCACACTCTGGGCAGTTCTTCAGGGGCCTCAGGAAGGACAAAAACCAAGACAGAGTGACACCCTCCGGGCTGCTCACAGAGAGAAGGCTCAAAGCAGCAGTGCTAGGGTGGGACTCCCTTTTTGTGCGGGGACTGAGGTGGTGGCTGAAGCAGTAGCTGAGAAGTGGAGGCGGACCTAACTAAACATAACCCCACCAGGGGGATCAGATTACATGCTGCACCTCTGCCTGGCTATTAAATAGGCACCAGAAAGAAAAAAATAACAAGGTTCTAGAGAAGGCAAGTTTATGCCTGGTACCCAGCAGGTCAGTGCAGCCCAAAACACAGGTCTCCATCCTTCCACCTGGGCACCTGGAGATCCATAAAGATATCTTCCCAATGTCTCAGATGATGGAGGTCACAACCTCTAGGGGACAAAGAGGGAATGGTCTTCTGGGGTAGTTCTAGTGACCTTCCAAGCAGTCCTGCTCAGCAAGGGTCTCCCAGAAAAATATCCGAAGGTCTGAAGCCAGACCAGAGGGGCTGCTGGGGAAGGGCATGGTGTGGCTCTGCAGGGAAGGACATGTGGCTGAAGCTATAATGGTCAGGACTTCTCCAGAAGGCTGGCCGCGTTAGGATGACAACCTCCTCTAGATTGATTGTTCTTCCCACTAGCAAGGTCAGGAATATTAATTTTGTACACGTTAATTTGATGTAATGTGCGAGATGAATGCTTGTTCAGTTGGGTATCACTGTGTTAATAAAGCTGCGATGCCTTCATGCCAAGAAAAGCATGGCATTAGCTGATTGGTGAATGAAGTCAGTGTGAAGAAGGCCACATTACTCTTTGGCAGAGCCAGGGTGGCCAATGGTTGTTCAGGCCATGCCAGGCTGCTGCTGCTGCTGCTGCTGCTGCGGCTTGTCAGGGGACTGACAAAGGACACCTCGCAGTTGTTGGAAGTCCCAGCCTGTTCCAGACCCTCAGCATCCAGAGCAAGTCCTGTTCCTCCAGGTGTGGCAGAAAACAGGAGGCCAGGCGCCTCAGAAGCCATGCCTGGGGCTCCCACCACTGGCTTAAGGAAGACACTGCCTCGTGCTGTTTCCTTTGGATTCCTGTTGCTGTGAGAGTCCTGTTCTGCCATCTCAGAAGGCACTCACCAGAGCAGCTCAGGAAAAGAGGCCTGAAAGTTGGAAGGCTCACCAAGATCAGAAAGGAAAGACAGCTTCCCCATTCCTAAAGTGACTCTCCTCAAAATGCTCTGGATGGGGCACTCTGTGGCAGTTCAGGCACCAACCCCATGCAAAGAAAAATAACCCAGAACACACACCACAAAAGCAAATGCCTTGGACAGTTCTCCAAATAATACATAGGAAATAAATACTCAGCTCTGGGACCATCTGAATTGCCTTTGTCCTTGGCTTCAAGCACATACCAACCAACTGGGCACCTGATCAGCAGTGGAAGTCCACCACAGCCAGCTCACTGGGTGTCTGAACTCATGTCCTGTGTCCCACAGGAAGGTGTCACTGTTGAAGTCACCCCAATCCACTGTGGAAGGGACAAGGCAGCGTCATGTTGCGGGTAGGCTGGCAGTGGGGGAGGGTCTGGGTTGCCACCTGTCAGCCCGGAGCCAGTGATGGTCCATCAGGTGAAGCAAGGTTCCTGGTGTCAGGATAAGTTCTGGCAAGCGCAGTGACAGAGTAAAGCTTGCCATGAGTGCCGTATCCCTATTCCTCTTTCTGAGCTCAATGGATTTCCAAGTTCTCCTTCCCGTCTTGAGTGAGGAATCCAGGCTCTATCTCCTTCCCTATATCTTTTCCTTTTTATTCTATAAAAGGCATAGGGTAAATCCTAACACATAGTGAATCCAACTTCATCCAAAGAATTTTCTCCTTGGAAGAACAGGAGTTGGGTAAATTATCAGGAGGAGAGGATGGGCTTGGCTTTTTAAAACTGCACACATGAGCAGTGGCCAGTTTTTCTAATGGCTCTGTGCTTATACATCTTTAGCTCTGGAGCGTGACTGTCATGAAGCAGCTCATGGTCTCCAATAAGGCAGTGATTGAAACCAAGAGGAACTCTTGCTGGCTTGCACACTCAGAGATCTCAAAACCCTGGGAAGCCTCAGTTGAGTACCGGGCAGTGAGTTGAGGCAGTTTGGGGACACAAGTGGCTATATAACTCAAGTTCCCACTGGGAGTCACTGGCTTGTCTCCATCATGCCTTAACAGCTATATTCAGAAAGAAGGTGGATGGATGGCTTACATGAAAGAGGAATGAAGATTTATACGAAAAAGGAAGCAATTGATTCACCCAACCCATTTACCTATCTATCCATCTACACATGTGTGCATCCATCTACCCACCTACTCATTGATTCATCTAGCACCAAGCCATCCATTCACCCCCCATCCATCCATCCATCCATCCATCCATCCATCCATTCATCCATGTATTAGACAAAATTACATATTCTGGATGCTTTAAAATTAGAAATAAGAAGTTATCAAAATAAATGGGTCAGAGTCATAGGTTTTACTTTCATGTAGTTGAATGACCTTGGTTACACAGAGCACAAAGAAATCAGAGGATCATATGTCTTAGCACAAATGTCTCAGTTTGACATTCAAAATCCAAAATAATCAAGCCCCATGTTCCCTTCCAGTTTTTATCTTCCACTTCCTGCCTCCACACATACATACGTTCCTGATAATGCTCCTAGTTCTTGGCTTTGATTTATCCTGTTTCCTCCACATTAGACACAATGCTCATCTTTTCACGTCCCCCTCCCTCTCCTCCAGTGTCCTGCTCATTCCTCTGCCCCCAGGAAGTCCTTTCTCTCATAGTGACTTCTTTAATATCAGGGCTGGTACAGGAATGGAAAATCCTCTCTAAGCTCTAAATGCAAGAAAAATGTTATTATTGGCATTATTTCTGTCTTGTTTTGCCATTAATCTTTTGCAATTTTTGGAATTATTAACCATGTGCACAAATTGTCTCCCCTGAACATTACAGGCAAGCCTCACTCCTGCAGCGCTCCCGAGGCCTGCCATCCCAGCTACCCTCAGTAACTTCTGGCTGAATTCACGTTGTCTGGTTGGGGTGCTTAGTCTAAGAACCCCCACATTCCAAGGGTCACCTCAAGTGGAAGTTTCCACCAGCTTCCTTGACAGGTCTCAAAAGCTGGGTAAAGGAGCTGGGAGTGTCCTCTGACCTCATGAGCATCTCTTCTTGGGGTCCCGCTCCACTTCACTCAGAGAGAGCCATGGCTGCAAGTGTAACTCAGGAGAACCCACAAAGGTCCCTCTCCTACAACCTGAAGAAAGACCTAAATAGGAAATGCTCAGAGACCCTAGAGAAGCTAAGTCCTGCCCTGTCTGCATGGAGCACCAGCATAGAGGTTACTACAGTGAAGCCATTTTCCTATAGCCTATAGCCCTGCCAGCACTGAGCCAGGACTCAGGTAGCCTTGGCCTAGCACTCAGACAGACCTGACATAGCACTGACACAGCACTCAGCCAGACTTTACCTGTACTCAGTCGGCATTCAGTCAGCCCTGGCCTGCACTCACCCATCCCTGACACAGTACTAAGTTAGTCCTTGCTCTGTACTTAGCACTTAGCCAGACCTTACCCAGTACTCACCTAGCATGCAAGTCCAGACCCAGACCTCACTGAGCACTTAGCCAATACTCTCATGGCAATGTCTGAGCACTCAGTCAGTACTAATCAGCACTTAGTCCCCAAGCCCTGACCCAGTATCTAGCACTAACCTAGAACTTATCAAGCATTCACAAAACACCCAGCAATCATGTAGTACTTAGCACTAAGTAATGACCCACTACTCAGTCACCACTCACTGAGCACCCAGCCAGCACTCACATACATGTAATCACCATTTGAATGGATAGTGATGAAATCTTCCTAACCTGTTTAAAGGAACAAAGGTGATGATTCAAAGGTTTGAACTGTTTATAACTGACTGACATATATATGCCTGCAGGTTTCACCAAATCCTAGTTGGCATTACTTTATATATTTTCTTTATAATACAAATTAGTATTGACTTGTTTCGCCTAAGTTTGTGTTTCTTATATTAGATTCAGGAACCCTCCATTCCTCACCTTCCATGGGTGGGGGGGGGGGAGTGGAGAGAAGAAACCTACCAAAACAATATAAGTATCCTTGGCACCAGCTGGATCATGCATTACTAGCCATAGACTATTCTTAGAGGATAATTCAGAAGAATATATGAAAATTGGAAATACTGATATATCTGACTCAGTTAGAAATCTAAACTACAGATATGCTCATGCATGGGCCATAAAACCCCTTAGAATATTTAACATTTCTTAGAATATAGAGTGGAAAAAGAAAATAATACCAGGGCTGGGATTATGGTTCAGTAGTAGAGGGCTTGCCTAGAATGTGTGAGGCACTGGGTTCGATTCTCAGTACCACAAATAGATAAATGTATAAATAAGTAAATAAATAGATGAACAAATAAAGTCATAAAAATAAAAAAAACGAATACCATATTATAGCAATTGATAAGAGTAAAAGAGCAATACCAGTGTTAGTGGAGACAGGAAACTACTGGAACGGCATGGCTGAAGCAGTACAAACTCTTACTAGCATTTTGAAAATCTGTGTGGCACCATCTACTAAAGCTACACACACATACACTCAGTGACGCAGCAATTCTGCCCCTGGATGCATACCCAGCAGATAAGCATACATAGATCACCTGTCCAATGTTATCTTTTGGCACACAATTCATCATAACAAGGAAACTAGAAACAATTCCAAAGTCCATCAATAGAAGAGATAAATCTTTCATGACATATTCACATAATGGAATATCATACAGTGGTGAAAATGAACTATTATAGGAAAAAAACATAGAAGAATCCCACAAACTAAGTGAAAGCCACCAGATACTGGAGAGAGAGAGAGAGAGAGAGAGAGAGAGAGAGAGAGAGAGAGAGAGAGAGAGAGAGAAAACATTATTTGAATCCATTTATATAAAAATTCAAACTCTGTCAAAACTAATGTCTAGTATTAGAAGTCAAGAGTACAATGGCTTTGGGAGGTAATGACCAGGAAGGGGCTTAGGAATACCTGGGGCACTAAATGATCTATTTCTGGGTCTGGAGTCTGGTGACATAACTTGCGGGGAAATATGTATGCTCATATTTTGGATATTACAGTGCAAAATAACATTTACTATGTAAGATAATGCTCTAAGTTCCCGTGTGGTTAGCTATCTAAGACAAGTGTGGGTAACCAAGTCTCAGAAGTCTCTGTTTTCTAGGGTGTGTGTGGTTGCTGGTGGATGCTCAGAGAAAGGGTCCTGGCCTGGCTATTAACAGGTTCCGTGGGTGTGGGTGCAGGAGGGCCATGTCACTGCTAGGGACCGAGATGGCAGGATGGGGAGAAGGGGTTCTCTTCTGCACTGCCTCATGTTTCCCAAGCACACATTCATGGAGCACTGTGAAGTCTAACAAATATTATAAAGGCAACTTATTCGTGTCCTGCACCTCCTCCTATGTGTCAGGCTCTGAACCGGGCAGCAGAAAAGACTCAGGACAACTTGCCCATCTCCACAGAGTGCACACTTGAAGACTGTGTGGCACGAGTGAGTGACTCCCTGGATTTTCTGATTTTGATACAGCTGTTCCAGAAACACCCAGGCTTGCAGAGGACCCTCCAAACAAACCAGCACCAGGCGCGACGGCACCCACCTGTAATACCAGCGACTCTGGGGGCAGGAGGATTGCAAGTTTGAGGCCAGCCTGGGTAACTTGGTAAGATCTTGTCTCAAAATAAAAAAATATATATATATATAAAGTGCTTTACCACTGAGCCTCATCCTTAGCTGGGTTCAACCTCCAGCACAGAGAAATAGAGAAAAATAGAGAAAGAAAAATAGAAAAAGGAAAACAAAAAACAGCATCCATGCCCCCAGCCCAGCTTTCACGTGCTTCCCTGCCCATTCCCTGACCCAAGGCACCCCGACAGGCACAGCGACTTCATCCCTAAAACACGGCGAAGAAAGCTACAGCCACATCAGCAGACATCTGAGACAGGGTCAGGCCACCATGACTGGCACTGGGACAGTTAGGTGGAGCTCTCTGGCTTCCTCCTCAACAACCTGACATACACAGGGACTTGGGGATCTCAGCAGGTCCCAACTTCCCTGCAGTTTCCATGTACCCAGAGAAGGTCACTCTGGGCCTCTGCTCATGTGACCAGGAGCATTTCCCCTCCCCAAACCCCGCCAGTGGCCTGTCTGCGCTGCACTTCGTTATTCTCTCCACCCTAGCTAGTCCTCGAATCTGTGCCCACAGCCCTCCTGGGATTCTGCAGCTAGTGTGACCCCTTCTTTCCACAGCCCCCAGCCCAGGCAGGGCCCTGGGCATTTGGTAAAGTACAGGGCCTGGGCAGGTACCAGCTGGGCATTCGATAAAGTTCTTTCAAATCTGGCCAAACTTCCCCCAATAAAAGACGTCACCAACAGGGAGGGCAGACTTCGTGCTTGTTCCCGTCGTCACATTTTGTTTCCTTGAACCAAGCATCATTTCCATGAAGACCCTGAAGCCCAGAACTCTTTAGCCAGGCACAGGGGCATCCCATCCACCAGCAGCTGCTCCAGCTCATAAGGGCCCCGGCCCACGTGGGGATGCTTGGTACTTCTGCCGGCACTTTCTGTGCATGGCCTCATCCCAGCTGCACAGCAACCCAGGAGGAGGGCGAGCCCACCTGAATGCTCCATGTCATGAATAAGACTGAGGCCAACGGGTGATGATTCAGGGAGACACAGAACCAGGCGTGGCCGTCACAGGCTGGGGCTTTCCCTGCGGTATCCCCTGCTCCCCTCCTGAGTGCACGTTTACAAGGTACTGCGTAAGGAGGAAGAAATGCAGAAAGGCTCCCTGATGCTTTAAGCATGGTGCACAACCACGGGGACACTCTCACCACCAAGGAGTTTAGCCTGAAAATACAAAAGGGCGGGTTGCTTTCTGAATTAAGCAAAACCTGGAAATCTGTGAACCCCATCTGTGAAAGGGCTATGGGGTAGGGGAAGAGGAGGGAGTGGGCATGTGGGGCAGTGTCCTGGCCACGGTGAAAAAGTACACCTGTGCTCAAAAGGCCCCTGTGTCCACATCCCGCAAGAGAGCTCAGGCACTGCACCACGGCCCTAGGACTCCTCCTGAACAATGGAAACTACTTTCTGTGTCTCTCACCCATTGAAGCCCAGGGACCCCATCTCAGGTCGGCCCTTTCTGGTGGCTGCCTCTCAGAGAGGACAGTGTGAACGGTTTATAGCCGCCACTGCGAACACGGAATGTCACGCAAGCAAAGACACTTGTCAAATGCCTTTCCCTTACAAGCACCCTCATCATGACCTGTGTTAATGAAGTTAATTGAATTTAAGATCAATAATGGTTAATTATTGCAATTTGACATTCAGAGATAAATGGCTTTAAGACAGAGAAGTGTGCGCGCGCGAGAGAGAGTGTGTGTGTGAGTGTGTGAATTCTCTCCAAAGAAGGTGAACGCATTACAAGCCTAAGAGGGATCCCACAAGCCTTCCATTGATTCTGGTACAATCTGATCGACTTCATCCTCTGATGAATGTGGGCTTTTCAGAGCTACAAGTAAATGTTCTACAAGACTACTCTAACCCTTGTCACTGGCCAAATCTATATGTGCTGTACACCAGAAATCTATTGAGATAGATTAAAGAACTGCTGTAGAAACAAGAGTGGCTTCAATAAAGGTGAAGGTTTATTATATTGACTATTAATGTAACTTAACTGTATGCAGTTATGAATGCTTATGGATCAGAGCAGTTTAATTTGGGCCAGTTGGATATGATTATAATTGAACACCAATTTTTTTTTTATATCACCAAAGATGAACTCAATTCAAAATGGAAAAAAAAGAGAGAAAGAAAAACCAACCAAGCTCAGAAAGGAAGTTACAACTTGATTCTCAGACAGTGGAGGCCCCTGAGCGGCTGGCCACAGGGGTGCTGGCCCCGCCTCTGTGGGGCTGGCACTCACCATTCAGCCTCTCGTCCCCAGCCCCCCACAGCTTGCTGGGGGCTGAGGCTCCGGCAGTCTGTGGCCATCCCCCAGCCCACAGTCAGGCCTGCTAAGTGGCTCATCTGATTTCATCCCAGTTGGTGAAAAGTTTACTTTTCAGTAGGGTTTCTTGGTAGGAAGACATGTCCCCAAATACGCCTGTAATGACACTCCTACATGTACCCTGAAACCAGTTAAATGACCACTTACAAGATTCATAATGACAAAGTAAATGTTGGCAGGGAAGGAAGTCCTACTGATTGCAGAGTACTGACAATAAAATGCGGCTGAGGAGTTCTGTCAAAATGTAAGATTATGCAAAAACACCGTTGAGAACACTGCTAATCATCTGCTTGTGTCAATTACTTGAAGGGTCTCTGACAGCATATTTACATTAAACACATTTCAGGAGCAAAATCCTTAATGCTATATCAGAATATTTTTCATTACCATTAGTGAATCTTTAAAAATCGTTCTTTTCCCCCTCGGCTACAATAGGAGCCAAGGCAAGACAAGGAAGGCCGGGTGGGGAGTCTGTGGGGGTGCAATGGATTGTGGGGGGAAATCAGCTCAGCCTGCTGCAAAGCAGAGGGAAAGGCAGACTCAGATGTGAGCCATCCCCGTCACACTTACAACAGGGCCCTCTTTCGTTCCCAAAAGCCTGTATGTCAGATGACAAACAGCACTGACTCTACTCCTAGCTGTGGTGGCCAATCCCATGTCTAACGTCACCTTATTTAGCAAGGTGACAGGCACAGGGGCAATTACTGGAATTAAGACTTAGATGGCATCTATCGGGACTGCACACAGTTCCACCACCTCGTCCTGGTCCTGCAGTCTCGTGCACAATCGGGATGACACAGAAGTAACCCAAAAGAATGGGTTGGAGTGGTACAGACACGTGAGACATGTCCCACAGGAAGGTACTGGCCTGGGACTGAGCATCATCAGATTAGGGACACCCTAGTGAAGAGTGCTATGAGGTTCACCAGATGGGTTTCCTTGGAAGGTGATCGAACTTCAGGTTGGAAGGAGTCCAGGGGGCTTGGGAAAATACACCTGAGCACCCTCAGGAAGTTATACCCAAGACAGCCCAGGGCTTTGCTAACAATCCAAATGACTGTGGTGACAATGGCATCCAGGGTGCTGTGATTTCTTAATTTTTAGTCCTTTATTGAACATTTTACACATGCTGCCTTCTGTTCCCCTCCTACCACCCCACGAGGTGGTTTAGTTGCTCCACTACTTCACAAAGGCATGGTGACCCACTAAGACTCCAAGCAGATGGAGTCAAAGTCAGGACCTGAGCTCAGGTATCTGGGGCTTTGCTATGCACCACACCAGGGATGTCTACTTAAAGTGACTGCGGGTCAGCCCTCCAAGGTCCCAGCCCTGTAAGCACCTGAAGACATTTCTTACATTCAGAGAAGCAGGAAGAGGCCCATTAAAGCTTGGTAAGCCTTGACATCACCTTAATCTGGTGAAGTGTGTCTGTGCCATTCAGATGATGGATCCACGGTGAAGGATTATGCTGGATCATCACTCAAAGGGCATCCTGAGGCTCTGGGATGCCTAGGAGTGGCCCCTCTGGACCCAAGTTGCTGCCCACACTCTCCAAGGGCCTAGAGGCCTGAGGTCCTTTGTGATCATTGCCTCAGAAAGCAGAAGGCTGTGCTGGCGTCCAGGAAGAAAGATGGCACGTGGTATAAATGAAACACAAGACTGCAAGCCACATCCAACCTGCTCAATAAGAAATGCACGGGACATGCAGAGAATCAAAAAGGACTCACACCCATTCAAACAGCACTCTAGGGGATTCGATATTTGTGCTCATTTTCGAAATCAGTGTATGTTATGTGAAAATTTGAAGTTAAATGCATTCCTTTTAAAAGAGTCTATATTGTGAATGTTTTATTAAGTCAAATGTTTCCTCCCCATTCCCAAACATTTCCCTAACTGACCTTTATAGCTGTGTGGTTTAGTTTTATGTTATTCTATTGTTTAGGGACTAATGTCAAGGAAGAAGTCTGTCCATGATCAGTACACACATTTTGTTTTCTGAACATTTTCAATCTACAGTTGATTGAACCTGCAGATGTTGAATCCAAGGCTATGAAGAGCCAAGTATATGTAAATATAAGTAAATAAACATATATACACACTGCATATATACAGATTTTTTTTCTTTTTCATCAGAGTTATGCAGGTGAAAAAAATGCACAGAAATTACATTCGCCCTCTGGTTGCACATCCACATCTGAAGTGAGATCTATATTGAGGAAAGCACAGGTCAAAACAGAAGTATCCAGAAGCCAAAGGTTCTAGTTCAATAAGGCAAAAATTGGGGTAGATTCTGGGTGCCCCATTTCTTGCTTGATGGAAACAAGATGCATGGATAAATTATATGGCTGAGTTCACTTTCACTTAAAAAATTTAAATATTAAATATTCATATAAATATATATACACATTATATATATAAAGGCATAGACACACATTTATCCACACCTGCACACAAAACCCTATATGAATGTTATCCTGTAAATACATTGTAATAAATATCTGCAAATAAACTTACACCAAATGAATGAATATATCAGACAAGAGCAAGTTATCCAAATGGGCAGGGTCTGCTATTGAATCATCAAGATTCTTGACACTCGATCACCCACTCCAGGGAATTGCCCCTCAACTCTCCGGGAAGAGACCAAGGCTAGTATGGCTGCTGAGCTGCAAATCTTGTAAACTGATCTCTGCCAGTGTTGAGGAGCATGCTCAGGTTTTTACCTGGACACTGGTCATGCTGCCACATGGAAGGAGCCAGTATCCTTTCTTCAGAGGACAGCACAGGTCTGGCTCAACAGAGGTACTTGGTCCATATGGGAGCACATGGGCTCAGAGCAGGGCCCAGACTCATCAAACCAAGGGCTCTGTTCATAATGGCATGAGCCACATGACTTTACTTTCATCAGGTCCAAGTGGTACTCCAACCCATCTTTGCAGGGTCACTGAGTGGACTGAATCAGCGTCCCTCCCGTTATCTTTTAAATATAACAAACAACTGCAAACAAACTCAATGCCAAGCTTACACTGGTGTGGCTGTTCCTCCATCCCTGCCTGCCTTCCTTTTAGGCCAGCACTTCTCACCCTGCAAGGTCCCTAAGCCTCATAGGCCAGCTTGCTTAGAAACCCCAAAGCCCACTACTGAATGTGGGCACCATCAGAGGGATGGACTAGGGTTCCCTGGTTCAATCATGATTGGATTAATTGTTGGCCTGTGCCAGCAAAGGCAAACAGATTTCATAAAGACGTATCTTTTTGTGAAGGTAGAGATATACAAAATGATAACGACAGCTAACATTGAATGGGTCCTCTACTAAGGCCAGCTGCTGTTCCAGGCCCTTCCACACATTAACCCACAACACTCCCTATAGGATTTCACAAAGTGCACACTCTTATCATCTTCATTTCACAGATGGGGACTCTGAAAAACTGGTTCATGGGGACAGAGTTAACCATGCAGGGCCAGGACTCTGGAATCATCTTTCTGGATGTAGCTTCTAAGCCTCTCTCTCTCCCCCCACCTACCCCCACCACCTTCCTGGTAGATCTGTACCCCATGTGCATCTCTGCTGTTTACAGAAAGAATCCCCCTCCCCCAAACTGTCAAACTGGGACCATAACCAAAAAAAATTAATCTCAAGTTTTTAAAATATCAAAACCTTAAAACGTATAATTAAATTAATCATCATAAATTACTTTTTAGCACTGAGAGTTGGATTTATAATATCATTTTCAAACCTCTCTGTGAGATTTAAATATTTTATAGCATATGTGAGTTAGAGGGAAATGTGTCTAAGGGCTTAAATATCGCTGCAGAGCAGCAGACTTTGACAAAAACTGTAGCACAACTGTTTCTAAGGTAGTTTGTAAAAATTATTTATTTCCATACCAGTTAATTATGATGGGAGTCTTTGTTGAATGCACAAGCATTAAAAAAGTGCTGATATTTTATGCATCTTTAACTGGAGCGCGATTCCCCGCAGCGCACTGGTAACTCCTTGACATTTAGCATTCACTCACAGCAACTGTAATAAGGGGTTTGATTGCTTCCTTTGCAGATGCAGTAATTTAATAACTGTGATCAGTTGCATAAATTTACTATACAACCATCTTAAGTTAGCCACATTAAAATTAAGCAAAATTGTAATCTGTTGACAGATTATTGCTACTGAACAATTCTACTAAAAGCATTTCAGATTAGCAAGTGCCACAAGCATTTGTGTTTTATAAGCTTATAAAAAAAAATACAGCAGCTTCCTCCTTCTGCACCCCAATCTTCTGTCACCCCCGCACACACGCAAATGCACATACATCGTACATCTATTAAACGATTTCATGAAATTCTATGCTTTCTGCTAACACCGTCTGAACTGTGGATTTCAATATTGGAAATGTTTTGTGTGGTGAATTGTGCTACCTGGAAGGAAGAAAGAAAAAAAAAATAAAAAAGCAGCATGTCAGTTTCCTCTTTCTTTCTTCCCAGTAATTTCCTTTATGCAACTTCGCTTCCCATGGCTTTAAAGGGATAGGAAACCTCCTAGCATGGAGATCTCATGAAAAAAATGATCACGTTCCCCAGAGCAAAGGGAAAGCACTAATTTCATACCTTAGCTGGAGAAAGGTAAAAGGTGCCCGACCCCCTGTGAGGGAGGTCCCTGCAACAGGCATCCTTAATTAAGGAGACCACTCGGAAGCCTTCTCCTCAGTTGCTAAAGAAGCCCTCTCTGAATCTGTGGGTAAAAAGAGAAGGCACAAACACCATGAGCCCCTTTTACCTACATACAGCACAGGGATGAAGAAAACTGCACCTTTGCCCACTCTGCTCCGAGCGCCCTGAGACCTGCCTTCCTGCTCTGTGCCCTGTTAATTGACTTTTCAGAGCAATGTTTAGCCAAGCAGGCAAGTCAGGAATAACTGTTTCTGATACTTCCCAGCAAATATCTTTAACCATCTGTTTACACTTGCCAAATATGCTTCCAAGTTTCCAATTTTATCAGTATATAAAAAGAATATCTGTTTTTAAAAAAAAATTGTAAATATCTTGTGATGCATCTTTACATAATTCAAGAGAAATTTTTTAAAAATCTCACTTGAAAGCCAGCATGATCACAGATTTGTTTAAACTTTCATTTACATAGAGGTTTGGGGTGGGAGCCACAAAACTGGGTAGGCGCTTTTTTGGAACGGCCAAATGTCAAAGGTGAGTGCCTTCCCAGTGCAGTGACTGAAAATCTGGTGGGCTCACTCTTGGGCAGCCCTGCATCTGCAGCCAGTCACTTAAGATGGAGTTGGGGGGTCTCTTCCAGACAGGTGAAGCATCGGGGCTGGGCTGCAAGCTTCCTTCGGAGCAAAGACCACTGCTGAGCTTGACAAATTGGATGGGACTTCACTACCAAATTTCCTGCCAAGAGGCCTAACAGTCAAATGTCTATCTTCTTCTCATCACCAAGGAATGATGCTATGACTTTGACAAAGTGTCTCCGTTACTTAAAGATAGAGTTAATGCAAAGTGATCGAGAAACGTGAGGTCTGTAAAACTTTTAAGAGCCAAGTGGAAGCGACTTCCATCATTGGCTCTTTTATCCTGAGAAAAAATGTGTGTGTTTGGGGGTGAGAGGTGGGGGGATGCATACACTCGAAGGCGGGTATATATGGGTATATGTGTATGTAAAACCTGAATTAGCATTAAGCAGCAAAGAACCTGGGTTTCCACTGCAGCTACCCTTACCTGTAATTCTTTATAATAAATTGGAGATACCCTGGGCTAGGTTTGTTTGCTTCTAATTATAACTAATTATGCTTCTAAATATGTTCTTTAGGGTTACCTTGTGTATAAAAATGGAGGGAGGAAAGAAAGAAAATGCATCAGGATTATTAAAAGAAAGAGAAACATACTAATTAGCTAACTAGTATACTCATTTCAATGTTTAATAATATTTTTTAACATTCCAGCATACGCTGCAGAATAAAAAATTACCCACAGCACCACCTGTGCGTCCCCTGGGACATGAGGATTTAGAGTTCTCTGCTGCAGTCTTGGAGTCCTCGTTTCTAAATATTTCTTTGATATTTCTTTGTATTCCACCCATCCCACCCCCACAAATTAAAAGCCAAAAAAAAAAAAGATAGTAAATTTTGTTCCCCACCAAAGCCTTTTAAATAACATCTCTACAAAGCCCAACTTAATTACATAACTCAAGTGCTTGAGGAAAAAAAAATCATATCTATTCCCATAATTTTGGAAGCTGCTTCTACCGTTTCTGTATGTGCAGACTGCACTGCTCTGTGAAATGCCAAGTGCCTGCCCTATTCCCTCAGCCTGGGTAGGAAAGGGTGCCATTGTCCCCTGCACTTTCCCCATCTGCTTAGTCCTCCCCTTTCTGTGTTCTGGGAAGGTTCTGGGCTTTGTGTGACCAGTGATAGGGCCAAATGCATGTATGTGGCTGAGGAAAGCCGGAAAGAAGGGGTGCTGCAAGGGTGCAGAGGAACACGGCTGGGCACCGGAGACTCAATCCACCCTCTCACCTGTAGACAGAACACCTGAGCAGAGATCAGAGCCAGGTGGTGCTTATCCAGACTAGACAATTAAAACCAGGAAATGAATGACCAAAGCCCAGGGTGTCCCCCAAGCCTCTGGGGCTTGCCTACCTTTAACTCCACTTCTGACTGTGGGTCAGTCGTACACAAACAAAGCCTTAACAGAAATGTTACTGAGGAAATAATAGCCATTTCCAATGATAATACACAATTTTAGCACTGACGCTTGGCTGATTTAGGTGTTCGGCCAACGTGTCAAGCAGCCTGCCTTCCTTAGGCGGGCCTTTAATGGGTAACTGGCAGGTTCTGGCAGCCTTATTTCTGTTTTAGATTTGGTTTGTCATTGGGTATCCATTACCTGCCATTCATCTTTGATCTCTTTGGACAGGCCTGATCAAAAGATGTCATTTGACCTACTCCACTTGGCAGAAACTTGTATGACTCTCATAAAGGGGCCACCCCAGCTATAAATAAAATGACATTATTATTTTTCTGTCCTATCATGTAGAAGAGACAATTATGATAATGCAGTGTCTGTCATCGGGAGCCCAGCAAATTGCTAGCTCTCACGCAACTGTTTAGCTTTCTTATTTGTTTTTTGTCTGTTTTCCTCCATTTCAAGTTGAAAATAAAGCAGAATTGAAATCCCTAATACTCTGCCTCCCACTCCAACAGTCTCAGGGCTTCTTCCCATGGCACTGACATGCAGGTGTGGCTAGCAGCTTGCGTTTGTCAATGGTGGGCTGCGGCTGCGTTGGCAAGGAAAGCCAACAATGGCATCGAGTCTGTCCTTCATTTAGTGTTTTGAAAACAAGCTAATCTCTGAAATTAGAACTGAGAGATATGACTGCAAATAGATAAAAATCATGGCCGGGGTTTATTGTGTCCTTAATCAAGTCATAATAAGGAAAAACGCATTGGAACGTTCACAACAGGCAAAATAAAGACAGCCAAGGTGCTCTCACCAGGGAATCCACGGCCTTGGGGTGCACTGATCAAGTGTTTTCTACCTTCTCCAGTGCAGACCCACAATACAAGCTCCGTTTTTATGACACCAGCTCTCAGTGCTTTCTGGAAATGGTCGTGGGTACTTGCAGATCTGCTTCTTTCTCTGGCTGGCTTAGGGCTCCACAGGGACACCCGGGTAATGAAAAGAGATAACTAACCCAGTAGTCATTCTCTGCTGGTCAGACTGTATGAACCAAATGCAGCGAGTTCTCCACCCACTAAGTGCCAGGAACCTGCCCTGCTCCATGGTTTTCTCCCGGTCAATGTTCTTGTTTGGGAAGGGAGAACCAGAGACACAGCATCGAAGACCCGTGCTGGCATTCCAGCTGGGTCAGCTCAGTTCAGATCTTTCTAGAGGTCAGGAGGGAGCGGGAATCTTATAGATAGGCACTGAGTCCAACACCCCATCCATCAGAGCAGAGAATGAGGGAAGGAATGCCCATAGGTAACATTCACTAATGGAGGGCTGAGATCAGATTCTAAATCTCCTAACTCCCCGTCAGGGACCGTCCCCATGACAGGTCCCCTGTCTGCCATTTTCTCAAAGGCTAGCCCAAGAACTTACTTTTCAATAAAATATGAATAACTGTGGAGCTGTTCCTCCAAAGGGCTGCTGCTGATCTTGGGTATCGAGGGCCAGTTCCCACTTTGCCCAACGTGAAGATGCACAGGATGTGTTCCTACTGGTTATATCTGGCAGATACCATGTTAGTGAGCACCCACCATTCAGTGCTCTGGGTTCAGGACTTGGGTTTCTGAAGGTCTCTCAGTGCAATCATTTATCCACTCTGGTGACAGGATATGGGGGATCCCCCAGGGACAGTGAGGCAAGCAGGCAGGTGATTAAAGAACAGAAAGTTGAAAGGAAGGGAAGAAGCTGATTCTAATTCCTCACCTGAAGGAGGAAGTGGTCAATAGCTGGATGAAGACTGGGTGGAGCCATATTTTCTGCAAGAAGGTAGCAGAAATACTTTGCAAGTACGGGAGCCCAAGAGGGGCAACTCAGTTCCCTGATGGAGCAGGGATGCAACAGAGACTCTCTGGCTTCTGTATGTGGCACTCATTTTATAGAAGAACACATCTGAAGGGCTTTTCAGCTTTGAGAACCATCAAGTCAACAAGAGTAAACATTTAGATTAGCAGGGGGGTCAAGAAAGATCTGAAAATAGACCCCAAACTGGGAAATCTGGTAGGAAAATAAAAGTATAGAAAACGTGGCACTTCTCAGTCATACAGACGTAGCTTCTCTTGTAAAGCATTAGATAATGTGGCCCCAAAGAGAAAAGATGGTTCTAAAGATGACAGTTACCCTGTTGTTCTCTAGAACTTAGCTTTTTTCTCACTTCCTGGGATGAGCAAGATATCCTTCACCATCATGTTCCCATCCTTCTTGGCATCCACCTCAGTCATGGTACCCACAGCAAATTTACCTGTGTCTGTCTGTCTGTCACATTTTCCACCCCTACCCGCTCGAGGACTGACTATCTTGGTATCCCCAGCATGCCATTTCTGGCCTGAGCAGGTACTCAACACACATCTGCTCAGATTATTTCAACACATACTCCAATGCCCTCAGAGGAATTTGTGATTATAGGAAAATGCATACAAGTACGTTTTCCTTCCTTGAGCTTAAGCAACATCTCCTTCCCCAGTCCTAGAACTCCAGGTTCCATTCATCATGCTGTCACATCACACAGTTTGCTGAGCCTCTACTAAGTGCCCCAGTCTTCTCATGTCTTTCCTCCACCTTGGTCCCAGATAATGAGCCTCTCTTTCCTCCAAGCTGCCTCTCCGGTGCCAATGGATCAAAACTGAAGACTGAGAGTTGGGTGAACCCAGCAGAATGACAGGCAGAGCAGAAGAGAGAGAGATTATAGTCTTCCTTTAAGCAAATGCAAGCTTCTAGATAATTGCGGGCATTCCACACACATTTTCTTTTTGGTATAAACCAGCCCCAGGAACTAGCATCCAGGGTGGTCTGCAAACATCTGCTGTGTGGATGAATGAATGAACTCAGGAGCAAGAGGCTCTGAGCCAGGAAGAGAATGAAAACAGGCAAAGGGCTGGGCGAGGCAGTGGCTCTTTGTGGTGCATATGGCATGACGAGGACAGACACAGAATCCCTCAGGCCTTGGGTTTGTCTTCTGCTCTGTCCTGAGCAGCTGGGGAACCAGGGCAAGTTACCGCAACTCTCTAAGTTTCTGATCCTTTGTCTTTAAAACAAGAATAGAAGTACCCTCTTCTGAGAATTGCTGTTGATGGAATTATGAACATAAAGCACTTAGCACAGTGCCTGGTATGGGGCAAGCATTCAATAAAGAAAAGTTATTTCTGGTTATAGAAATTATGATGTTCCTTCAGCTAGGATGATCCCTGCAGTGGCAAGGGCAGGATCTCCACAGTGACAGGATCAGTCCCCCACTGGGTCCCACCCTTGCAGCGGGAAGAATCATTAAATGTCCAGGAAACTCTTGCCTGAGCAGTCAGCTCAGCCTCCTGAGCCTAAGAAGGAGGGTGATCCCCTCCACAACGTGGTGGCTAAAAAACCCTTCTACCAGCCCAAATTCTCTCCTCATCACAGGTGAAGAACTTCACCCACCACAAGACAAGACTCTGAGCTAAGCTGTGTTCTGCTTTGGCTACTTAGAAAGAGCCGAGCAACCTTGAGCAGGCTGGGATAGAAGCTGGAGAATGAGGGGTGGTGAGGGTCATGCATTCATCCATCTAACACTCTACTTGTAGATTTACTTATCACTTCATTCCCAACTCCCAGGACAGATCAAGAGCATGAGGAGAAAGTGGAAGGGGTGGGGACATGGAGAGAGACCCAAAAAGGTACACCAGGACTATGCTGGCTCTGACCTGCCTTCCCACCATGAATCTCCTTTGGGGCCAGAGGCAAGAGCTAAGGATAAGAGTCTGGTCTTCAGCCTCTGATCTGTCTACAGGTTTGTTCCTTGGAGGAAAAGGCCCTGGGTCCTATAGAAGCCTCCAGCCCATGAGGCATGGGATGGAGGAGAGGGGCAGTGGGGCTCATTTCTGTGAACGTCACAGGCACCACATCAATGCTCAGAGTTCCATGGGGCTGAATATGAGGACTTGAACATGGGAATCCTGTTTAAAGACTGAGAGGGGTCTGGGCAAAGATACCCTCACCTGGCTTCCCCTCAGCCTTCCAGCCTCAGTTTCCCCATCTACAGAATGGGAGTGGTGACAACAACTTTTCCCAGAGCTGCTCTGACAGGGGTACTAGAGAAGAAGGTGTTTCATGGAGTGCTCTGTGCTGTGCACACCACTCCACAGGGGAGGACAACTTCCTCTAATGCAGCGGGACATGGTAAACCAGCCGACACCAGCTTAGGTCGGAGAAACAAGCTCAGAGCCACCAAAGAATCACCTAGAGTTGTGTTGAACCTAAGACTGTAAATGAATACAATCAAAATTCAGTTCCTCAGTTGTACTCACATTTCAAGTGCCATGGTTGGTGGCTCCGGTGTGGGACGGCTTGCAATAAAACTTTTCCAGGAGAGCAGAAGTTTCCACTGGGTGGATTAGAGAGGACCTGAGTACTTCCTGAATCCTCTGGGTCCCTAACCCTCCCCACTCCTCTTCAGGAGATACTTTCCTATAAGAATAGCTCTTGACCCTTTGGGGGTTAAGCACCCCTTTGAGAAGCAAAAGGAAGTTAACACTTGCTGAAATCCAGGGTGTCCCACAGTGGGGGAGGAGTTTCACCAGTGTCACAAGAAAATATTAGGTGGTTCACCTTGACTCACACAGCCATAAATTACTCCCTTGTCAGTTCTGTCTTTTTCCTTCTGATTGCTTCAAGGAGAAAGTATCCGGTGGGTGCTATCGGTCTTTAACACCTCCCTAACACTTGCTAATCTCCCTTTTTTTAAGACAGATAAGGCATCAGATTCAGGCTGTAGGCAAGCAGGAGAATCCAGCTAGAATTTAATGACATTGTTTGATTTCACGGCATTTATTTTTATGGTTATTTTCTCTTTATGGCAAGTGATTCTGGGTCTTCATTTATAGGACCGACACACTTTCCTTTTAAAAATAAATTTATTTGAGTTAAAACGTGTGTAAATAATAATGTTCAACAGTACATGGAGTATGCTGATATGTCAAAGAGCATGACAGGTTTGGGACACAGGATGCCAAGCCTGCTCAGAGGCAAAGCACAGTCACACAGGGTTCCGCAGGGGACTCTGTGAGGGAAGCACCCAGCCCACAGGGAGGGATTTGATCTCCTAGTTAACAAGCAGGATTTTCTGTTAGGATTTCCAACACCCCAGACTTCTAAGGGAATTTGGCAGATTTCTATTGAAAACTCCAAACTTCCAGTTAGGGGAGGTAGCTGTTATCAAACCTCAATATGAATAAATATGCTAATAAAAAAATGTAAAATTTGCAATGAGCCATTATCAATTAAAGACAGGATGCTTCATCTCTGAATGATGGCTCCAGCACTTGGCTTCT